>NC_141329.1:2399443-2999443 GCF_037954235.1 Aulostomus chinensis
ACTGTCAGCTGTCAACCAGTGATAGGCGATATACCAGACCAGCACGTGCAGTGGGCGGGGACTCACCTCCCCGCTCACGACTGTCGCTGCTGCAATGACCAAGTCGCTCATGTCAGAGAACAATGAAATCAGCTGCTGGGACGATTCTGAATTTGAACCGGACGCAACCAGCAAGCCAAAAGACCTGAATGAAACCATTCACCGACAGCAAAAGTATAATGGCGATGAAAAAAACTCCACCAAGGAAGGGCGCCATGCTTGCAGCCTCCGAATAAAGATGTAGGTGGGACTAAACATAACCTGTGTGATGGAGTGGCATGAATACACACACCTGTTTGAATGTATACAGTGTGTGTGGGTCTCAGAACATCAACAGAGCAAAAGGCGCCGCTGGAGCACACGGGTCATTACGGTGCGTCTTCGTATAGATCTATACGCTCTTCGCGGCGCCGAAGCATCAGATGTCTTGTGCCACAATGATGACATCCATTATGTAGTTCCGTTTCCATTGGCTCACGCACGTTTTAAATTGCGCTTATGTACGTGTTGAAAACACAAAAAACAACCAGTGTACTCGTCCGATCGCCCAACCCCGGTGGAAGCGCCGCCATCTCCCATCATCCCCGTCTCTGCCTCTCTCGTCTCATCTCAATACCTTGCATCTGTTCCTTTATTGTTCCGCACTGCTATTGTTCCACAGTCGCCATCCTCCCTCTGCTTCTCTGTCCCCATTTCTTGCGGTATTTCTATTTATTTCTTTTCTTCTTCTCCTTCCTCTCTCTCACAGGACAGACTTTAGGGAGTACTCTCGCCTCCTAGACAGCTGCACGTCACCAGCTGGATGCGAAAGCTGAACACTCTCTCTTTTTTTCCCCTCGCTAGCCTCCCTCTGCTCCTCCTGGCTCATCTGAATACACAGAGTGGGTGCAGCCAGATGCAGCCTGTCACCGATGTCAGACTGTGACACAAATTACCTCTTTTTGATCGTTAATGGAAGCCATTAATGTCAACCAAAGCTTCACCGTTACACAAGTAGAATAGGACTTCGCCTCAGTCTACACAATAATCCCACAGACAGACCAGAGAGGGAACACACATCCTCACAGTGATAAATAAAATAAACCACCGTCTCATGTTTACCTGCGCCGGTGTGTCTGGTCTACTCTTGTTTACCATCAACTGATTAAAACATGTATTAATCTTATTCAAATAAATGCACAATGTTGAACAGTCAGCGGCCCGAGTACAACGCATTGAAATAAACTACAGGCGCTCCAAAAACAACAAAAAAAAAAAAACAAAAAAAATGCATCAAATTGCTCTTGAAAAAAGTGTGTAAATACTACAAACCCGCTCATGATTGCAGTATTTTTGCAGGACTGTCTTTGGCCTCTCCGTGATGTTGTAGTAGAAGTTTATTTTGTCTGCTCTCGTTCATATAAACATAGAAGAACAATAATAGAGCAGATATCCTGACTTTGATTACAGTGTTTTATGAAGGCATTTCATTTTTGATCAGAGTAGATTTCTTCTTATTTTACATATCAACAAAGTGACTGAGAGACAACAGCGGTGACGAGGTACCAGATGGGAATTCCATTTAGAATTCCACTTCTGAAGTTCTTCATTTATGCATCCAAGCTGCAGTTTGCAGGCTCTCTCTTACATGCTGCCCATGTCTTGCTTGATCAATATTTGTGTTGTTGGATGTCGTCTTTTGTTTTTTTCTTCTTAATTTATTGGGATTGTTCCACGTGGCTTTTCCAGCCATTTTTATGTTGTTGTTTTTTTAGGTTCATATTTTGGACACCCCCCCCCCCCACTACATTTGTAGCTGCAACTGTGCACGTGGTGCACGCCGCAGACCCCCTGAGGTGCTCAGTACAGCTGGCCTCATAATGTATTATTTAACGTCCGAGGATCATCCGGGTGACTGGGAACAATGGCCAGTTGTTTGCCTGAATTGGATTAAAGGAGGACCACATGTCCTCCAGAAGACCAAACAACAAGCTCGACAAATGAAGACGGAAAGAATGAAAATCTCCCTGTTAATGCAGACGACGTGCGGCAGATTAAAACCTTGTATGTGTAAATGTATAAATCCTCTATGAGGCCTACTGTACCCCCATGTATGCTAGATAAATGAAAAGTAATCTAGAATAATCACTGCACAGAAGCTATCTTAATACCTCCTGATATTTGGATTTTAATTCCTCGCATTCCAGGTTTCACTCGCAGTTTTCTGTATTCGCCAACAGCCAGACGTCAGCGTGCAGGTGAGACAGAACCTCACACGTGCTCCTCTGAGGATTCCACATGGTGCCGTTTTTGAGAGCAGTCATGTCATCAAACATTTTAAGATGCAGTACGATGAGGTGTGCTCTCTCAAATTCACTTTTATCCTGTCATAACTTTCAGAGAGGAGAGGGTTTATGCGTCTCTCATATGTGACAGAGGACGAGAGAGAACGCAAAGGGAAACGAGATGGAGGAAAGGCAGACAGAACAGAGACACAAACCTGGCTGGAATTTAGATGGTGGAGAGGATGGACCTGGTGTGTGGAGTCTGCGTGCCACAAGGTCAAAGGTCTCATATGAGTGAAGCCTGAGATGGTGTGTGTATTTCAGCCAGCTACACTGGACGCTCCCGCCAAAGTTTCATGACAAGTTCGGCGACAGAGTCAGGGCGTTGCTGAAGGTTTTAGTTCTGTTGGACAAAAGAACGATTTCTTGTTGTGCACATTTCCTGATGACATGAGCCAAATTCGACCTCCTTCTTGTCTTGAACTTCAACCACATCAGCTGTGAGCTTGTAAATCAGGGTGAGCGTGATGATGAAGAAGAGCATCATCATGGAGGTTCAGCATTAGATTGTCGAAATAAAGAGCCTCAAAAATTCAAGCTGATACACTACTAGTCTCTCTCTCTCTCTCTCTCTCACACACACACACACACACACACACACACACACACGGGAGATTAGTCACTTCTCAATGGGAACTTAAACAGACAGTCAGGCACTTAACCAGCCTAATAGGGGTGATTTCCAGTGTAAGATTTCATTTAGCAACTGATGACAAGCCTCACATGACTCCACCCCACAGAAATACAGGAGACTGAGAATTTGTTGCCACAGAGACCAGGAACGAGCCCCTCCAGGATTTGCATAGAGCTTAATTTGATCTATTGAGATTGCAACTTCCTTCCACTTGATGTAATTAAACCGAGAGATGTGACTAATTAAGTTGACGGGGAGAAACGCCATCACGGCAAAGGCAGCTGATGAAACGGCAGAGGCAGACGATGGTAAATATTGACAAGGGAAGTTTATTGGGAGTGAAAAGTATCACACGGTGAAGGCTGTCGAGCAGTGTCAGGGTATTCATCATTCATTACTTAGATGATGAGAGTGTGTGAGTGTGTGTGTGTGCGGAGGTGTGTCTGCTGCTTGTGTTTGTGCAGATGTGTAAATTGATCTTTCATTGTGAATTTAAAGAGACATGCCAGATAAGCACAACCGTCGTGTGTGTAACGTGAGACTTTAATGAAATGTCAATGAAGCCAACACCGTACGAGGGGGTTTGACTAATGACATTAGAATGTCATTTTACTAAATGTACTAAATTTAACTACACTAAATTGAAGCACTAAGTGCGGGGATGCACACACACACACAACTCCTGGATTAGCAGTGTGTCATGTTAGCAGCAAAGCTAAACACCTCGTCACCACCGGTTCTGTTAGCAACAAAGCTAACATGCAGATGATGTTCAGGGAGATGATTTAATTAAGGCTCCAATTAAATTGAATAAACCTGCATGTACGAGTAAGAACCATAAGACACCAATAACAATCTACAGCCCTCAGACACACACACACACACACACACACACACACAGAGCGCATCTGTGCATTTATGAACTCATGGAATCATGAGCATTTATAGACCTGTTGCGCACACACACACACACACACACACACACGCACAAACACACACTTAGACTATTCCACAAGACCTGCCAATTAACATTTAGTAGATGCGTTTCCCCAGGTGAAACACTCGGGTCTGGATCACCAAAGGTCTCCTGAAATGTGAAGGTGTGTAATTGCCAATCTGTGCTGAGCCCAGAGGCCTCGTTCACTTGTTTTAGGCCTTTTATGGTGGCGCAACAGACGGAGAGCCTTTCAGAGTACATAAAGGAGCAGATGTTAACATCACCCGGCAAATCTGCACCCCTCATTTCATCTCTCTCGGCCTCTCTCTCCCCTCCTCATTATACATGCTGTATCAATTTCTTCATCAACCATGATGGGAGGCCAAGTTCACATTGTCAGATTATATTATCATGATATTAAAACTCTGTTTTATTTTAATTTGGCTTCCGTCAACTGAATCCACATACTTCAGATATCATCTCTGAATGTGATGCATTGAGTTTAAATGGAGCCACTCAGCAAAGCGGAACAGGCAGCATCCGCACACACTTTTACCTTTAATTGAATTTTAATCTGTGTTTGCGGTCACAAATCATGCAGTGCAGGGTAATTATCTATTAACGATAATGTTATTGGATTTATATGGAAATGCCCAGGCAGCAAATTTGTGGTGTGGTCATGACAAGACGGTGTAATCAGTGGATGTTGCTGGCAGGCCAGTGGATTTTGTTTCTAAAAGGATCTTGGCCGGTTGACAAAGGGGGTCTCTCCTGTGCAAAGAGGAGATACAAGACAATGCAATCCTGTCTCCATTCTGCTTATCTTTCCTGTGATATATTTCTCCTTTTCTGTGTGTCTGCATCTCTCCTCCACCCAACTGCTACTCCCCCTTTTTCTCTGTCCTCCAGTGGTCTCATTAGGGTGGGACTGTGAAGGGAAGGTGAGATGGTTACTGTGACAACAGCAGAGAATGACGGACAGAGTGGCAGAATGTGAGTGCAGATGTGTGTGATTACAGCGAGATGTTCTGCAGCATTCATTACTGTGTACAGTACCTGAGCCTGGAGGTGGCTGTTTCAAGCAGATTTTAAATGCACAATAGAGTCTAGAAAATTGAAGGAAGCTTAGTAGACTGTCACTTATTTTGAGCAGAAAACAGACTGAAGCGTTCCAGGTGAGCTGTGTTTGAAGGAGAAAAGGAAGGAAAAGAGGGAAATCAGACGGCGACTGGACGGACCAGAGTGGTGCAGTATGGAAAACCCACAACAAACGACAAGATACCAGACAACAAAACATCATTGCATAATTGAGTAGGCCAGCCATTAAAGGCCTTATCTATTTCGGGGGAATTAGGCACACAGAATCTGCTTGCTGCTTCACAGAGCCAGGAAATGATGGGCAGCACTGAGGGGCAGAGCTAAGATTAGAGCCCGGTGATTGACAGGTTCATAGAGCCAACTGGAAGCCTGCCATTCCTCCTTTAAGATAGTCTCCTTACAGTAATGAAGCGGTGTAGCCGGCTCTACACGAGGACGCAAGCAGCCAAGGAGATAATGAGCAAGTTGAGGACATTGGGTGCAATCCTTCCTCCTCGTCTCGCTCCTTCTCCGACAAGAGGACTGCACTAAAGCGGAGGAGATGTCTTTGGCGCCTTGATTCTCCGACATTAACCCCTGAACTTGACAGCATATCTTCATAAGCAAAAACTAAAAAAAAAGATGAAAAAAAAAAATCGATGCCTTTAGATGCGTTTATGTGGTGTCTCACAGAGAGAGCGAGCGGACAGCGCTGTGGGGAGTCTGCAGTGTGGATGCTGCCTCCTGTGGCTGGGATGACCTTTCCGACGCCACAGAGCTCTGCAAGACTCTGATAAGGCCAGCTGGGAGGTGACAAAATGTCCTTTTGGTGGACACAATACCCGGACTGAGGCATACACAGGTAAAAAAACACACGGGGACAACCAGCTGGCCAACAAATAGCCTGACTGAGGTCACTGGCTGCATTTCCACCAGCAGGATGTAAACACGCCGAAATCTGCTGTGTAAGACATTAAGTGGCTGAAAGAGCATAAATTCTAAACTTCTAAATGAACAGATAAAATATGGCCGTGGCTGCAGAGGCCCGGAGGAGGGCCAGAAAGCCCTTTGCAGGACTTTGCTTTGAAACAAAAAGTTATTCTCAACATTAATTAGCTTCCAGAACAGGAAGATGGGCAGAGTGAGAGGAGGAGGGTGGGCGACAGACGAGAGGAACAGATGAGAAGAGTGGCTGCCACAAATGGAGCGGAATATGAGGGTGACCCACTGACCCGCTGAGTCCCCTGTTCTGGATCAGGTGTCTTCTTTGAACCTGCAGCTTCAAACATGTATTGTACACATGTGTGTAAAGCGTTGTGCACAAACACACACACACACACACACACACACACACACACACACACACACACACAAACACAAAAACATGGCCTTTGGATCAGACTGAATGAATGTGGTCAGGTCACATATGCTGACAAGGCCACCAACGCTAACAGAGCTGGACAAAATCCAAATGACCACACACACACACACACACACACACACACACACACACACACACACACACACACACACACACACACCATGCTCAAATTGAAGCAGGAGTTAATCTGATTATGTAGCAGCTGTCACAGACGGACTTCATTGCCATTGTTTATGAGTCACCACACACACACACACACACACACACACACACACACACACGATGCGGGCACATGGCCATACGTCCAAACACAGGCCACATTAATAGAACATCATCTCAACAAACATACAAGATTCTGGTTTTTCCAACCACAATAATAAAGAAAGCGTTTGACGCACAGGACCACAGAGACGTCAGGGCGAGTTTTCCATCGCACCTGCAGGTTTGGTCGCCTACCAAATTAGATATGAACGATTTACACAGTTAAAAAAACAAGTATTGATTCACCATTCATCAAACGACGCCAGCGCCTGAGAGCTCATCTGGTTAAGTACATAACATAAAGTACATGTTAGAGGACAAGGACAGCAAGAACAGGTGAAGTCAGCCCTCAGCACGTTCAGGCCCGACTGTATTTGTGGCTAACGCATGCCAAGAGTGGTTTCACGTGTGGTTAAACAATGCTTGATGCAGACAACACACCCAAGAATAATGGAAGTCGTCCATGAATACACACCTAACCTGAGGAAACACCTGCTAAACTCACGCAGCACACTTACTAGTACAGAGAAAGTAAAGTACCCCTGCAAGTGCTGATATGACTTGAAAACTTGCAGCACATTTACAAGCCGGTCTCCATGAATGTAAATGTGAATTATAAAGCAATCTCAGAATGAGCGTCTGTATCTTCTACTGCAGAATTGTTCCCTAAAATCTCTGGAGGTTTGTACCAATCGATTGTGTTTGGCATCATGACAACTTGCCAGCAGAGATCTTTGCTTCTTCTTAAGCATCATGCAGAAAAAAAACAAAAAAAACAAAAACAAGACAGAATGTAATTTTACTGCAGAGGTCAATGTTGTATAGACTCTGAACCAGAGGTCATGTGAGTGTCCAAGCCCATGATCTCGTCTGTGGGTCGTTTTGCTCTTCCATGATTGGCAGAGCTCACAATCCGATGTCCAATTACAGTAAAAGGAAATTAGGAGTCGCTCCTTTTTGTAGAAAAGCTGTCAGTTCAGGTGAAAGCTCTGGCTGCTCATTGATTTGACCTATTATGTGAATTTCAGTCGTGAAGGAAAGATGGAGGGGGAGAGAAAGAATTTCAATGTGAGAGAGAAATTGGATGTGCAAATCTCGCAGCGGCTCAATATCAGTAACTTGTTCTGAATCCTTTCTACACTGATTGCACATTATAAACAAATGCAAGAAGATGGATGGAACTTGGTCAATAAGGATGAAACACGCTGGATGGTTTCTCCATTCCATTTGAATAAACACACACTAACACTCACGGCCACCAGTCTATTTCTACTCAGGCTATTTTCATTCTCATTTCTATTCATACTAATAGGAACAAAATGGAAATGTGTCTGTCAGTCGGGGAGCTGCGCTGCTGACGCCAAGCGCGAGGGTTCCCCTTCCACCAAGACGAGCGCACATCTGGTGCAGCCAAGTGACCGGCGGCTGGTCAGACAGCTGGTCGGTCCGTCGACAGCGAGTCAATCAGTCAGCCAGAGGAGAGTCTGGAAAATTAGTGGGTCAGTCAGTTAATTAGTGAGTCAGTGAACAGGCATTACGGCTGTTAGTTAGCGAGTAAGCTGGTCAGCCAGCCAGTCGGTAAGTCTCCGCTTAAGTCAGTCATTTAGATGGCGAGCCAGTCAGTCAATATGTTAATCAGAGACGGCTGTCAGTCAGTCAGCCAGCACGATGATGAGGCAGCAGTTCAGGAGGGATAGTGACAGGCAGCCTCACACAGCC
Organism: Aulostomus chinensis; assembly: GCF_037954235.1. Classification (NCBI taxonomy): domain Eukaryota; kingdom Metazoa; phylum Chordata; class Actinopteri; order Syngnathiformes; family Aulostomidae; genus Aulostomus; species Aulostomus chinensis. The sequence goes on from NC_141329.1 coordinate 2,407,816, forward strand.
ACATGTTGCTCGACTCACTTCATCTGGAGAGACATTTATCCCGCTGGGAAGGAAGAAAACTGAGAAGTCTCGTTAAATGAGTTGAATATTCCTTTATATCTCAGCTAAACAACACATGTGACTTGAGGATGTTTGACCTCCCAGTGACATGAGTTAAAAGTCCTAATATCACTGGAAAACACCTGCAGCCCCGACGAACAGATCCAGAATTAGCAAGCAGCTGGAAACGTTTGCTCTGCCTAGTGTGTGTTTCCTGTTACAGCAGGGGGGATAGAAACAGGCTGCATAATGCTGAATAGAGAGGGAGGGAGAGAGGGAGGGAGGGAGACAGACGAGTGAGGCCTCTGATCACATCCACGCTGCACATCAAAAATCAGAGGCAGAAAACGTTCACTTTTATCATCTGAGAGTCATTTGCTGCGGGGAATTGCACTTTGTCGTTGTCTTTGACTGCGACATGAAAATTGTGTCTGTAGTGTGTGTGTGTGCGTGCGTGTTATTCAGCATGTTGTGGGGACATAAACCTGTTTACAGTTTGACTGTGGGTACCGGCCTAAAGAAGCTACGGGGTGAGAGTCGGTCGCCTGGAAATAAAATGCGTCAGTGTAGTGTCTTCAGAACTCACGCGGCTGTAGGCGTACATGTTACTGAGTGCTGCGCAAACGTGTGCATGCTGTAGACAACACAGGGGGCGGTCACACTTTCAAACAGAGTGGCAGAATGTGCTAAGTGACAAGTGAGCAAGACTCTGTAGTGAACACGGGGTGCTAAGGGGTTGGGGGAAGCAATGGGAGAGCTTTGCTTAATGATCTTTGTGTGTGTGTGTGTGTGTGTGTGTGTGTATACGCATGTCCATTCCCACCCCAAGGCAGTACAGTACCGCTTTATTTAGATGAATGTGGAACAGGTCTAGCCGTTTAGCAGTCCCATATAAAATACATACACAAATACATTATAACAGTACTGCAGCTGCTCTGAATGCAATGTCAACAGTCGCCTCAGGGCACATTTCCCTTCATCACTGTGTTCGCATAGGAAGATGAAAATGTTTCTAACAGTCCCATCAGCCCCCGACCCCTTCACCCTCCCACCGCGACTGAGACACACACCCCTGTCCCCCATCCCCATGCTGCTAATTGCAGCCGCACGAGGCAGCATGAAGGGGCCCTGGGACACCAGTGTGGTCTGGTCTGTGGGCTGGTGTCATATGTGTGAAGAGATGATTGACAAACAGGCACCGAGCTCCTCCTCTTCACCATTTTGTATGTTTTTTTTTTTCCATCACCATAAACTAGTTGAGTACGAGTAGTCGTGGTAGTAGCAGCAGTTGCACTGAGCTGTGTTTGAAACATTTTCCTTTGGGGGAAAAAAAAACGTCAATTGTGGTCCAGCGATAGAGGCCTGCGAGAGTCGGATCCAACAGCATTCACACTGGGAATCCTGTCGCTGGTCAAAGGCCGGCTCACAGCAGAACACTGCAGGTGTTGGATTGCAGTTCTAATCAGTCGGTTAAAGACATTTTCTGGGATGGAACCATAGTTTCCCTGCACGTATAAATGTGGGTCACCAACCCTGAAAATGTTAAATGCAAATCTGTGCCTCCCTTCTGTGCTCATAATAGAGATGCTTACAATTTCATCATTTCCAAATAGCAAATAACTACAAAAAAACCCCAGTTAATAGCAAAATGGTCTTAAAAATACATTTACTCTTGTTGTTTTCCTAGCTGGTAGCAGCGTGTTGCTTCAGCCAGAGGGTGGTGGTAATGCACCTTAAACAATCACCATCAAACAACAAAAGAACCAGAAGAAGAAGGTGCTGTTGGGTTTTCAGGCGCAGTTTGCAAATGTAGAGCTGAACCGACGACGGCCTGCAGATCATCTGTGCAGGATCCTGCATCTGTAAACATCTGGGTTCTCCAATTGCTCCTACAGTTCCACTTAGGAACGTGTCAGTCTCACATGGCTGGAGTCCCCAGAGTCTGACAGTAAACGTGGACCACGTCACATTAAACTTTCAGTATTTCAGTCTCCTTTTTTTCATGTCAGTGACAGGGATTTGTGCTGGAGGAAGGCCGGGACATTTTGCCACACTGTCAAAACTTTCTTATCCAGTTTATCTTGGGTTCAACGCATCATATTATCAAAAATTGCATATCTAACATCATACAAAGTCTCAGGCATGTATTTTGTATTCATGTAATTTTAATCTTATCTCTGTGCAGAGATCTACAGTAACTGGATTTGGCAATAAATAAAACAAACACAATATAATTTTAAAAAAGGTCTATGGAGGTCTAGAAAACGTGAATTTTTCATGCCTTCATCATGACAGTATGATTCCTTGTGTATAACAGAAGAATTCACTCATTGTCCTGAGATAGTGACTGTTTTCTTAAACCATCTTTAAAAAAGCAGGCAAAAGGTGCTTCTTTTCTCTTCCTGCGTACGTTTCAGCCACACAACAACATGGGTTGATGGTTGAACCAATCGTGGACCGGAGCAAAACAAAAGATGGAGAAAAAGAACGTCAGGTGGTTTTTCTTTTTTAAATTTTAGGATGAAGGAGATGGTAAATCTTTTTCCCAGACAGCAGATGACATCACACCAACTGGATGTGCAAAGTAAGTACTGCACTTTTAAATAGCGCCCTCTAATGGTCGAAGTTACAAATGTAGCAATAACCCACATGCAAACATGCCCCGGTTTCCCCTATTTTCTGCTAAACTCTTACAGAACTTTTTTTTTTAAGACTTCAGGGAATTGTTATAACTTGTTGAAAAAAAGAGCAAAGTAATTTGGATTATCCTGGAATATAACCCTTCAGTCAGTGCAGCCTGCTCTGAGTAATGTAGAGATAATTTTATTAGCTAGCATTAGCAGAATGACAGCTATTGCAAATCTTGATGTGCATGGCCGCCATGCTGATTGCTGCCTCACTGTACATGGCCCCAGACTCATGGATAATAGGAGGCTATTTTTAGCAGAGAGGGGTGGGATTGAGAGAAATGGCTGAGAAGAAAAGGGGTGAGGCAAAGAAGGAGGAAAGGGAGTTGAGAGTGATGGGGTGTGTGTGTGTGTGTGTGTGTGTGTGTAGGGGGGGTTGCATTGACAATCGCGCAACACTGAAGTAGCAGAAGGAAGACAGGAAAATGTTATGGGCAACCAAGCAACTAATAAGCTTGAACCTCGGCACTCTGCATAATGCGACAGCTCATTACCGCCCAATTAGGCATTACAATGCCTTGCTTACTGAGGTTTATTGATGCAAATCAACCAGGAAAAGATACCCTGGTGCCAAAAAAACAGGAGGTGAAATTGGATGAGAATTTGTCGAAAGTACAGGCTCAGTGGCAGTTCAATCAATTTACAAAGTCTCCATGGGGGAGGTTACCCAAATTAGTGTGTGATTCTGACAATACGGAGCTGATATTTTATTCGCCTCTCGTTATCTGGCGGATGCATCTTGGTCTGATGATATTATGATGACCATTTTTGCAGCATAAGGCAACACGCTCTGTTTCCAGTGATGCCATTAGCTACACCATCTGTCTGATAGATTCACTTGACATGCAACATCGTTCTTTACACAGACACACACACACACACACACACACACACACACACACAGAAGTGAGATGGACAAAATATTACAGTTTAACTCAATACTGTTTAGTAGCACCACAAATTGCAGTCCTCAAAGTGACAATTCGAATTACTCAAACAGATTCAGTGTAATCGGAACATTTTAATCCTCATAAAGAGAAGATTTATTCCAGGTCTGTTGCATTAAATATGTTCTCTGTATTTGTGCAGTGACGGCGCCACACGCACCCAAAGTAGCTTGAAGTCAGACCGAGCTCAGAGCTCACTGACCCTTCGAACCCGTTGCACTGCCTCTCTCAACACTCACGAACGCGGCTGCCTCCGTGGTCACAGTGTGTGTTTGACTTTTTGTTTTCACAAATCCACAAGCAGGCCTGTTGTCCTACGAAGCACCACTCCCACCGGCTCGTGGTTCGCTTGGTGAGGTGAGGCGATTTACAGGCTAACTATGCAGCTCGATATTATCATTCTGGGACTCCGCTGGAGGAGCTTTGCATGATTCACACAAAACACCCTTGCTGGCTCTGTTTTGGGGAGCCAGTCCTGCTGTCATCACAGCTAAACTGCGCCTGTGCCTGACACAGAACCCCAAGTTTGCCAAGATCTCGTGATGTCTTGATCTCACCAATCCAGCTGCCTCACAAAAAAAAACGTCCTCATTGCCTTTTATATCATCGATAAAGGCCCTTCATGGAGCCCCTCACGCCATCCTCGGCCACGCCTTGATTCCCCCCCCCCCCCTTCATAAAACACATTGTACCCTGATTGGCCCTCCTCCGGAAGCCTGCCAAGGGGCACAAAGTGCCAGGAGCTCATGACTGAATATGGAAATTAGTCAGAAACCAGGAATTACCGTTACATCACTGCCCCTCGATTCGTTCAGCTCACACTGTAAAATTATGTACATGACAGAAAATGTCCATCCATCCATCTTCCCCCTCTTCTCCTGTTCAGGGTGGTGGGGGTGGAGCCTATCCCAGCAGCCTTCCCCCTGGACAGGTCACCAGTCCATGGCAGGGCCAACACATAGAGACAGACAACCATTGGCTCTCCCAGCCACGCCTACGGTCAATTTAGAGTCTGGATTAACCTGGTCCCCTCTTGATGTCTTTGGACTGTGGAGGAAGCTGGAGTACCAGAGAGAACCCAGCAGGAACAGGGAGAACATGCAGACTCACCCCGTGCCGCCATGACAGAAAATAACAAAAGTAAAATTAATCAAACCTGGTTCAGACAGTGTTGAGTAGCTGTCTGCACTTTCACTGCTGGCTGGTTGACTTAAGATGGTTCTTTCTGTTCCTTTGGAATCTGGGTTTGCGTTATTATCTTCTCAAAATGTAAGAAATCTAATTAAAGAACTCTGACAGGTCTGTCTGTATGACAACTCACATATCGAGTATGATCCTACCCAGTGAACTACATCATGCAGCTTGACAGCAAACTTAAACCATAAAAAGCTGCAAAATAAAACAAGGACATACAATTCACTTGCTTCCAAATGCAAGTCAGGGATCCTTCCGGGTGATTTATGAAAAAAGTGCTGAATTTTTGTTGTTGTTTTTCTAATTTTTACAAACCTGCAACAATATAGTTCTGACAGACACGCTTCATAATGACTCTACAGCTTTTGAGTTTGACATCGGAACAGTTGGATGCTTTGTGATAAGAAGTGAACGTGGAATTTCTCTTTGACAGTTTTTGTTGTTGACAGAGCTTCACACCGTTTGCACAGCGTCTGAAGTCGTTTAGCCTTTATGTTCAGTCAAGCAGCAACACTGCCCTCAACCTCAAATGAGCTCTTACAATAAATATTTTTCAGAACTGTGCGGTAAATTACTTTAAAATTGCTGACAATTATAGCCACATCCAGCAAAGAGGTATTTGCAACAGTGTCTCCTTAAATTTGATAACTGTGCACCAGGTTCGTTTGCTCATGTTGCCCCCTGCTCACGTGTGGCCTCAACACCCATTGCAACGCTCTGCATTTAAATTATTTAACAGCCAGTTACTGTAGTCATATATCTGCGGGTGTAATATGGTTGTGAGAATGACAGATCAAATTCAGTCTCACTGCAGCTCACTGGAGGGATCTGGTTTTCATTGCTCTATCAGTCTGAGAGGAGGGAGACAAAGCAGTGAAAAGCCCAGTCTCCATTTTGTTTCTCCCCCAAGGACACAGAGGAAAGAAGAAACTTACACAGTATTTTCCCCAAATGTGTTCAATTCAGTGAGAGGTATTGCTGATCAGCCACACACACATACACACACGCGCGCGCACACACACACACACAAACTGCACATAATAGGCAATAATAAACACAGACATTCAAAGTAGAAACAGAACACACCCTCAGCCTGGGTCGAACTAATATCACACGTCAGGTGGAACGATCCATTTGAGGTGAGAACAGAGGGGTGCAAGTGTTCACACAGGTCCAGTCTGGTTGCTTTAATAGGACCAGTGGTTTCGTCCGATAAAGGGCAGCCATCTATCTGCACCCACCCAGTCAACTCTGACACTGTTTCCAAGGAAACGCCACCCTCGGGAGCGAGAAAGGGAGGGTGGGACCTTGAGGGAGCATTCTCCTGTTCTGTCAGAGTGCCAGGAGGAAGGAGAAAAGGAATGGAGTGATTGAAGGGTGGAGGAGTGGAGGGAGAGGGGAAGGAGAAATAAATGGGGGATGGGGGACACAGAGGAGGGGTGTACCAGCAGCCCCCATAGGGGTTAACTTTAATCAGACATGACACATACACACACCCCAGGAAAAATGGTGACAAATGCAAGTAGAATCACACACTCACATAGATGCACTTTCAGAGAGAGAAGTCATGCACGTACTGTATGCACACTGACATCCTGTGTGTGTGTGTGTGTGTGTGTGTGTGTGTGTGTGTGTGTGTGTGTGTGTGTGTGTGTGTGAGGCGTCATTTTGCTGCAGACGGGCATCACTCGACCCTTTGTGAAATGTGCAGCAAATACAAAAATATGACACGTCATATTTCATTTTCAGGTCCTTTTGTTGTGCTCTCGACTGCTTGTCGGCAAGATAGAGAAGCCAGTGATATGAGAGACAGAGAGAGAGACAGAGAGACAGACAGACAGAAAGACAGAGACAGACAGATAGAGACAGAGACAGACAGAAAGAAAGAAAAAAAGAGAGAGACAGAGACAGAGAGAGACAGAGAGAGAGAGAGAGAGAGACACACACACACACACACACACACACACACACACACACAGGGACCTTCCCAGCACCAGGCCTCCTGCGTCATCATCATCATCCAGAGACCACATCCCTCTGTCACCTCCAATCATGTCACAGATTAACAAAGTCATCACTCGTCAAAACTCTGGTGGTTTTTTTTGGTTTGAAACGTTTTTATCTGAAGAAGCTTGAATCGATTCTTCCCCCAAAAGGTGTGTTCTGCCTTTCAAGTGCTCGCAAATTGGTGTCCTCAGCTCACGAAGGTGCTTGTCCTCCCTCTCGCACCACTTCTTCGATACTCCAGGATGCAGAAAGAGCCAGGCATGTATTCGTAGCTTGAAGCTAATGGCGAGCTTGACCACAGACACCAGCACTGTCCAGCCTTCTGATCTGAGCAAGATGGCCCTGCTGGTTACGCTGGACGCGATGGCGAATGAGCACAGAACCAAGAGGGTTCCAGTTTGTTTTCAGCTCATGGTAGCGTGAAGCTGGATAGAGAAGCCAGGGATCAAACCAGGTGAAGCACTTGAGTTTGTGAGTGATTTTTGGACACTGTTGCTTTTTGTGGTGGGTGGCAATTGGGTGCCTTTAGCTCTGAGCTAAATATACGTAGCATGGAAGTGACACAGCTGTGAAACACATCTGTGACATCCAGAGATTAATTATAGACCTTTTTAAGGGTAAAATATACTTTTTGGTGAAGTATTGCTTTCAATACAAACCTCATACTTTGTCACTGAGTGAGGAAATCTCAATTCCCAGGAAATGGCTGGGGATATTTGGTAATTGTGACATCTCTCTTTTTTTTTCTTCTTCTTCTGTGGTTTTTATTTATTTGTTAATCATCCTTGTTGTTTATCACCATCTGATGAAAATTTTCTGCTTAGTTTACTCAGCCATATGTACATTACACGCTTTGCCACGCTTCACTACGCCATTCTAGTCTCATGATCAGTGTTGAATCCACTCGACATGAAAACAGTCCACACAGCACTAAACCACATTGAACCACAGCGGCCTGCAGCCACTGGCACCAATTAGAAGGTGTAATCTCTGCACATCTATCTGCCAGGAGGCCTGGGCACAAACGCTGAGCAAAGAATGAGAGCGGGAGGAGGAGAAAATAACCATTATTATTAGCAGACACAGCATCTGCACTGGAGGCCTGATCACCTTCTTTAAACACCCGGGTAAACACACACACACACACACACACACACACACACACACACACACACACACACACACACACACACACACACACACACACACACACACACACACACACACTCCCTGCTTCTGTTTTGTCTTATTATTTTGGGTGTATACGGACAGTTCGGAGCGCTGCTGCTTGTGTTGGACAGTCTTCTTGCTACGGTGTAATTGGGAGGCTGTAAAACCAAAGAATTCCTCATCCGTCTCTGTCCTCGTGCTGTCATCCTCCCACTGCCTGGCTGCTGATTACAGTCTGTGTATTGTCTAGCTGTCTAACACTGACTTAATGTTATTTTGCTTGAGCAGAGCCATCGCAGCGATCCAGATGTCCACATACTATAATCTAACCCAGGATGATTCTGGCTCTGGAGTGGCTAATCCGACACCACTCGTCCTAATCTGATGTCTAATTGACAACATCTGGACGAGGCCACAGGAAAAAAACAAGGCCCTGAGACAATCTGATTGATTTGCTTGGGAACGATAATCCTGTCTGTACAGTAATTTGTTTACGTTAATGTATCTGCCAGTTTATCTCTGACTTACAGAGACAAAACTGCTTGGAGATGACATTGGAATTCTACATTGTAGAATAACCTAAACTGTAAAAGATGAAATACAAGATTAATACTTAACATCCCTCACGTGCACCTCTTCTCTGCAAGACAGCATAGCGTCTCAGTGCATTCACACCTCCGCCTTAAAAGAAAAGAATAAGCGGAGAGTCTATTTCTGCTGGTGTCAACACGTCCCTTTAAGCGGATAATGGATCAAATCATCAATAATCAATTGAATCTGTCACCTTGGAGAAACAGCTTCCCTCTCTCCAACCACTCTTTAGTCTCTTCTGTCCATTTCGGAGGTGTGACATGACCTCTGAGTGGATGCTCGCCATCTTCTCCGACCTGCAGGAGAACATCTGAAAGAGCGTAGCAACAAGACCTGTCTTCCCTGTAAAAATAGGATCGGCCTCCGTGAAGCCGTCTGGACGCCTCAGATGCAACACACTCTTCACTTCATTGATTATGCGCCCAAGCTCCTCAGAGCCCAGCTTTACAAGAGATGTCTTCCCCTCTTCGCCTTGCTCTCCCTCCTCGTAGCTCCCATTTTCACCCCCTCGCTCAGATTTTGAGCCATTTGCCTCACAATCGCATCAATATTTTAGCTCTTCTGTATGCTTCCCCTTTTTTTTTTGTCTAATACATTTCTATTGTTTCTTCTGAATAATGAAATGTTAATGTTACTGGGGCATGAGAGACATGCTGTAAACACAAGCCGAAGACAATCATGGCAGCCAGGTTGCAAACATCAAGAAGACGGCGGCCATCGGCTTGGATCAACTTCCAAAATAAACATCAATATTTGAGGCACATTTCACCGAAATGGAGAAACGGCTGGAGTAACAAACGCGGAACTGAGCAGACTTGTTTTGACTTAATGGACAAGTCTGGTCTTCTTTGATGGTTTTCTTATCTTAAAGAAAGGAGGGTATCCTTCATGTGATCGACCTCCATTTTTGACCGGAAAAAACTGACGCCACATGGTCGCATCACACTGTTGCGTTTCACCAACGATGGAACGTGCTACAAGTGTTCCATTTGCTTTGAGCCAAGTCTGTAGATGGAAGATATTAAAAACTCCAGCACCCGGCTGCTGAAGGCAGTTGCCTCTTTCACACGAAGCCGTTTTTATAAAATCACTCCATCAGTGGGAGAAAATGGGGCCGGAGGAGGAAGTCAAAAGGTGTTGCAGTGATACACGAAAGCAGCTTGATTGTCTTACCTTCGTTTGTTTGTGGGAATAATATCTGTTTAACCTAGTTTGGGTTTAATTACAGCTTAAACACTTTGTCTTCGGCTGCATTTTGCTGCAGATCTTCAGGATAAGCAATTACAAGTTTTGGCCTGCAGCCCTTTGCTGAATGTTCTCTCCTGACTCTCTCCTCACACACTTCCTGCCTCCCTCCACTGAGACGGCCCAATAATGGCATAAATGCCCGAAAAATGAAAATAAATGAATTTATTCATCTGTGCTTCCAGATATGTTTAATATTGTACTGGGATGTAAAATAAATCTAAATGTTGAAACTGTGGCAGTAAGGAGAGAATATGTAGAAAAATGAAATACGTTTTAATGAACATCTTACAAGCCTCTTGGATGAATGTTTTTCCGATCGTACGAACATGTAGAATGTAGCACGCTGCTGGTTTCTTGCTAGCTGTCAGCAACTGTTTATTAGCTATAACATCCCTGACTGAAGTACTGACACACCGTGAAGGAGGAGAGAGACAGGACAGATGTATTGAAAGCTGTTGAATGACGTGTTGTTTCTTTGTTACCGTGCACAGAGAGAAAGAGAGAGAGACAGTGAGAGAGAGAGAGAGAGAGAGAATATAAAATCCCTCCATACGTGTCTAAACAGAAACAAGACCAAAATGTACTGTGCAAACGGGAATGCAATATGTAAAGCACAACCATGGGAATGTAGTACGTTTTTCTAGTAATATCACAATAAATTGCACATTTTTCCCCCAAAGATTTAATTCACCATCAGTCATTCAGCAGTAAAATATCACTAAACTGAAATCTCAGAGCGAAAACCATCAAGCAAAGCAACAAAAATCTGATCTTCCATGACTCCAAGTTATTTTTGGGTGAGTGAAATCTTCCAAACAGTGCGTTTTCATTAATGGCTTCTCACCACATCTATTTGGCCATGATTTTAAAGAACTCAGATTATGGGTTATCCTGGATTATGCAAAGGACCCTGTGCACAAACACTTATCAGTTTCATTTCTTTGTCCTCCCGATGATATTCATGCCAAATCCCACAGCGCCGTATCTTTGCTCACAGCTGGCAAGTGTAACTAAAGGATTATGCAAGCAGCTTCTACAAGCAAATAGATTTCTCTCTACTTCAGAGGAAACTGCTAGTTATGCAGCGCCTATCTGTCCGCCAGGCATGCACAAAAACATGTCTCCCAATTCCTTTTTTTTCCTCCTTTTTTTTTTCGTTACTTGTTTTAACAGTGCGTTTCAGGGGGAGATGAAGAGGAAGTAGCAGAAAGAGAGCTAACACGGGCAAGTGCACCAAACAAGCAGAGAAGCAGCAGGTCTCACACGTACCAGAACTCAGCGTAAAGGTTCACTCATCTGGATCATTCAGCCGGATGCAGACGTGAGCACGACTCTGCTTCCTTGCCGTTGCATCCAGCTGTTGCAGGGTTTGCCAGAAGATGGCCACTCAAACAGCTTCATCTGGGCTTGACTCGCACCAGCGATGAGGCGAGGTGTTGCCGCCACCTCAGACTCATTATCATGCGCTGGAGAAGTACTGATCGGCCATGAATGAGCTTTAGTTTGCCGGCTCTCAGGGGCAGAAGCAGTGGAGGTGAGGCTCCTGCAACGTCCTGCATGCAAATATCTGTGAAGGTTCATCTCCCATATTCGGTCCAGCTCAATGCCAGACGTTGTGATTTCTGATGCTCTGTGTGGCCTCCTCACCGTCCCTGAGGGAGATGCATATTAATTAGCATTGATCGAGAGCGAGAAAACATGCAGCAGACTGGGACGGGTCCAAGGCGAGCACATACGGCACGGAATACGTTCACGAGCCGCTGCCCGGTTCCACGGCACTGCCTCGTTATAACCAGCACATTCAGCTCACTTTTCTGCCCATATTTGCTTCTCAAACACCAGGCTCGTTGTGCTTTTCTCACCTGGATCCCTCCGACCATTTTTCTCCGGTAATGACCCGAGAGCCATAATGTAAATGTTTCTAGATCAGCAATCCTAATCTCAGAGCCGAGATGCATTCCCCCCCCTTCTTGCTGAGCAGGCAAGGCCTCGCTGAGCTATTAGGCTGCAAACAGCTGTGAACGCCTGGTTATGCACACAAGGTGCATCGTGGAAGGCAGGAATAGAGCTTTTAATATCTAATTATATCGACGTTAGACTGCAAAGAAAAAAAATGTCTGACCGACATCTTTATAAGCGCAGCAAGCTCGCCCATCTCTCTCTCTCTCTCTCTTCCCGTCTCATTTTAAGCCACAACAAAAAAAAGACATTTAAAAATCCGATCTTCCGCACAAATGTTACAATTTTGATCACATCCCTGCAAACGCAGCGGTTTGCAGGGATTATCTCCAAACTTCTCCAGTGCAGCTTTATTAAAAATAAAATGTAATTTCCTTCATCTGATAAAAGTGATCATGAGGGACGGCTGTTAAGGCACAGAACGTTTCACAGACAGAGTTCTCCCTCATCCCACTGTACATTTGGTGCAGACGTAGCAGTTTCATGTGATTCAGCAGATCTTACTTGGTCATAATAATCAGCCGGGACGACGGTGGCATTTCATTTAACAAGCGCAATAGTGCAGTAAAGCGACGAGCCCAAGACAGAGAGATCGCCACACTCAAACCTGCGCCCTCCTCAGACCAAACGCAATCATGACACCAAATTTACAATTTAGTCAATCAGCTGTTTTGAGTCCTTCTACAGCAACGCACAAAATTCCGATCAAAATACTCCTGAAAACATTGTAGTTTCCAGTTGCTACTTCTCACCGTCTTCAACTGTCGTACTACGACGACGGATTTTTGAACCTGTGAATGTGTCTGCTCGGTGAAATTATTCAAGGAAGGACCTCATCCATTCCATTTTCCATTGTAGAGAGAAAACAGACAGGGGAAGAAAAGGAGAGAATGAGAGACAAATGGAGAGTTTGGCTGGGAGAAACACACAACAATTACACTTGCCCTAGGAGGCTGAGGGAACCTGACCACGTTGCTATGGAAACTCAAGTACAGCAGAAAGTAACAGGAAAATCAATTCAGATTGAGCTTATCTCTCCCTCTCGCTCTCTTCTCATTTCACAAGGGCTACAAAGCATGTCTCCACTCTGAATCACATTTTAACTGTTGCGAGGCCGATGCCGTGCTAATCACAATGGATGTTTCTGCTAATTCTCCCCAAACGTGGAATATCCACAAGAAACAAATGAATAAAATAAAATAAACACATCTTCAAAGGCAAACCCCTGAGACCGAATGAAAGAAAGGCACGAATGTGCGAGGACACAACACAAATCTCCTTCCGTCTCCGGCGCACCATTTGTTCTTGCTCTTTCCTTCCTTTCTCTCCATCCTCTTCACTCGCTCCCTCAGAGGGGCAACAGCAGCTGTGTGCAGGTGATAAGCGTGTGCAGCAATGGGCGCTCGACTCTGATTGGCTGGCTACACTCCTACGCTGATGTGAAGATTGCAGGCTGCGTCCGTCAAAAGGCCATTCTGCTCGTGGTTGTCACCTTGTGACGTCACGGCCACGAATGACAGGACACACGCGCGGCTCCCAGGGATGCGCACCATTCCTGCATCCCGTCACACTCCAGAACAATGGCAGACGAGACGGGGGCATATTTTCTAATTATGTTTCCATTGTAATAACAAAATGTTGACATATTCAGTATTCAGGCTGCCCGCACGTACGCACACACACACACACACACACACACACACACACACACACACACACACACACACACACACACACACACACACACACCACTATCCCTTTAAGGACATGGCATGGACTTCCAGTCATGTGGACAGTCTAACCCTCAACTTCAACCAGGAACTCAGAAATTACGTTGTGACCCCTCTTTGGTCCCCATGAGGACTAAAGGAACCAGGTTCATACACACACACACACACACACACACACACACACACACACACACACACACACACACACACTCCGATCACCGAACAGACACTGCAATAAACACGTCTGCTTATCACACATCCAGCCTTCTTGTTTTCACCGCTGCCACTGAGCAGCAGCCTGCAGGGACTTTGGGTGTTGTTTGGATCTCAGTTGCTCACCGTACAATGGCAAGGTGAGGTCAAAGACAGGCTGCAAGTGTACCCAGTGAGTGTGTGTGTGTGTGTGTGTGTGTGTGTGTGTGTGTGTGTGTGTGTGTGTGTGTGTGCGCGTGAGCAAGTTCTCAAGGCTCATGCCAAAGTAGAGACAAGAGGAGAGAAAACGAGCCTTGAGGAAAAATAATGACGCTTGATGCCTCGTACATCAAGTCAAAGATGGAGGGTGACCTTGCAGTGAAGTCAGCTGGTCACTTGCTACTGGGGGAGCCAATCAGAGAGCGATATGTCGAAATCACACTTGGAGCCAAGTGGAGAAACACTTATTCAAAATATTTGTTTGTTTTTTACATGTGACCATGATGAGCGGCTATGAGACGGGTTCAGCTGCCGCCTGTCACCCTGCACAGCTCGTTTGTGCCGTTATCGATCACCGTGGGTTTCCTCACCTCTCCTCTTCCATTGACGCCGCCGCCTCGTGTTTGGCCGACTGACAGCAAGAGTTTCATCACAGAGGGAAACTTAATTTAGCGGTGACATTAGAACACTTTGACTTGACAGCCGGTTAGCAGGATTACCAGTTCTGCATGAATTTTCATGAACATTTTAACAGGCATGTATCTTGGCCCAAAGACGAACCTATTAAATTTTGAAAGTCATCCAGATCTTTCTTTAATATTAAGCGGTGAAGACATTTTTGGACATTTTCATTAATTTCTCATGAAATACAGCAGACCTTTATCAAAAATGCATATTGCTAATCGTTTTGGATTTCAATCCAGACATGAGGATGATTTTAGTGAAAACTCTGCACAAAAATAAAAGAACTCTTCACTCAGTCCCAGCCACAGTTGTTGGACTTGTCTCCAGCCACCTCGTCAAAGGTGACTCAGCTGTAACTTTACTGTTTAAGCGTCAGATAACGCCTGCAGCAGCAGCAGCAGCACGGTTGTGCATCCACGCTCAAATTAGCTGTGAGCTAACTGGAAGTAGCCAGTAGCCAAACTTGGCCGTGTGTAAATATAATACGCCACAGCTGTGGATCCTATCACCTATCATCATTAACGTTTCGCACATTAAAAAAAAAATGTCTAAGTTGCGTTGTGCAAAGTTGCATTTCAGTTCCTCGCCACAACTTCTGAGATCCAAACTCGCCATGACATCACTCCCTCTGATTGGTGTCCAGCAGGTGCTGCAGAACGTCTAATCAGTGTTGCTGATGCCCCGCGTGGCGTCGCAGACAACCAGGCTTTGTGTGAAAGTTTAAAGAGGCTCAATGTGATTTACTGTATTTTTACAGATTTACCACCCTGGGAGCAGAATAAGACCGTGTATTAATCCTTGATTAGATTGAAGACGAGGAAGGGAGAAAAAAAACGGAGTGAGAAATCCCTATTAGGTCAGCGGAGTGATTTGAGTTATTAAGTGCCTTTTTTTTTTTTTTTTTTTAAACCAGTCACTTCTAAGATGGGATCAGACACTTGCATTATGGGATGTGATTGAGCGCACCAGTTTGTCTCCACTTCCCCCAGAGCTTCAGCTGGGAACATATGTGAAGGTTCCTGCCACCTGTCACTGACACACAGATGAACACGCAGCAAATAAAGGGAGATTGTGCCTACACAGCCATAGTCATCCAAAAGCCCACATCCAGGAGAGTTTATGAACAGAAATTAATTGCTTGTTCCGGCTGTAATTAGCTCACACCATGTTTATTACTAATCTGTGCCTTGGCCTAACGCCAGGCTAATTCTGGCCCGCCTCCAGTCCATTTTCAACAGTGTTGCTCTGCAATAATCCATAAGCTCAGGCAGGATGGACCCGTTCCACTAACTGAGAGCTAACCAAGCTTCCCTCAACTACACATCCATATTTCTGACTTCCACATTTTATTAACTACTTATTACGGTGGGAGTATCGAAATGATCGAGGCCTTTCTGTGTAACGCTGTTTCCATCAAAGGTGGTCAGCATTAAAGCTGAAATGTTCTGAATTGCTTCCACGGACATGGGTCATGCACGGCAAACACACACACACACACACACACACTGCAAATGTAATCAATTTAGGCTGTTACAGTAAACTAGATTCCTGCAGTAAACAGTCAGAACTCTCCACCCATTCACTGCTTATTTAAGATTCTGTCTTCAATCCAAGTCGAACAACAAAGGGGTATCCCCATCACTGAAAGCCAAATTGCCTATTAAAGATGAGAGCATGCTCAGTCTCCCAAAGCGCCCAGCCATCACCACCCTAATCATCCCCTGCCTAAACAGCCTAATGGCTGCCATATTGCTGGTGTTTATTAGTAAACACTGATGGAAGAGTGCCCGCTTCAACAGTTGTTGATTTTGTCTGTCCGTATGGAGTATCAGCTGGGAATCACAGCCGCCGTGCCAGAGCGTTGTCTGTTGTTCAGTCTCCCGTCACTAAACAAACTGCTTTATTGTTTTATGAGCATACTAATTAGGACTTCGCTGGATGGCTTCATCTAAAACATCCACCGTAGATGAAGCATACAACTAATTTGAGAGCTGAGAACGTCTCTTCTTCCGGGGTGTTTCTGCGACGCTGAATTTCTGCAGCGATACATTAAAAGAGGAGAGCGTGAAGGCAAGGAAAAATTAACGTTTTCATTATGTTTTGGCATAAATTCCAACTCCACGGAGACAGAAGGACGCTCCAAAGATGACCTTAGGTTTAAGATGCTTTTGGGAAGCCGGGATCGATTTCCCTCCATCTCTGCGTCAGTAACCCGTCTATCGATCCTTATCAAATATGTATCACATTCTCAAACCTCCACCACAGACTTCAAACACATCAAACAGAAAGTCAGAGAGAAACTGGGATTCTTTCTGTGCAAATGGCAATCCTCAAGATATGTAATCAAATAAAAATGTAAAAAGAAGAGGCTAGAATTATGATCCAAACCCTGTCTTCTTATCAACACTTTAAAACAAAAAAAGGCAGTCTCAGTTACATCAAAGCTGTATTCAATCCTTAAGGCTTTAAAATATTGGGTTTATTCTTCTTCTTTAAAAAAAAAAAAAAAAAAAGGCAACAGCAAAGCCACACTGAACACACACACTATCTAAAGACAACAACCCGCATCTCTGCTCTAACCTCACTGCTCACTAAAAGGGTCTTGTCTGGTCCTCTGCCAATTCCCCAAACTCCCCTTCACACAGCACTCATATGTTGCAAATGCACGAGATGCATCCTTCAGCTCATGTTCCCATAATTCTCTGTGGCAGCAGCGTAATTAATGCACACAACTATTGATTTTTTTCTTCTTCGCCTTTTCAAATTTCTTTCAGGAGAACGCTCCACCTCCACCAAACCTGAAAATCTTTCCTCTTTATCAGCGACAGACGTTTCCACTATCCACGTGTAAATGACCGCATACGTGTAAACTCACACAGAATTACAGCACCTCCTCACACACACGCGCACACACACACAAACACACACAGAGTACAAACAATGAGTAGCCTGTGAGCTTGCAGGCAGCTGCCTGCGAGTGGACGGGGGAAAAAGGGGTGCAGTGAAAGACAAGGGTCAGCATTTCACTAACTGCTGATCTGTGGGGGAGGAGGGTTTAGCAAAATGATGTGGCTGTGTTGTTTTCATGGGGTTTCACTGCAGGATGGGTGGAGCAGCGGGCGCAAACACACTTCCACGCACCTACATACGTCCTCACATACGCAGTGTATTTACATGCAGGCAGACTGCACAGTAATACCTCCATCTTCCTCTTGATTGCTGTGTGGTTACACGCAGGGATCACACACCCCTGCTTGAGCCATGACCCATTTTCGAGCCCCCTAACAGAAAGCTCAACAAGCCATGTTTGTGTGAGGAGGAGGAGGTGGTGGTGGTGGTGGAGGAGAGGAGGCACAAATCTGGAGAGAGAGATGGAGAATAAGAATGAGGTATGGAGGGAGAGGGCCAACAGTGAGTGAGGGAGGAAAGTAAGAAGGGAGAGGAACAGAGGAAGAAAGACATCATGTGGCCAATGTGACGCAGTCCCTTGTTTACCAAAGGAAAAAGCCTCGCCCACTCGCCTCCTCTCTACCTTTCAAATCTCCTCCTTCTTATTCTCTTGTTTCCCCAACTCTCCTCTCGCTCCCTTTCTTCTAATCTGCCCTCTCCTCCTCTACATTTCTTTGCAAGCTCATTTCTATCAGTGTGCCCTCCTTTCAAGGTTGGCCTGACTTTGGGCGTGTTGAATTTACAGCCCCGTCTCCGCCTGCCTCTCGATGCCCTCACTGTCAATCTCTGTGAAAAATGGAGGCGGTGGCACATCAGTGGCATGATAAATTCCTCTGGAGCAGGGATCCTGTAAAACCAGACACCTACTGTAGCCTCTCTGAAGATATCCTTAACATTCCTGCGACTAAGCTGGTGGCTTGGTTCAGACTGTGATTCTATTAGCAAGCAAACTGTTTAATTAGCTGCTATAAGCACTCACAAGAACCCATGAGAGAGGAGTGAGCAGAATACAGGAGTGCAGAGGCACTTTCATCGCTTAAATGCTAAACACACAGTTGGGAAGCAGCTGACATGAATATGACTGAAAATTATAACTCCAGATTTTTTTATTTTACTGATGCCCTGAGTATTGGATGGACTTATTTGCATAGAGCAAATAAAAAAAGAAAAGAAAAGAAAAAAAACATTTACCATGCAGGAGGAAATTGATTGGGGCGCTGTGCCAAGCAGGTTATGCAATGAGATGCAAAGGAGAGGAGGGAAGGCCAATGGTGAAGGCTGCCGGAGGAGAGGAGTGGAGGATGGAGAGGGAGTGAAGAGGAGGCTCTTAATGATCTTCCTGACTGCAGCATTAACAAAGTCTGCATCAGATTCTCTTATTAGTGCCAAATTTTACATTACAAAACAGAGATCTGCCACATCGGGCCGACGAGTGAAGGAGCGAAACGGCCAAAGTACAGTAAGTTGTTTGACTTCTGGAAAAACAGCATGTCCTACTGCAATACTGCTTTATTTAAATATCATGAAATCTGGCGTTGACACAACTCAGTCCTGCTCTTTGACAGCCCTCAAAAAACAAAACAAAAAAAAGCTGCCATGATGTAAAAGGCAAAATATCTGAGGATGGATAATTATGCGGTTTATCCTACCGGTTGCCTTGATAAAGCGTGAACGTTGCCTGAGTCTCCAACCTCTGGAGAAGTACGTTCTCCACTGGTTTTACCACGTCGCTCCCCTTTGCCTTTAATAATAAACTGGACCCCCAACATGAACTCACACCCATCATTTCCTCACTGAAGCCTTTGGTCTCTTTGGTTTGATAAACTGCCAAAGTAGCTCCGATTGTTATCATCATCATTACTATTGTTATTATTCATCAGCCTGATGACCGAGTCAAACGTCCAGATGCCACGACTGTCCTGGGAGTTCTCAGAGCTGTTTGACTGATCGTGTTTGTCAGCAGGATCACACACAAAAACATGAAGCGGATTTATTCTACAAAGTCGAAGAAAATGCTCAAAATGTACGGCGCGAGGGGCAAACAGATGCCGATGACGCTGACACGGGTCGAGAAAGAGTAGATCTACATCAACAGAATATCAGGATAATCGGGAGGATCTGAGCTGCTGGCTCCCAGCGAATGCAGGACAGAAAACAGCTAAATTATCATAGGGGGTATAATTGCTGAACATATGAACGAGGCGTGAATCCTGAAGAAGTGTGCAAGGTCTTGATGAGAACATGTTTATTTGCAGCTCGTTCAATATGCAAGCGCTGGCTTTGTTGAAGCTCTTTTCTGCAAGCAAGGCCGCCAAGTTCATTACGCCGGCTCGTAACACGAGGGATGAGAAACAAAAGGGAGTTTTGATGAAAAACACGAAAACACACGCCGTCCCTTTTCAAAAGCTCGGCCACTTGAACACAGAAGCATGCAAGAGACACACAAACATCAGCATGTGAGCACTGATGGGGCAACACACACGTATTAAAATAAGGATCCACCTGATAAATCCTGGCAGCAACAACTCATCCCCCCCCCCCCCACACACACACACACACCCCCCTTTCATCTCTCTATTAGCTCTGTCAATTGTTTATCAAAAGCGGCGAGGACACGACTGGAGCCCGGCGTTTGAAAGCTTGTACAGCCAGATCCATTTTAAAATTCATGACGGGTTAATGGTATGTTAGTGGCAACATTAGGACCTAGCGAGCGCACGTCCTGCTCATTCACATTGAAAACAGGCCGCTTCAAATGACTACTGAGCAGTCCTTCATTCTGAGAGGTAATTCATATTGTAATTAACTTTTCAATCACAGCTGATTAATTAGGACAGGCCCTGGTCTGTAATTATGCATCTATTTTTGACCCTAATGTGAATCAGTGGATATTCAAAGATTTCAGCAGCCGTGCTTCAAGCCCGTCTGCATCCCTGTTACTGATCCTAAAGAGTACACAAACTGGACTGTGTAACAAGCGCGAGCCAGATATTTAGACTTAAATCATCCAAATCAGCTAAAAAATTAAAAAATAAAAGTCTGGTGACAGCCCACATTTCTCACCGTGAGCTCATCTTGGTTATTTTATGTGTCTAGTAGGATAGCGTCGGATGCTCTCCCTCACTTTCCGATGCACAGTGCCAGAGAAGTGCACTTGATGTTACCGTTCCCAACAAAAACCTGAGATTAATAATTCAGTGAGGCTGTGGGATAGCTTTATTCAATGTCCACTGAGACTCAAGTCGTCTTTCATGAAGAAAAAAAAAAACACAGAAAAGAAAAGAAGAATTGGAGAAAGACGGAAAGCTAGGCTGGGTCAAACTGTACCCTGATGCCATTGTCAAGCCAAGGTGGTGTCTTTATGGTTGTGCTTCTTGCTCTCTCTCTCTCTCTCTCTCTCTCACACACACACACACACACACACGCACACGCCCTTCTATCCCCTCACTCGTCGAGTAAACAGACCCTCTCGGTAACAGTGTGAGGTGAATCTGCTCATGCATCAGAATCTACCATCAAATATTTATCAGAGAGCAGCAGTGATTTTGACCGTGTGCTCATGCTTCTGACAGCGCTCGCCTGCTACTATACTTATTGGAGTAAACACGAGCAATTCGATATCGTTCTTGCGAAAGAACCCCAAGGAACGTCACGCATACAATACAATCCATCAAAACTTCACTGCATATCCTATAGGTTGTCAGGCCGGCTGTAAAGATTCTTAAAAACATTGTAAGCACAAGAGGAGTGGACTGAAAACAACGAGCGGCGTTTCAACACACATTCACAATCAAAATGTCCAGAAATCCAACGCCACGCAAGGTCTTCGCTACCTTTTTGACAAAGACGCAGACGTGGTGTGATGTTCTGCCGCTCAACGCCGATACCAGACGACTCCATCTGAGGTGAGCGAACGTCACGCCTGTCTGCACGATTCACTTCATTCACACGCTGTAATCATATCTGCGTGATGAATATTTGCCTGCTCTCTGTGACATTAGGCAGTGTCTTCAACCAGCAGCTTGCAGCGAGTAACTCAAGTAACCTCGAGTAAATAAGTCGCTGGCATGGATCAGAGGACACATCTTCATGCTTGAGCAGACACATTTAAAATGCCACCAAAACATCGTCCCAGATTTTGCCCTCAGTCAAATGACATCAAGTGCTCACTTACAGGTCCCTGAACGCCCCAGTATGAAGCAAAATCAGCCCGCAGGCAGAACATGGAGCAATCAAAGAGATAAGCATCCCATTTATCTAGAGTAAAAAAAGAAAAAACCCCAACCATGTTCTTGCGTTATCATGCTGTTCTGCTGGATTCAAATAAGAAGGGTAACTAGGTCAATGATGCCATGTAAACCGTTCCACTTTGCCCCTTGCTGGACTCAAAATGGAGGTGGCAGAGGTGGATGGCGGGAGTGGTAGGAGGGAGATACCCTGTGATTCGATGTGACAGTTATCAACATCCTCTGGGTAGGTAGAGGACGGGGCTGAGCAGGGCTGCCGAGCCCCACTAATGGCAGACTCACATAGTAAACAGGTGAGGTGATGACTCACAGTGAAAGAGAACAGAGTGTCCAGAGAGCAGCGAGCAGAAAAGAGCCAAGGAAACTCTCCCCCCACCCAATCTCTCTCCCGGCTTTACAATTCAGCTCCAGAAATCCAAGAATGCAAGTCACCTGAACACGAGGACATTTACCTGGACTGAAGACGACGTGATGATCACCTGTCTTACCTGAGCTGAGTGAAACCGTGTCTTTCTCCCATGATACGACACTGACGTAGGCCTCAACAGAAGCGGGGATAATGCACTTGAAGACGGCTAAACTGCCTCGCATAGCCTTCTGGTCAGCTACTCTGACCGTGTAGGGTTCCCGTGAAACTGCAGGAGGAGGAGAGAGAGAGAAAAAAGACATGACCGGTCTCTCATGAGTGAGACACGACTGACTTGACACAGAGGTGGGGATTGTTTTTGCAGATTGGATCACATTGTTGAAATGCATCATCCAGGAAAACCAGCAGGAACCAAACCAGCGTCCGGGGGCACATCGCTCCGTTTTAAATGTGAATCAATGTAGCGTTAAAGCAAGATCATATGTACAATTTGTATTTGCTGGCTTCTTTTTTTATGTTTTTCCAATTGTAAAATCTTATGAAACCTTATGAGAATGTTGTCATTTAAATGATTTGTGTATGAAACCTCATGATAAATTCTGTGACGCAGCAAAATTCATAAAAGAATGACAGGCATCAGTGACAATGTCAATTTTTTGACCGTTTTCAATGTACATATTCATAACCTCTCTCTCTCCTGCTTAATTACATTTTTTTAAATAAAAAATAGACACAGAAGTCATTATTAAAATGCAAATATTGCTCATCTTTGTTGGAAGTGATGCTTACAGTAATTTAACATCATGCAGAGTAAAATGTGCGGCGTGTGAATGTTTGTGAGTCGAGGCACAGACGAGTAAGACGCCATATTATGACACTCAGGAATAACTGGAAATCGCTAAATGGAGATGAAAAGATGCGGCCTGGAGCAACATCCCATCGACACTCGCTGGAGGCCAAATCTGCGTCAGAAGCTATTCTATCCATCTCTATTTATCCATTCCTGCAAAAATAACATCACCCTGTTACCTTCCAAAAAAGGTTTTCAGTTCAAGTGTGAGGAAAGACAACTCCCTCTCTGGCTGTGAATCCCCTCACACACCAGGCAAATTAATCACAATATGATACTTTTTCAATATGGTTCAGCCTCTGAAGAGAAAATTGATCTTTTAATCACAAATCAAAAAAAATCATTCAATCAATCAAATGGTGAAATCGCTCAATGGTCCGACCCCTGACAGGAACCAGAGCCAAGTGTCTGACTCTGGTCCTGGTGCCATTCTGTGGACTCACCAGCTTTAATGTGGACATCCTGACTCCTAATCTTGCCAGAGGGGTTTTCGGCAGTGCAGTAGTACGTGTTGTCGTGGATCAGCTTGCTAAAGCTGGATGGCAGGAAATTGAAGATCTGGAGGGTTCCATTGGGATGGACGTGACGGATGCCCGGGACATCGTAGATCTCCTCGCCGGTAGCCAGATACCAGCGCAGCGAGGCGGGCGGCGCACCCCCAGCGGGACAGGGCACCGAGGTCCCTGTGGTGCTGGCAAATACTACCTCTTGCAGAGATGCATTGACAAAGTATAAACTGGAATGTAGGTCTTCACTGAAAACTGCAAAAGAGGACACACAGGAGGGCAGAGGTTACCAGCTACCATCCCTGCTGACTCACATCAACACTGGAATGTCTTTGGGGATAAAAATATAAAACTTTTCAACTCAGAGTTTAAGAACAAACAGTTTCACATGAAATCATCATCATCATTTGAAACAGTAAAAAAAAAAAAAAAAAAGTACTATTGTTTTTTCCATTATTTTAAAACAAAAATGTTATTTTAGAATGGCAACAATTAAAAAGGCAATTATTCCTGTCTTGATCTCCAAGTGCTTCCCTTCAGTGGTCTCTTCTGTGCGTTCCCGGTGCGTCCGGAACTCTAAATTAACATGCTATCTATTATGAAATAAGGTCATCTTTAATTGAAGCCAGCATCACAGTAAAGAGAATGATGTCAAGTGCCGTTTATGCAGGAATATTCTCCAGAGGACCGCCAGCTAATAAACGCCAACGTTGGACCCGTCGGTGCTACAGAGGCTCTTTGATTCTGGGCCTCAGTGTGTCAGGGAGAATCTGTAGTTTTGTTTTTGGGGCAGAAATATTTGTATATCTTAGCATATGTGTGTCAGTCTGGGGAAAAGACCAGAGGCTTTGCTCTAAATGGCTTACAGTGGCACCAGCAGCTGGCTCTGACCCCCCCCCAGGGGAGAAAACATTTTAGCACTTCATAAATTCCTAACAAGGTTTCAAATCGTAGACATTTCCATCCTTTTCTCTGCTCCAGTAGCTCCAAACCAGCAACAGGACGCTTGGATGACCTGTTCACTCTGTCTCTCTCTCACACACACACACACACACACACACACACACACACACACACACACACACACACACACACACACACCACTCATTTGTTCAAAATTAGGAATAACCTTTCAGAATTGTACGCACAAAAAGCTCAGTACCGCAGCTGTGATTTGACACGTGGGTGCGTCGTTCTGTGAAATCCATTTAAACGATTTTTCTCATTATCGGCATTATGATGTTGTGAGACATTGCAACTGCAAATATGAAAACATAAAAAGGTCAAATGTATCCACCTGTCCTTGGAGCGCTCCTGCATGTGCTGGCAGAAGTGGGGAAGACCAGCTAACGGAGGTGCGGGGAGGGGGGGGTGCTTCGTTAGGACAGGTGTGCTGCTAATCAGCTGAAATGAAAGCACCTGTGTGGTTGTGCCAGCGGATTCGAAGGGTTGCCTCAGGTTTTTGAGTGATTCTGATTCATGCAGGTATGTGAACAAAACCTCACGATATAAATACCAGGGTCTTTTTAAAGACGGTGCATATAAAAGCTCTTTTAAAAAACATTTTTTTAGCTCATTTAAACTGGCCTGATGCTACAAAAACACACATTTTGATTTTGCAGGACCTGGAATAAACAGACATTTGCTACAACACAACCTGTTTTTAGGCATTTACGGTTTGAACGGAACATTTAGTGCAAAGGAGCAGCGAAGCTGTAATTTAGATAGTAAAGTTTCCTGGTATTTTACTGTATTCATCTCTTATTAAAATATATAAATAAATAACCTGCCTCTATAATTTTGAATGACACTAATACAACAATTTAAAAACATCTAACATTACACGACCGGTATAAACGCTGTCATCAGGCTTTAGGCCGTATGTCAGACATGGCTTTGTTTTTATCCTTTTAAGGCTTCTCAGCTGGCAGGTTTAAACACCACGCATGAAAATGTAAAAGTTTAAAATGAACAGCCAGTAACTCAAGACCCATCAGGGTTCCAAGCTTGACCGATACTTTATTCAAATCTAGTGCTTTCCAAAGCAATCAGATGAACTGACTAAATACAGCGAGATGCAATCAAAGCATTAAATAATAAAAGGGTATTCATGCTAAAGAAATTTTACTAAATTTAGAGGGACTCGTTCCGTCGGCCCAGACTCCCAACAACTCGGTCACGTCTGCTGTTTAGCCTTGAACTAGAAGTTAGCCTCCCCGGCTAACCTTAACCATGCTTCACATGACCAGCGTACGCCGGCTGTGACGTGGACTTCTCCACTGAGTGTTGCCAGTCTTATCTTGCTGCTGAATACATGTCTGCTGTGTCTGATTCTTTTTTGAAGAAGAAGAAGAAGAATTTCTGTATTTTTCCTAAGCAGTGTGCCGGTTGTGACTTGGCCAGGAATGTCCCTATTCCCCGATGTGCCTGTAAGTCAGACCGCCTCCGTGTACGACGCCTGCACCTGTAAATGCTAACCGTGCACATTCGCTTCACTTCCATGCGCGAGCTGCAACAACGCAGCTCAGCTCTGCCCGTGTTTTCAGCTCTGCACATCTTCCCATGCAGAGCTGAGCTGTGAGCAGCTTGCAGTGCTGATTCTTAAGGATTTCAAATCGCCTTTTGCATAAAACACACACACACACACACACACACTGTTTCTTCATCAGAATATGATTGTGATGTCATTTTACAATCAAATATATACAGTACGCTCCCAGCTGAGTACAATCCCTGACAACAAAAAGTTTTAGTCAATTTGAATCTTTTAAAATGCAGCGGGTAGTGTGCTCGGAGCTCAGAGGGTCTGGAGCAACAGCCAAGATGAAAATAATACATCAAAGTCATATCAAATTCTGATTCATTCTCTTTTCTCCAGCTGACACGGGGATCAATCTTCTCAGCGCCCGGTTGATAATACAGACTGGAGTCATGAGGGGGGCGGGGGATCAGAATCCACCTGTTCACGGCCGGTGCTCAAGGTTAGCGAGAAGGGGAAGACGCTTTTAAATCACTCAGGGCTATATTTTAAAACACACAGCCGTTATTGATCAGCATCTCATTATGTGTAGGATATGGAACGTGCGTGGGATTATAGCTGAGAACGTGAGATAATTCATGAGCCAAACGTTGTCAATTGGGCTTCTGCATTATTGCAATGCACGGTGAAGAAGTAAGAGGAAGCATTTTCATCATTTACAGAAAAATCCAGTGATGGACGTAAAAGCCAGACTTTTTAGGTACTTTAGTTAATTGATACTTTGTATGTCACAGCACTACAACAGCAAATGGCTGCAGAGAAGTAGATCAAAGAAGTGTGCGATTGCTTTGAAAGCTTCTGTTCTATTCAGGCATCGAGAAATTGGATTAGGATTTATGTCATGGCTGTTTTGATATTGGTCTTTTTCACATATGAAAAGTATGAGTCCAGCTCACTTTAGCCTGGCTGAGTGATATCCAGATTGATCGCCGCTCTGCTCCTTTTCCTAATTAACTAAGCTCAGAAGGCAGATCACAACTGGAGCGGTGACGCAGGTACATCGCCCCTCAGACCTCCCGGAGAGCAGCGTGTCACGCCCCAACAAACGGCCTCAGGGCCCCACCACTCACTACATTGCCCGAGAGGAAATCAGTAATTGGCATCATTTTTCATGAGTCCAACCGTAAAGGTGAAATAAATGACACTGTTCAATAATGCATTGTATGCATCTATAATTTACTATGATTTTTTTTTCATAATATTGGATATCTTGAGGGGGAGGGGGGGGACAGATTTCATCTCTAGACACACACACACACACACACATATATGTATATGTATGTATGTATATATATATATATATATATATATATATTATCTGAGATTTTACCAAAGTTATTGCATATTTGCCAGTAATGTTTATGTGACCACATTCGTGCATATTTTGACTTGTGGGGGTTCGTTGTCATGAAGAGCAGCTGTGGAAAACACCGGTGACAAATGAACAGAAATCTTTAAAAGAGTGGATGGTGGAGTAACACAAATATTTTCCTGCAAATAACATCAAATTTGAGCTGACAACGTTTTTGTTCGCCACACTGAATAATGGAGAAGATCATGGTTTAAGTCTGAGTGTCAATCGACCTCTATTTTACACTAAAAATGTTGGTGACATCTGCGAAGACTAATAAGTGTGGAGTGGAACGCTGCAGCAAGATCATGTTGGTAAATAAATAACACCGGTCCTAACGTGGTTCCTTGAGGTACGCCATATTTAACTGTTTCTTTTTGACAGAGTTGCTTGCATTAAATAACTGAGGAAAAAAAGACACTTCTAATTTTGAATTCAGAGTGCAGCGATCACCTGATCCCAGCCTGTAGAAGTCACACTGACGTGCAGTGACTCACCCTCATGAATGTGCACTGTTACAGCAAACGGTTGTCCTGTTACGTACTGAAGCTGAAGACCCAGTGCCTTCAACACTTTTGATAAACACAGGAAACAAGATGGAAGGCGAAGAGAGAACCGAGGAGAGATTCAGCTTCCCATATTTCAACGGACACTCATCGTGCATCTGTTCAGCGAGTAGAGCTTTTGTCTGAGTTGTCATCTCTGCCACGGCAGGGGGACGCAGCACCGCATGGCGGCGTGGCACCGGGTGCTTCACAGTGACAATGTGACAGCAGGGAACTCTGGGTAATTAAAGCAGCTCTCTGCTCTGTGCCCTCGGGGCAAGTCTGTCTGGGACGTTGAGATCATACCTGGCTCGCTCACATTCAAGACTCACAGTCGCTGAAGAGCCGTTTTCCTACTCACGAAATTCTGCTCTCACTGTTTATGGGCAGCAGCATCAATATGACGTATGCCGTGTTGATGTCTCGCCCGACTCTATTGGCCTGTGTTTGAACCAAATATGAAGTGTGCAGGTACTGGGGTTTAATCTGATTAAAAGGCTGGGAAACCAATGTTGATTTATCCATCTGTTAAAGGCTTTGAACCTGAAAATGCATCTGGAAAGTTGTGAGAAATGCACACGCCAACAGGCCGGGGCCGGGTAGTCCAGTGTGAGTAAGCACTCCACTGATCTGATCTGCCCAGAGGCAATACACCACGCGCGGAAGTTAAATGACTGTCTTCCAATTTGCTCTCATGAATATTAAGCAGTGCTGTGACAGTAGAAAGGGTCGGCTGTATGCAAGCTGCTGATCCACACCGACAGATCTGTTCTCTGATGTCTTAGAGGGGCGGGCAGCGCTAAAACGAGGACCCCACAGCAGATGAGCATCCCCCTCCCGGTCTATTTTCATGTCTTAAATAGGCCAGAGTGGCTGCCTGTCTCATCAAGGGAAGCCAGAGACCCTGGACTGTTTCTCAGTTAGCAAAGCTGAGCGATAAAGACATTGATGTCTAAATTATGCTGCTGCAGCCTCTGATGATGAGCGCAAGAGAGGACATGATGAGGGATTATACTGTAGCAGGCTAAAGCAGCTCCCTCTGCTGCTGCTGATCATGATGAATCTAATATTCAATATCGCTCAAACCCACCAGAAACTGGAGGGATCCCCACATCTGTAATCAAGTAAATAAAACACATCACATTCGGAGTGATTAAAGTGGCTGACACCATGTGAGCCTCGAAAGCTGCGCTCATCTACAGCAGCCGTCGCAATTAAACTAAATTGAAGATTGTTTAAAGTTTCGACACCTGCAATCAAACCCGTTAATTAAAATCATCTTCTAATGTTGTCAAGACTGAGGAGAGCAGTCATGTGGTGTTGCCTCTGCTCAACCTAATTAACAAGAATAAGACAGATATTTATTTATAGAAAGCTAATGCTAATCCATCTGACAAACAGACTCGAACCAACATGTTTAGTCTACTGAGGTGCAACATTTTCCAAACGAGAGACATGCGACTGGAGGTCAGACATCATAACCAATAAAATCTGAATTCTTTCTGGTGTGTCATAACCAGTTTTTGTTTAATTTTTCAAGTTAATTATTCCTTTAGTCGTTTATCAAAGGAGAGACGAATAAAGAAGGTGCGGCTTGAGTAAATCTCAGTATGATTTCTTAGCAACAAAACTGCCCATCGCCGTGGTGAGATGTTGTTTGATGCGAACACGTTCAAAACAGCCAACCAGACGGTGGCGTTGGCGAGGAACTGGCTTATGAGGAGACACAACAGGTTCGGGTGGGAGGGTCAAAAGTCTGTGCAGCGTGAGCTAAAAATAACTCAGGCGTGGAGCAATTTGTGTTTGTTTCGCCTCGATGCTGGCAGCAGGATCAGCACCATGGAGAGCGCTCACTCTGTCCTCCTGATGATCATGATCCGGGAATCAATGAAGCAAAAATGAATACAGCTACTTTAAATAAAGTCTGGATTTTTTTTTTCCTCTCGTGTGTCTGGTTTGGGTCATTGAGGCCAGGAATGGGCTGAGCAGGTCGCTGCTGGACGCCGTAGGTCTGATGCATCGCCGCCGGTCCAGGTTGAAAGTCCTCCCAGCTTCTCTCTGTGCTTCGCTACGATTCTCAAACAAGTCTGATTGAGACTGGAGTGGATGTAATCTAATGGCCTCCAAACTAATCTAATGGTCAGCATACATCGTCTCTCTTGATAACATGATTAAGCAGCCGCATTCTCATCGTGCAGATTGTTGCTGGCAGAGGCCTTACCTCAGTCGGACAACCAACCTTATTATGTCGCCGCACATTAAGGCTAAGGGCCGTCAAAGGAGCTGCTGTTGATGGTGTCTTAACATGACTGCTGTCCACCTGCATGCCAGCTGAGGTGACACCCGGCGTCAGCCGAGGCTCGCCGTCCCTACAAGCTTCAGGATGCATAAGCGCCGGCGTGAGCTGGTGCTGACCTCACGCTGACGGCCCTCGCCGGACGGACGCACGGCCCTTTTTTAACCGATAAACCGTTTTTAACCCTGTAAATCTTGGGTATTGGTAAGCATGTAGTCGCTGTGAAGGTTAACACATCACTTCATCAAACAACCACCAGTTTCTCAGAGGTCTCAAAAATACTGCAAACTACCGACCATGTTATTTCCCCAACTACATTTTTTATCAGAAATGTCAGAAATACCTGTGGGTTGTTTTAATTCTTTGGTTGGTTTTTGCTCATTTCTTTTTCTCTGAATTGCTCAATAAAGAAACGAGACACATTTGCAGTGATGTTTTCTTGAGCAGATCAGGTGGAGCAGGTTTCTCCAGTTGCTGTAAACTAAAAGTGTTCCATAGGAGGCTGCTGGTACAACACTGCAGGCTCTCTTCGTCATTTCTGATCTCCTTGGTTTGAATTGCTCTACTCTTGCACTTTTATTCCAGGTGATTGTTGCAGCGCTTCTGAACATAATGTTCGGAACTTTTAAAAGTGCTCTACAAATATGCTGCAGGTAATAATGTCATTATCAGGCCGTGGCAGGCCTTTGAAGATAGACCGCTGTCCCTGTTTTGTCCAGGAGACGTCTGTGACCAGCAGCTGGTGGAGTGTGTTAATGTTGATGTCACAGCAGCTGGCTGCTCTCATCCTGTTAGCTCTGTCTGCCATTATCTACCCCCCGACTCCACCCTCCTCCTCCTCCAGAGCTGCTGCTGCTGCTGCTGCTGTGTGCCACGCTCATTTTAATACTCCAGACTCATTTGACCGTCTTTATGGACTTATCATATTAAACATTTATCGCAGCCATTTTCCCTAAACCAAGCATGTTTATTCAACACTTAGGGGACCACAGCACGGCTCCTTTCAGCACTTCCCCTCTGCCCCACCCCCCACCACACACATATACACCCACATCCTTATTTTCTCCTTTACCTCATTTCTCTCCCTCAGCCCCGCCGGCTCGCTTTATTACAACTCTCCTCTCCATGTGCCTGAATAAAAAAAAAAGAGGTATTTTGTATAATTCCTCTCCCTCCTCTCTGGTCACCCTCTCCTCCCCAAGGCTGAGGCTCCGGGGTCTCGTGGCGTGTGAAGCCAGGCTGCCGAGCTGACACAAATGTATTCTGAGCATTTAGTACTTTGGATGAAGCGAGTTTTAATTTAATCATCTGATCAAACTGTAATTAGCATAATCACTGGTGGGGATGGATGGTCTAGATAGAGACGCATAATAGACCTCATCCTGGCAACAGTCTGCGGGGACACTTAGCAACATGTAAACAGCTACGTGCTTCTAGCGACCTGGGCAGACTCTGTCCAAATCACTTCCCTTTGGTGGAACGATGCATCTAATTCTCCATAGCAGCACTGCAAAATGATCCTTCCACTGCTACGCTGCCCCACAATCAGATGCACTGCAGCAAGGCCCAGTGCCCTCTTCCTTGATCTTGGACAAGTTGCCTCACTGCAGCATCACACTTTAGTCCGCGCAGAGGAGGTCTGGGAATTCTAGGAATACCACAAAGTGCTAAGATTATTGACAATGCACTCAGTCTCAAACCAGGCCAGGAGATCGATGAGTGGCTGGGAGGACATAAATCAGCCTCCTGTGGCCCCACTGCATGTCACACCCTAACACACCCACCCGGCTCCCCAATTAAACCCACACACACTCAGGCAAGAACATGTGCATGCACGAACACACACCCAGTAAACCATACATTGTCTCACCGCATATAGGTAGTAGCGCATTCACACCAGTAAACACACAATAAAGCACCCACTTTACACACATGCACTCACACGCCTCACCTCAACTCCAACAAGATGACAGCCCTTTAAAAATGGCTGGCTAAAAATAACCGCCACTAACTTGGTCTTAAATCTTAGCATCTGTGCCAAGGTTTAAAAATAAAGAGCAGTGTCGAGAAACCGAGCTGGACCCATTTGTCTTTCTGTCACCATGTCTATCCAGCATCGCCTCCTCCTGACTGAGGAGCTGATTTGAAATACACAGCAAAGATGTAATAGCTGCAAACAGGTTGGAGAAATCAAGATGTGGGCATTTTTTGTTGGTGTTGTTTTGGTCTTTTCAGATGTCTAGAGGAGAGAGGAGACAACCACGCTCACATGCCGAGCTGCCAGAGCAGCTGACGTGTTGGTGAACATATCAAGCACATACATCAGGACCGGGTCAGAATCTCTCAGATCAATCCAGCCTCAGGCCTCACGCTGCGTGCAGCTCAAAGCCTGGGCCTGGTATGTGCAGGACTGGATTAAGAGGCAGTATTTATGAGGTCCGGCGTGGCTGTTTGTCTTGGTGGCTGATGGATAGCACACTCATCACACCTCCACCACCTGTCCTCCCCAGTGAACAAAAGCCCTTACATGGCCCTGGTGCCTGCCTACAACACACACACTCAGCAGAGGGTTCACTGCATGCAGTCCCACCTCCTGGTGTCCTGTGAATATGATCTTTACGTTCACCGGCGGGTCGGAGAGCCTTCTGAAGACGCATTCAAGCTGCAGAACAGGTATGAAAACCCAACAGCGTAGCCGGATGACTCCTCCCTCGCTGGAGCAGCGTAACAGCGGCGACTGGTTAGATTTCCCTCCCTCACCCTGTCTGGGTTCTTTCCTGCATTTTGTTTTTAAATAAATGAAACTATGTTTATTATTTATCAGCTCTAAGCCCAAAATGACCAACCTCCACAAGGGGGAGTAGAAGCAACATCGCCAACTAGTGTTTGAGTGGTGTAGTTGCAGGGTGATGCAACTACTCCGGTGCGACGCATGCAAAGGCTCACAACAACGAAGAGCTGCGGTTCTGGTTCAGGTGTTGAACTGGACCAGAACCATAAGGCTATAAAAAATTGCCATGATTTCCCCAAAATAACCAAAAAATAAAAACCTCCCAGGGGTCTAGAAGCTTTGGACTGATTTTTTTTTCACGAGGGAAATAAATCACAGTCACGCTCAGTATCTATATTTTTTTGCGTCTGGTTAATGCCAGCATGTTTCTGATGTAGTTTTGGGTGAAGTATCGGTCCAATCCAGCAAATCAAGGTTCCATTTTGGCACCTTGTCTTTGTTTATGTGTGTTTTTCAATACAAACAACAAGTCAATATCATACAAGCTGTCCTGGTATTGGGAGTCATTGCTAGTAGTATTACTCTGTCCTGCTTCCAACAGGAAGAAAAACACACTTGGAAGTATCATGAACTTGTATGAAGTTAAACACTTAATACGCTGAGTGATTATGAGCTCCAGTGATTCATGAACATATTTGATCATTTTGTCCTTTTAAGGGATGCAGGCAACGTCCATGTTGAAGAGTATTAATGCAAACGCAGCCAACAAGGACTGATGTCGTTACTGATTAGCAGTATAACCTCCTGCATTAGAGGCCACGTCCCTGAAGCGTGCAAGCAGCTCCTGAGGACTCGGTGGTCCCCGACTGCAACGCTGACAGGTCCCACTTTTGTCTGGGAGTTTGACTCGGTCCCCGTGGGACACAAGCAGGATGAAATTATGCTTTGTTTCAAGTCGAAAAACCAAGACGCACTATGAAATGCAAATTAAATTCACTTCTGACACTTCTTCATGGGAGGGGAAAAGTTCCTCTTTTCCGACTTACAGTCGCAATTAAAGCGTTTACAGCTGTTCCTGCGCTACAGTACCTGTGCAGAGCCACGCAGTAATATGACATGTCACTTTGACAGGTGCTGAGTGAATTAAAAACATCCGCTGTGTCTGAGAGGGAAACCCCCGGCAGATGTACTCCAACCTGACTTTGCACGCATGATCAAACAGCTACATCTGGCTGCCGAGGACTTTTCTACTCTTCCCTGCAGATGCTAAATGATATCGTTAACATTTTAATGCAAGAGACATTTACACGCGGGCTTGTGCAATTACACCTCTGATTCAGTGGAATCCAGACAGACACAGCGTGATCGGTAATTAGATTTTACATTGGGTGAAACACACACACACACACACACACACACACACACACACACACGAGTTGCCAAAGTGTGTTCCTAATTAGAGAGCCGACAGACAGACTGAAGGAGGTACGGTACAGTAGAGTAGCCCTCATTATACAGCAAGGATGTATGAACTAGGGGATATCAGTTATGATCACACATCAGGGTATCCATTAGCCAACATTAGCCACCTTTTCAACTGGAATCAAATGCAGAGTTCAAAATGTAACCCAGCAAACCCTCTTATAACTCACACAAGTGAGCTGGTGAGTGAAGTGGCTTTGTAAACTTAATTCAGCCCATTAGATATTCATATCAGGCAGGAGATGATCCATCTCTCCACTGCACGCTACGTGTTTTCAAGGTGTAATTGAATTTCATGAGCTGTGATAGCGCGTCAGCAACCAAACCCTAATTGGCAATCAGTAAATACTGTAGACTAATGGCTGAGAGCAGCTGGAAGGCCTGTCGGGTTCCGCTGGGGTTGCTTCATCACGCCTGCATGTGACCACCGGGGCGACAACCATCGTTGGACGTCTTCTCACACACACACACACACACACGCACACACGCACACACGCACACACGTGAGGATGACCTGGTAGTTCCTCAGCAGTAGATCAAGTTCATCTCCTAGTCTGTGCTGAATTCCCAGCCGGTGTTTCAGGTTGCTAATAATGTGAGGTCAGGTAATATTGGCAGGCTAAGTGACGCTGGCAGCTGCACTGTAAATGCTCGTTGCTCTGCCAGGACTGCCTTATTTCTTGCTTTTCCTCAAAAAGGTCAGCGATTAAAAATTGATCTCTGAAGCTTTAAATTTTTTGAGGACATGTGAGATGAAGTCCCTTTGAGTCCCAGTCATCAGGTTTTTATGTCTGTGTGTGTGTGTGTGTCCACAAATCATCCTCCGTGGCAAGTGTGTGTGTGTGTGTGTGTGTGTGTGTCTCATTCTATCTTTGCAATGAGAATTTGAATAGGTCAGTTTAGCTCGCTGTGGTTTTGCCTTCAGGCAGCTTTCCGGGAGAGATATTTAATATGTTTCCTGATGACTGAATTTATAGATCTGACTTTGACGGACGCAGGAAGAACATCGCCGCCTGATGAAACGGATGTTTGGGAGAAATCTCTGAAAATATCTGTGACTGAGAAGAAGACTGCAGGTATTTATTCTTTTTTTCTCATCTTTCTTAAAGATATAAATTGACCTAAACAATGAAGACAATACATATTCAACATCTTTTATGAACACTTTTATCAGTTTCAGAGCCCTTTTAAATGAGAACAAGTGCAAGAAGTGACTCCAGCGTATCACTTGATTAACAGTTGACCTCCTTATCACTGATATGACAGGATGTGATTCCCCCCCCGCCGGGGTTTCCAGGTCTCTTCCCAGTCAAACTCCCCATCAAGCGTCCACCAGCACTCACCGTCTAGTCCCTGCTATCATGTTTGGCTCTGCCATTTTGAATTGTGGTGCAGTCGTCCTGGATGAATAAAAAAATAGACCCAAGGCGTGATAAACATGCACACTAACAATCATCCTGCTTCGTGATTTTGTTTTGTGGAAGCAAGCACCCATTTTCTATAGAATGCTGCCATATAGCGAATGTTTTCGGACACAGCCCCTGACACCCATTAAGGAGGTTACCATAGAGACAGGCCAGTGAGAGTGTGATAGGCCTAACTCTGAAACAGCAAGAATTGTCTGGAATCCAATCACTGTGCTGGCTTCTGTCTACAAGGTCATTCATTCATTCTGACAACGCCTGCTCAGCCCCTGAACACCTCATTTTCACAGGGATCAACAATAGTTAACGCAGCCGGGCTCCTGCACAGTGACCGACAAATCAAATAAAATCACAACACAAACAGAAAGTGATCCAAAAAAAAAAAGAAAAAAAGATTGCACTGCAAACGACGAACCCAAGAAGTGTGACGTCTGCACTCTAATTCCTATCAGTTCTTCTCCACGGGCCTCTTCAATAATCCCTTATGCAATAAACGGACACAATCTTGCATGGCAGTTGATCTAATGTCACAGTCAGATGATTATGATTAATGAGGATTCCTTATTGTTCCTTTATGAGTTTCAGCTCAAGCTGGGCCGAGGCAGATACCATTTATATGGAGTCAGTGTCAATAAATGGTACCGACTGAAAAAGAGACGACACTGGAACAAAAATCCAATTCGAAGCCTTTTTTTTATCATCCCGGCCAGAAGGGAAATCCATTTTGGGGACACACCATATCATACCGCGGCGCCTCGGTGCGGTTTAAATGTATTCATACCTGTAAATCCTCACTTTCCACAAATTTTTTGCTTTGTGAATTCAGCTTTTTGTGACCCTTCGATACAACCAGTGCGCTCTCGCCCTGTTTCCATTTTCTTCCCTTCCACGACTCTCCCTGTCTCCTCTTCTGCTTACACACCCAGTCAGCCATAATCCCTCCCTGTAGAAGCCACTCTGGCCAATAAGTGAATGCGATAAACTGTATCAATTTTCTCCTATTGATTATAGATATGAACACACAAAATCACCACACAAATATGCACGCACAGCATCAAGCGCACGCATGTGTGCACTGGCATATACGCGCACAACTGCGTGTCAGAATACAGAATATAAAGAATTTGAATGGAGAATGAGGCTTTCAGCACTTGGATGGAAAATTTCCTGCAATTCAAATCACCTAAATGTCCTCACATTCCACGAAAAATGTGACCTTTGCTAAATGTCTCCTAAACAGCATTGGCTTTCCCTTTTTTTCGAATTTAATTGCTGAAAGAAATCACGTGATTTTTCTCTCAAGACAAAAAATACAAAGCTGCATTCGAATACATGACAATTTTTTTTTTTTTTGCCTTAAATACATTCGATTATTTTTATTTAAATGATTCCAAAATGAAAACGTGAACTACTGGCTCTCTCACACACAAACCCTTTATTAGGCTGCATGAACTTGGGGGGGAGAAAAAAAATAGGCTGACTATAGGAGGAGGGGGACCAAATGTCCATAATATCTAATACGTCACTTATTACTAAGGGCCACAGTGGAACAAGGTGGTGACAGATTCAGGATCATCTCATAAAAACAAACAAAACGCCTGAACTGGATGCAAAAGGGACTAAAAATCAAAGAGAAGGCAGCTGATAAAACTAGAATTAAACAAATAAATCCAACTTGAATAATTTGTTTTGTGCGATTTATCTCAGCATCTGAAGGCCAGAGATGTGTTTCAATGGTTTGTCGGAGGACTTGGAGGATTTAAAATGCAATTGCCTGGCTCATCTCGCTCATCTCTATCAAGGGTGTCAGCCTTTTGACAACCATATAAAATCCATTTCATGTGGGTCACAGGTGACCTCCATCCTCCTCTCTCTCGCCCTCCCTCTCTCTCTCTCTCAGCTAGGTGATGCCTTCTGCACTAATAAAAAGCACAAAATTAAAAAGAAAAATTGAGCAGCTGAAACTTACCATTCAAGATGCTCTGGAAAAAGATAAAAGCCAATATCCACATGCCCTGCTCCGTTCAATCCCCCCGCAGCTATGCTTCCTCTTCTTCCTCCGACCGGTGCCTCCCTGGGTTTCTCTTCAGAGCGCTTGCTGTGAGGCGAAACATTTGCCACTGTCTGTATACAAGCCGCTCCAAGTCTCTACTTTTAATATCTCCTCCTTACTTTCCCCCTAAGCCCTTTCTTTGGAACATAAACGAGCCCGGTGATCGCCTCAGACTCTCCCCTCTCCCCCTCTGCTCCGCGTCTCGCTGCCTCTCTTATTCGGAGAGATGCTGAAGGGGTGAAGTCCAGGTGTGATGCTGAGTCAGAGTCTGAAAACAAGGATGAATGTAAAACTGGCTAAAATAAATATCTTTTTTTCCCAACAACAACAACAACAACAACTAAAAATATATATATAAATATGTCAGAGGCGGTAATATCCTAAATAAAGAGCCGGGTTATCCTTAAAGGGAGGCAAAAATAAAAATTTTATAAAATTAAAAAAATAGAGAAGAAGCAAACGTGAGGGAGAGGAGGGTCGATTAAGAATGAAAAACAGGTTTTTTGCCAAGACTCCAAAGTCAGATCCTCTTCATCGCCTCTGTGCGTCCAGCAAGAGGCGAGCAAGCGCATCTTCCCCGCTGCCGCTCTCTAATCGCGCCACACGGACTCCCCGAGCACCACACTGAGTAACCCTCTCCCCTGCCCCTGCACACGCTTTAATTCCTCACTGCCTTAAAGGAGCAGAGGCGGATGCCGGTCGCTCCTGAGGGCAAGGTAGCGCCGGAGGTGAGAGCGCGCGTTTGCATGAAAGGAAATGAGCTGCACCTGACGCACCGGGCCGCCCGAGCGTGACAGTTTTACGCACGACGACTCAGTGGTTGAAGCAGAAGGTTGCAGCGTGCGGGAGTGCAGGTGCAGCTCAGCATCGAGCCTCACATGCCACATTTGGCTTGGATCTACTCAGCTCGGTTCGTCTCCTAATGGATGAGGACAGAGAGGAGCGCCCCCCCCCCCCCCCCCACACACACACACACCAGGGACAGAATCCACAAGGACACCCGGGGACTGAGGTTTTATGTTCATTTAAAAGGAGGGGGGGGGGGGGGGGGGAAACAAACATTTGAAGACTTTAACATTGATTTGAGCGGTTTAATAATGTTGCAGCAAGACAATAGAAAGTGGCTGCAGAAAATACAGGGTTAAACTAAAGCATCCCCCACCCCAAAGGCGCACACACACACACACACACACACACACACTCCACACTGCCTCCCTCAACCCCATAATCCAGCCAGCAGCAGCAGCAGCAGCAGCAGCGGCGGCAGCGGCAGCGGCAGCACCACCCCTCCATTTTAATGCCTGCCTTGAAGTCAAGGGTGTAGCTGTAGCCGACTGTGGCGCCTGCAGGCCCGTCCGCTGAGCCGGGTTACGCTGGACGTGATATTACCAGCAGGCCAGTCTGCATCTCATTCTCTATTACACATGACAGACTGGGCTGAGAACGCCGTTTGTTTACCTCAGGATACTCGTTTTCTGTCCTCATATTGAGGCCAAGGCGAGAGGTCTGAATATGAACACTGTGAGGAGATTCACAGAACTGTCTGCTCTGTTTTTATTGACACTGATATAAAGCACAGTGTGTGTGTGTGTGTGTGTGTGTGTGTTTTATCTAAAAGAGCTCATAAGTCCAATTTCTCTGCTGGTTTAAGAAAGCATGCCTCTGTGGCTTCAGTGGCCCATTTCGCTGTTGTGTTTCCAGCGTTCCGTCCACTTGTCTGACTGCCGCCCTCATCCCAGCGCTGCAGACCAACATCAAGTCTGCACCAGAACACTCTGTTCCAGCTCGCCGCTCCTGACTCATCTCTGGTCCGGTCGGCCAACAAAACGCTTTATTTCATCTCAGGTTCCCCTGCTTTTCAACCACCGTTCTTACCAAATGTTACACGAAGTTATGAATGCGCGCATTTTACTGTTTTCAGGATGAAGCCAAACATGTTGACGTCCCCATGGCTCCGGGTCAACCAGGGCAGTGGGTCAGAGATGCTGCCCGTCATTTAGAGTGGATTAGGAACGCTGCACTGGTGTTTCAGCTCTGGATTCTTGCCTCACACGAGCAACTGAGTTGACGAGCAGCAACAAGCAGCCTGATATGATTATTTCAGATGAAGGTTGTGAGACTGGCTGAGCTGAATATGATGGGACACTGCTTTTTCCTTTAAACAATGGTATATTTAGTAACTGCAGGCTTCAACTCGACACAGAAGGGGAAGGAAAAGTGCTAAAAAAAATAAGTATAAAGACAAAATGTGCATGATGACCTTATTCCAGTAACCAACATGCACTTTTCTTTGGTCCAGCTTTTAGCTTGCTAATGTTTTATGACTGAAGGTGAGATTAACAGCCTGAAGAGACAAAGAAAATCCAAAGGGGGAAAGAAAGAAATATCCAACTGTGGGTTCAAGGGATTGGGAGAGGGGATCCGTGGAATTAGAGGGTGCCATCTGACATTTAGGGGGAATGAGGCGTCGCTCTAATCTCGCTCCGTAAACAGGATTTAGTGAGAGGCTGAAACCTAAAATAATTTGAAAACTGAATCAAACACTGATGGAAGCAGAGGTGAAGATCTCCGTCCACTCGGGTCCATTCACGGTTTCCTGAGAAATTCATAAAAACGGTCCAGATGAGAACCCCCCCCCCCAAAAATAATTAATGGGCTTTCACTCCACAGCTTTACCAAGTGTGTGTGTGTGTGTGTGTGTTTTAGTCAAGCAGAAAAGAGAAACAGCGTGACAGGTGACATCAGCATGGAGCTGCGAACCGTACTGTGTGTACAGTATACACACTCACACCACTTTCACAAAGTGTGTTTGACAGCAAACACGCCGACAGAAACATCAACACTGACCAAATGACCTTAGAACCAGCAAACGGCGCCTGCGTTGAACTCGGCTCGGCGACGTTGAAGGAGTACATATCCAGTATGTGATCACTACAGAGCAGCGTTGCTCAAAGTGGGGCCCGGGGGCCAAGTGGGATTTGGCTGGCTGGATCCCTGCAAAATACATCATAATTAGTTTTACTCCGAACTTCTCTGGAGAAACCGGACCACCAACACACAAAGGTGTGGCACAGTACACTTCTCATCATTGCAGCATCAGCAAGAAGACTTGAGCCACAACCACTGGCGAGGGACAAAGATGTCCGTGAGGCGCTGGTGGTGATACGTGCGTACATAAGAAGGGTTGCCAGTGGCGGCGGCCTCATGGAGAGCAGCTGTGAGTGTTTACTCCGGGCAGACAGATGGACGGATGGACAGCTGGACAGGCATGATGTGAAAGACAATACGTTGACTGAAGAGTCCAGAGCCTTGACCCGCTGGCCCGCCGGTTAGTCGCAGCTCCTATTGGATGATACTGAAGCGTGAAAGATCTCTGACAATAAAACCGACACGCGTGACACTCCTACGTCTCTAAATCCACCATGTTTGGTTTTTCATGTCTCACTGTCAACTTCATTGTCATAAATGTTGATGAGCTTCGTCTGGTTGCATCTGCAGCACCGTCGCAACAGTCCGGACCCAGAGCAGTAGATTCAGGTTCATGTTAGAGTGCGTGACGTGATCTACTTCTCAAGAAAGAAATAAACATGTAAGGAAGAATCCTAACTCACCGTCTCTGCCGCTGTTCTGCGTGTGAGCTGAGTGGACTTCGGACAGGTTCACTGTGGGTCGAGGGGAGGAAACGGGTGTAGTTCATTTTAGCCCCCCAGCATGAAGCTGAAACCGTGATGAGTGAATGTGACAATGAGGCCCCTGGGCTGTGTGTGTGTGTGTGTGTGTGTGTGTGTGCGTGCGCGCGCATATGAGGACATTCATGAACACAGCGCACACAAGGTCATGACTGCTTCTTGTGGTGTGGGACCTTGGTTTGCTGCCTGCTGTTCTTCAT
Organism: Aulostomus chinensis; assembly: GCF_037954235.1. NCBI lineage: Eukaryota > Metazoa > Chordata > Actinopteri > Syngnathiformes > Aulostomidae > Aulostomus > Aulostomus chinensis. The sequence continues at coordinate 2,449,493 of NC_141329.1, forward strand.
TCTGAATGATAAAATATGATGAAATATAACAACCAGGCTTGCAGTAGCAGGCTGTTTTGTTTTTGTTTGTGTTAACTGACATACAAAGACACGCAATGATGCGTGTTGACGTCGGCAAGACAACAATCAAAGAATGAAGAATACCGAAGCATCAGTCACTTCTTTTAGATCTAAATTAGCAGCGAAAGATCTAGATTTTTATAAGAATATATTTTATAAGAATACACGAACATCTAAAATCTGAAACTGTATCTTTTGTTGAGAATTGCGATACACAACCTCAGGATTTTACTGTCTAATTAACGTTAAAGCAGATTTAATGTGTGAAAATGACAGTTTCAGTGCATTTCCATGGATGGCAATAATCTCACTGTTGACCTCACTATAAATAAATATCCCAATTAAAATTTTCGCTCTTCTGTACTTTTTAGAATATTCTATTCCTTCTCCTGTTTGTGGGACTGAAGACGGCCACCGGGCTGGAATCTGACCTGACACCTTTCTATCCTATTAGAACGGTGAGTGTTCTTCTCTTAATAACGCCGAAAATTGTGCTTAGAGACGACTTTCTAACTTTTTCTTGAGGCTGGAAACGAGTTTGACCGACGTTTGTGCTGCAAAATGCTGCAAAACTCGTCTGGCTTCATTGTGCGATGAAGGTGTGAATGCGTCTGCAGCGACTGCTCCACGTGCTTTAATCAGATTATTGCCTCCTCCGACTGTGACCTCACTCAGGTTAAGGTCGTCAGAAAACGCTGCTCACGTGGCAGCATCTTATTCAGATTGTTGTCTTAATTGGGTAAACATCCCTCCTCTCGTCATGACGAAGATCAGCTCACACCTGATTTTCCAAACCCAGCCAGAACAACAGGCCCCTAAATATCCCGATATTCATGCTTTGCACGTTGTCCCATGAAGGTCTGGAGTATTTAGATGTGGATTGTGCAAAGATGCAACACAATATAAGGTAGACTTCATAAATCCTGTATCGATATTTCCTCTGATGTAAAATTCATATAGCAGCACTAACTTACTTCATTTACTCCCAAAGGGGAACAATCAAAGGATTCAATATTCGTGCCTCCAGTTTCTTCTAAAGCTTGAATGTACGTGGTGTTTCAGTCCCCGCCAGCTCTTTCATTAGGTTTCTGTCTATTACGAGTATTGGTGATAACATTTTACTCACAGCTACAAAGATTTTCCAGCAGATGAAGTAAATAAGAGTCAAATCTTTCAGTGTTCATTAATGTAGATTTCTCCTCAGAGAAAATGTGTATGTTGCTGCTGCGCGCCGACTCCTCCGTACACGGTACACACACCCCGTCATGAGTGTAGCTAATGAATTGAGACAGATAGGTAACAATGCGCAGTGCGCTTCAGTGGTCAGACTAATTCCATCATAAGCTGAATCAAATCAAGTGCTGCTTTGCCATTTAGTCAAACATATTCCAGTACTACTGTGGTCAACTCTGCATGTAATCCCATTAGTAACCAGCGTCGTCGCAAAATGTTAACAATCAGAAGAAAGATAGAGCGGCATTTTCCTTCAGCGTCGTCTCCTCTTACACACACACACACACACACACACACACACACACACACACACACACCTCGCCGCCGTCCCTCTGGCCGACCCTGTCCCTGGCGTGCGTGCATGCAGGCTGGCTAATCCCTCAGGATGGGGCCTCTTGTTTTGACAACTCCTGCGAAGCCCAGTGTCTCTTACAACAAAACACAGACTGGCCTATCATCAGCAAAATGTCAGGCCTCGGCTCACTCCTTCATCACTCGCAGGAGGATCAGGTTGCCTTTACACTTTGCGACCCATTAACTCAGAATAGAAACATTCTCAGCACCGGTGTAATGATACCCTTTGTTTGCTAAGACAATGACATTGATAAGAGACGAGCCGCGCTTGTGGCTTCTGATAGAAGTGTGTATAAGGTTACATGACGCCTGAGCAGGAGCGATGCGCCTCTGAAACAGAGTTCAGGACGGTGCACTTTTACCCTCCACTGGTCCCACAGGCGGAACAGGACACCTGCAGCTCAATCAGCATCAAGGCACATGCGTGCTCTTTAAATCAGATGAGGGCTGGCCTGGGACTGTGCCAACTGTGACCCAAACATCAAGTTTAAGATGCTCGTATATCAGAGTGATAAAAGACTCCACAGGTTTCCTGGGAGTTACGAGTCACATCTTCGTCTGCCAATAAAACCGGTTGGATGAAAGCAAATTTCAGATTTCTTTCACAATCTAACTTTATTTCACTTTTCTCACACTTTCGACCTCTAAACTGCTAAAACAGCACCGATGTATTCTTGTCTTTTTAACTGATGTTCGTCCCACCACATCCGTGCGCCTGCAAGCAGGATTTTTCAACTAACGGACTCATTTTGGTGGAAAGTTAAATGACCAGGAAAGGCAGATCAACTTAATTAGAGACGATCTGGATCAAATTGTAGATCCTGGATCGTTAAGATTTTTTGAGGCTATGAAAATGTCGGGTTCATTTCGATCATGTCTGTGCGTCTGCAGCCTGGCAGGTGGTTTGTATTTGATACCGATGAAGTTGCAAAAATGAACCAATAAAAGTAGCCAAAAGTCAGACAAGCAAGCCGCCCTCGTTCATTTCTAAAATAATTACTCGAACTCCTCAGTTCTCCTCCGCTGATATGACAGGATATCAAATGTTTCCCTTCCTTCTTGAACCTGCAGGACTTCTCCTCCGCACCGCAGTCACCTTTTCCCACCTCCTTCTCGATTCGCAATACTGACACCCAGCCTGCAACAGCAGCTGGATTCCCATTGGTTCGCCCCAAAGCACAGAGGAGCATATCTGTAGCCAACCTTGACGTGCTAAACTAGGACGCTGAAGGGGACAGAAATAAGGGGGAGAGCCGGGAGCGAAAGGAGGGAGAGAGAGAGAGAAAGAGAGAGAGAGAGAAAAACATAATGAAAGGCTGCAGGAGGAGTGGTGGCAATAAGAAGTGAGGATGGAGAGCTGATGGAAAAGAGGGGAGAGGGAAGGGACTGAAGGTGGAGAGAGTACGTAAAGGGAGGGAGAGAATAGGAGGGTGCGTTTTGGTGATTTGTACTCCGGCTGCATATGCGCCTGGTCTCCATCTCCTCCATTCTCTGCTTGAAAACTGGAAAAATCAATACACCCACAGTCTAGTGTATCCCCGCATGAACTGGATCATTAAAAATATATAATCAAACACCCCACCATCATTTTTCATCACTATTACCATCATCATCACATTTCTGAGCAGGACCAGATATTTGTATATGAGCAACATGGCTGTGACGATGCACTAACCCAATCAATGGCCTTCTAATTATTTCAGTGGCTCAGTTAATCGTCCAGTTGAGGCAGCCTGGGCTCCAGCAGGCAGGCTGCTTGTTAACAAATGCACACAGAAGAACCGAAGCAGGGCTGTCGTAATAAGAATATCTGACTTCTCAGCTTCACAACTCAATCCAACTCAGGGTCGCAGTGTTGCCTAGTAACGATGGCACACTACTGACCTTATCTATGTGGTCATAAAAATGTATGAAGAAGCCCCCCCCCCCCTCCATCTTGCCTTCCAACCTCCTCCCTGCCTGCCTCTGTTCAGCCCTTCCCACAACCTCACCACCACCCTCACAGCCCTTATCTCCCCCTCCCTGTGTAGCATCTAGCCAGGGGGCAAGCACCCTCCACACTCTCCTACCCCTGCCAGGGCAGCTCTGCAGTGGGCGTTATCAGCCCAGGAGCTTCCCTCTGTTATAAGGGGGGGGGGGGGGGGGGGGTGCGCAACACAACACACTTGAGCGTTTTGCAACAACACCGTGCGCCTGTACGTGCACACAAGCAGAAGACAACAGGCACAGCTCCGGTGGGCGGGTGGTGGGAGGCAGGAAGGATGCAGATTGCTTGCTATGAAACTGATAGATAGCTGTAAGAACAGAGGGACGTAGCGCCACACTGCAAGGTGAGGCGGTGAACCAGCCTTCACGAGAATGTTACTTCAGTGGTATTTCTGCTGCTGGGGGGGCAAACATGGCTGAGTGAGAAAAGAAGGAGACAGTGTGCTTGTTTGTGAAAATCGAAGGCTTCGCTTTGCACCGAGCTTCACCAGTACGCTGTTTTTCAAGTACTAGGCTGGTGAAAGATGAGAGGGATCTGATCTCCAACCACTCACGAGTCCTGAGAGCCATGTTCAGCTTTCCTAATTGGCCACTGCCTTGGAGACGCCCATCCTAATGAGGACACTTGATCCAGGTGTTGCACCTGATCTAACCTCGGGGAGTTGCAGAGTCAAGGTGACACACACCTGTTCTGTCTGTTTGCTCTACAATTAACAGCAGCAGGCCACAGTACGCCAGGATTGTCACAGCAAAGACTTACAACGGTCCAGGGAGCTCAGCAGGCTGCAACTTAAGAAAACACATGCAAATAGATCCAAATTGGAAACCTGTTCAAATCTGCTTCAATCAGAAAAGTCAAACAACACAACATATTTCCTGAAAATGCTGCAGTTAAGGGGCCTCCACTATCAGCAGTTGATTATTGGTGGCTCCTCATGTCCCTTTTAGGTCTGACAAGTGAAGCCACAGTGGAAGTCCTTTAAGCCTGCATTCTTCTAATGGCCAGCAGGAGGCGACGTCTGGAGTTGCAAAAAGAATTGACAGCATGGAAGTGTGCAGGAAAATGATTCCTCCCTCTTGATTTCATTCCTTGGTGAACATTTTCCTCATGAAACTCAGGTCTCCGTCACAGCTCTTCAATGCAGGACGGAGCATTTTGTAAATCATGGACATCAGCTTCACGCCGAGGATACCTGGTGACTAGATGCTTCCCACCTGAACAGACGCCCTGACCAACCAGAGGAGGCGCTGGTGCCACCAGGACACACCCTCACCCAACACCCAGCCCACATGCACATGTCAGTACAGACGCTAAACCAGAGGCCGAGCCCACGAAGGGAACTGAAGCGGTGGCCCGCCGAGTTGGTAGGCAAAAACAGTCGACACCACATTGTCACTCAGATACACCTCCTCCATCATCCCCAGCTCTACTGGCTGCACAGTCTAAAATGGGGGATAAAAGGCGAAAATACAGAGCTCAGCGGAGGGTTTTAATGTGTTAACTTAAGTTGCAGAAATGACCGGAAATCCAGAACTAGAATCAAATAATATTTAGATGCCAAACAATAAATAGCCATTTTTGCCCATTTTATATGGATCAGCAAAATCTGAACCCCACTTTAGTACCCAAATGAACCCTTGTGATAATTCTTCCCTCAGTAAGAGCTGCAGGAGGGATTTCAACTTCGTCCATTCGGTCCTTGGATTGAATAACTGCAACAATCACAGCATTAAACAACTCATCTCCTCTGCCCACTCCAGCAACATCTGCTCCGAGGCACCCAACGCATCAGGTGGGTAACTGAACAAACACAGATGGCATATGTGTGTGTGTGTGTGTGTGTGTCAGCGTAGAGTAACAAGGGTGGCTGGTGAGGGTATGAGTAGTGCCTTGAGGCGAAGAGCAGAAGGGTGGCAGCGATCCTGACTCCCATGGCGGCCTGTTTAGATGCTAGCCTCTGTGACTCATCTACGTGTCACTAATCTTTTCCCTGTGAATGAACAAACAGATACAGATACACTGCAGAAAGGCAACGCTTCCACCGCGGGAAGTGTGAATAGCCTGCAAGACAAGCATGAGCCATCCTTAGTCATACTCTCGCCTGTCTGAGCACAGAGAGTTGCCATGCAGCTCCAAATAATTGAACTAAAAAAGAAAGAAAAAAAAAAGCCCACAATAAATCAAAACCAGCTGTCTTTTATATAGCAAGAAACATACAGTGTGGTAGCGGCGAATGAGCAGTCATGTACCCATGCACATGTTGTCTGGCTCATCCCTCTCATCTCTTCCAGGTTCTCCTCATTTGGCCTGTTCTCCTGCAGCTGCTGTGAATATGTACACCTTGTTAGAGGGCTGGCGGCTCTGGCAGAGGCAGAGTCGCTTGTTATAGGAAACGGGCGAGATATGTGTCAGTCGCCGCCATGCACGGAGAGAAGAAACTCAAAGAATGAACACGCAGTTGTCAAAACATCTTCATAACTCACTTATCTTTAAGAGTTTTTTTGAATGTATGGATGTAGCGAACTTAAAGCTAATCCCCCCCCCCCCGACCAGATATGAAAATGAGATTTAGCTGTGTAGCATGTGGCACACGGATCATTACGACCTGTAAATCCTCATTCGCTGCTCATCCTGCACTGTAATTACACAGCGTCCAGTATCACAGGGAAATACTAACCAATTCAGCAAATCTCAGATAAGCGTTATCGACTTACAGTGATAGGGTTTTGCATGTGGCAGCCGATGAGGCCATAAAAGGCAGAAGGCTGAGGTCACTAACCAGGTGATAGAGCCGGTTTGTATGGTAAAACTAGCCGAGGGCTCTAACTACATGGAGCTGCCACGGGAGTTGAAATGATGCGTTGACTTGTTTGTTCTGTACTTTAACAGAAAAGTTTGACACTTTGGGAAACACGCCAGTTCGCTTGCTTGCAGACTCAGTGATGGTGTAGCCTGGCTCCGCCCCCTGAAAACTTTGAAAACCCGTTTAAGGATTAAGCATCTGCCCCGGTTGGAGCTCAGGCCAATCAGCATTTTTGAATGCAACGAGGAGGTTAACTCTGGGCGAGAGAATCAAAACAACAACGGCTGAGCTGCAGCGTGACGTTAACGGGTAGAACCGAGTTTGCTATTGAAGCTGCTGCTCTAAAAACACAACAAGCAGGCGCTAGACGGTGGCTACCGGCAACCGCTTAGCTTAGCTTAGCATTAATACCAGAAGCAAGTCTCTGTCTGAAAGCAAGATGCCACAAACTTGTCATTTTTACTGCAGGCTTATATGCTAAACAACAATTATACCATGTTAGCTTAGCTTTCAGGGTGCTAATGGTGGTCCATATGCTAACCAGCTACCGGTTGTGTTAATGGGCAGGGATGGCCTATTTGTTGGTTCAGCAGATGGTCGACAGTGTTCAGCAGTATTTAAGTGACCTTTAATGATTATTATATTTATTTGGTTGTTTTTGTGACTCATTTTCATAGTTTTTTTTTAAATATAATTTTACAAGCACCAATGTTCACCTGATGGCAGCAAACAGTAGAAGAATAAATTATCAGAGGATTCCAAACGCATGACAAGGGTCACAGCTGGGAACGAACGTGTGTCGAGGTTTAAAGCTTTAAGGATACGGGACGTTAAAGTCACGTCGTGATCTTAAAAACAAAAACAAAAAACAAAAACAATCTTGACAGGGAAATTTGACCGCAATCCTTCCCAGCGATCGCCCGTCAGAAACTCTGTGTTTTGTTGTACGTTAGTCGATTTCCTCCTTTGCTACGAGCATAACCCCTACGTCCGCTAGCATCTGCTGAATGTTGATTTGTGTTGCGACGCTACGGCTGTAGTTGTTTTCCTGCTGTTGGGAGGAAGATCTGCTTTGAAAGAAGACAACTGGCTGCTCCACTCACTGGAGCTGCAGCTGTGAGACCAGGGTGTCCAATCTAGTGACATCTAGTGGTGAAGTTGCAGAATGCTGTTGTGGTCCCAATGATTAGCCCCGATCTCTGCTGTAATCCTTACCACCTTGCGGTTGCTGGGGTACTTTGGCAGCATATGAAGCTAAATGAATGAATTAATGTTGTGTTGTCTGTAGAAAAGAAGAGAAAGAATGACACAAAACAAACAAACTAAAAAACACTAACTTGTCTGTTCTATGCTCCTGCAGATGTGACACATGGATCCCCGTGGAAAGACAAGCTAATATAAACAAACACGCTGAGAGGAGACTAGACACTAAAACAAAAGAACAACTAGAATATCTCAATTTTTAGCAATTAGTCCCATTAAATTCTACACACTGGACCTTTAAACCAACACTCAGCAGGAAAATTAATTAATTTTAATTTTATTTATGAATTATTTTTAATACTTTAATAGTAAAATTAATTTTAATTATTTCTGTCATTTACAATTCACAGCTACTCAAATGTGAGATTTGCTTTTTTTTTTAATAATATAATGATAAACAATTTAAAAGGTATTACCTTGGGAGGTTTTGTATCTAAATTTGTACCATTTCATATAAAAATGCAAAAGTTTTGGTTTTTTTTTTAAAGAAAACCCTCACCATTTAATAAAAAAACAACTGACCGTGAAAATGACTGTGCACGCTGAGGCAGCACAGTTAGTCTTAGTGAATTGTGAATATATATATTTTTTTAAATTTTATTTTCATTTACCCTGGCATGAAGACGAACCTGCGCTCTTTTATGTGTTAAAACAGAAGCACGTATGACACGATGGCTCACGTTCAGCTTCAGCACCAGCCCATGTTGCCACTTCTGCATTGTGTCGACTGCAATAATGACGGACCACAAAGTCCAACATCCTAAAACCTGCCCACATCTGTGACACGCTGGCGGTCTGGGTGTGTTGTTTTGCTGAAGGAGGAGAGCAGGAGCTCATGTAGAGCGCTCAACCTCCTCTGTCATCAGCTGTAATGATCAGAGCTATGAGGATTAAGTACCAATGTCCCAGTAAAGGAGCTTTGCGCTGCCAAATGTAGGACCACTGGCTCTCCTAATCTGCCTAATTTGCTCATCCACAGGAGATGCTACAGAGGCTTCAGACTGGGTTTGAGGCACAGCAATGGTGGAGAGCGCCTTGTTGTGGCCAGCGTGTGAACTGCAGGAGGAAGCTCCACGACCCTGGCGCACTGAGTCAAAGGATACAACACCATCAAGTGAAAATCACACATTCTAAATTTCTAGCAGAGCAGCTGCAGCGTTCCATCTTTCTCACAATGAAACTCTGAGATCATAAATTAGCCATCCATAAAACAATCTAAAACTCTAAAAAGTAAACAAACCTCTAGACTTTTAATGTTTCACAATTTTACTGGCACATAAAAATTAGGTCATGAGCCAGAAAAGGGAGGAGAGAAACCCTTTAACCCATAGACGTACAACACCCATGATCAACCACTGGATTCCCAGGGTTTCATGGGCAATAACAGACAAGCATTCCAGCTTCCCCTAGTTGTTATACTCTCAGGCCAAGGAAGTATCAAAGAAAAAAAGCAGCGGCAGGAACTATGCTGAAATCGGTCATTCACAAGACCAGCTGCATGACAAGCCACACGCATTATTCCCCACATTATTCATGTTATTGCAACTGTGATGAAGTTCAGCGAGAGAGACTGAGCGAACCGAGCGGGGGGAACATGTGACAGTGTAACTGTGGACTCATGAGGAATTCAGGGGCAGACAGTGGTTGTCTCTGTGTGGAGCAGGCAGCATGGAGAAGGCCTGTGACATTGATCTTGCCTCACCACTGAGGCCCTCTTCCTGCTCCTTAGCAATGCAGCAAATAAAACTTTAATGACTGACATATTTACAGAACAAAAAAAACAACAACTCCACACTGAAAGATTTCTACACCCCGGGAAAATTAGAAACCGACTAGAAGACGGTAGAAAAGACACACTGGTGGTTTTTGGATGACATTTCAGACCCTTGATGGAGTTGGAGATGTAATGGGAGTGACTGGGGAAACTTTAACATGTGTAACGAGTACTTTTACTGCTTCGATGTGGCCCAGATGTATTGATGAAGATCCTAGGCAGACGTACTGATGGGCACCGCCGATGAGCTTTGCGAGGTGATGTGCAGCCGCGTGTGGTTACCTGGCCAGCTTGTGTGATGAACGCGTGATGAACTATGATCCATCAGTTCAGCGGCTGGCGACACGCGCACCCATCAAGCAGTTCGCCAAGCAACATTTTACAGATTTCAGATTTGAATTTTGTGCATGACAGCAGGAATCTGTCCCTCCTGCGGGTTCTGTTGCTCAGGAAGCAGCAGCAGGCTACGATGCTACATGGTAAACTCCTAATATCAAGGTACCCCTTCCTTCTGGTCTTACCTCTGTGACTGGTCACCGCCGCCACAGCTTTAAATCAGGTTTGACACCGGTCGAACTGGTGCCTTCCTCCCCGAGGCGGCATTCTGCATTCATATGACCAAGAGAACTGGCATTTTTGGAGCAGCGCCTGTGGCGTGAAAGCATCCTCGTACAAGCGTGACGCCATCGATACTGGAGCATAGCGAACAGGCCACATCCACCTGTCGCCTCCACGCTGGGGTGGACAGCAGCTGAGTATTTTTACTGAAAATAAAATGGTACAATGTTGGGGAACCTGAATTTTACCTGACTATGACCTCACTACATTTTAAAGTAAATATTGTATGATGATAGCATCAAGTGCATCCCATCAGTTAGTCGTTACTTTAAAGAAAAATATTTTACATATCTGGGTATTCAACTTTTGCTTAAGTGAAGGAACTGCGTGCCACACACACTTGAAGTGGCACTACTACTTTAAGTAGTAGTATTTGTGAAGCTCGGGCTCAATGCGTGACGCCACGGCCGTACACTGACCTGCACGTATACCCGACAGAAGTGCTTCCGTATGACGGTGACATCGCTTCATGCTTGGACGGATGCCTGCTGCAGTCATGTGACCAGGACTTGATGGAAAGATGGAGGAGGGCGAGGAAGGTGATTGACTGATCCTCAGGAAGCCGCAGCAGTTGTGGTGCCTGGAGAAGCACAAGAGAAAATGGATGAATGTGCAGGGGACCAAATTAGACGAATAAAGATGACAAATGTGACAGCGAATGTTTGTGAGGAGAGACAACTGAGGGTACACGGAAACTTTAAATATTTTCAATAAAACTCTTCTCAATGAGACATGACAATGCTTTTCAAATATGCATTATGTAATAACCCCCCCCCTCTAACTTTTTTAAATTAGAGATGTTTCTAACTTTAGCGCATTGTAACATCGAGCACGAGGAGATTTTTCACTGTGACCGAACACATTTTAAACACTCGACTAGCAGAACAGGACATGGACCCGGGCCGCGGAGGGGCAGGAGCGGCTTCCCGCCGATAACGCGGACAAATGAAGCAGGGCAAAAAACTGTGACAATGTGGAATGTGTTCCTTCGAACAATGAGCGCTGTCGATGCTGTCTGCCAGGCATGTTCACGTCGGTCCATGTTTGGAGGGGGGGGGGGGGGGGGGGCATCATGTCCTCGGCTGTAAACGAATCTTACTCCAGGCATTCAAGGAAGTAGCGGATGTCAGCAGAGTCCAGTGTGAGATAATAAGCTCAAGCTTCCGGTGACTTTCCCTTCAAAATAAAAGACGCCAAAATGGATTTCACTTAGAAATTTGAGGATTTTGTCTTTAACTGGCATGTTTTACATCACCACTGTACCTTGAATGTATCCCAATGCCTCGTAACCAAAGTAAAATAACACCGTTGGGCGATAAAAATGAACAATTTTCTTTAATTTGAAAGTCTACACCGGAACCAGGTTTGTTTCCAGACTTTGTTGATGCAGCCAAAAGTAGCGAAGAATCTTGAAAGTCTTAACAGCAGACAAACTAGTTGGCGTTTACATTTTTAAGGTCAGGTCACCGAGAGACAATGAAACTATGTTCAGTTTCTTTTTGACGGCGGAGTTCGGACGACGGCGGCTAGGGCGTCACGGGCGTCTCCACGATGGCTAAAGTGAAAACTTGAGAGTCGAAGCGTGAACCAGGAGTCGTTTCCCAGACCGTCCTCTCTCCTCCAGCAGCAGCACCATGGCACCCAGTCCTTCCGTCTCCGTGTGGGCATTTGCCTTCAGTTTGTGCTTGGGGGTGACCAGGTGTTATCTGTCCTTACCTCTGAAGATCTACACGGGGAAGTACAACGTCTCCTCGGGCGCGGAGGTGACTCCTCTTCGCCTGGTGGCGTTAACGTCTGACGGGAACGGTCTCTCTCTGGCCTCCGACCCCACCGGGACTGTCAACTTTCTGGACCTGGTGAATAACCTGCTGGGGGACTCGGGACGAGGCTACTACATCGAGATGTCCATTGGCACTCCTGGTCAGAAGGTACTTTGTCTCCAGTGGCACTCGGAGCAGGACGCGGTTACGTGTTTGCTTCTTTCTTTTACTTTCTTTCTCTCTTGACGTTCAGTCCTCGATGTTGTCCCAGGTGTTTGGCAGAGTTCTGCTGCCATCATGGACCCCAAACGGGTCATAGAGGCAAAGTACTGGTTAAAACCGGATTATCAATCGTCATAAACAAAATAAAGGATAAAATCTCAACAGTCTCTCCAACTGTAAATGGAACCAGAGCTTTCTCGTTTTCAGTTTAAAGTTTATTTTGCCAGTAATGTGGTGCAGCAGCAGAAAAAAGTTTCACATAAATACAACGAACGACTTAGAACCGACGACAAGAAATAGATTCATGAAATCAACAAGCAAATAACTAAAAAGAAAAAGAAAAAAAAATCAGAAACACTGCCGGATAAATCTAGAAAACGAGAGAGAATAAGTTCAAATGTGGTCTCAGAGTGTTTTGAGCTTCAGTCCCGCTGGCAGAAGTCATTCTTCAGGGCTGATGAGTCGAAGGCGTAAACCCTGAAGCTGCGTCCAGCTCTCCTGCCAGGTCACCTGCTCGGAGGAAGCAGCAGTGCTCACAACGCTGTATCCACTCCGGCTGCACGCACCTCTGGAAGTGTATGAATCAAACCCTTCACCGGCTCAAGTTCAAAGTTCATCTCTGGCTCCACTGTGTGAATTATGCGCACCATTAATAATGCAAACATCCCATAACACCGAGTAATGACATTACAATCGAACGTTTGATCGGAGTGAAGCTGTTTTTATCAGGACATTCTTTATTTAATCAGCTTTGACGGAGTGGATTTGACACCCTGTGTCCATTTTTTCACATTTAAAACCCTCATGTCTCTAATAAAGCAGGTCCTGTGACGGAGAGAGATGGAGAGATTAATCATTCCTGAGTGGCAGTATTAAGGAAATGCGTTGTACAACACAGATGACCCTAAATCTAGACTTGAGATCGTTTCTCTCCAGTGATAAAACTGACAAACAGGATTTTTTTCAGCGGCGCCCTGCCTTAAATCTCTGCAGTGGCGGGCAGAGTTCCATTTAGCTGTGCACCCCTCAGGGTGAAGGCATTTCTCAGCAGCAGGCAGGAAGAACCCAGCAGACACCAGTTTGTCCACCATGTGATCCACTGAAGGTGGATGGGTGTGTTGTCGCTCCCCCCAGGGGTTGGCTGACACGTCTATCTGATACGTAGATATATGTGACTCTTTGATGGGACCCCAGCAGCCTGTTATAAAACTGTCTAAGAGCTGAAATCAGCTGTTGAGTCCTGAGTCCGCCTCGCATCATGGTGGCAGGATAGCATCATGGCCGCCGGGCTCAGCCAGTGGTTGGCTCAAGACTCGGCAGCCTTGGGGTCCGTAGGTAGACTAAACCCCCGCTCACATGCACTCACATGATGCCGCCTGTGAGGACCACTGTTTCTTACCAGGCAGCTGACAGGGATTATGAGGCTCCGGAGGAGCAGGGAGCTGCCCCGCAGTTGCACAGCAGCCACTCGCTCTTGTTCAGGCTTCTCGCCTGCTCGTTTTCTTTGGGTTGCACGGGAATATGCCTGTGTAATTCATTGTTATCATTTTATACCGCTTGTTATGTAAAGTGCCTAACAAGATGATATTAATGTTTAAGGAGGACTAAATGGTCCCGGCAGGATTGGAGTAGGGATTTCCTCCGTCACTATTAAATATACATGATGCTTGAGGGTGTTGTAGGTTTAATACTGAGATGCGGCAGCGTGTTGTGGTGATTGTGTGTGGAACGGTGCTTCAACCAAAGGTGAATAATCTCATTAGTAACGTGACCTGGCGCCTCCAGTTCTGGAGATCAGGGTTTGGCACTGCTCAGGCGGTAACGCAGCAACGCTGAAGTTCCCACACAAGTTTACAAGCAGAACAAAGTTCTTCTGAGGGAAGACGCGCCGCACACATGACATGTTCCAGTGATGGGGGATTCCCAAATGTGCCAGATCGTTAATGCAGCAACGTTTCATTCCTCTGCAAGCTGCAAAGATTGCTTGAGACTCCACTGCCCAGCAGACAGGTGTCGCGTCTTCGTCATCACGTCCTCTTCACCTGCGGCTCGATCGTTTTAGGCTTCATCTTCAGCACAGAAAGTTCTACCTGCAGGACTTCCATGTTCACCGTTGAGGCAATTTGTGATTTCATTTCTTCGTGTGAATTGAGGTTTTTACTGATTTCACTCAATTTCCTAAAGAGCAACACAACATTTCATATTTTCTTGTTCGTGTTCCTGCAAAATAATTGAGCTGGTTTTGATGTGGAGGTTCGATCTAAGCAGTGTGTCAGCAGCTGCTGGGATATTCATGCTTCTTGTACTGTTGGGTTTGTCGCTGCAGTTTTGTTTGTTTCTAGAACAGAATCAGACCAATCAGACGGCTCAGTGACACTTTGTGCTGACTGTCGTCGAGTTATGAATAAATTCTTATCAGGGATCCTAAAGAGAACATTTTTACCTCTCAGAAAAGAAATAGAGGATAAACAGGTATTTGCAATGTCATGTATTTTAATGTTTTCTGTTCTTTTTATTATTAGGCCTGTTATTTTTCGCAATTCAACATACATGGTGGGCCAAATCAAACCTTGTGGTGGGCCGGTTTTGACCTGCAGGCCCCACTTTGGACAGCCCTGCGATGGATACTAAGCCAGAACCCTGAACCAGCTCACATTCAAGTCAGACTGTTACAGGATATCAGCTCTTATACAGCTGTGTGCCAACATTAGCTACCCGAAACATCTGGTTTAACCAGATGACTAACTGACGAGTAAGGCTGCAACGCTGCATTTTCTAACAGAGAGGAAATGTAATTGCATCTTTCTGAGCTTCACCTTGAGCTCACGCGAATGGCTGCTACTGGTTATACCTCTGTGCTACCTGTGCTGGCTCAGACACGGCTGGCATGAGTACAGCGCTAGCTAGAGCTCCTCCCCTGCACGGGCTACTCTGTCCACTTTGGTTCAGATTGGTTATTTTGTGCCATATTGTTGCTGTAATGCAGCACAGTGGAGTCGCTCTCTGTGTTTTTTGAACAGAGTGACGAGATTATTCCAGTGGCGTGGTGTTAAATGAGTCTCTATTCAAATGAGCCACTAATTGCAGCATCTGTTAGCATGTGGCCCAGCCAGGCGGCGGTGTCTGCTGGAGAGACTCACGTCTGCTAATTGGTACAAACAGGTAGCAGATGCACATTGTCACCACGGAGCTGCCGCCAATTAGACAGTGAACGCTCAGCTGCAGGCGACTTCAGGCTGCTTCAGCAGCGTGGGGGTGGGTGGGGGTCGGGGGGATGGGGTGGAGTTTGCCTGAGGCTCAGCAGCAGAGCGAAGGAAGGCTGGTGTTCGGAGAGAAGGTTGGCAGCGTGGGGACGAGGAAATGCCCTCCAATGTGGCCTGTTTGGCCGGATCAGGCCATGTGTGTGTGGACTGTAGACATCTGCAAGGCCTCGGTGGGGTTTTGGATGGCACAGTCACAGTGATGGGACCTGGGCCAGCGCAATGAGGAGGAACTGATAAGCCTGACTCCCGTGGATTGGCCAATAGGGGCTTCCTGGGCCTCTATCAGGCCCTGACACAGGGTTGATAATTACCTCCAACGGGCGAGGAGGTCAGCTGTTTGTTGCTCTGTAACGGTGTGTAGGACTGGAACAGGAAAACCCCTGATGTCTGTGGAAAGATCTGTAAAAACAGCATTATTTTTTTCTCTCACACACACACACACACACACACACAAAAACACCCCGAGGTGGAGGTCTGTGGTCTCTGGGTACACTTGTCAGTCTAATCTGTATTTAAGCATGTTTATGTGACACTCACCTGCTGAAACACGCATGTAAACATTGTGGATGTCAAGAATAGTTTTTCCAAATCTTTAGATGAGCAGCGGCGAGGAGACGTGGAACTGATAACCACACGTTCCTACAACAGCCAGTATCTGCTGGTGTGACGGTGCCTCCCTCAGCATGGCTGCCAGTGGGGTCTGGTCGTGGGTCGGGGCTCTTGGGCTCACGGAAGCACCTGTGAAACTTTGATTTTCTTGGGCAGAGGAGGGAACCTTTCCTCCTTGGCGGTGGTAATCAACTACTTCCTGTCTGACTGGTCTGTCTAAGACAATGACAGCCACATGACGGATTGATTGTTCCAGTCACTGTTGGTGCTCGTGGCACTGAAGGAAGACTTTTCTTTGGACTTGTGTGCAGCATCAGGTGACTGTGATGTATCAGGGTCGTGACCCCGCTGTGGCGAGGGGGCGTTAATGTGGAGGTGACAGAAGTCTGCTGGCTCATTAGTTCCTGCTGGGTGACTCCATGCCTGCAAGACACCATTAAGTCAACTGCTGGCGTCCCGCTGTGGACGTGACACGCAGCAGAACTG
Organism: Aulostomus chinensis; assembly: GCF_037954235.1. NCBI lineage: Eukaryota > Metazoa > Chordata > Actinopteri > Syngnathiformes > Aulostomidae > Aulostomus > Aulostomus chinensis. Next base: position 2,465,925 of record NC_141329.1, read on the forward strand.
GTGGGGTCAGTTGCCGGGGGCCATCTTGTTCCACTCATGAATGACACGTTAGATGAGAGGTGAATGCTCCTTTATACCCGACCGTCGTCTCAGACACTTTGACTCCGGCGACTGTTGCTTAGCTTAGTTTCGGTTACAACAGGTGAAAGCTGAGTAATGTAATAGAACAGTGACCTAAGATTCATTTTCTGATTTTTAAATATCAAAGTGTCAAGTGGAGGACGGTTGATTGTGTTCACACCCAAACCGGATCTGCAGAAAGTCCCTGAATGTTTCTCTCTGTTTGTTTTCTGAACCCTCTTTTGTTCCGTTCATTAAGTTTCCAGTTTACTTCTGTCTTTATTTTGCCTCAGTGGCGATGGTGATAGCCGTGGGCCCAAGTGTTACGACCGAGCATTTTCCATTCATCCCATTAATGTGACATCACTGCAAAGTCTTGAGAAAAAGTCTTCAAATCCAGGACAAACATCCCCTGAGACTAGAGGATGAACTAGAAAGATTTTCAGATCAGTGTCCCTGTGACAGGAGCACGGAGGCACACAACCACATTGAGTTAGTTCAGCTTTTCCTGTTTGTTTGTTTGTTGTTGTTTTTCTAATAAATCAGTTTTTCTTGATGTTCTACATGTTAATCTTCGTGCAACCGGTACTGGGCTGCAGTCTCCTTCTTCTTCTCCAGCTTGTTCCCGCATCTCAGTGCGTCGCGGCAGCGTGGAATTACTTAACCGGTTGTTTGTGTTTTTCAGCTGAACATCCTGGTGGATACTGGAAGCAGTAACTTTGCCGTGGCTGCGGCTCCACACCCTTTTATCACTCACTACTTCAACACCGCACTGTGAGTAGTTGTGTAATCTGGCAAACAGACATTTGCAAATGTCACTGTGAGTTGTATTTGTTCTAACATGAGATCCTAACTTGACGAAACCTCTCAGAGATGAAGGTTCTTCTCTGCTCTTTATTTTTCTTTCCAGTTCTTTGCATGATTGACAGTTAAAAACCATCCATGTTTGCCTGATGGTGGTTGTAATGCAGCCCCCCAGCTCATCCTCATCTTCCTCTCTGCGTAGCTCCAGCACCTACGTCTCCACCGGCCGCACCGTGGCTGTCAGGTACACTCAGGGCAACTGGGAAGGAGATCTGGGGATCGACCTCGTCTCCATCCCCAAGGGCCCTAATGGGAGCATCCCCATCAACATAGCTGCTATCCTGTCATCCGACGGCTTCTTCCTTCCAGGGGTCAACTGGCAGGGCATTCTGGGACTCGCCTATCCCAGGCTGGCCCGGGTGAGGCACCCCTACAACTTCCATTCTACGTTCCTTGCTTGCACTTTAAAGAAAAAAAAACCCAAAACAACAAACTGCTGTCTCAGTGAGTTTACTAGAAGGTCCACTCTCAAAACTAATGAAACATTCAAAAATGAGAGCAAGAAATCTTCCTTCACCAGGGAATATTCCCGTATCATCAGTGGTGTCGAGGTGAAATGGCGAAATCTGTCTGGAACTGTCAATCAGGCCCGTGTGCAGTCGATGACGGCGCTCAGATGTGATTACTGTAAATATTAACTTGTTACTGGTCGATTTGAAGAGGGAGATGTCGCGTTTCCTTTAAAATGAATCATTTCTATGATTAAATCTATCAATAGAGGCAAATGCTCAGTGAATCTTGTTCAACTTATTGAAATACTACAACAAACTTTGTGAGTCAATGTGAAATATCACATTTTCACACAGGACAAGGATTAGTCTACTTGTTTTTTATTGATTCTAACTTTAATCTTGATCTAAGAAACTGAATAAGTGAGCTGAAGTAGTAGAACCGGGGGAGGAAGTGAAGGAGCACGAAGGAAGGAGAAGTCCCTTGACATTATCTGGTTTCATCAGGTCGATTGGCTTCCTCCTGCGTGTCCGTGTGGTCAGGGTTCTCCCACCTGACGACAGAAAACTGGTGTTGTTCCTCCTCAGCGGGCAGGACAGTGATGCCTCTGCAGGATGTGATGATGATGATTTCATTTCCATTTTTGACGTTCGACAAGCTGAAGGTTGAGCTGGAGTCTTTTAGTGCATTGACTGAAACAAAATGGTGTTGACGTGAGCGTGTTCTGATGAACTCGTTCGGGTTCTTCAGTCCATTTTGGTTCCATGGGGTTCTGTTCTCCTAGAGCTCCAGCGAGTGCGAGGTGCAACAGTCGCCCAGTGTCAGACTTCTTTAACGTGGTGATTTGATGGGACGAGAGTGACGTCAGCGTGAAGCAGCACAACGCTTCCTTTCATGCGCGCTGACTACAGCAGCCATGATGAAATGCCAGTGATTGAGAGGCAGATAGACTCACACTCACCCGTTTGTGCTGCCGCTGTCTCCTGGGTACTCAGGAGGGTCGTTTCTTACACGTGACACCGAAAAACCTGACATCTGAGGACCAGCACAGAGAGTACCTGATACTCAGATCTTAAGGGTACTTTTACTGTGTGTTTAGGTTTTTGAAGTAGATCCATCGCAATTTTTGTATTGGGAAGAGTTCCATCACACCTCACGTTTTTAGTGTAATTTTATCCTTCTTCTGTTCATGTCAGTGAAATGAAGAGCAAAAATGTTGGTCGGTGACCCTTTCTAAGAATTTGTTTGGTGACTAAAATGACTGAAATGAGAATAAAACTTGCATTTTGGTCACTGGACTCAGATTCAAAAGTAAATCAAGAATCAGCTTTTCGAAAAAAGGGAAAAAAAAACAACCCTGAAGAGACGCGTTAAAGCTCTCCGGGGAGAAATGAGGGTTACGTTTCAATAACTGCAACGAAACCAAGGATTCGAGGTAAGAAGAGACTGAAGTGCTCAGGCTTTTGTGCGGTCAACTAAAACTCGACTAAACTAAAACACGATGACGAAATACGAAGAAAACGAACAAAACTGTTTGAAACAGGATTAAATCAACGTTTACCTGCTAAACTAACAATCTGTTCCTCGCCCGTCAACCAGTCTGCTCCTCTGTCCTCCATCTTATAAACCATGGTTACAAACTTTGTTACATCAGGGTTTTTTCACTTCATTTAATCAGTTCAGATCCTCCCTTCAATAGGTGGCGTTTTCCTGAACCTGTTGCTGTGGTTGTCATGTGATCAGTGCCTCTGGTCTGTTCGCGGGACGAAATATAAAATATTTCCAGTCAGATAAAGCAGCTGAAAGTCCACCTGGATATTCGGAGAAACCAAACTCTCACCAGGAAAATGTAACTGTTCAAATCGATTAACACAAATGAGTGATTATCGGTCTTCTGTGTGTGAATCAGCCCGACTCGTCTGTGGAGCCCTTCTTCAACTCCGTGGTGAAACAGCTGGGGATTCCTGACATCTTTTCCCTCCAGATGTGCGGCGCTGGGCTGTCAGCCAGCAGTACAGCAGACCCTGCGGGGGGCAGTCTTGTGAGTAGTCAGCAGGGGCTGCTCGTGGAGGAGTTTGATAATGATAAATGTATCTGAAAAAAGTTGAAGCAGCAGCAGCAGTCCGGTTCTGTCAGGATTTAAACAGAGTCCTCCTGAACTTGTGATAAGCTCCCCATCTCGTCTGTGCTCGCAGGAGTGTACTTGTACTTCAGGAGGACAGGATTGATGTGTGTGTATGAAGCAGACGGAGCAGCTGAGTGCATTTTAAAGATCTAATAGCTGCTCTCCTCCTGGTCCGGGTGCTTTCCCTGCTGGAGGCCCAGTCTAGTTAGCATGGAGCTAATTAAGCTAAGCTAGTTTCCCGCTGAGATCAGGTCTGTCGCTGTGATATGAACTTCCTCGCTCGCCGCTCACCCACCATGTGACCCTCTGATGTAGACAGATGGACAGAGTGGCGGGTGTGGAGGGTAAATGTTGAGCTCAGTCTGGTCGTTGTGCTCATGCTGATGGTACGATGTGTTTTCATTAGATCATGGGCGGGGCTGAACCAACTCTCTATCGGGGGGTGATGTGGTACACCCCCATTATAGAGGAATGGTACTACCAAGTGGAGGTTTTAAAGCTGGAAGTTGGGGACCAGAATCTGGACCTGGACTGCAGAGAGGTAAAGACACCTGAGCACCAAGATGGTAGCGAAATGGCACTAAAATCTCTTTGGAAGTTATGAGACAGAGCAGGACGATCCGCTGCTACGTTCAGTCCCGTCTGCTCCTCCTGCATGCTTTAGTTTGCACCAGATGTTCGAGTGAGTGTGTTGAAGTGAGGAAAACCCTGACTGCACTTCCCTCTTCTTCAAACTCTTTCAGTACAACATGGATAAAGCGATTGTTGACAGTGGGACGACGCTGCTGCGACTTCCTGTCAACGTCTTCAATGCCGTTGTAGACGCCATCACACGCAGCTCGCTGGTACGCTGTTGTTGCTCCACCATGATGAAACATGTTGTTTGTCTGAGTAAAGAGATGCAGGGGAGGATAGGACACACTCGCTGCTCAAGGACATAGATGTGTGTGTGCGCGCGCACGTGTGTGTGTGTCCTTTCCTCACCATTGGCAACAATATCAGATGTCAAGCTTAGTTTGAACCTGTTAACAGTGTTTTCACCTCAACATCCTTGATGATGAAACAGTCAGGTTTTAATCTCAATAACGGGAATAAGAGGAATGTTTCGGTTCCTCACCTGTGTCCTTGGTCTCTGGTCCAGATCCAGGACTTCTCCTCAGGGTTCTGGGACGGTACCAAGCTTGCCTGCTGGATGAAGGGAGAGACCCCGTGGAGGTTTTTCCCCAAACTGTCCATCTATCTAAGAGCCACAAACACCAGCCAGTCCTTCCGCATCACCATCCTGCCTCAGGTACCAGAACACTCGGTGGTCCCTGGACAGACGACGGAACCTCTTCATCTTCATCATCTTCATCACCCATCTCTTGTGTTGCAGCTGTACATTCAGCCCATTACCGATGTGGACGGCACACTGGACTGCTTCCGTTTCGGCGTGTCTTCGTCTGCTAACGGCCTGGTGATCGGCGCCACCGTCATGGAGGGTTTCTACGTGGTGTTCGACCGGGCTCAGAGGAGGCTGGGCTTCGCTCTCAGCAGCTGTGCAGGTGAGGGCTCATACCTGGGCATTCCGCTGTGTTCCTGAACCTTTTCTAAGACCTTTGACCCTGACCGATACTGCAGCGGGTAAATGTTGAGAGTGATACTTGGGTGTAAGCATGAACTCCAGTCTTCCCACTCTTTCATACTGGAGGACAAAGATCACTTTTGTCCTGGGTAAAGTCAACAGATGGAGGCTGAAGCCTAAGGATGCAGGCTTGTGACAGCGGGGTTTCCAGCTCTGATTCTGGAGCCGGCTGATAAAATCTGGACACACTAAACTATTGATGAGTTCCTCTCGAGTGAAGAAAATAATCTCCAGGCGCTTCTGTGATGCTCCGTGGGACGCAGCCCAGCGTTGACACTGGACCGGCGCAGTGTGGTTCAGGAATTCTCATCATTACTTAAAACTCCATCCTCATCACAAACTCACGGGGGGGGGGATTCTCCCAGGTCTCCCAGGTCTCCCTGAGGTTGACCTGATGGTTTGCTGGGCTAGTTTTGGTTAATTTGGGGTTACAGCCTGACCTCCAGAACGCTCATGAGCTTCTTTTTCTGGTACAAGCCCGTTAATCTGAGAAAAGCATCTTTGTGACACGTTTCTTGGTTTTCATCATTAAATAAATGTTCAAATTTTTAAGGTTTGTGGATGTTTCTGGACTAGAACCTGTCTGCTATCTGTCTGCAGTCAGCGGCGGAGAGGCCCTGTCGGAAATCGCCGGACCGTTTTCAGCGGCGGACGTGGCGACGGACTGTTCCAGCGGGGTGTTGAAGGAGCCTCTTCTCTGGATGATCTCTTACGCCCTGATGGCCGTCTGCGCCGTGGTTCTCATCATACTCTTGCTTCTGCTGGTTTTACCCTGCCGATGCAGAAACCGCTCTGGGGAGATAACGGACGAGTCCTCGCTGGTCCGGCACCGCATCAAGTGACTGAGAGGAGACAGGCGGGCGAACGGGTTGGACAGGCAGGGCACCAGCGAGCAGAGCCCATCCACAGCGCTGGAGGTGGGCTGACCAGGGACTCTCAACTGTCTGACTTAGTGACTCCAGACTGCAGTCATCAGCTTGGCCCGTGGAGGCAGACGCACCGACTGCCTCTTAAAGGGAACATCCACCCGGGCAACACCCGTTTAAAACGGCTGCATTTCAGCTTGTTATGGTTCCATTTCTCCCGTAAAGAAACACGTCCGCATTACAAGAAGAAGGACAGGTGGTGCGGGTGCACTGTGCCACAAAACGCGCATCAACTGGAAAGACTCTTATGTTTAGTTCTGTCCACCTGCACCCACTGATCAAGACAAAATCACATTCTGGCTTAAAGCTATTCAAGGAAATGTAGGTCATCATTAAAAGGGTGAGCCGAGCTATGCTACATGTGATAACTAGTGATGCGTGTGACAGTGCATGAATGAGGGTGGGTGGAGTTCCTTCCTGACAGTCACAGCACTGCGGCGCCGATCAGTGCGCTCTTGAGCAACTAACAGATATTTGCGGGCAAATAGTTTATTATTCTCCTCTGAGGCCTCACGACTTTTCAAGTGCCTTTTACAGTTACAATCTGCTGATCTTTGAGGATCTCCGGCCGACTGGAGGAACGCGTCCAGCGCCTTCTCGTGCTTTGAAGCTGCAATCACAGAGAAATTAGTTTGAACCGAAGGTGAAACGCTGCTGAAACATTCAACGTTCATAAGGAATGTTAGAGGTATCACATGTTTACAGTGCTTGTGATCAAGTCTCCGCTCACTGCTCGGATGTTCATTCCCAGCAGGCGGTGGGGGGGATGGGTGGGTTTACTCTACTTTACTGCACTTTGTTTCAATCACCAATCAAAAGTGTAATAATTCTTGATCTGTGGAAGTAAAATATAATTAGTCAATATGTTGTATTAATGTAATTTTACTAATTCTGTTTATGTCTTATATTTAAATCTCTGAATGTGAGTGTATTATTATTATTATTATTCCAAATCTTTGCTTTAAAGTTGCAGATATGGCACGTATTTATACAGCAAATTTTATACAAATCAAACAGGACTTTTGAGGTGTGTTGGGAGAGTCAGCCTCACGTGTCGTGTGACGCCAACATGGCAGCGCCTGGTCTCGCTCTCCAGGGCCTGTAGCGGAAACTACGGCAGTCGTCGGGTTGAACGATGTTGCTGTCCACGCCGACTAAATCTCACACACTGGATACTTCACGTGTAAATTTGTGAAATTGAAGGTACACTTGAATCATTAAATCGTTGCAAGTTATTTTTAAAGTGTAATTTTTTTCTGTACCAAAATTGTATTTGTGCTGTAAATAAAAAGAACGTCTGAAATAATCAAAGGTCCAACGTGGACGCCAGTGATGATCATAACTCCATCTCTCACACACACACACACCCTCACACACACAAGGGTTTGAGAGTGTGCATCAATTAATATCTCCATTTAATGACTCGAACATTGATTTAATGTACATTGAAAATTTTAGTTAGTCTAATTTATCCGCTGTCACCAATAAACTAAAAATACAACGATACATGAGGAAAAACGCGAAGGAGTCAAGTTCAGAAACGTCACGTACACAACAAACTGGTATAAAACAGCAGCTCAGGTCTCATCCGTCATCTTGATGTTTCTGCAAAGAAAGTTGGATTTCTGTCAGTGAATTTTAGGATTTAATGAGAATTAAAATGTTGTCATGCTGGAGAAATACGACTCATCATGAACAAAAACAAAAGTTATTTTTAATAATAAAATCAGAGCTCAATGCAGTCAAGACTTTAATTCAGGGTTCATAAAGAATGTAAAGAACCTCCTGCAGTTCCCAGCAGCCAGGCGGAGTCAGCACTCGGCACCAGACAGATGAACCATTTTATTACATCTGCCCCTCCGAGCGGACTCAATTAATTACGGAGAATTAAGTTATTTTTACTTTACAGAAAAGCCTAAATTGCGATCAGATTCTTAAGAACTGCCGAAGCCAGCGGGTGTTTTTTTTTTTTGTTTTTTGTTCTCGTAAAGGTTTAAATCCTGTTGCTACCTTCATCTGACGGTGAATCCAGCCCAGGAAATACGTGACGTTGCAGTAAACCCCTGGTTTCATCTGGCCGGAGCAGCGTTCTCCTCTAATATTGTCCCCCACCAGCCACCATAGTCCGTCCCTCAGAGTCACCAGGGGACCGCCACTGTCAGTCTGCAGGGTGATCGCGCGCGCACACACACACACACACGCACACAAACACACGCACACAAACACGCGCGCGCTTTCAGAGCCTCGCTGCTCCAACTTTTTTATGTCAGTAAATAAAACTGCTTATTTTGACGCCGTTGCCATGACAGCGGCGCCCGCAAAACATGTTAGCTGGGACAGCTGCACATTCTTTGAGTCCCCTCGCCAGAAGGAACATTTCACCAGAGGACGTCTTGATTTGTCTCGTAACGTAAAGACCGAGGACGGAGGGAGAAGCGCAGACAACTGATAATTTGTTCAAGTTCGTTTTGGTTTTTTTTAGAAGAATAGAGTATGAAAAATAAATAAAATGGTACTGAAACCAACCGTACCTGCTGAGACTGATACTTTTGTTTGTTTTAATACGTAAGTTTAGAACTCTCAAGGTTGCTCCCAATTGAACGTAAATTGCACGTAAATGATCTGCAGTAACAGATTGTTGAGGCCATTGTTTTTTTATCTGCCTACAGAAAATATTTTTATGTATAAACACTTAATTTTATTCCCTATGTAATAATTCTGATGTTTTGTCTCTGCACGGTTGGGTTACTGATGCACTCGTTCATGTTCCTGCTGTGGTCGTCAGGTGGACGGCTGCTGTGTGTGTGTGTGTGTGTGTGTGTGTGTGTGTGTGTGTGTTTAAATCCTACATCATTTTTACTCTTAAATTCGTCAGAAAGGTGGAGAACAAAAACTGAAAGCAAACTGACGTGGCACGTGTGTGGGCCCTCCGTCACGTGACCAGCACAGACCATGTCCGGCCATATCCCTCCGCCGTGCGAGCTGTTGCAGAGCCGCGCGTCCATGAGAGACACCTGAGCCTCCGTCAGGTGGGTCGAGTCCGAATCTGCAGACGGAAACGTCACAGCATACGTCACTAACTCGTCATTGGACCTCCTTGAGGCCGTGAAGGAGGCAGCGGCAGCGTTATCGAGACTGTGGCGCCCTCCAGTGGTAGCGGATGAAAACACTGATCAGTTACTCCTGTTTTTCTGCTGTGAGATGACAAATAACAACAACCACCACCACCAGATTTAGTGTGATAAGAAAATGGCTGCAACTCAGAAGCTACACTCCAGGATCTGCTTCTGTTCATTCGTTGGTTTGTTCAGTTTCTTGATGGTTTATTTTTGCAAAGAGAAGTGCTGTAAACGTCGAGTTATTATTTACAGACCCATGAGAAAGATATGCTCATAGATGCGGCGTAAATAAACACATAGAGAGGGCGTCTGATAAAGGTGTTGCCTAACCAACTGTAGCGCTCTCTGCTCCCCACGGGGATCAATAAAGTTTTCTGAATCTCAATCTGAATAACTTTTAATAAGATTTCCCTAATTTGTCAAAAGTTTTGCGAGATCCAATATCTTTGTATTGTTGAATACTAAAGAACGTCCCACAGAACAAATCAGTCCTTTGTTCAGATCCAAATGTCTTAAATACATCACTTCCTGTGGGTTCTGCTAACGCCACACGGAACCAGAACTCTTTCACCTCCAAACCCTGTCGTCCAGCAGGTCAGGGGAGGGCTGATATTCTGACCCGCGTTAGGGAGACACACCGGCCCGGTATGACTGGAGACTGCAACAGAACAGAAGACGCACCGCGAGGTATTCAGTAGCTTCTTCGATGAAGAAGAAGAGTTACAATCCATCAGTGGCTGGAGGAGGAGGAGGAGGAGGAGCAAGAGGAGGAGGAGCAGCAAGAGGAGGAGGAGGAGGAGGAGCAAGAGGAGGAGGAGGAGCAGCAAGAGGAGGAGGAGGAGCGGGAGGAGGAGGAAGAGGAGCAGGAGGAGCAGGAGGAGGGGCAGCAGCAAGAGGAGGAGGAGCAGGAGGAGGAAGAGGAGGAGGAGCAGGAGGAGGGGCAGCAGCAAGAGGAGGAGGAGCAGGAGGAGGAAGAGGAGGAGGAGGAGGAGCAGGAGGAAGAGGAGGAGGAGCAGCAAGAGGAGCAGGAGGAGGAGCAGCAAGAGGAGGAGGAGCAGGAGGAGGGGCAGCAAGAGGAGGAGGAGGAGGAGGAGGAGGAGGAGGAGGGCTCTTCCAAGGGCACCTGTGCTGTCCAGAGGTCTGCTGAGCCTCATCAGAGCGATGTCGTTCCTGCCACTCAGGCTGTCATAGCCCTCGTGAGCGATGACGTGGCTCACGGAGTGGGAAGGGTTAAACAGAGTTCCTAATGGATCCACAATCCCAGCATACACTGCCCAGTCTCCAGGACTGGGAGCCCTGCAGAGGACAGAACCAGCACCATCAAACCACAGCTACCAGTATATCAGCCAGAGAAGAAGAAGAAGGCTCACCTGAGCACACAGTGAGCTGCAGTGAGGAGCCAGTGGGAGGAAATGAGGGCACCACCACAACGGTGGGAGCCCGCAACCCTCAGGCTGACCTGCCATGGCCACGCCCCCAGCGGCGCCAGCTGGCCCCCAGAGGCCCTGCTGGAGTTCAGTCCTCTTCCACAGTCTGTTGGAGAGGATCGACACGGCAGGAGGCGTCATCTTGACATACTAACGACCAGTATCGGCTCTGAGGAAACGGCATCAGTCCATCCCTCGCTAACGAATGCAGCAGAAACACTCTAACGCAGAAACACTCTTTAGGCAAACTAAAGGCGGCGCATCTCTTTGGATGTTCTTCTTCTGTGGTTTGTGTTAATCTGGTTTTGTCATGTCGGTGAAGTCGTCGTTCACACAAACGGCAGGACGGATTTCCTCTAAACGACGTTAAACTGAGCAGAAGCAAACTCTTCGTCTGCTCCAGAGACGCGTGGTTTGCTCAGAGACGAACATTTACAGTCAGTTTAGGTTGACCGAGGAAAACAAAAGAATTAAAAAAAAAAAAAAACTTGACTTGGATGAGTGATGTCATACCGGTGCAGCGCAGCGTCACCACAGAGTTGGCGGGGCAAATGTGGCTGCACGAGGAAGGAAGAAGTCAATCCACAGGTTCACGGGAATCAAACATCTGGCTCATTGTTGGCTCCTAACCTGAGAACCAGCTGCTGCATGATGGGAGCCTTGGGGTCGGCGTCGGGTTTCACCATTAGGAACTCATCATCACCATCTGCCTCATGTTGGCCTGATTCAAGGTGTTCGCTCCTGCAGAACCAGGAGATGGAAACTGACTCCTCGCAGACAGGAACCGCGTGAGCGCGTGGAACATCTGGTACCTGCTATAACCGGCGGCGCTGCAGCTCGCTGACGCCTGCTGCTCCGTCCAGCCCTGAGAACAAACCCGCCTCCAGGTTTTAGTCCCAGACCAGTAGACCTGGAGTAGGAAGCTGGAACCCTGCAGCCGCACTGACACAACAATTACAAAATACACAAATCACACTGTCGTCATCTCAGTTCGGTTTTCAGTCATAAATGACGAGATTAAAGCCAGGATGCGTTCTGACAACATCCGTTGGAAGAAGCAACCGTGGGTTTGTTTTGGCCCTAAAGATTCAACAACTCAGCTGAGCTCCACTAAACCGCACCGGAGCAATGAAACGTAGCAGATTAAGAGAGATTTTCCTGGATTTGCTGCTGTGCTCGTAGCCTGCATGAGGCGGTTTACCACACTGGTCTTCGTCCTGGCCTGCTGGACAGTCCTGCACCCCGTCACACCACTGCGACTCCCACACGCAGCCCCCGTCCCCGCACTGCAGCCCGTGCACACAGGTGGAGGAAACTGGGAGGAAGAGAGAAGGAGGAGGAGGGGAGTGTGAGTGTGTGTGTGTGTGTGTGTGAGTGTGTGTTTTGCAGGATTATTTAAGTGTCTTCAACTGGATAAATGTGACACTCACAGTAATATGCCAGCAGGATTGCAGCCACCAGCAGGAGGAGCAGCAGGGAGATCAATGCAGCTACCGCCAACTTAACACACCTCTGTTTGAATGCTGACACACACACACACATACACACACACACACACACACACACACACACACACACACAAACACGTCCCTTTGAAGAATTAATTTCCTGGAGATTGACCCTAACCACTACTAACCGACCCTGTCGTCAATGACTCTCTATTCGGGGGCGTGGCCTCAGGTCCATTGGATGTAATTATCGATGGGGAGTTTCTCTTTATGTTTTGTTTCTTCTCAGTAAACCTTTCTGTGCTGTGTATGTATGTATGTATATATATATATACATACATACATACATACATATATATACAGATATATAAACATACACACACATATATACACATATGTATATATACATACATATATGTACATACATGTGTGTATATATATACATACATATATACATATACATATACATACATGTACATACATATATACACACACACACACACACACACATATATATATATATGTGTATATAGAGCCATACTTGATATTCCCTGGATTATTTGTGTTTTGCTTTTGTATTCTAAAGGTGATGTGTGGGCGGAACCTTTGTGATGGGGGGCAGGGCTGCAGGTGAGCTCAGGTGGGGGCCTCTGGGCCTGATGGTGGACATACTGAGGCTTCATGTCAGCCCGGCTGAGTGGAGGAAGTTTCCTGTCCTGGCGCCGGTCGTTGAAAGACGCCGCTGAGCCCAGACGCTGTTGATGAAGTGATGAGATGAGAAACGTAATAAACTGAAGTTGTGAAATGAATACGCATTTAAATCACCTGCATTTAATATGATTGTTATTAATTATAATACACATTCATATAATAAGCTCTTAAATCAAAACTTACAGGATTGGTGGTCATTTCTCTTTGCCCAAAAATATCTTCAATAGAAGCAGAAATAAAAATCGTCCCGGGGTGATTTCAACGTCACCCAGGTAAAATCATCTGTTCAGAGAGGAAATCCTGAAGCTGACGAGCTCTGAAAATACACTTCGCAACAGTTTTGCTCTCTAAAAAGGTCTAAACCAAACCTCTGGCGTCTCCTCTTGCGTCTGCAGCTCTCGTCTTTCACCTGAGCTCAAATAGTGGGTGTCGGGCCCCTCCCTCCTCCTCCTCCTCCTCCTCCTCTCTCCCCTCCTCCCTCATCAGTTTGACGTCTCCAAAACAAGACCTGTTGACTTGTCTCGGCGTGATGGTGTGGCGATGTGAGAACACCCCGGAAAGTTCCTCAAACACATCGAGCTCAGTTGACAGAAACGCACCGATATTCCATTCAGCAGGTTTTTTGTTGTTGTTGCTTTATTCGTTCAATGATACGTTCATCTTTGTACGGAACAGAGTCGTAAAACAGAGCAGTAAAACAGAGTAAAACCAAACCTTCTAAAGCTGCTGCGCACAAAAGACGACACCGAGAAGCGATGCCAACAAGAGTGACCGACTTCAAGTGGGGTTAATTTTTATGTGCTGTGCACTTTCATCGAGTTGCGGTTCAAGTCCAGCTCATGATGTCACACAGTGCAAGAAAAATTAAAATCTTGCTGAGCAACATCTGGTCCTCTAAGCCAGATGACACAGTCGATCGCTCTCATCCGCGTGCGGCGTGTCGCTGACCTCACAGTTTGGTTGCAATTCCTTCGCCAAACCAGCTTTAGTCTTTGGTTTTTAGTGCAACAGAAGGCAGGAAATAGCGAAGCTGCCTTCACTGGTTGAATACGGAGTTTCCTTCATTCATCGCGTGCAACAGAGGAATAAATGAAGAAGGTGCTTCCGGATGTTCCCCCAGCTGCAGCGCGCCGGAGCTACACCCAGGCCTGCCAGCCTGGGAAGAGTCTGCTGAGGTTTTTGGGGTCCATGGCCTGCTGGATGAGCAGGTTTACCTGCCCGCCCACGCTGAGCACCGTCCCCTCCTCCACCCCCTTCAGCTTCTCCTGCAGCCGCAGCAGCACCCGCTCCGCCACCTTGTTGAAGCTCTGACTATCACTGCAAGAGTCACAAGCAGCTTTTAGAAAAACAGTCTGGTTAAGGACACGAGCATCACCTCCTCTTCCTCGGCAGCACCTGGATTTACGGTGGTTGTCCAGGTCGTCTCCGCCCATGGTGGAGCTGAGTGTGGCGTTGAGTTCCTGCTGCTCGTCGTGCTGCAGGTAGAAGGCCTTCAGAGGGTTCATGGTCCAGTCAAACAAGGGGTCGTAGAGCAGAACCTGGACCAGCACAAACCGGAATTCAAACATTCTCCACTTATGAGACGATAAAATAACTTATTTATTAAAAAATGAATAATTACCGATCCTTTCAGCATATTCGTGATTCTTTATGAGTTCTGGGTTGATATGTAATAAATTTGATGACGTATGACATGACCAGAGGTGAAAATGTGTCTGGACTACAAGTGTAAACCTTCACACCATCCCATAATAACAGGACGCCAGATGAGTGTGCTCAGTTGAGTACTGGTCAAATTTAGTCAGACTGACCAATTCAGATGATTAAAGAAGGACTAAAACTTGAGTGTGTGTGTGCGTGCGTGTGTGTATGTGTGTGTGTGTGTGTGTGTGCGTGTGTGTGTACCTCCACAATGGTCAGGAGGGCTTCCTGAGAGCTCCTCATCACCTCCATGGTCTTCTCACAGCACCTGACCACAGAAACAGGTTTTAATCCATCCATCTTTGCATCGTTGTTCCAGACGAATACTCATTCTTTTCAGGAAGTTCATTTTCTTTTTGAATCAACAACAATCAACAATATTTGTGAGGGACCTGAACTGTCGGGAACGAAACTGAATACGAAACCTCAGTCCTGCATAACCAGTAAACATGTTCTTGACTTGAACATCTAACGTGCTCAAACTCTCAACATCCCTGCTGCGTAGGAAGACCTGGCGTCTTGAGGGGAAACAACCGTTCAGGATACTCAGAATGTAGAGACTTTTCCTTCCTGACCTCCTGAAGACGCCCTCCACTCCCGTGATGCCCATCCCGTCCACGATGTCCCGGGACAATCTGAAGGGGACGGTCTCAGGGGTCGGCAGAATCTTCCCCTGCTCAAAAGCCACCCCTGAGCAGGACACGGACCAGCAGAGGAGCGTTACACTCTTCAACCCAGCATGCGTTTATAGAGACGCGTAACCACGCCGAACATGATTTAAGTTCTCAGATGGGACTGTAATGAGAGGAATTTTACCTAAATCGATGTGCACCAGTTCAGCGGTTTGCTCATCGATCAGGATGTTGTGGATGTGTCGGTCCCCGAGGCCGACGATGTAGCCCACTGTGACAACAGAGCAGAGTTGATCCGTCGTTCAACTGAGATCAAATTCAAGTTCAGGATGATTTCAGCAGTAAAGGAAGTTATTCTCTGAAGTGTCCTCCATGGGGACGCTTTAACGCAAACTGCAGGAAAAAAAAGTTCATTTTTTTTCTTTATTATATGTTTTTTGTGGTCCTGGTCCCGACCGACTAGAGCGGGCGCCGGTGTAGTGCCCCGGACACACCCCCTCACCCAACCTGACACCAGCGGACAGCTCCCCGCGTCCAACCCAAAACCCGCTGGCGCAAAATAAAACCCGTCAGTGTCCAAAGTGTCAAAGGCGGATGTGATGAGGTGTGTGTTCACCTATAGAGGAGGTAGCCACGCTGCGGGTGTACGCCAGTCTCTTCTCCATCCATATGGCCGGGTCCAGGAACCGTTCCATGCAGAAATACCGGAAGACCGGCTGGAAGCTTCTGCACACCTCGCTGTAGACCTGAAGCTTCTCATCGAATGCCAGCCTCTGCGCCTCCTGCGACACACCGGACAGAGGACGTAAAGCTTTTGTCGGTTTAAACTCGCTGTCCTAATGACCTGTGCTGAGCTGTACCATCATCTTCTTGCGGCAGGCCAAAGGTGCCGGGTCTCCGGGTCGGAAGCGTTTGTGGGCTCCTTTATTGGGATCCACTAAGAACTCTCCGATGGGAACTGTACCGGAGCACCACTCCAGCACGCCGCTCCGCTGCGAGAAAGGCACCACCTAGAGAGACTCTCACACGTCAACATCAGGGCTTCACGGCTCCAGTTCTTTTTCCTCTTTAAAAACCAAACAGGTTCTTATGTGCGTCACCTTGTAGCGTCTGATGTTGAGCTTCCTCTTGCGCGTGTCTGTGTTGCGCTGCAGCAGCATGGAGCACATGCTGAACACCTGCTGCATCACCGCGTCCTGACGCAAGTCGTCCTGACCCTGATCACATGGAGGGCAAAGGTCATTGGACAATTACTGCAGGAACCTGGCAGCGGAACATTTCCAAGCTGTTCTATAGATTTTACAGTTCTTCTGTGACAGTCAACAAACATAAACCACAGTTTGATGTAATTCCACAAATAAAAATATATAAAAACTACATGGAACAGCCGGCCACCCCCTCCCAGAGATGACAACACAAACTGATCATCAAAAATGAATCTAAAATCACATTTCAGGGGCCATGAAGAAGAAATAAATGGTGTATTATTTTTCCTATTCCATGTATTGTCTTTATTTGAAAGTATTGTGTGTCTTCTTATGAAGCATCTTTTCCTGTATTCCTCCTGTTTTGATGTATTTTACGTGTCTGTTGTTGTAGCGATCGTCACAGCAGCTGGATGACTAAACTGGCACATTTCCTGAAAAGTGCATTGATATCTCTGTAACTTTAAAACATAGAGATCGACAAATAGATAAATTACAGCTTGTAGATAAATCAAAGAAGAAAAAGAGTGGGGGAGCAGTTATTTCACCGTGACTCTGCTGTGAGTGTCTAAGAGTAAATTATTAGCCTTTAAGTGTTCCAGTAAACACAAACAAGCATGCAGGCACACACACACACACACACACACACACACACACACACACACACACACACACACACACACACACACACACACACACACAGTTCCTTAAAGAATGTCCCAACTACAAATGTGTGAAAGCATCTTTGTGATCCAACAAACTTTGTACAAAAACCTGATTAATCATTCAACAAGAAGCAAACTGAAGTGGAGAAGAATGAAGCCACAGTCAAAAGTGAGAAAGGCTTCAAAGAAAGACTCAAGTGGAGAATGCACGCGCACTCACACACACACACACACTCTCTCTCACACACACTCACACACACACACACACACACACTCTCTCTCTCACACACACACACACACACTCTTTCTCACACACACACACACACACACTCTCTTTCTCTCACACACACACACACACACACACACACTCTCTCTCTCTCACACACACACGCACACACACACACACACGCACACACACACACACACACACACACACTCTCTCTCTCACACACACACACACACACACACACACACACACACACACGCACACACACAGGAGAAACAAATGGACCTAGTAATATCAACTCAACTGCACCTATTCTACAGATCAAAGACACATGGGATAGACTGGAAGAAACACACACACACACACACCTTGACCAGCTGTCTCCTGCTCCTGCCGTCAGAGCCGACACAGTCGATAATCTTGGGCAGGTTGACTCCTCCAGCCAGGCGATACTGGGGCATGAAGGATCTGATTGTCACCAGGTTGTCATAGCAACCAGATGGATCAACCTAATCAGACATACAACACAACTTGTGTCACAGCAACGCAGATCTTTCTTTCACGATGAAATCATCTACGGGCTGTTTTCTTTTCACTGGAGAAACTGAGAAGCTTGTGGTCCACCTTGACCTCCATGGTGGGGATGACGACCTGGTCCAGGTCCTTCATCTGCATGATGGGCTGGTCAGCAGGGATGGGAATGGCCTCTGCAGGGAAACAAGCACACAAAAGAGGACATGAACACTGAGAGAATCTCATCTGCACAGCGTTTGTTCCTCATTCTGGCGTCCGTGACGCTGCATCAGGGCTTCTCACTCTTCTCAGTCTTGTGCCTGCTGACGTCCATGTAGGCCAGAGTGATGTAGGCGTCACACAGACGCTCGATCCCTCGGATCATCTCGCCTCTCTTCTTCCTGATCACGCTGATGATGCTCTGAGCCACATCTGAGCGATCCTGCACCACGAAAACACAAGTGAGGATGGCGAGGGATGATGACTTCCTGGTGGCCTGATTTCATATTTTGTTTTTCAGTCTTGTGAAAAAAAGCGCTGCAGGCCCACCACAGCTGGTCCTTTCAACCAAAGCCTTAAATCTCACTGTTAATGAGCCTGAGCAACTTTTATCTTCATAATTTTACTGAAAAAACGTGATGTTTGATTTTGTGTTCACAAAGCTCCACTCTCGTATGTTCTTGTGTATTTGTACTTCATGAGTATGTGTTATGATCAGCACATAAAGTCAGCAAAGGTTCAGATCTACCAGGTCAAAGGGCGAGTGCTGCGGTGGGGCACCCTTCGACAGACGGGACCTGCAAAAATTCTCGTCTTTGTTGGCGTTCACCAGGGCGAAGATGATGAAGAGCGTGTGATGAGGATGCTCGAGAGACGAACGGCAGATCAGCTGTGAGGAGAGAAGCAGCAGCAGCTTGTTTTCCAACATAAACATCCAGGAACAGCTTCACTTCTCACTCATTGACTCTATCTGAAGCGTATTACATCACTGAGGACGTCGTGGAAGCCCGTCTCCTCGCCACTGCAAGTTGCTATCTTGGTTCCCATGCGAGCCGCCAGCTGATACATGAGAGGCAGAAACTTATAGGAGGGGATCTTCTTCACTCCCGTCTGAAACACACAGCCGGTGAAAGAGGAGTGAAGACTTAACACTCAGAGCATCTTCAGCTTCGACCGCGAAAGTTAAAACAGCTAACTGACCTTCATCATGTCGTTGACCTCCTTGACGTCGGCATTTTCCAGCCAGAGCGAAGCCAGGCGGAACACCCAGGTGTCGTGCTCCTCACCTTGCTCCAGGCACTGGATGTAATTCTCCACCGCCTTGCACAGGAAGCGCTGCCTGTCGGCCTGCAGGTTGGAGAGGGCCTTCACATCCAGCTCCAGCTCTCGCTGCACCTTCACCGTGTACCTGAATTCACACCAAGGTAACGATTTCTCTGGTCTTTGAGACACCGAAGACACAAAGGTTGCTTTCACACCCACAATGAACCCCAGCATGGTTCACTTGGAAGTGAACCGAGATTCTGTTTTGGTGTCTTTCACACCAGCGCAGGTTCAGTTATCACCGACATCTCATCCACTCGTTTGTAGCACGCACCTGTTGGAGGTCACTCTACGCTCCTTCATCAGGCCCACTTCTTCTTTCGCCTTCTCCAGCAGAGCCTGCTTGTTCTCAAACTCAGACGAGTTCATGTATTTGTCGATGCTCTGGTACTGGCCGTCAGAGAAGCGGGCCAGCGACAGGAAGGCCTCGGTCCGCTGACTCTGCAGCCTGCAGTCCTGCACTCCTCCGAAATCCTCCTCGATCACCTCCACCGCCTGAGAGACGTGCACAGAAGAAACATCCCAGGACAGAGCACATCTGAACCATTCCGCTAGACTTTAGGATGATACCATCAACCAGCTCCCCCAGCTAGAACCAACATGTCCGTTATGACCTCAATGAGTTCCGCTGACGGAGGACAGTCATCAGATTGAAGCGTTTCCCTGACATCTTCAGTGACTCCAACAAAAAAGCCTCAGGTTTGGTTCTGAAACCAATTTCTTGTAATACTATCAGCTTCTTCTTACCCTCTCCAGGTACTTCTCCAGGATGACTCCAGGACTTTCCAGGCAGGTCTCAGCCAGCCAGTTACCACACAGTCTGAGGCACTCGGTGTAGACTGGGACCAGAGCAGGGTTCAGGTCCACCTGGTTCACAGATACGTTATTTGCCTTTGCTTTCGTGAGGATGGATGTCTTATTGCCACAGATATGCTACGTCTAGCTGTCACACCTTTTCCTCCAGCTTGTGTATCATCTGTCTCAGCAGGCCCAGAGCCAGACCCTGCTCTCCCTTCGCCCAGAACACCTGGGCCTCCTCCAGTTGCCATGACGATACAGGTGATGATACCCAGGATCCCCCACCGGCATGCTGCTTCATCTGGAACACGGCCCGCTCAGCCAGCTGGACACAGTGGATAAACCATCACGCCATGATCACTCTTATCATCTCCACCTTGCTGCTGCGAGGCTACCTGCGTGTTCCCGGCGGTTCGAGCCAGCCGGCAGAGCTCCATCAGGTGCTCGGTGAGAACAGAGCGGAGGTACCGTGTGGTGTCGGGGTCTCCCACCCTGGACATGAGGGTGTTCTGAGCAACGGAGCGAACAGCCAGGATGGGCTCCACCAGCGAGAAGTCGCTGTCAGCGAGCAGCATGGAGTGCTGCCGCCACTGGCTGCAAACGTCCCTCAGAGCCAAGTCTGAGAAGGGTCTGATACATAAACATGGCGGTGAGAGGAGCTGCATTAATGGAAAAAGGTCTGTTGTATGGATGTTGGATCACCTGGAGAAGAGTGGCTTGACACTCTCCAGCGCCCTGACGCTCTGCAGGTTCCGGAGGGTCGGGTACAGAGACGAGACCGCCTCCAGACTGCCTCTACACAGCTCCTCCACTTCTGCACCCCTGAGGAAACACATAGCTCATAGATACACTCCATCACTGAAGGTCTAACTCGTTTTTAGGAGTCTACTTTACCTGGCCTGTTTCAGAGTCTCATCGAACATGGAGAACTCTTTGTCTCTCAACGCTTGCAGGGCGTGGAACACAGACTCATGGATGCCGGGTTTGGATTTCTCACTCCTGATGCAAACAGAAAACACAAACTCATCATCAAATATTTGACGAACCATGGTTGTTTTCAGTGTCCCCCGCCCTTCCCCTCACCTCTCTGGGAGGTCGCAGTCCCACTGAGTGTTCCTCCAGGCCGCTTGGAATCGGAGCTCTCGCAGCTCCTCCCCCCACTCCACCCCTTCGCTCTCCAGACCTTTCAGGTAGGTGGTAAGGATGCTGCTCAGACCAAAGTTCTGCAGGCCCTGACAGAACGTTGAGGTGTAAGACATGTAAGAGGAGCCATCTTTGTAGTCCCACAGGAGTGTTGCAAAAGGTGCAGCTGCCACTTAATCACCTCCACAATCCCCACTTGTCGCGTGACGTCAGGCAGATTCGTGTGGAGGTCATACGAGGTCAGAGCCTTCCCCCACATCGCCTCGTGTTCATAAGTTCGGATCCTAGAAAGTAGTTTAACAGAATCTAGGTTATGACTCTGACGCCTCAGGAGAAACAACACGCACTGACGTAGAAGAGTATGATCTACCTTGTTAACGGACTGGTCATCGTCTCTCCCCCGCAGCCGTAAAGACTGTCCGGCTCTCCGATGCTGCGATACACCTCGATCAGCAGCTCCTGTACACGCAGGAGAGTGGAAACAAAACTAAAGAGTGACAAATTCCAGGATGTTTTATAATTTTTGATATTAAAGCAGCATCATGCAACGATCCTGCTTCAAATTAAAAGCTTCAGCCCCATTTAAATGGCACACAAATGTTTAAAAAGTCCCTGAACTTATTCGCTCTGACGTGCGATCATGTACAATCACATACAAGCAGCGTGTACCAGAAGCTAGCGAGGGATTCCCGGTGAGAGGTGAGATTAAAAGTTCTCTGTCTGAGTTCTTCTGGCTGACACCAACATTCTAGGCAGTCTCAGAGGCTTTTGTGGCGTCAAAAAACTCTCGAAAGACGCAGCGTTCACGCTATTGAGATGAATCAAAAGTAAAGAGGGTTTTCTCTCCGCTCACACATGGACAGAATGAGAGGAGCAGCTCCATGTGCTAACCTGCAGACTGATGTTCGTGTCCTGTACACTCCTCTCAGTCAGGTTGGAGATGGTGAAGTTCTGACTGCTATCATCAAAATTGATCTTGCGTGTTGCTCTGGATTTGGTTCTACAGAGTGGAGACACAACAACAAGAAAACACTCAACAACAAGGCAATAACTATGTAAATAAATCTGATGAAACTGAGTCGAAACATTTCATCTGCTTGTTTGTTTCACTGGGGTTCATGGAAACGAAGCTACGGAAAAACAAGGAATGAATGAACAGCTCTGCAAACCTGCGGCTCTCCTCCATGCTGGCTTTGATTTTATCCACGTAGATCTCTGTGTAGAGCAGAGCGGTGAAGTGAGCCGAACACGACTGAGCAGCTTTGGCCACCTCCAGGTAGTTCAGCTCTAACCAGAAGTTCGACTCACACACGGTGCCGCTAGAATCCCCGAAACACAGATAAACAGTTTACGAATGCCACAAAGACGAGACGCAAACACTGCTGAGGTCCAACTACGAACCTGCCGGACGACAGCGGCCTCTGCTGGTGTCTCAGGTAGTCGATGACTGCCAGCATGGTGCGCAGAGAGGCCTTGTCATACAGGCCTTGGCTGGCAGCCTCTGACTCTGTGAGGAAGAATAAACGCTCATCACAAGGAAACAGACTGGATCGAGAAATTACAACTGATACCAGTACAACTCAGACTGTAAAGATTTGAAGAGGATGGGAAATAATCAAATTAAATCATCGAGATGGTGACCAGAGTCGGAGTTGAGCGGCGTGGCCGAGCGGCTTGAGGCTTGAGCACTTCTAGAGCAAAAACTGAAGAAGTCCTGGATGCGGGAGGAGAGCAACTCTCTCCAGGATCCGTCGGCGTCGTCCCGCAGGACGGCGTGGATGATGAGAGGCAGCAAGGTCTGACAGCACTCCACCCTCACCTGCAGGTAGTCGGGTGGTAACATGTAACTGGACTCATGAACTCTAATATTACTGTAATTTGGTTAGAAATGTTTTGTATTACTTCATTACTGCCTAAGAGTAATCTATTACTGTTGAGCAACACTAGATTGCATACCAGTAAAGGTTTGTAGCTAAATCAAGACCGGACAGAGGAAACATTCCTCTCTGGTCACTCTTGTGTTATTTTGCAGTATCTTATTATCCCACAGGAACACAGGATGAAGGTGATTTAAGCCCCGTCAGAGCGTTACTACGGTAACGCCGATCTGCTCACCAGACACAGCGGCCGAGAAAGCAGCAGCGCCTCACTCTTGACTCCTCCGCTGTCCAGCAGGGCGGTGCAAAGAGCCTTCAGCCACGCCCTGTGACCCCCCGCCTGAGGAATCCAGAACTCTTGGCTCTGCAGCCTGTCCCTGGCTGGGGAACTCTCCTCAGCACTCACAGCAGCCACCATCTGTTCAGGGGAAATGAAAGATGCTGGCATGTAAACAGCATTTTCTCGAGACATGCTAGAGCATTGTCCGGTGTAAATGAGTGCAGTCCTGATAAACGCAGCCCGTAGACACAAACCCACCTTCTTCTTGGCCTTTCTGAAGGGGTTGAGGTAAGCCAGCATGGGGTCTCTGTTGTCTTGGTGTTGATCCCAGAAGTCGACTCCAGACTGAGTGGCGAGGATGTTCTTCACGCACTCAGCCGCCGCCTGCCTCACCGCAATCCTGGCAGAAACCCCACAGAAGACAGCAATTATCAGCAGCTCCTCCTCCTCCGTCAGTGGGCTTCAGGATCCACCTCACCGCTGCTGAGTGAGCGCCTCGTTCATGCAGTTGAGGACGATGTAGAGACACTGTGACTCAGTGGAGGTGAAGAGAGACACGGCCCTCTCATAGAAGGGGTCTCTGCCGTGGATAAGAGCGATGCTGGAGAAGTCCACAGGACCCAACTCTCCCAGACAGCTGCCTGCTGCCTCTGCATGAAAGGACGTGTGTTTGCACTTGTAGAATAATCATAAAATTAAAAATATTGGCTCCAGGAAACCGTGAACAGCATACCAAGGATGTCTGCTCCCGCCGGGTGGTTAGTTGCTAGCTTACAGAGCTGCAGCAGGTTGAGAACCAGCTTCACCAGGACGCTGTCAGTCAGGTCGGCTAAAGAGAACCAGACAGAAAACATTTACAAGACACAATAATTGACAGATTTTTGTTCTGCACGCATCTTCGTACCCTGACACTCTCTGAGCAGCTCTCTGATCTGTCCCTTGTTGTCATGCAGCTGTCTGGTCAGCTCCTTCAGTCCCTCCAGTCTGGTCAGAGGTAAGGAGTCACAGGATGTCACAGACAGGAAGTGGGATATCTCCTGCAGTAGAGGAGGGGGACTTAAGATAGTAGTCACACTAAATACAGGACTGTTAACGATTCCTCTCTGGATGCTTCCAGCAGCAGATGAGTTTCAGTCACACACTGTCCAGGCACACGTCCATTTTGAGTGGGACAACAGTTTCAAGACCTTCCAGCAACCAATGCAGCATGGTTTGTATCTGTCACCTGTCTCAGTGTGAATGTCCCAGCGTTGTATTTGAGCATGTGCTGAACAGAGCGCAACTCTCTGAATTCAGGGAGGTCAGGAAAAGGCTCCAACCTGCAGATGGCGCCCTTCAGTTTCTGTTGATTTTCTATCACAAGAAACTTCAACAGACTGAGCACCTGGAACGTCCGAGAGAAGAGGAAATGAGAGTGTGAGGAGGTTGTGACAGGCTCAGAAATGTGGGAGTGCACTGCATCTGCAAACCCTCACGGATTACCTGCTGTGAGATGGCTGGCCGGCTGGTCACCTGAGCCGTGAGAGTTCCAGAGATGACCTGCAGGTGGCAGTCTAGGGCGTCGTCACAGAAGTGCAGCGCAGCCTGACACACAGAGGTCAGCAGGTCGCAGCACAGAGACAGACTCCGGTTTGACACCTCATCACATGGCGCTGGCCTGGGGACAAGAGAGACGGCGTTACATCGAGGTCAGTGTGTGTACAGTGTGTGTGACACCACACCGTGATTACAGCATAGCACCGACCTGCTGTTGAAATGGTGGATGAGTGTGTAGATGATGTCTCTGAGGACGAAGGCCCAGGCTCCTCCCAGACCGTCCTTCACCTCTCTGAGCAGCAGGCTGACAAAGAGGTGATACATCAGGAGGATGCGATGGCGTTCGTAACTGTTGGTCGTCTCTGCTGCCCTTTCACACACCGCCAGCAGAATCCTCTGAATGGAAATCTGACAACAGAGGAGAACAAGCATGAGAACATCTGAAGTAGGGACACATAAATAACCAGAGGAATGGTTTTACTGGTGCGCAGTACAAAAAAGACCTCACTGGAGTTTTGGACAGAATGGCCACTGGTGACTTGTGGTTGGCACTGTGACATTTGCTGAGGTAGTCCAGCGTCGCTTTGATGACATAAGAGCTGAAGTATGGAGGGTTGGGTACTGGGTCCAGCTCTCTGAGGGAATGGGTCAGAACAGACTTTAACAAAGATGGCCAGAAATAAAATGACATCACTCCCAAAATGAAGCCGGGATGTTAAGATCCAACATGAATAAACTACCCAAACTGCAATATATTAAATGATTCAGGTTACGAAAGCTCAGCAAACCCACAGTTTAGTTTGCGCTGCAGTTCTTTTGGTCAGTTTCAGTTCTGCACATTTAGGAGAAATGAAACATTAAAAAGCCTCCTAAAGTATCCTGAGTTAATCTGTGATTCCCAACCTGAACCAATGAAGGAAGTGATTATTGTCACCCTATGAAGTGTCTGAGGTCACTTTCAGCTCCTCCTCCTTCATACAGGGTCATCAGCAGCTCCACCACGATGTCTGCCAGGTTACTGTGGATCAGGCTGTCAATTTGCTGTCAAACACGGAGAAAAACATGTGGGACAGTCAAGATAATACATAATTTAATCTATTATCATATCTTACTTGATATGTGACAGCTTGGGATTCTATTTAGCCCTCTAACCTGGACTGGTTGTGGGCTAACAAACCCGTCCTCACCTGTTTGCCCAGGCAGTCAGCGTCTTTGAGCAGGTCGTAGACCCTGTGGGCCTTCTCCCTCTGCTGTGCAGCCTGCGTGTCCTGGCCGGGTAAAGCAAAGTACGGCAGGATGTTGACCATGATCTTGGGGAAGCAGTTAGCCAGTAGCTCCTTCCAGTCCTTCTCAAGATACCTGCCGATGGACTTCACCTGCTCGAAGTCATCCAGGAAGACCAGGTGGGGGATCAGCACCTGGTAGGAGGAGCTACGAGATGGAAAAGAAGGTTAAAGCCAAGTATTTGTTAGCACAGATAACAATGTGATGCGTGAAATTAAGTAACTAGAAGAAATTCTTCTTGATTTTTAGAACTGGAGAAATTGTTCTGGCATTCCTTAATTCTGAAGAAACAACGTCAATCTTTGTGTACTTCCTCACCTATAGAAGTCTTTGACCGTGTCATGGTCCAGGAGGGTGTAGGGGAAAGATCCCAGAGTGTAGCGGTCGTCCGACTGTCTCTGCGAGAGCCACTCGGCCACCAGGTAGTTCAGGTGACAGCTGACAAAGGTTTTCACGCTCCGGTAGCCCAGCGCTCTGGATACACTGCACAACATCTGGGACAGAAAGAACGCAGTTTGTCTACAGGGAAACTACAGGATGCTTTCCATGTCTAGCACTTAAATGTTAAATTAGGACAGTATTACAGGATATAAACTACATTCAGCTTTAAATGTGGCCGGCAGAAATCAACCATGTTGAACCTACTTAAGCTGAACAAATCCTAACTCTATTACAAAAACAATTGCTTGAGGTGATTTTATATAAAATCTCACTGTCGTGTTGATTCTTCAGCAGTATTTGGAGCCATTTATCACAATTAAATAACGACGAAATCTGAGTTGGAATGAGTCATCATCACTTCCTGGAGAAACTCTCTGGGTTGAGCTCATGTGGCTTCATCCCACTGCCTCCAGATGATGTCAGGCAGAGGGACTTCCACCAGGAGAGGGCAGCAGTGCGGCAGACAATGGTAACACACAGCCAAGAGTAAACCAAGAGTCCCGGAGGTGTCGGAGACCTCGTGGGTGGTGACTGCTGTCGCTGATGATCATTGTATGAATGTGCACCTTTTTAATGAGCTGCTCCTCGACGTTGTTCTCCTTGTAGGACTGGAAGAGAGCAAACAGCGACTGCTTTTCACAGACGGGACTACAACACATCACCACGGACAGACTCTTCAACAGGGTGGCCTTCCGGTTGAATATCTCGTCCTGCTCGTCATCGGAGGAGCCGCCTCTCTGCATCGGTTCATGAAGATAGACAGGAGTACCACTTGTAACGGCAACAAACGAAACATTCTCATTCGCAGCAACATGAAACAATCTTACCTGAGGCCTCATGCCCTCCTGAGCCTTCAGGTAAACATTCTCAAAAGCTGCCTGCTGGTGTTTCAGCGGCAGCATCTTCCTCCCGTCAGGATGCTCCGGCCTCATCTCCAGAAACAACCTGGAGACGAAGAAGAAGAACCAGGGAAAGGTTCCATAAAGAATAAATTAAATGTCTGTCTTAGTTTCCTATGAGCAACTTGAGACATCTACCATAAATGTCTATCTTGACTATGTGTTCGTACTGTTACAATACTGGAAGAGATGTTAGCTCTTGGCTAAACGCTCTCTCAACAGATATATGAAGGCAGGATGTGGGACCACCAACCTCTCCACTGACATGGCTACCAGCATGCGGACTTGGTGATGTGCATCTGCAAGGTGAGTTGGAAGGATGTTGCACACCTGAGTGTCCTCCTCTCTGTCAGTCCCTCTGAGACTCAGGACGGCCCACACACAGCACGGGTCAGCCTGGCAGCCAGGAGACAGGGAGGGGACAGACGTGTTGCATCATCACAGGGAGGGACGGTGCTCATGCGTTCACCTCAGCGGCATCAAACAGACGTAATCCATCTGTTCTATAGCCAGATAGATTAATGGAGGCAGCTGATAATTTGGAGCGAGACGCCACCAGTCAACACTTTACGCAGCAGTCAAATGTGATGAATTGGATCCCTTGTAGTTTGACAAACTGTCACCCAGGATCTTACCTCCAGCAAGGCCACCAGACATCGCACCAAAGCAGCTCGAACAGTCGCCACACTTCTACCCGTTTGGCTCAGGGAACTGAAACACGGTAGGGTGGCTGGATTAGTCACGACAGCACGGAGTTCCCTTCTTCACTCGTCTAAGAGGACTTTGCTTCGAGCCAGCAGTGTGTGTACTTTTGGTGTAAAAACAAAGACCCTACTGACCAGAAGCCAGACACCACTTGCAGCAGGGATCCCTGCACGTGTCTCATCTCCTCTGGCATGTGCTGCGTTCTCCCGAGGCTGCTGATGGAGGGCAGCAGGGCCAGCAGCACAGCAGCACAAATTTCTTGGTCCTGACGGTGCAGAGAGCACAGGCCCCTGTACACACACACACACACACACACACAGACAGATGCATCCATTTTACTTGTCTTATGACTAACAACATAAGACCAACGTATAAGTGAGGCAGAGCGATCTCCCTACGCCAGAGGACGAAGCAGCGTGTCAAACTCCTCTGGACTGAGCGAGTCCTCGGCAGGAAGCTTCTTCAGCAGGACCAGATACTGCAGGAGAAAGAGGTGATCAGCAGAGCGTCGTTGGCCCCCCACCAGAGCCCCAGCTGTAACCCACCATGTTGAGGGGCAGCGCTTTACTGGAATCAATCTGATCCACCAGCAGCAAGAGCCTGCGTCGCACTTCCTGCGGTTTGAAAAGTTGTCCGTGGATGGGCTGCACGGAGCCGCACTCACACAGGAACTCCAAGATGGCGAGGAGAGCCAGGTCCCGGTGGGCCAGGTGATCGCTGGCTAACAGGCTTTTTGCACCTGCAGAGGGACACGGGTTCATGGTTTCACTGTCAATGCATCAGGTCACCAAGTTTCATTCTGATCCTCTTTTTTTCTTTCATTTTTCTTGTCAATATTCATTGTAACTCCTCAGCTCTTTTCATCTTGACAAACTTCAACAAAAATTCAGTTCCCAATTTTGAAACATTTCCCCGAAGTCTTTCTGTTTTGTCTTTACTGACTGAACGGGACGGACAGACCGCATATGCTTCATATCGTGCTTCGTCCTTCCTCACCAGGCCCGCCGAAACCTTCAGCGTTGTCTCCCTGCTGTCTGTGGGTCCCATTGTTGCTGCCATGAGCCTCCTCGCCATCATCAAACAGATCGATGTCGTCACCTGGTGGATTTCTGCTCGTTTCCCACTCGTCTTCCCTATGATCATCTTCATCCTCAACAACACCTCTCTTGGAAGCGCTGCTGAGCTGAAGAGATGCAGACACGAGTCAGACAAGTGTCAGATGAAGTACTTGATCAACCTGCCGCGTAAACGCCGTGTAAACCAGCGGCTGTCACTCACCAAGAGTTTGCAGATCTCAGCCAGTTCACTGAAGAGACTGGCGGGTAGAGTCATGATGAAGAGACGAGCAGAGACGCCGCAGCCCTGCATGAGGGTGAAGGTTAGAGGAGCAAATGCTGGACTCTTCCTACTGGGTGCAGATGACAACATTGAGTGTTTCACCTTGTTTCCAGCGGCTGAGAGCGCGCACTGCTTCATGACGGACCTCAGTGTCGTCATGGTTACTTCTTCGGTCATCTTCACTTTCACGCTAGAAACAAAGCCGCTGAGCTCCTGAGCCAGGGCCTGTCACAGCACCACATTTGAAATCTTTACATTTAATACCAGGCGCATTTAAAGACAGAGAACCAGATGTGAACACACCAGCTGTGACTGCTGGCTCAGTGTGCGCTGGTGACACCGTACCTTGGCTTTCGTGAAGAGTGGCGAACGGCAGGCCTCGTCCTCAGTTAGAAACCCAGTGGACACGTAAGCTGCTAGAACACCAGTCAGCAGACTGAAGCAGCGCACCAGACACTCTGGAGGGGTGGATTGACACTGTGGAGCGGAAACAGAATAGAGATCCCTTGATGACCACCCAGGAACCTGGCCTGTGCGAGAACATCAATACAGCAAAATAGCGGATGTTGTCTTTATGACACTGTACCAATAATCCCACCCTTGGTGTTGGCGAGGGGTGGGGCGAAACATCGATCTAATGATCAACGATCCAATCGCATTGCTACAACGTCACGTTCGCAGGAAATCGCAACGTGGGGTCACACGAGTCTCAACTTCCACTCACGTCAGGAGCGAAGCAGTTCAGCAGGTTGTCAGCCACGCAGAGAAGCAACTGCTCTAGATTGCTCCTGAGGTCGGGGACAGCAGCAAACTGTCCAACAGCTGGCGTCCTCTTCCCCGTCTCCTCAGACCCTCTCTCCTCTGACGGCTGTGTGTTGAAGCTGAACTGCAAGTAGAGTCTCTCGATCTCTTCCAGGTTGTCTTTGGCACTGAGCGACACTGATTCTTGAAAAAAGGCACTTCAAGAAATTGAAAACGGGATTTATTTTTATTCAAGATGACATGGATGACACAGTTGAAACAACAGACCAGGATCTGCTCCCTCACCTCTCAACGCTGTCAGCACCCAGCAGAAACTTCAGACCAGCTCTGGAGTCTTTCAGGGTCAGGGAGACCAGTATGTTGGCTATCAGGTCACGAGGAAAATCCCTGCACAGAAGAATTGACAGAACAGAGCAAGAAAAGTTTAAAAAGTGAAGAAAATTAAATCCACGTTGCAGCAGAACAACAGTTCTGGACAGATCAGTCAGCAACATGCGTCAACCTGCAGATGATGGGATGAGGCCTGGAGCTGTCCTCCATCTCCTCGCTCTGATCTGTCATCAACAGCCAGCCGATTAGCGTCTCCTTCAGGGTAGGTGACCCGGATCCCTCTGTGACCCCCGTTTGGTTCCAGCTTGAGCCTGAGGGGAGACTCTTTGGGACCGGACACTTCAGTAGGGCCCGGGCTAGACAGAGCGCCGCATTCCTGAGCGTAGAGCAAGAAAAGAAAGTCCAGACATAAATTCAGATACATGTTTAACAGAAAGACATATTTTAATGTTACAGGAAGAGAAACCACGGAGACCCACTGGGTCGGTTTACACGCTGATCCAGAGAAGAGCTTCCAGAACTCTCTGTCCATACTGATGAGTCCTCCACGGATGATGGAGGCCAGCAGGTCCAGGCTGAGTGCTTCTGTCTGGGGTGAGCTGACTCCTCGCAGGGCCAGAGCCCACACTCGGACCCACAGTCTGTCCAACTCAGCCTTGTGGACCTGGACCCTGTCTGGGAAGTGGGCCTGGCATCGGGCCACCTCCCTCAGACAGCACAGCACATATGGACCCCTCTCTCCTCGCCGCTGCTCGGCTAGGATCTGGTACAACACCGTCAGCAGCGGGATCAGTTCCTGGGCCGGAATCATGGTCGGGTACTTGGATGTGAGAACTGCAGTGATCTGCAGCCTGAGAGGAAGAAACGAAAGATTGGTTCATGTGATCCTCGACACAAGGTAACCGTACACAATCAATACCTTGTTATTTACCCTCAGAGTATCTATACTTCAGTGTGTCTGGTTTGTCATACCATGGTATGATATCAAAGTCGCTGTGCTGAGGCTGCAGGTGGTCCCAGAGGACGTCCCACCCCAGTTCGATGCGCCGCCGCTTGCTGGGTGCTCCATGGGAGGGGCTGCCCATCTGGGCGGCTCTGAGGTGGGCCTGCGTCACCTCCACCACCTGCCTGTTACTGTCATCATCGCTGAACAGCTGGAACAGGTAACAAACACGAAGGCAACAAACTCGTTAGGACTGTGACATCCTAAGATCGATCAGATTGCCGTGGCGACCCGGTGGATGTGACCTCGTTACCTGGCGACAGATGTCCGCTGTGAGCCTGATGATACTGTCTTTGACGGCAATGTGTCTCGTACCGGTGACGTACTTCCCTCTGCTGCCGATGTGGCTGATCTCTCTCACTAAAGCATCATGCAGGTTGTACAGCTGACCTCGCCACCGGCTCCAGTCATCGGCGTGAGCTCCTACAAAATAAGACGGCGTTTGTTCTGGGAGTTCACTTTATTTTTGAACTGAGAAATACACACTTCATGATGAGAAGTCACATGATCTTATCACCAGCTCCTCTTTCCGTCACGTGAATGCGGGGTTGGATTATTTACTACAGTCAATTTGTTCAGTTCAGTTTTTTTGTATGTTGACTTTTTTTAAATGTTGGAAATTTAGATTTCAATCAAAATGGTCAGTAATTTCTGAGAACTTTTCTTGGTAACCAAGCTAACTTGCAGCACGAACTGGGATACGGCAGGTGAACTGGGAACCAAATGTTCAGGACAGTACTTTTAACTATCGAATGTTCTTTAAAACAGCAACCTGGAAATAAACGTCGTACTCATTGACACAGACTTCATGATGGCTGAGATAGAAATGGTGGAACCCGCAGATCGGAGCCTTCAGCGTCGGCCCTGTGAGCCCAACAACAGTCTAGCCCTGAAAACAACACTAAGGTTAAAGAACCCTGACTGCAGTGACCTGTGTCCGGGTTCTTGGCTCCTTCAGGGTGGTGGACACAAATCTGCAGGCTGAAGAACTCCACTATCTCCTCTTTGAGTGCACTGCTGGGCCTCATGTCAGCCCAGACGTACAGCACGGTGGGCAGCAGGTCCTCTCCTAGACGACACACCCTCATCCGACAATTCATCGCCGCCGATCTCAGGAAGATGTTGAGAGCCGACAGGAGATGCTCCAAAACGCTCAAGTGTTTCTCCTGCCTGCCAAAACAATAACGTGAATACTTCTCGTAAAAACAGCAGACTGGGAGACATGTTCACATCCCAGAATAATTTTGGGAGGCTACATGAGGCCAGTAGACGTCTTCACCTGGTGTTAAGCAAAGCTTTGGAGAAGAAGCTGAAGAGCGTGCTGTGGTGCCCGTCGGTCTGCGTGCAGCAGCCCTGCACCAGCGTGTGGATGACCCTGCTCACCAGAACCCGGTTGATGGACTTGGAGGAGTTGAACAAGCTGCAGTACAAGTCCAAGATACCTGGCAGAGACACAGACGGTGACCAAGCGAGACCATTCTCCCTGCTGCACTACGTTCATTCATCATCTGCACCGCTATATTGCATCACAAGCCATAAGTACATCATTGTCTAAATATACTGGGAATAGTCCACTGACTGTGCCACTGCTGCGGAGTGATGTCACACCAGTACTTGCGGACAGAGAGGACGTCCTTCAAGAGGAGGCTGGTGTAGTCTTCACCGTAGGCTGAACAGCTGTAAGAACTCTGCAGAACCTCCAGCACGTGTTTGAGCAGCTCGCCGCACTTCAGCCGAGGTCCGCCTGCAGAGATGAGCGCCGCTACTTAGATCCGCAGAACACACGGAAACACGCCGCTCAGACAGTTCGCTGCCCTGACGAACGCGCTACATCACCACACACCGCCCTTACGTTTGTTTGCGCAGCGGATGAAGTATTTGATCAAACTGCAGACTTCAGCCATCTTCTTCTGCCGCGCCGCCAGCGTGGTCGTGGTCACGTTGGATTTACTGGACTGCATGCTTTCTGTCTCCTTCTGGACGTAGCGCTGCAGAAACCTTACACAGGTGAAATAAGACGAAATAAGAAAAAAAAAAAGTACAAAATGTACCATAATTAAGAAGGTTCTCGACAAATTCTGCAAACACAAAAGCACGATGACAACTGGAAGTATAAACAGTTGTAATTACAGGATGAGATTTTCATGCATTAAATTATCATCACTTATTGAAAAGAATACTTAAAGTGATGAAGAACAGAAGGGTTTAAAGGCTGAACAGATTTTATCATTTAAACTGGGAAACTTTTAAAATGAAGTGAACTGACTCGGAACTGAGAGTTGGCAGGTTCTAACATTCGCGACCGTTACGATGTCGTTAAAAGTCACATTTCGTGGAATCACAGGGCCACAGAAATGAATCGAAACCTAATTAAAATCCCAATACGGCTCCCGAAAAAAGTGTGTGTGTCAGAACTCCATTTTAAATTAAATACTGTGGCAGTCAAATTGTGCTCCACAGACAAAGAATAACTTTATTTGAAACAGATCCCTGCAACGATCCCACCATCGACGCTGTAACGGGGCTTTTAAACTAAGTGAGAATAACGATGATACCACAAATCACTCTGTAACTGCAGTATCAGTCAAAACAATTACACGTTTCCTCAAATCTGTCAGATTACCTGAAAACGGCGTCCCACGTCAGCTGCTTGGAGCCTTTAGCTTTCTGTCCTGAGGTGCGATCCAACTCCTGCACGATGTCGGGATTTTTCATCAGCCGTCGGAAGCGTTCAGCCTCCTTCTGCAGGCGCAAAGAGATGACAAATAAATGGCAGACTGTAAATATAAATATACACCCATCAGCCAGAACATCAAAACCACTGACAGGTTTCATACTGAGTTTGACACAGAATCATCTCCTCATGAGGACTACAGCGTTCACTTCTTATTGTAGCCCGTTTGGGATGATTTCAACGCTCATTCTGAGGCCTTTACTTTGCGGTGCTGTTGAACTACACCAATATTGTGGCCGTACCATTTACATGAATGAATTCAAGAAGGCTGCAATATGGCCGACCGTTGATATTCATACAGCAGGAAGCTGCAGCCTGCTAGAGAGTCTGCATGCTGCTTTAAACTGAACACGTCATCCTGCATCTCTGTGTTTCCTCCGGATGTAAAGAAACGTCTTGAATAAAATTCACAACCTGCACAGACTTTTCAATGAAAATGAGATTAATGATGTGAGAAAGTCACATTTCCTTGAGTACCTCAAACCACATTGCAGGCATATCCGTTGAAAAAAAATCCATTTATTTTCTAATGCAAAACATTTGGGTGGCCTTATTGCTTTACTGATCGGTGCCACTACGAATTCATAGCATCATGAGTCAGAGAGGGGGCGGCACAGTGGAGCAGTGGTCCTCACTGTGGCCCCCAGCAAGAAGGTTGTGGGTGGAGCCCCGGCTGCAGCACGGGGTCTTTCTGGGTGAGTCTCCATGTTCTCCCTGTTCCTGCTGGGTTCTCTCTGGTACTCCAGCTTCCTCCACAGTCCAAAGACATCAAGAGGGGACCAGGTTAATCCAGACTCTAAATTGACCGTAGGCGTGGCTGGGAGAGCCAATGGTTGTCTGTCTCTATGTGTTGGCCCTGCCATGGACTGGTGACCTGTCCAGGGGGAAGGCTGCTGGGATAGGCTCCACCCCCACCACCACACCCTCAGCAAGATAAGAGGTATAACGTGGGTGGGTGGATGGATGGATGGATGGATGGATGTGTGTGTGTTAGAGACACTTTAACCATAAACTCATTAGTTTAACTCGGCGACAGGAGACCTGGTGGTTTCAGTACCTTCCTCTCCGTAGTCTTGTCATTCTCCAGCCCCCGGCAGCAGACCAGGAGGTCATGAAGAGCCAGACTCATGATGTCCCAGGACCCGGAGGATGAGTCGACCTGCCAGGTGAGCATGTTTACACCAGAGCTTGCTGTTATTGGTCACAATCATGTCACATGTCACACTGCAGGGCACCATTGTTAATCTGATATTATTACTACATGAAATCACAACTGAACTCGCTAAATACTATGCAGTACCACTAATACCGCATACATCTAGAGACGTGAGGCTTGTAGGACACACGCTCACCCGGTCTGTCTGCGCTTAGAGGTCCGTCTCACACGGGGGGCAGAGCTGATGGCTGGGGGGAGGGGGAGGCTACCGGGCTGGACCGCAACGAGGGGCCGCAGAAAACTTTGCCATCTCGACGTGCATTAACATGGACTCGCACGCACACGCAAACAACGCAGGAACTTCCCGCCCCAGCAGCACCAGAAGAGGAGACACGTCACTTCCTGACTTCGTGATTTTTTTTTTTAAATTTCTTTGCATTGAGGAACCAAAGTCTTTACCAGGCGTTTTTTTTTTAACCACTGAGCACTTCTAGCAAAAAAAGATTATATATATTTTTTTAAATCTATCATAAGATACTCCAAAATTGTTCGTTTTATTTTGTAAATTTCACAAATATAAATGCAGGATTGAGAATTAATCCATAGATTTTGTCAATTTTGTGAATAGTTAAACTTAGGAAAAATATTTCAGTCCCATATGAGTATCAAAATTGTACACATCTCAACAAGAATATTTTTTCTAAACCTAACCCCTCATTATAAATTTATATGAATGGAATTTACCTGTCTCGTCTGTATTTTCGTATTCCATTTTTTAAAAATCTTTTGCTTTTTTTTCTATTCATGTGAATTCGTTTGCCTGATTTTTGTAAAACTTCACATAAAGTCTACAATGTTTGTAATTTTATTTTATATTTTTTTCATAAAAGTTGATCCTTCGTCTGTTGACTTTAGTGTCAGCATTAAAATAAACGTAATATTTTGCTTTGTGCTATGTGGCACAGCCATCTGTATTCTATGGTGGCCTGTAAAATAAATGTCATTCCTGTATCGGCATGTGGACTACAACTACCAACACTCCATTTGGCGTCTTATTCGATACATCCGGGTCATACGTGCTTGAGTTCCCCGCCTTTTGGTTATCCCTTAGGACGTCGCCCTCAAAACAGTACAGCTGGGACTTCCTAACTTGACATCGCAAAATGCCTATTTAGGAGGCTTTCGTTGAACATGTAGTTGACTATTAAGGAACATTTACCTTCAAATTAACCAGCGAGCAGACATGTTGCTGCCGTCCGACGTTGCTCGTCTTGTTCTGGGTAAGTGGTCGTATGAGGTGAAGCTGTAGCATTAGCATTAGCCACCAGTCAGACTCAACTGGAATCAGAGCGGCTCAGAGAGCTTCTTCTAGTAGAGTAACAGTCACTGGTAAACTGGTGGTGTATTTAGTTAAGCTGCGCAATGTCTGCTGGAGCTCCCCTGTGTCATCCAGCTAATCCAGTGTCGGGTAATGTCCTTCACCAGGGTACCTCCAAGAAGAGGGGCTGTCCGCCACAAGCCAGGCATTCATCAAGGAGAGCCCAAACCTGAAAGAATACGCAGAACACACCATCGGGGATGGGGCTGTTCCTGCCTGTGTATTTGTACGTTCCCACTAGAAGCCTTGTCACTCACTAACTGTTCACAACATTGCATGTATGATTCATGTTTTCTCCTCTCTCTCCTGTAGTCTGTGTTCGGGAAGGGCCTGACAACCATCTTAAATGAGTATATGGCTGCCAGAACTAAAGGTGAGTTCACCAGACAGTCCTCATTTCTGTGATTGATGCGATTAATTCAGTTGTTCACCTGTCATACTTGCATTGCTGGTCCTTTCAACAGAGACTTGTCATGAAGTGCCTGTTGTGCTGACCTCACTATGGAAAAAGCTGGATTTGATACTCAAGCAAATCAAGTAAATACTCACATTTAAGTGATTTAATCTGTGGCAGACCATGATTGTCCTCCTAGTATTCACAGATATTTTTCCATTAAAACTGAACTGCTCTCTTACGTGGACATCACATGTGTTATTTCTTCTTTCAGGTCCCTGCAGAATACATCAGCTGCATCAACGTGGCAGAGCGGTAAGTAAAGAAATGTGGAATCTCTGGAAGGACCTGAAAACGTTCTGAATGCATTTCTAGTAACTAGTGTCTGCTGGGATGATGCTTTTGTGTGTAGCTGTGCATAGTTGGAGAAAACAAATGATCAGTTTTATAAGTGTAAATGATATATTTGGACATGTGCATTCAGTGTTTGCTTGAGGCTTATAACATAAAAACAGGGCATATGTCGGCTTCTCTCCATTACAGCACGGTCACGTGTTGGAATGGCAAACCTGGCCAGACAGCGGGTTATGACAGTGGCTTCAGCTGGTGGTGTCGTATCCTCCGCGGCCTCTCAAACCAGCTCCATCGTCGGCCCTACGTACAGCTCCCCCAGCATACTGGTCCACCCCACTCCTCTGAATTTCACTGGTTCACATGTCAGACCGCTTCCAGCAAGTAATACACACCAGCAAATCCAAGAGGGCAGCCGATCACTTACTATGCCCAGTGAGTGTCATACTCAGTTTGTCTTTATACTTTTCTGCAGCGTGATTGTTGGCAAACCTGGAAGCGAGCCTTCCCATGGCTACCCTCAACCAAAACCTGATTGGGTTCTTACATTTTGGATTTTCACCTCAGTCAGTCAGCTCTGCGGCGAACCAAAGTTTATTAGACTTACAGGTTTTGTTATGCAAGATCATTTTCACAAATGAGCCCCACTTTGACGATTGTTAAAGTGTAGATGCAGTTGTTGAAGCACAAAGCTGGTGACCTTTGATGTTATCCTCTGTAGTCCCCCTCAGCGTCTTGTTAGCAGCCACTGTTTTTAATCCACATAAAAAGACAGAACAAATAAATTTGTTATTTACTAACGCTAATGCCAAGAGAAAAATATTAAACCGCCTGAAGCTAGTGTTAACCACAAACCTGGTATCAGGCATATCACAGGGGAAAAAACAAAAACAACCCTGAGACGAGGGAACCTGCTGGTCAGCTATGCTAACTCAGTTCCAGGAATTAGGCCCCACTCTTGTGCCACTCATACAGAATCTAATCACATGTAGCTGAGAAAGTGTATTTACCTTTGTTTAACAAGCATTGGTCTTTAGTGAGTAACATGAGCATTTTCCTTGTAGTTCCTTGTTTTTGCATCATGATAAACCAAAACACAAGTGTGACGATAAGTTGTCTATTACAGGGGATTCGCCTGTTCAGATCATAGTTTCAGAACATCGGTTGAATCCAGGTCCAATGTCCCCGGGACGACGGAAATGGTAAGAAGAATTGTTATTGTGACGTTGCAGTTATTGTAATAAGGTTTCAAAGACACGCTGTTGTTTCCCACAGTGTCTGAAAAATAGTTCTTTGAGTGACTAGCTAACGGGTACAGAGCTATGAGCCGTGTTAAGTGTTGGAATATTACATAGAACAAAAATTGGTAACATTCTCAAACAGATGAAGTGAGAGAATGTTCTAGTGTGGTTGGATTAATTTAGACATTCTTTTTCATGTCAACAGTTTAAAATGTGCAGTAATAGTGAGAGTAGCACAGGCGTGACGAATACACCTTTTGACGTCGATATTTTCACAGCATTTGACTTCTCATAGCAGGGAAGTACAAGTTCAATGATATTAATGGCAGCTTAGGGCTCGTTTCCACTGGCTCACTTTGGCTCGGTTCGGGTTGGTTTGGTCCCTTCTCTGCTGGGGTTCCAAGCGAGCTGAGCAGGGACTAAAATGTGACGTCAACACAGAGCAGGGCGCTGACTGGGTAACTTACCCGCGTTCGTCGTCTACTTCCTATCATCTTGGCCTCGGTGGATTCCTGGTCATGGCTTGGTAAAGTCTTTTCTTGGGTGTTCTGTTTCGCCACTTGAAGCCTTGCCTGTCTGTCCTCCCTCACTTTTAATTTATGCAAAAACCACTGACCGAGCAACAGGCATCACGCTGCCTCCATGTCCTTCGTTGTTGTTGTGTCGCACATAAAATGACGCCGGGAAACTCTCAGCCAGTGAGTCCACCCACACTGACATGGTACCCACTGCTAGTGGAAACGCACTCGTACCGAGCCGAGGTGAGCCAGTGGAAACGCGCCCTTGCAGTACCAGACCCTGGAACTGAAGCATGTAAAGGCAGTTCATCCATCATGCATTTTATTTTATTTACTCTTGTTCTTTTTAGAGAGTGACCCGTCTCCATATTTTCTCTAAGTCAGTTTATCGTCAACCTTATTCTTTCTTGTGCTTCATGTCCAGTCGCTGGTCTTGTCATTTTTTTTCATGTTTGTCTCCAATTTTGTATTTCCTCTGCTGCCCTCAGGGACACTCCAAGAAAGAGAAGTGGTGCTCTGAGTGGGCCGAGTGGCACCGTCAGGTCCACCACGTCTGTCAGCAATCTCAGTACGGAACCACAGCCTGAAGAGGTCGTTGATGAGAACTTCCCTGTAAGTAGATCTTTGCTATATTTTGGGTTCTGGTGCTGTAGAGACAGAGGTAATGCTTTTTGATGTGTCTTTTAAGAGTTGATGTTAAGGGGGGGGGGGGTAAAACAAACTGTTGTTACACTAAATGTTGTTTGCCTATCTTGAGCGTATTAATCTCAAAATTCCTGTGATAAACGTTATGAAAATTCACAAGAAATATGTTTGTCCACAGCAACTAGTGATCCAGAATGCACGTGACAAAATCTTGGGGGACAGGTCGTTACAGGAGAAGTTGGCTGAGAACATCAACAAAATCCTTGCCAAGTAAGTTCTTTAGCTGTAACTTATGTTTAGTTGTTGAAATGTGCGAGGTCTGCTTTTACCTACAAGCATGATAACAACATTGCTATCAAGTGTTCCTCTTCATTCCATCTGTCAGTGATCCAACCCCTCAAACGTCAAAGGCCCCATCAAGCACAGTGGAAGCCGACCCGTCGATTGATGAAATCCTAGGATTACAGGTGCTAACAGTCATTATCAGTGATTATCCATAGTTATCTTGTCATTAGCCTTTTTCCACGCTTTGCTTACTTTCCTGTGTGTTGCAGCATATGTTCCTGACATATGTCCTTTGATACAGGGGGAAATACACATGAGTGATGATGCCATCCATGACATTCTGGAGCAAACTGAGTCTGATCCAGCTTTTCAGGCGCTCTTCGACCTCTTCGATAACAGTAATTGACTTTGGTTCATTTTGTCTGTTGTGCAGACGACTTCTGAATTTGTCAAAGTCCTTTTCAGTTTACGTATTATGGAGGTACCCTCTGTGTTTTCACAGATAAAACCAGGTTATCTGACACAGATCAAGGGGATGGAGATATTGGCGGCAGCCCAGAGGAGAGTGATACCGCTGGACCTTCATCTGCAGTCGAACCCTTTCAGAGGGAAGAGCTAGGTATTTCTCCAGCCTTTCTCACATGTGGACAGCTCTGTGGTTATCGTGAGTTCCATTTATATTTCAGAATTGTAAACCAGGCCAGGGGGGTTAGGGTACGACAGGATAACAGTAAAATGATCCTTCATCCATGGAGTGTTTTCTGGATTTCAAGTACTAAAAAAACAGGTGATTGGAGCTCATTTCCAACCTAAAAGACTTCTTTTTGACTACAGAATGATATGCAGAAGCTTAAAGCGACTGATGACTAACAGCAACCTAACTGTTAAAAAAAAAAAAAAAGTCTATTTACAAATGGAAGTATATCATCTGACACAATCCACGTCTGCTTTATCCCGCCATATGCTTAGGGATCCGTCAACACTTTGGGTCAGCACTCATTCATGATGCACCAGGACGTGACCTGCCTCGGTATTCAGTTTAACCAGCTCATCTGCGATCGCTCATGGTAGCACGGTTTCCCATTTTTGGACAGTTTAGCTGTTAGCTCGCTAAATTGTCTGGCTCTTTCTGCATTTTGGAGTCGCAAATAAGAGATGCAGAGGTAAAAAAAAAAAAAAAAAAAAACCTCAACATGTTTCAGAGTTCAAAACCCCCATTTGTGAATAATGTAAAGGTTGGCTGAAGTATCACGTTAATTGTAGTGCAGTTTTGTTGGATTTATTTGACAAAAGTAAATGAATTACTGGTCACTCTATCATCAGTTAAAAGGAAAATCATGCTTTCATATCACTTCCTCCAGTGTTACTCAATCGCTGATGTGTGATTCGGAGCTTGTGCTAAGATCTTATAACTCAGTACTGGGTTCATCCTCATCTATATTAGCTGTTGAGAGCAGGACAAAAACCTGTTGATTTTTCATGTCAAATACTCTTTTTTTTTTCATCAGGAGTTATGATATCTCGTGGTGTGGA
This sequence comes from Aulostomus chinensis, assembly GCF_037954235.1. Lineage (NCBI taxonomy): Eukaryota > Metazoa > Chordata > Actinopteri > Syngnathiformes > Aulostomidae > Aulostomus > Aulostomus chinensis. The sequence goes on from NC_141329.1 coordinate 2,507,575, forward strand.
GCCAGATTAATCATTCAAGTGCGCATGTTTTTTGGCAGGTGCCACAGAGGACGATGCTTCAGACACAACACCCACCACAGTCAAGACGAGAGCTGCACAAGAGCGCAAAACCAGAAAGGCGACTACTCCTAATCTGTCAAAGAAAACCGTTCCTGGCTCAAGCAGCAAGCCACTCAGAGTTGAAAACGGTGCCACCAAACTGATTGTAAGTCAAGAAGAGCAGTGTGGTGTCCCATCTGCTGCTGTGGGCTCAAACGGAAAGGAAAAAGGGTCACCATTCGGTAACAGCGGCTGTGCAACACCAATGGATATTGATGATTTCCTGGATACTCCAACTCCTACTTCAGACACCACCACCAGTCAGGTGGGCTCAGAGTCTGTTGTAAGGGACAGCTTCCCCGCTGCAACTGCCCTCAGTGAATCAACCACAGTAGCCTCCAGTGTTGACAAAAAACAGAACAGCAATCAAGCACGCGGATCTAAGGAAGGACCTGCTGCAGCCCCATCCTCTGCGTCGAGTAATTCACCTGTTTGTACATCTCTTGAGCAAGTTGAACTGCCTTGTGTGTCAAGTGGTGGAGGAGAAACTCAGCATGTGCCTCCACTCTCACTAACACCTGAATCTGCCTCCTCCGCGTTTGCTTCTGCAGCTGCGTCACCATCTTCTGCACAAAATGCTGCTGCACCTGCTTCTCTTCTGTCTTCTTCTACCTCCGAAACTCAGACAGCTGCATCTTTCTCATCCACATCTGCTTCACCCTCATCCTCCTCTTCCTTGTGTGGCCCAGTCATTGCAGCATCTGATTCTCGCACCACCACCCACAACGCACAAAGTAAGGCTGCAGCTGATTCCAGTAACATAGTTTCCTTGAAGATAATTATCAGCGATAACCAGGATGAGAGTTCTTCTGGTGACAAAGCCTTGAATCAGGCAATTTCTAGTATTTCCATGGATAAGATCCCCACCATCTACCTCTCCTCTCCAGCCAAGTCCCTGGGGTGCCCCGGCACACCAAGAGCTAACTTTGACGAGACTGCACTGGCAGTTAGAAGCTTACAAAGCTCTGAGGTGCAGGCTAGTCCTTTCACCGGTAAGGCTGCGTCAGTACTCGCATCTCCTCTAACTGGGACTTCACACGCTCAGCCAAACTACATACTTCAACTTCCCCTGGACACTGCTACCCCTGCCCTCCCAGGAGCCACTGCCAGCTATTTCCTGGTGACTGAACCTCCAAATACAGATGCTGATGCCAGGCAGTTGTTAGTGCCTGCCTCAAAGGGACAGCCTCTGCCCTCAAGCAGCCAGTATAGCGTGACAACAGCAACTCACTCGCAAGGCTTTGCCACTGGTAAGAGGGACCATTATTATCACAGACGGGAGTTTGTACCTGTAGTAGCGGGAGGGATTTGTAGTCAATCTGCACACAAATTAAGTGTAGTCAGCTCTTCCTGGATTTTAAATGGGTGAACATTTATTTGCTGTTAGGAAGTACGGGCAGGGGGGCTACAGTCTGTCAAGCCTACTGCAATTATCTTAATTAGCCTTGACAGTGTTGTCATCTACCTGCAGGGTCAGCCCTCATCATACCTTCACCTGTTAAACCTGTGATGCTTCCAGTTTCTGTTATGGGTCAGAACACACTGGGGAATGTCCAGATGGTCTCCAACCAGGTAACATAAGTCAATCTGCGGTTTATAAACTGGGAAAACTGTTTTCTGCTGGTTGACAGGATGATGTCTAGTCATTTTGGTGTCTCTCTTAATTTTTCTTCCTGCTGAAGTAAATATCCCTTTTATCCTTCTGTTTTTATTTGGTCCATGACAAAAATGCAGTCAAGCAGCTGCTTTCAGTTGAAGTTTACAGAGCGCAGTCATGCTTTTCTTTTGACTGCTCGACTATTTTGATGACTGCTTTGTGTGCTTTGCTCTTGTTCAACTCATTGGACAAATATTCACTGTTATGAATTATGTTCCCCAGTAACACCGATCAATATTTTTTGCTTAATACAGCTTGTTGCTATATCAAACCCTGTTCCAAAACAGCAGTCTGAAGCCTCCAATCCCAAACCTCCTGCTGTGCCAGTCAAACCGTCTACGACTGGTAAGTTGCTGGCTCCCCAGGAGCCGCTCCATCAGCCAGATAGTGGAGTGAAACCTGCAGTAATCCTTGACTTCTGTTTCAGAATAGTGTTAAACTTTGTTCTTCCTAGTGGTTTAATTCCACCTCCTCGCTTCACTTGTGTCATTTCTCTTTCAATTCCAGGTACTGTGCAAAATCTGGTTGGGAAGCTGGTCCAACCCTTGCCGTCTGAAAACACCAGTCTGCAGAGCATGCCAAAGGATCCCAGTGCCAACCATCGAAGAATTTTATGCTTTGAGTCTTCAGCAAAAGTTCAAGCACCAACCTCTATAACGGCACGAACCACCACATCTCCAGCTGCGAGTGCATCACCATCACAGCATGTCGTACAGACCGAGAAAGATCATTCACACCCAGCTCCTCGGACAAAACCGACTATCCTGAGCGGCAATAAGCCCAAACGGAGGATAGAGACGGTCAGGTGCTCAGCAGATCCCCAGACAGATGTGAGGTCGTCAAAAGATGCGGGGAGGTCCATGCCTCCACAACAGCAGCAGAAAGATGTGAAAAAGAACTCTCGCAAACAAGATCACAACATTTCCAACCCAGACTCTCAAAGTGCAAGCTCTAGCAGGGTTGATGGCTCACTGCCTGCAACTTTGAAAAAGTCTGAATCAAGAAGATCCAAATCCACTGACAGAAAACGCAATCATGAGAAGGGTCGAGATGAGGGACAAATGAAGGATTCTCATAGCTCTCGGTCACCGTCCTCTGATTCTGCTCTCAAATCAGGGAGCAGAAAAGATGAGAGCAGCCGGAAAGAGTCTTCAGAAAAAGCTCCCGCCAAACCACGTGAGGGGCGTACAGAGAAGAAGGCTCCCAGTCAGGAGATGCCTAATGTGACAGCCAACAAGGAAAACGAAATAAAGGGAAGATTGCAAGAGCAGCAGCAACAGTCAGCACCTTTGTCCTCAACCCCAAGAGACTGCCCTCCAGCTGGGACCCAGCCTACATCCAAAACCCAAACCAAGACTGCGAAGGCAATCTCAAAAACCAGTTCTTTGGCCAAACAGGCAGCTGAGATGCTGCAGGACATCCAGGGACAAAACTCCTCTCCCAAATCAGTCAAGAGACCAGGAGTCAGCAGTTCAGAACTAATTTTCCCTCGAAACCCAGGGACCGGCTGTAACCAGCAGGAGTCCACGGATTGTCCAACAACTCCTTCCAGACATAAGAAGGGCAAAGATGGAGAGGGAACACCCAAGCATGTCAGGCCTCCCAACACCCCGGATGTCCCCACCTGCAGCCCTGCAAGTGAGACCGGCAGTGAGAACAGCGTCAGTATGGCTGCTCACACACTGATGATCCTTTCACGGGCTGCCATTGCCAGGGCGGGCACGCCACTGAAGGACAGTTTGCGTCAGGAGGGAGTTGGGGAGAGGTCTCCCACAAGCTCCAAGACAAAGAAGCGCAAGCAGTCCTCTCCTACCGCCAGCCCCCCTGCGAAGAAGGAGTCAAAATCGTCTCCCAGCAAAAAGAACGACCAGGTGAGCACAACACAAACATTTGCTAGTGTGTGGTGTTTAAAATGCTGAATGTCTTTACACACCCTTTCATGCGAACAACACTCCTTAATGAGCTTTTTTTTTTCCCAGAGGCACTTGGTGTCTTAGATAATTCATGCCGCTGTCAGATTAAAAGCTGTGATTTGTTCATCAAGAGCTGAACGAGGCGGTGACAGAAAAGTCTAAATGTTTGTCATCATTTAAGAGACTGAGCGAGAGCTGATGCTCTGTGGCATCTGGGCGGCTGCATCATGAACATCATCAAGCGCCATTATAGCTTTGAAGCACCTATTAAAGTCACACTTTTGAATTAAATCAATCCCTAATCCCTAATGCAGCACAGGGGAAAGAAGAGTCTCCATCTTCTTGTCTGGCTCTCAAGACAATGGACAATAAGTGTATTTACTTTTTTTTTTTAAAAATGCTGTCCTCCATTCGGCAACGTTGGAGTCTGTTGGTCAGTTGGAGGGTACATAGGTCATGGGGAAAATATGTCAATCGTTTTTGCTTGGAAAGAAGACTGATTTTCCCCACATCCTGCCAAAAAACGGGGAAGTGAATCCACTGTGTGATTTCTCAACCTCTTTGAACAGTGCAGTTTTAACGAGAGGGGAAAACGAATTAATTTTTCCGCCCAGTGATTCAGAATTTCCCCTTGATGTAATTCGGTCTTTGATGACCCATGCTTCACCCCTCCACCATGTTTGATGGGAGTCACATGGGAGAAGTCCCGCTAAGAGACGGACAGACAAATGGCACATAACCTCCTTGGCGGTGGTAATAATAATTGTGGTAGACCATCGCGAAAAGTTGGTCGACTCATCAGTGACTTAACATTTTGACATGTGCATGTTTGCTTTAATTTCATCATGTAACCTTAACAATTTGTTTTAAATTCTATAGGAAAGGAAGAAATTAATTAACTGCTTTCCTCATGACTTGGATGTGGACAAGTTCCTCTCTTCGCTTCACTATGACGAGTGAAAACGGACACAGCGACAGGAACCGACGACCATATTTAGGTTGCCATCCAGGAATAGAACAAGCCATCTGTTATACCAGTGCCCATGGTTCCTACCTAGCCTGAGACCTTATAAGCTGTAATTAGCTTTGCTAATTAGCTACGTTGATTTATCCAAGTAGTTTACAGTGTGGGTGATGTGGATAACCTCCCTTTGGACGCGGCATTAGCAGCGCTACCACGGCACTTTTTATTTTGTCATCCTCACGCTCACCGTTATTAAAATGGTAGTTTTGTACAACAGCAAAACATACAGATATTTTATTTGAGTGCTTGGAATGAGTGCAGGGTGACTGGAGGCATTTCTTTGGTCAATATTTGACTACAGTTTGACAAATCCAGCTACTTTCCATCAACCGGTTGGTTTAGAGACCAAGTTTCTCTGAGTTCTCTGCTGTTATTTCAACCGCCAGCTCATTTCAGCAGAATCTTGCTCGGTCGGGGTGGGTACAGACTTACTCTGCTGGAGTGTGACAGGGTTTCAAATGACAGCGGAGGAGAATCACTGGGCACGACTTTGCCTCCTCTTTTTAGTAGTATGACGCTTCGACTTTTTGGGTGCGCTCCACTTTGCACATATTCAGGTTTCTGTGTAAAAAATACATTTATTAATGTCTGTGTTAGTAATTGTAGTGTGTGTGAATTAAGAGCACTCTTAAGTTTAGGTTCCCCTTATCCAGGCAGGTGGAAAAAGTAATGTGAATATTCTGTATCAGGTAAACATGAATGGTGTGTTTTTCTGTTAAAGCTCTAATGTGATTGACTCAACTGCGAAACCCAAGACTTGTATTTTGTGTGAGGCTAAATAAAACATCTTCACTGCTCTCTGTCTGAACGTTGTTCATGACTTCTACTTCATGTATTTCTGACATGGCGGGTGAATGAAGCAGCATTTGAGGTTCAACGCCAACCTGAGCATTCACGTGTTTTGGCAAATTTAAGGAATAAAGAGTAATTCAAGAGAAACCTTTGTTAAAATACGTTGATAATGATTCTGTGTTTCAGACCCAGGTCATACACAAAATTCTCGACTACTTAACCTAAAGCCAACTTCCGCGTTTTATGTTTAACCTCTTGTCTACAAACTAAGTTCGACATGTCCGCCGCTGTCGAGAACACCTGCCAGACAGAAATATAATGGTCCTGTCGGCTAACGTCAAGCATTACCGCTGAAATTTGATGTTGGCAAATTTGGCAACCCGCGATTGGCTCGCTACACACGAGTGAAAGGAACTCCCGTGTCGTCACGGCAACTTCACAATAAAATGTGTCCTCCTAATGAGCTAGAAGGAAGCCACTCATGTTGGAGTAAGACAATGTGGTTTTTAATGTAATTTACCCCTGCAGTTGTTAAATGATTTATTAACGCGTAAGGTTAATAATAAACACATCAAATCAATAAACTGCGATAATTCTTGGCGGCACAGATTTTGTTTTGACACGTTCAATGTTTGTTTCCGGGTGAAGAGACCAGGGAAGAGGTACGACTGTCATTTAATCTTAACAAATACCGCTCTGTTTAACGTTAATACAGTACATTTTTGGTAATGTTGTAACCGCCCGAGCTCCGGGGACTGTTCAACATATAACCCCGCTGCTAAAACGCCTGAAGTCGATTTAAAAAATATATATTCCAGCGGAGAGACGTCCAGCGTCCCTAGCTTAGCTGTTAGCAGAGTGGCTAACCGGTTAGCATGTGGGGTAGGTGATTTCCTGCATTTGACATCAGGACTTACACAACTTCAAAGCAGCATAATTATTTCACGTAACGATACAGTAGTGCGACATTTTTTTTGATGTGTTCACTAAATTTCTGTGAATGACTGCTTACGTTTCGTCTCCTTAGTGCCGAATGTCAAGGAGCCGCCGGCCGACCGGCGTGATTGCGAAATGTTCGCAGCGGTAGACGTTTTTAGGGCTGAGGAGGATTTCATGACTGGGTTTGAGTTTTGTTGTCAACTCCTCAGTTGACATTGGAGCGATAGCAGGGAGAACTCTCCAGCAAACGAGACACCAACATGTCATTTTCTGCCTTTCGTCGTCAGTGTGAGGCGTGCTTGACGTTGATTGACATGGCAGCCAATGGAGCCAGCTGCGAGCAGCCTCTGAGACGCGGAGGAGTTAAAGACAAACAGAATGGCAAGTCTACAGGTGGGTTCAGCACATTTCCGACATTTCAACTTGGCGTTTGGAACATGAATCCTCCAAGTGACCCTGGAGAGTTCAGGTTGTGAACTGTCTAGCAGCTCACTGGTCGCACCGGCCATAAACGCACGCATTTGACGTCACAAGATGTCAGCTGCAAGGCTCCTAAGAGAATAAGAAGAGAATCAGATACTCCTTCAGAACTCTACCCTGTAGCATGTGTTCAGAGTCGTACACATGGCAGGATGTAGTAGTTGATGTAGATACTAGTACTACAGTAAGTCCGGGAGCTCCTAATTCTGATTGTTTGGCAGACTCGTCAATAAGAGAGCGGCGACAGAAAGATAAGGAGGAGCGCTTGTCTCTCGTGCTGTGGAGGAGGCCTGTTACCACACTTCATTACTTCCTCCTGGAGACCCTCATCAAGCTAAAGGAGTGGACCTTTAAGTAAGAAGTTCAACAGGTTTTTCAGTTTGCTCGTGTGTTGTTGCGCTCTGTTTATACACTCTTGTGCTTGTGACTTATTGCCCAACTTGTTGAGGGTTTGTTTGACTTTGTACTACTCACTGAAGTATTCCTGCATACCTAAAACTTTGTAAAACTGCATGTCTGTGACGTTGTAGGAGTGTTCAGGCAGTACCACTCAGAGGCAGAACATCTGTGACATCAGATTCATGCTGGACGGTGACTTGATAAACACAATTTGCAGGTTTAAAACCGACATTTTTGCTTTTCTGTTTAGGCTTTGGCAACAACGAGGCACAGTGTTCTTAGTTTTGGTGTTAGCTTCTCTCTTCTCCGTCGCCTACTCCACCGAGGGAGAACACCAGAAAGTAAGGCTCGGTTGTTTTCATGTCCTCAGCTGATGTTAATAATCAACAATATTGCTGTGTCTCTACCCTGCTTAAAGGTTAATGATAAGTCACTCTTTCTCAACCGTAAAACTTTGCCATAAGAAAGCCCGCATTAATGAGGTCTGTGCTGTTGTCATGTGACCTTTAGTCAAACAGTCAGTGGGTTGAAGGATCAACAAACTGGTTACATTCTTCACAGTGAGGATGACATGGGGGGCGGGGGGAAACAGGAAAAACTACAACTGACATCAAACGTAGATTGTACATAGTTCAACCATGCTGAAAGTGAAGATAACATTCAGACACAAGTATTCCACATACGTAGAGTTGAATTTTTAATAATCCTCGACATTCCCATTGTTCTCATGTTCCTTTTTTCTGTTGTTGTTCTCGTAGTATGTTCAGTACCTTGAGAAGAAGTTCCTATGGTGTGCCTACTGGGTAGGTCTGGGGATCCTGTCCTCAGTTGGCCTTGGGACTGGCCTTCACACCTTCCTTCTCTATCTGGTAAGATACCAATGATATATTTATAATATGCAATTTCTTAATCTAGATTATGAAAGCCAGACTGTTCCAAAAGTTATCTCATCCTACTTGAGCTGCGACATGAATTGACCCGCTGCAATTTTCAAATCACAGGACTGTGCAACATTTGTTCAAGGTGATTGTGTGACAAACGACCATTTTGAATTAAATGTTGTGGGAGTGCAGAGATCCAACACTTCTTGGAACTGTGAAAAAGTTCTTCTGTGCATATTGAGTAGGCCTGGGCGATGTATCGATTGATTCGAGTTTTTTGCTGCGGACGATTTCAAAAATATAAAATTGAGTTTTTACTCTTCTTGCTATGGCGCACCTTTTGTCCCCCAGGAGCTTCCATAGTTTCCCCCTCACCCCTCCCACTTCTTTCCTGCATACGCATAGCAGCAACATGGCTAACAAGAGCGAGAAGTTTGTTTCTAAGAAAGGAGTAGTAGTAGTAGTAGTAGTAGTAGTAGTAGTAGTAGTGTCGTCAGTTGTTTGGAACTGATTTGGGTTTGTGGCGACAGACGTTGAACGAGTGACTGCGCTGCCAATTTGTCTGAAGCCCATTGCAACAAAAGGCAGCAGCACAACGAACTTATTCCAGCATCTAAAACAGAGGCGTCCAGCCGAGTGGCAGAAAGGCCGCTCTTTGTGAGGGGAACAAGACCGCCAGAACTGACAAACTCCCACTAAAAACAGCCCACTGTGGTGGAACCACTTACCCATGGGGCTACGTATGATAAGAGAGGGGCCCGATGGAAGGGCCATCACTGAAGCGGTCGCTGTGCACGTCGCTAAAGAGATGGTACCCATATATGCAGTGGTTAGTTAAGTTTTTGATGAAAGAAAAGCAGAACTTGTTTTGAGTTCTCTCTGTGCTTTTGTACTTCTTGTTTTCTTAAAAAGAAAAGGAAAAAAATCGTGAATTGAATTTTTTTGTGAAGAAAATCAGAGATTTTATTTTTAGTCCACGTCGCCCAGTCCTAATATTGAGTATCTACAACATTGCCGGCTCATGTCCTTCACACAGTGTTCCTCTTGAAATGTGATGACGTGAAACTGTTAGGGTGATTTATTGTAGTTCTGCTCGTGCGTACGGAAGTCTTTGTTGGAGGTCGTTCCTGCTCTACGATGTTCTCCGTTCCATCATTGAGTCGCCTGTGTGCCAGAGACTTGAAGCCACGCTCGGTGAATGTAGAACCAAGTAACCAAAGTGGTTGTCCTGAGTCTCTGTTGTGGTTGAAAAAAAAAAGAAGAAGGAATAATCAAAAATAATGAGGACTAAGATGTGCGCTGTAGTCTGCTGATGTGGCCTCTGGTGTGTGGAGCTTGTGCTGATGTGGGCCAGCTGACTCAGCCGTTTCCATCATCATGGAATAATGAGGGAAAAAAAATGTGTCACTGTGACGTCCTGTTTTTAAGCGGATGTTCACTTCTTGCTCCATAACCCACATCTGTTCTCTGGCTGACTGCTGCTCCTGCTTCTTTATGGTGATGCAAACAAAAGCAGAAGTGCTTTTGTGTTGTTTTATGTCACTGTGCGTGTCTACGTGAGTCAGCGTGTGAGTCGGTGGATTAATTCCTTCTCCCTTTTTATGAGGAGGAGAGGATTCTCTGAGAAGGCATCGTCTCCTGGCCTCCATCATTAACTGTCTTCTCATCAGTTTTGTAGTTTTAATCCACCGACTTGGATGGGAAGGTGGGGATTTTATTACGAGTCACTTTATTAACAACACCGTCCCTTTTGCTTCAGATTCAGAAAAACTTAATTATGGCTGAAAATCATCAGCGAGGTGGCTCAAAACACTCAGCACGCGATGAACAGAACACGACTTCAGCCACGTTCCAGCACAAGTACGGAAACGGAGAGGGTTGATTGGCTGTAGCTAGTCGCTAGTAGCTGTTAGCTCAGCAGAAATCAGCTTTGAAAAATTCAGTTTACAATGGAAAGATGTGTAAAATATGAGGGCATCCTGAACAATCCAATCTTAGAAAAAAATTCTACACGCCAACTAGATGTAAGATGGCACAATAAGAAGTGTGTTGAGTACTTGTTTGTTAAACTTCATTATTCTAAACAGCTGTTTGATTTAGTTATAGACTGGAGATATAAACTGCATTACAAATGTCATTGTACAATTATTTACCTCTGAAATACGGCGCCATAGAAAACAATCCCAAAGAGTTTTATTCATTTTTTTTTATTGACAAAGGGACTGTTAAGTACAGTTAGAAAAAAAGAGGGTAAAATGTGTTTATTTTGTGAGGAATTGAGCAGTATTATTGAGAGATGTCTGGCTCTCAAATTCTAAATGTTTTAACCGTCCCTCCCCTGATGTGTACCAAATAAACAACATACAGAAATGCATTATTCCAACCAGAGTCCAGGGAAAACATTTTTTTAGAATATTTTGTAAACACAGAGAATAACGTGTACGAAGAGAGTTGGCGGCCAGAGTCCAACCTGTCGTGGAAAAGGAGAAAATCAGCTCATCGCACCTCCTGCCACCCGCACAAAGCTGGAGCTGAGCTCTTGAATTCCAGCATCCGTGCTCTCGCTCCTCTCTGTCTCTGGGGTGCAGGAGAAGGCCGTTCTGCTGAGCAGTGGGACTCTCGCTATTTATGTCCTGATGAATTCCCCCTGCAACGCAGGACTCAACAAGACTCCCTTCAACTGTTGGGTGGCTCACATGATGTCAGCGCTCTGCTCATGAGATGACTATTTCCTGCTTCATCAGCCGCGCTCACAACTGCACCCATCACTTCTGCCTCCTTGGTGTTAATTTTAAAAGCTAAACCACAACCCACCAAGAGTGCTGCTGAAGCATCGACGGCCGACCCCACGGAGAGGCTGAGCTCATGGGAGGGGGTTCTTCTCCAGCGTGATGGCATGATTAATCATGATGTTTTGGAGCTCATTGCCATGGATTCCAGTCATGTTTGTAGCTGAATATACATAAAAATAGACTGTCGTGACTCTGTTCCCCTGGACGCTTTGACCATTTAAAGCTCTTTTGTCTACTTATGTTGGCATGAGTTTGATACGAATAACTGTGAGCCCAGGAGACGCTTCATCGTCCCCATTCCTAACCCTCCGGCTGCTGTCGCTTTCTTTATTCTTTTTGTAATTTAACATTGATGGACTTCCAGAAACTTGTTGTTTTTTTGTTTTTTTTTAAGTCAGAAAACAGAGAAACACACAGGGGAAAAAATAATAATAAAGGTACGCAATTAGGGAATTGTGATCGTTACAACAACTTTTGGTAAAATTAAAATCTGGAGTCAGGGGTGAATCACGTCATCCCACATTATGATGGACAATTGTGTAACCGTCCAGTCCATGTGTGGAAAGACAGGTTCCCCTGGGGGAACATTTTCTGTTTTGTTTTTTTAACATCCATCAACGATTACGTCTTCTTAGTTAAGTATCCCTGCTCAGCCAGGCTTCAGAAATGCAAATATAGAACGCGTTCTTCCTCTTTACCAGGACGTCACAGCTACAAATGTCTCCTGCCGTTCTCACGTCTGATTATTTTGTCCCAACACAAAGCTTCTGTTTTTCTGTGACATCGACCTGCAAACAGGAAGATCCTACAGACGTCAGGGTGGCTGGTGACAAACGTGTGAAGCTGATAGTTTCTTTCTTCCTTTTTTAAAATTTTTTTTTTAATAATTTCTAAAAAAATTAACATACAATTATGGTAAATGATACACACATTTAAAACTGCTTATTTATTTTAAATTTAATAAAATAAAATAAATGAATCCTCACAGGTAATTAAAATTAAAAAAAAAATACCAAAAACAAAACCCCATAAAAAAAACTTAAGAATGAAAAATACATTTTAATGCACCCAATAACATTTCTTAAAAGCTTCTTTTTTTTTGTACTGAGTGAAAACAAATAAGTAAGTTTGCAGTAGAGTAGATGAACAATGTTCGTGCTGCACACATCAGCATCTCTTTATTTTTAGTCCAAATAAACATGTATTTAGTTGGGATGCACAATAAATAAAATTAATGTGTAAGAGAGAAAAACATTTACTCTTGAAAATTTTACATATTTTTCCGGTATTTACGAACTGGAAATATGTCAACTTGTTTTTATGTACATCGTTTTGGCAAAGCGTCCATGATAATTCATCCCCAGTATTTAACATTTGAGTGAGTGATTATCATCATTCCTTTTGCTAAGGACACAAACCCTTCAATTAATCTCTGAGTGGCGTCGCCTACAGAAGAAACTTGGAAGGAAAAAGACTCTTAAAAAAATAGAGAATGTGTCACTTGTTGCATCCTTTACTTCGGCACTGTTGGTCGTATTTCAGTTTCAGTGTGTTTGCCGCGTCGTTCAGTTGAACACAAGGTTCATGCTATCATGGAAATATCAGAAAAGTCATGGAATGAAGAATGGCATTCCCAGGCCTGGAAATTTAGACTTTTAATTAAAGCTGCAAGCAGCGTTGTTAGGGCCTGAGCCCCCGCGCGGCCTACGGCCGCGTCCTTGACACCGGCCCGAATCCAACGGTGTAATCGGCAAATCCCTAGGCCTTGTAGTTTAGGAGATACGAGCCTCAGTGCGCTGCACAGTGTGACTGCAGAGCTGAGAGCCGGCCCTTTAAGAGCCCCTCCCTTCTCTGCTCGCTCTCTGCTGTCTGTGTCAGAGTGGAGAGCAGAGGAGGATTTGGCAGTTTAACTGTGAAACACAGTCATAACTCTGCATATATGGGTCAAAAGTGGAATGTAAAGACATCAGTGCGTAGAGTTTTTTCTCAGGAATTCAATGGTGTGCTTTTTGAATGTGTGAGTGTTTTAATTTAGAAGCGACAAGTGTTTGTTTGAGAGTATGTACATGAGGGCAGAGAAGCTCCAATTCTGGTTTCCATGACTGCAGTAAACAAATCTCTGCCATGTCTGTCAGAGCTGAGAGCAGAGCTGCCAGCTGGCTCATTAAAAACCCCTCCCCCGCTGCACTTTCTTTGATCTGTGCTAGAGTGGAGAGAGTGGAGGATTAAGAGAAATGTAGTGTGTAAAAGCTGAATAACTCGGCCTACGTTGGTCAAAAGTAACACAAAATACCATATTTTTGTAGGGATTTTTGTCAGGAATACAGTGATATGTTTTTAAAAGCTGTGCGATGTATGGTATAGACGTGAGAAGCATTTGTTTGAGAGTATGTACCCTGAGAGGACACGCTCCCCCCATAGACTTCCATTGTAAGCGTGAAACGTGTCTCCCCCACTTTGAGAGCTTATAAAATCCAAACCGAGCGCGTAGTATATTATTCTTACTGAACTTTTAATCAGCACAGTTGGGAGAGTAATGTGTGAAAGTTTGGAAGCCCTGGCATTTACGGTTTAGGAGGAGATAGATTTTGTTCGGGGAGTAAAAAAAGTCCTGATTTTGACAGTTTTGTCCAATTTGTGGACATTCTGTTGGAGATAGGTGAGGGGTCAGAGTGTAAGAATTGTTCGTCTTGATGAGACGAGTCCAACGGTGTTGGTCCCATGTCTGTGGGAGTTTTGTGTGAGGAGTTATAGCGCGCGAAATTAAAAAAAATTATCTTTTTTTTGTGTGGCTCCCTAGGTGGCGCTATAGACTTTAGTGGCGTTTTTGTTTTTGATTAGTGAATGTTGAGACATACCGAACGATTGTGGCAAATTTCAGCGAATTTCATGCATGTTCAGGGGGTCAAATTAGATTATGCGCGTTATGCGCATTATGCGCATATAGCGCGCACTCATTGAGAGCAAGAACAGTATAATACCAGGTTTTGAATGGGTGTGTATGTGAAAACTGGCTCCGGGCCGTCTGGCCCAGTTGCCTCATGGGTGTTGGGGGGGCCTGGGACACTGTTTAGTGTGTGTTTTTAGTGTTTTTAGTGCTGCTAATGTGTTGCTCTGCCGAGCAAACATAATAGGGTCTTCGCCAGAAGTACCTTCTGGCTCAGGCCCTAATTACAAAAAGCTTGAAGATTTTGGCGAGGTTACTTGAATAACAGAGTTTATATCATGGATACGTCATGATTGAATACAGAAATATTTTTTTTTAGATAAGAATGATTTACTTGCATGCGTGTTTTTGTTGTCAGATTTCAGTTAAACACTGATGAGTCTTGATTCAGCTTCTCTGTTTAGCGATCATTTGGAGACATTTCTGAGAGTGTCGGGTCAGGATCAGTTTCCTCAAAGGAGGGAAAACATGGAAAATTCCCAGGTAAAATCAACATGGATGCCGGGCAGCTGCATTGTCTGCCTCACAATCAGTTTTCAAGGTTTTATTCAGTTGAGTTTTGTCTTGTAAGCACTTGTCATGTCACAAAGGTGTGTGTGTGTGTGTGTGTGTGTGTGTGTGTCTGTGTCTGTGTGGTCTTAATAGAGGCTGTGGTGTGTAAACTAAAGAAGGCTCCTGTGTGCTCACACTCGGAGTGCGTAGGAGTCGTCAACACGCAGCAATCGTGTGCCGTCCAGCTGCTGTCAGTGTTGCCTCTCGCTTTCAGGAGGCATAATGGAATTGTTGTGATGTAGTTACAGGTGAGCCCGGCCTGACTGAAGCCAGGTGTGTTGGCCTAACCACACATCTGAACAGTCATGAATGATGACGTGCCAGACTGTCGGATGACTCAGCTGCTGTTGCTGCTGGTCTCCACCTGCGGGGGATGATGCTGCTCCTGTCCAACCGTTGAATGATACACAGGAACACTCTTGTAATCATGAGCCGTATTTCTTACCTCTGTGCGTGTGCGTGGTCGGTAAATACTTGATGAAAATAGCAACAGTAAAGCATTTAGAAAGCACACGTGTTCAGGTAAAAAAAAACTGGTGAGCGTGTAGCAAATTCAGGATCATTTCCCCGTCAAGATTAAGATGGAGTTTACACTGTTGAGCTCATTTATTGACAGTGACACGTAGAAGTGTGTCCTGCTGTATGTAACCTAGATTCCTCCCCATCTCTTTCAGGGTCCGCATATAGCATCAGTAACTCTGGCAGCATATGAATGCAGCTCCACAGACTTCCCAGAACCCCCGTACCCAGACCAGATTGTGTGTCCCCCAGGTGGAGGGGTGGAGGGAAGCATCTCCCTCTTCTCCATCATGTCGAAGGTCCGCCTGGAGGCCTGCATGTGGGTGAGTAGTCATTTGAATGTGGAGTCTAATGAGTAATCCACCCTGTGGGCAACAATATGGCAGTGTGGCACATCCAGGGACAGATACCCTACTGTCCTCCGTGTGCTGAGACTGAGAACCACGGACTGCCTGTCTGCTAATTAGCTTAGCACAATGAATGGTAGCGGGTGGGAACTGTTAGCATTGCTCAGTTGAAGGTCAGACATCCTCTGTATGCGTTACCTTTCAAGCAGCTGCTTTATGTTTCAGAATATTCTGGGTGCTCATGATGTGATGTGGGACTTTAATAGAGTGTGTGTGTGTGTGTGTGTGTGTGTGTGTGTGTGTGTGTGTGTGTGTGTGTGTGTGCAGGGTGCAGGTACTGCCATCGGAGAGCTACCTCCATATTTCATGGCCAGAGCAGCTCGTCAGTCAGGAGCTGACCCTGAAGATGAAGATTATGAGGAGTTTGAGGAGATGCTGGAGCAGGCCGAGGGCGCGCAGGTCAGGATTTTACACACACACACACACACACACACACCCTTGTACTTATATCTTTGTGAGGACTTTCATTGACGTAATACATTCTCTAGCCCCTTACCCTAAAGCTAACCCTCTCAACTGACTGCCTGACCCTAACCTTGACCCTTAACCTAACCCGAACCTGATTCTAACCTTGACCTTAAAACCAAGTCTTGACCTTCAAACGGCCCTTTGAAGATGTGGGGACCGGCTAAAATGTCCTCACTTTCCAAAAATGTCCTCACTCTGTTGGTTAAATACATATTCTAGTCCTCAAGATGTAGCAAGTACAAGAACACACACGCACACACACACACACACAAATCTCTGAGAAGTGTCGCAAAACTCCCAAACATTTGTATAAACATTGAGCATTACTCACCTCATTAGAGTAAAAGGAAAAGGGTGAAGACTTTTGTTTACTACAATAAAACGTTAAGTGTGAGAAGGTCAGTGTGCTTCCTTCATTTGAACGTCGCAGCGACTTTAACTGTTTGTCTCCTTGTTGTTGCAGCCCAGCCTGGTTGTACACACTCAACTCACCCCACCCCACCCCACCGGCCGTGGGATAGTCTCTTATCTGATATAGCCTCTTCTTCATTATGCACAACTGACCATTGAACCACAGTATAGTGATTGGCTTGTTAGTGCCATGTGACTTCAGTGAAGCTCCTCCCTCCTCACGTTTCCAGTAAATCTGTCTGTTCGTGGGTGAGTCACCCTGAGCACAGCTCCCCCTTTAATCATCCCTTGAGCTTCTCCCTCCCTCCTGCTCTCTTTTCACGGGCCTCTAATTTGAATGACAGTCAGGAACCAGGTTCACATGACTAGCGACTGCTGAGATCAGATGCTGAGTCAGCAGGACGGAAAGCTCCCAAACCTGGTGTACATTGTCTCGCTGGCCATCACCTATTCTCATGTCGCTTGTTCTCAGCTGAATGATCCGAGGAGGCTGAGTCGCATCACATGTCTTCCACAAATGCGTTTGTCATCGGTGCTCTGAGGCCGTGATGCCCCGCAGAGTCAGAACTTTCACTTTATTCATATTTCCAGAATGCAGGGTTTTGTTCTACGTAGGAGATGAAACTCTGAGGGGGGGAAAAGAACAAGAGTTTTATGAACTGAAAGACCCCCCCAATAAAAAAAAGTGCTGTGAGTGACTTGGTTTCTTTTTTGTGATCATTATCTATTAATTTTAAAAGTGACTTTTTTTCTTTTTTTTTTTGCTGGTGTGCCGATAGCGCTTCCTCACAGACGGCCTGAAAAAACACAATAAATGATTTAAAACTCAGTTGGGTTGAAGGTGTCTCCTAACTGACAGTGATGCATTTGTAATTGTTAGCAATAAGACACCTGACTTTGGCTGTCGTGTCGGCTGTGAAACTACAGATGGCATAAAAAGTTCCCCTGCGCTTTACTTTTTAACCTTTTTTTTTATTTTATTTTAATGCCAATAAAACTAAAAGAAAATCTTACAGGGCTCAGAAATAGTTTAACCACAGCGCTCTCGCCAAGACTTGCCTTTCTTATAATCACATACAACACCAATGTTTGCGAGAAGTACTGCATTCGTATTTTTAGAAAAGGAGAAGGTGATTATGTGTTCAGAAATGTCTGCGTGTATTTAAAATTTTTTGTTGCAGCAGACTGTAACTTGTTCTGAAAACCAACTCTCAGCTCGCAAGTGTCTGCTATTCCTGTACACCAGAAAAGTAGTTATACCCAACCTTACTCACTAATATCAGCCTTTCTTCAAATAGTTTCTTCTCATCTGTTTGCAGGATTTTGTCACCAGAGCAAAACTGGGAGTCCAGCATATGGTGCAGAAAGTGGGATTCTTCGGGATCTTGGCTTGTGCCTCCGTAAGTCTGAAATCTGCTGTTAGAAACATTCCTGCTCCACGTGCAAAATGAAACGTTAGAACTGTGTTCAAGTATTTCACTCCAGTTCATCGACCTTGATTTAAATGAACAATGCCAACTTTTTCGGAAATACTTTTTTTTTTTTTTTTTTTTTTTTGCTGTTATTGCAACAGCCTGGGAAGCTGAGAGAGACTCTTCCACCTTCTGTCCTGCATTAAGGAGCTGAGACCAACAGAGACCAGCTGACTCCTAGTTAGCTTCACACAGTAGATTGTTGTGGACAGGAAGTGCTAGCATAGCTCCATCTTGCTCTCTCCTCCAGAGCATGGGGTTCCTCCTGTGTATAGTCTGGTTGGCCTGGCTCAGGTCCAGGATGTTGGTGGGTCCAGCAGTAATCCTCCTCATCCTCTCTTCCAAAGTCGGCCACGATAAGCAGCAGCAAACGCTCTTCTACTCTTCAATAAATGTGTATTTTGTTAGCCAAAGTTGCAGTGGGGCTTCTACATCAAACCCAGCCAGTATGACGATGTGTCTGATTGTAAAATGACAAAGTCAAATCTCAAGAATTGCAAATAAGTTCATTTCCTGTAACATTGCAGTTTTCCTGTCAAAGTAAAAAACTCTGCCCTTGAGCATTTCTCAGACTTCTCATCTGTAATTGTCAACTTTGTGTTTTCAGATCCCAAATCCTCTCTTTGACCTGGCGGGAATAACCTGCGGCCATTTCCTGGTTCCCTTCTGGACCTTTTTTGGAGCGACTCTCATCGGCAAAGCCATCATCAAGATGCATATACAGGTGTGTGACTGCAGGACGGTCTTCATCAGAGCTGGTTAGGAACTAGCAGATCACTTCAAGTCACACCAGAGTTTCCATTTCAAACTCAAACCATCTGTTGTTTTCTTCACAACAATTCAATTACTTTTGCTGCCTAAATCCACTGTCAGCATGCATGTTGAATCTCCCGTCTCAGTGACAGGATACACAGTGCTGACCCAGTCACTTCCCCACAACCTCAAAATGTGTGGGAGAGCTCAAGGGATCAAACTTGGCGCTGATGTCACGACTTGGTGACTGAGACTTCTTCTAAGCACTTCTGGTTAACTCTGTCTGACCGTGCTCTGGTCCTTGGGGATTCCTTCTCCTGCTTTGAGCTGTTGGACCCATTCAGACCGTACAGACTGGCCCCACATTAAAGGAACCAGACATTTAAGAAGTCTTTGACAAGAAAACCTAAAACATGTTAATTAGGGAGTGTATTGTTGAGTCTTCCCCTCCAGTGACTAATATGACCTAGACTGTGAGAGGCTGTCTGTCTGGGTG
Organism: Aulostomus chinensis; assembly: GCF_037954235.1. Taxonomy (NCBI): domain Eukaryota; kingdom Metazoa; phylum Chordata; class Actinopteri; order Syngnathiformes; family Aulostomidae; genus Aulostomus; species Aulostomus chinensis. Next base: position 2,526,576 of record NC_141329.1, read on the forward strand.
AGTCGCTCTTAATTCAACCTGTCCATCTCCTGGTGGTACCAGCAAGTGATCTCACCGTGAGACAAGGGGCCGACCCGCAGCGGGGGCTCCAGAGGATGTAGGGTGGACATGAAAGGTAGACATGCGGGAAGGGACTTAAGTACGCTAAAGAGCTGGAAGGCTGGAGACTTTCATCTTTGCCTGTTTATGCACGCTCCTTGAACCTATCGGACATCACGTGTCATATCCTGTCTGGATTTGTCCAGGGGGTCCGTGTGTCATGCTCTTGTAAAGCTGATCGGTTTCAGCACGGGAGAAGAGTGTTGTGGTTTTGCCCCCCGCTTTGGTGCATTGCAAACCACAAGAAGCCCCTCGCAGCCTGAGATCGTGCACATTGGCATGTTTAGGTTTCGCGACGTGTGTGTTCGGACTCCGGTGGACGATGTCATCAACAGAAACCTCCTATCTTCATTTATACTTTGATAGAGGGAGAATTAGGCGTGAAAGATGCAAAACTGAAGAATCACATTTTTATTTTTAACAATTTAGCAAATCCTAAATACACCAACGTCGTCTGTTGCCTGGCAAATTGGGCTGAGAAAATGATATCTGATCTGGATTGTTGTTCTTCATTTTGCAGTAAAATATGCTGCATTTTAAGGAAGTTTTATATGTGTGTCTGTGTATACATATGTGTGTGTGTGTGTGTGTGTGTATACGTTTATATATATATGTGTGTGTGTGTATACGTTTATATATGTGTGTGTGTGTATATACGTTTATATATGTGTGTGTGTATACGTTTATATATGTGTGTGTGTGTATACGTTTATATATGTGTGTGTGTGTGTATACATGTATTTATGTGTTGTGACATTTGGTGAATTTTATGTTTATTCGTATTTCAGATTTGGAGAATCTGCGGTCAGAAATTTCTTTTAAGTCAGGGGAGGAACTTTTTTGTTGCCGTGTTTTCCTAAATCAGGTCTGAACCCTAATTAAGATGGGATCAGGGTGAAGGGGAGTTTGTGTAATCTGCCCCGCCGTTTGTGAGCCTTTTCTCATTGTTTCAGGCTCTTTGTTCTGTTTGTGCTCCACGCCGAAACGTTGAAGATGTGTGTGTTTGTACATGACCTTACGACTCCAGGTTTTAAGATATTTGTCCCGTCTCTTCCAACAGAAACTGTTTGTCATCATCACCTTCAGCAAACACATAGTGGAACAAATGGTGCTGCTCATTGGGTAAGTGTGTGTGTGTGTGTGTGTGTGTGTGTGTGTGTGTAAAGCTAATTCTTCAGGTACTTGGTGCAGTCATTGTCTTCCCTCTGGTTTTTGTGGTTGGCAGCTGGTAAACATTTTTCAGATCCATGTTGACCACTGATCATGATCATGATCATGATCATGCACACGCATGCCATGCAGCTTATTTTTTCCACATGTAATCTATGTGTGTAGCACTGGTGGTCACACGTGTGAGGTCCCGTCTAAAGGAGTTGGTCTGACTCACAAAGCTCAGAGGAGGGAAGCTGGACCGGGTCGAGATGGTTAAAAGATGCTGGATGCCAAAATCCATTTTTCAGCCTCCGGAACGCGAGCACTCACCTTGATCAGGGGTGAGCTTGTGAGAGCAACCAGAAAACAACGTGTTGCTATTATCATGATTTGGGATTCTTCCGTAAGAGTGTTTTTATTTCCCAATCGGATGTTGAACTGTGTTTACACGAGGTCGAGTATCTGGTATCTTGTATCTCGACGTCTTGTTGAGTTTCCTCTTCTTTCCCATGAAGTCCCTGTGACTCGCTGTGACACGTTCAAGTGGTGCTTTGGTGCTTTTTTTTTTTTCATCGATGCGTGTTCATTTGTATTTGAGAGATATCAAGAATGAGTCAGTCAAAACAGTTCCCCTGAAATCAGCGATTCCCCAGTTCCTTTTTGTTTAAATTATGTGTCACGCTCTTTCTACTTATGTCGAGACAGCGTGTTTATTTCCTGACTCCAGCCTGCAGTACTTGATATTCCCTAATGAAGAACACAAAGTAAAAGTAAAAGTTGCCTCTAAATGATGTAGGAAAAGATGGCCATTGTGATTGGAGCCCCTGGCACACCCTGCCTAATAAGGACATGAACACACCCTGATTAGATAGTCTTTCCACCCAGAAGGCAGCACTGGTGGTAAAGGTGATGACATCATGTCGACTCACTTCCTGATTGAGGGGGCTGACACAACCTCCTATAGAGGGCTGAGGAGTATAAAAGGAGGGCTGAGGAGCTTTGTGCTTCAGTCCTCCTCCTGCTCACTCTAGCAAGTGGAGGAGATGGAGGCAGGATGCTGCTCTGCTGCTGGATGAGGGACCCTGTTGGGTTCAGGAGGAACAGATCTGCTTCTTCAGAGTCTGGAGCTTCAGTTTTAGGCTCCACAGGAAGGAAAAAGAGGTGAGTTAACACTGTTCATCTTCTCTTTCTCTCCTTTCCCTCGGTGTGGATGTATTTGGGGACGCCAGCTCTGTACCCAAAGTTGGACCACTACTGCAGAAGCCCTTCAGCCAGTACCTGGAAGCACAGAGGAATAAGCTGCACCATGCTGGCGGAAGTGCACCGGCGGTAAGAAGCAGTACTGCTGTACTCTTTAATCTGAACAGTCAGAGTTTCAGTTCTGTATTCATGTGTGTAGCTTTAATAATCTCCTCATCCTCGACGAGAGAGAGGAACATGAGAGTCTGGAGGTTTTAGTTGAAGCAACAAATATTCACGACACAAAGAGATGGAACTGTGGCGTCACTGGAGGATATTTGGTTCTTGAACGGTCCCTGAACAGGAGGTTTTTAACTTTTTAAAGATGCTGTCAGTCTTGATGCTGTAAGCTCTTTATGCTTTGAGTAAGGCCGACATCAGAGGCAGTCTCATCTTTTTACTTGGTTCTTCTCCAAGTCCGTTCAGGCGGTGTGACGTGTTAGGGGCCACGTGTCAGGCTTCGTCTGTAGAAGATGACCTGCCGCACCACATCATTTCATTTAAAATGCTGTTCTTGCCCCTGTCCTGATACTAATATATGAGCAGTACATTCATGTTTACAGTCTAGTTGTAGTGGTTAGGTTGCACCAGTGTAGCAGTACTCAGTGCTCATGAGTTTTATTACTCCAGAAGTGTGAGCTTGCATGATGATGATGGTGATGATGAAGAGCGCCTCCTTCCTGTGGTCTTCCAGGATGAGAACTGGCTGTCCTGGGTGTTTGAGAAGGTGGTGCTGGTCATGGTCTGCTACTTTGTCATTTCCATCGTCAACTCAATGGCTCAGAGCTACGGCAAGCGGCTGCAGCAGCAGAGGCACTCGGAGGAGAAGACCAAGTGATGACGAGTCCAAGAACAAGTGACTGAGTTTGTGCTGCTGCTGCTGGGAGTCGTCCACTCAGCCCAGCCACTTACAACAAACCTCACTCATCCATTCTCAGAGGCTCGACGCTCAAAAACCAGGCACTATTCTCTCCAGTGTGTGGGGGTGTGTGTGTGTGTGTGTGTGTGTGTTTGAAGGGATGTGTGTATTTACTGTTTGTCCCTCATTTTTGTAGTTCTTCATCTCACTCTGTGTGTGTGTGTGTGTGTGTGTGTGTGTTTAGTGTGGCTGCGTTTCCTGCTGATCTTGTGTTACTTTCGTGTTAAATTAATCCATTCTTTGACCTCAGAAGTGAAGCAGCAGTCCGGCGGGGGCTGCTGCGTACGGGCAGTGCCCTTCGGACGCTATGCCTTATGCAAGCTGGGAAAGTCTCGACTTCCCTTGAACATAGATCTTGACTTTTTATTTAATTTTGTAACATTAATGTATGAATGGCTTTTGATTTGTACAGTGTGCTGCCGAGGTAACTGCTATGGACGGTCTTTTCAGGGTTGAATCATCATCATGTTTTTGTCCTGTTAGACAATAAGAATAATTAATTCTCTTGTTTTTGTTTCTGGATTTGTCAATTTCAAAAAAAAAAAAAAAAAAGAAGGAAAAAGCAATACCGACGTAAAACGTGTGTTATTGATGGTTTGCACATTGTGTAAATATCTTAATCTTTTTGACAGTATGCACCGATGTATTTCTATTCAAATGGTCTGTGTGGACGTGAGTCTACTTGAACTACATTAACAGAAGTGACATCATTTGTATAGTGACATTGTGCTCGCGGCAAACTCGTCCCATTTCTATTCTGTACCACTAGGTTGGACCTTGGATCAGATCACACATAAAATATGTCAATAATGACACTTGTTTCCAAGTCTGTCGTTTTTAATTTTCTGTAGGACAAGAAGTATTTGTGTGTCATGTGATGTTTGAAGAGCTGATGTCATAGCGAACGCAGAATTCCCTCTTAGAAACGACCAGCTTTCAGGTAAGTGAGCGCTACGTTTCCATGGAGCGACGGCCATTCTGAGCAGAGGAAGTGCGGGTTGTTTTTTTGGGGTTGTTTTTTTTTTCAACAACGGTTTGCAGGTTGTGGTGAAGTCCCTCAGCTCTGGACCCCCCACCACCACCCCCTCAGCTAGCTTATCAGACTGGTGTTGGCTGTTAAAACTGGTACGGCAACAGCGGTCTGTAGGCTGGCTGGAGTTGTGGGCCGCTCGTCTCACGACGCCACGCTTCTGGACTGCTGCGTTGGTGGAAACGATGGTCTGACCCGTCACCCCGGTTCTGGAAATCCCTTTGTGTAACACTCAGTACAAAAGTCCAAATAAAGCCGTGGAAGCCAATTCTGATTTTGCGTTGTGGTTTTGAGTTTTTATCAGACTTTCTTCATTCGATGTTTATCTTTGGATTGTAATTGTGCTCTGTCACCAGCTGTCTCTTTCCCACACTGCAGTAGTTCAAGAAAAAAAAAAATATATTTTTGAATGTCAGAAATGTGATTTAAAAACTTGCCCACTGACTCTCTGGCAAACCTGTGGTTTCTGACAACTTGTGCAATTTTAGCATTTGTATTTGATTAAAAAATAATTTAAAATTTAAACTGTTAAATAAACATTTTAGTGAAATTGTTTCCCAAAAAAAAACACCAACGTGTGTGATTTGTACAGTGTAGCTCCAGCATCTGGTAGTTATTTGAAATTTAAAAAAAATAAAAGTCAAACAAACAATGACATTCTCCTGGAAATACTCATCAAGTATGGGAAGCAGTCGGCTCGTCTCCTTACCTCAGTCTTGAACTAATTTCATATAAATATTAATTTTTTTCATTCGCTTCCAATGTATGTGACCATGGGATTCCAGGTATTTTTTTTTATACACAAAATTTAATAAGCAAATATTCAGATTAAATAAATGAAAAACTACTACCACAGACGTGTGTCCTACTATCCCTGTCTAGTACTAATACTTGGTACTAATACCCAAGGACACACAACTTGCAAAGCGGTTGAATAGAGCAGACATACTTGAGCTGACGTCATTCAGCTCGGTGATGAGGTTCGTTCGTCCGTTCCTCGGCAGCTTTTTTCTTTTGTCACAACTAAAAATCCACAATCAGGTGAGTCGGGACCAAATCAAACCTTTCAGACAGCTCACTGAGACTGAACCGTGTCGCCGGGCGGAACTCGCCTCCTGTAACGTTCCACTTGGTGATGAATTATGAATTCATAGATGAGGACGAAAGGAAACGCCACAACGGTGTCTCCCTCAACATCCACACTGCATCAACATATCTATGTGAGCTGGACCAACTCCACCTTTGAGAGTCCCATCGCCATGGTGACGATCTCCACTGAGTTCCATCATGTGCGAGATGCAGACACAGAGAGGGAGAACCCTCAAAATAAGTCTCCACAGGTTCAGGATTCATGTTCGGACCGGCTGTTCCGGCAGGAGTGCCCTACAGGACTGGGTTCTCCTTCCGCTAGCGCAGCTGAGCGTAGCTGGAGATGACCTGCTCCAGACAGGTGAAGCTGTCGAGGAAATCCTCCTCGGAGATCCCAAACCTGACGTACTGATGGATGTAGGCCCTGGAACCGAGAGGAACACCAAAGGAGAACTGAGACTGGAACGTTCGCACTCACTGATCTACTTTCCCTGAAGCTCCAAGTCCAGGCCACACTGAGACACTGCCTGAATACTCACACAAATCTGCTCCTGAGGAGAACTTCCATTTTGAGCGGCTGCCTGACTCACCTGGAGGCGAACATATTCCAGGCTTTTCCCACCATGAGATCCAGGGATCTGAGGAGAGCCTGGCTGTTGCTGACCAGCGTAGCAGACTTTTCGTACTTATTAAAAGGAACGGAAGATTTCCACACGTTGAAAGCGTCATGTGACGAGAGCCAAGAGGTGTAAAGGGCTGCATCCTCGAAATCGCCTGCAAACAAAAGCGAGTGGATTCACACGTGAGTCCTGCACCTGACAGATTATCTGGTGAAATCAAGGGAACTGAGGCGCGGTGTCATCCAGGCAGATCATAGATGGCGCCGCGCCGCCGCCATCTGCCAGACCTGTCTCCGCACTGAAGACGTCTTTCCCTCTCAGTACCAGCAGATTGGCCAGAGAGGTGTTGAAGCCGGGTCCTGTGAGCGTCCTGGTCCGCTCCGAGGCAGCAGGGGGTCGCACCTGCCAGTCGATGCCTGCCAACAAACGACCGGGACGCACGTTCATCAGAAATTCACCTCTCTGCTGATGGCAGGTGTGTCCACAGCGCCACTAGGAAATACTACACACTTGTACGACATGAAACTGAGGTCTCAGGCTGTATCTCCACCTGTAGAAAAGTACATTTACACGCTGTGTGGTGGAGTAATTAGGAAACATGCCTTCCTCCATCTTGGCGTTGGAGATGAGCATCTGTCGCAGGTGTTTGAGCAGCGCGGGCCAGATGAAGGTGCTGTAGGCGATGGAGGAGCGGGGCATCTGGGGGATGGTACTCACGCTGAGCAGCTTGTACTCTGGGTGGCAGGCGAGGGCGCTCACCAACTCACCTGAGACGAACGGAAACGCCAACAACAGTCGCAGCCATGTCATCCATTGGGCTCTTTGTATTCTGTAGTATTGCAGCTGTGTGTGTGTGTGTGTGTGTGTGTGTGTGCGCTGCCCACCCAGAGGATTTCTGCTGTAGGCTCCATGGGAGTCGGCGGTGAGCGCCGGCTGCAGGATGCTGCCCAGCTGGTGAGCGATGACCTTGTTGATGTCGCCGAAGGAGATGTGTTTGATGCGGAGCAGCTGACTGCAGATCCTGTGCACCGTGTCGTTCTCGTGCACCAGGACGGCGTCGGACAGCTGGTAGAGGTGCGCCAGCGTCAGCACGGAGTTGTAGTTCTGGACTATCACCTGGAAAAGAGGGTTTCAGTGCCGGGTCACGGGCCGGTTCTGTGAGAGCTCGTTCATGTTAACCGCGCCATTCTGACTGAAAACGGACTTTTAAAAAACATGAAAACGCGTGAATCCGACTGAGTTCTTCACAGCTGCAGAAAACATCTGGATAATGGGGATGGGATTCAGGTTCCTCCACAATATCCATCCTTCCATCCCTCCATCATCCATCCTTCCATCCCTCCCGCTATCCATCCTTCCATCCCTCCATCATCCATCCATCCCTCCCGCTATCCATCCTTCCATCCCTCCATCATCCATCCCTCCCTCCCGCTATCCATCCTTCCATCCCTCCATCATCCATCCATCCCTCCTGCTATCCATCCTACCATCCCTCCATCATCCATCCTTCCATCCCTCCATCAAGTCATCCATCCCTCCATCATCCATCCATCCCTCCCGCTATCCATCCTTCCATCCCTCCCGCTATCCATCCTTCCATCCCTCCATCAAGTCATCCATCCCTCCATCAAGTCATCCATCCCTCCATCATCCATCCATCCCTCCATCAATCCCTTCATCTATCAATCCATCCCTTCATCAAGCCATCCTTCCATCATCCCTTGATCCATCCATCCCTCAATCCATCTAATTGCCAATTTCCCCACTGAGGGAGGAATGAAGGTTTATCTTATCTTTTCCCTCCATCCATCCATCATCCATCCATCATTCATTCATCCCTCCATCCATCCATCATTCATTCATCCCTCCATCCATCCATCATTCATTCATCCCTCCCTCCATCTTCTGTATCTCTTATCCTTTAAGGGAGTGTTTTGCTCTGGTGTGTGGAAGTCTGACTGCTACCAGCTGTAAAGGAGCTCACTGCCCCCTAGTGTTCTGGAGACGGACATGGGGGTTGGACGGCTCATAATAACTGGGTATACTGGGACCAGCTCGCTGCAGCTTCCGTACCTCTCCAGTCCCATAGGGCCAGGTCAGGTGGTTAATGATGAAGGACTTGGGGTAAATGTCTCGGAGACACTGAGTGACGTACGTCCCCACGCCGGACCCCGTCCCCCCCGCCACACTCATCACGGGGATGAACCCGGCCAGTCTGTCACAGCGCTCCGCCTCCCGCCTCATCAGCTCCTCCACCACGTCTCTGTGATGAGGACCATGGACGCAGAACCTGGAGCCAGACAAGAACACACCTGTGTAACCGATCACTCGCAGGATCCACTCGCGATCTACTCGGATCTGATTATCCGTTGGAGGTGTGTTTATTGACTCCAACAAGAGTCAGTTGCTGCCTCAGGATGGTGTGTGTGTGTGTGTGTGTGTGTGTGTTACCGTCCCCTCACCCATTAGCCCAGTTGTTTCCGGAGCCTTGCTTCTGGCTGAAGCAGGAAGCCTCGTCGTACCTCCACCTGCCTGACTTGCCGGCTCTGACCAAACTCTGGTTGATGACCTTGGGCTCCATGTCGACCAGCACCGCCCTCGCCAGCAGCTCTGCTTCAAACAGGGACGCGTGACTCAAAAACATCCAGAACTACTGGCACTGGAGCGCCATCCAGTGAGACAAATTCAATCACATTCAAAGCATTTTCAAGTTTACCAGCATACTGAGGTCCTGGTCTGTAAAAGTAACCAATAACGTCAAACGTCACGGCAGAGATTTTTGATCGTTTTAGTCCTCCCGTGTCATCAGGGTTACATTTTGCACATCAACTGTGTCACAAATAATATTGACCCCAAAAAACTGCTTCAGCAACATCATGAGGCACAGTTGCACGTCTGCTTCAGTGACTCTCAACATCTGTCACAACAAGGTGACCAGCCCTGAGTGACGTCACCACAGAAGCGAGGAAGAGTTGTTTTACCTCCCTGGGTAGTTTGGTGGAAGAACCGTTCACAGCTGGCACCGCTGTATCCTCCCCTGTGTCCCACCTGGGCATCGCTGCTGATGACGTCAAAAAGCTCCTGCCCCACCTGGTTCCCGCACTGACCGAGCTGGACCGTCACCACAGACATTCCTCGCCGGAAACCCTCGTCGTTCCCTGTTGATTAAACTCACCGGTAAACTCACACAGAAACGTGTACACAGAGCGACCGGAAACCAGAGTGCCTTAAGTGAGCTGCCGCCACTACACGATACTGAGATGCTTCCGGTCCAAAAAATCTTTCAAAATAAAAGCCCCCGTCTGTGTTTTATTTCAGTGTGGTTCTGTGTCCCACTGTGGGGACGGTTATTAGCAACAATGTCTTTATCAGATTTAGATTTATAACGGCTAATTTATTATTTGGATTTCAAAATCTTTCTTTCTCTTTCAAATTCTCTCTAAACGATATTTGTATACACTCACACACACTACACTACATATATATACATATATATATATATACACACACGTATTGGACTTTTTTTAAATGATAATGAATATCTAAAAATGAAGAATTTAATATTTTCAAGTTCCGATCGTGTTAGTAAAGGTGTTTAAACATTCAGACTAAGCTGTGTAGTAATATTGTAGTATAAGAGGGGTAAGCTTGGTAGATTGATGTAGTAGTACGATGAAGACCAATATTTACTTGTGCTGATTTAAAGATGATTCATCTCTCACTGATCGGGAGGATTTGTTCAACCTGGCCTCCAACAGGCAACCTTGAGCGGGATTTCTGGGACGAACACAGCGAGGGATGTTATTGTTTGACGACTCGCCTAAACAAAAACTCTCAGGTTACCGCCCCTTTTGCTAGGCACCGCAGTGCGCATGCTCAGTGTAGTAGCCGGTTATGGCGGCGGTGTGTGTTTGTCCATGAGGTGGGGGACGCCTGCTATTCTTGAGGTGTGTGACAGAGCGATCCGAGCGAAGCGCTGCCATGGCGGGAGTGTTTGACATTGACTTGGACCAGCCGGAGGAAAATGTCTCCGATGATGAGAACGAGGAGGTACTTAAAAAGAAGCCGCTGAAGGGAACTGCGGGACTTGTCACAGCAGAAACTCTTAACGCTCGCTAGCTAGCCGCTAGTTAGCTGTTAGCTGTTAGCCGCGTAGCCTGCTAGCCACAGCAGGCCTGCCTCTACAGCCAGAGCTCTCGGGCCTTATCTGGCAGGGTTAGCACGGTTAGCACAAGCTACCGAGCTCGCCACTGTTAGCTTCTATCACTAGAGAGCTGTCACTTGTGCTGCCGATGTGATCGTAAATGTGTAGTGGTGATTAAACTGGTGCTTTTATTGAGCTGTCAGGGTTTATAGACAACGCTGTCATGTTGGAGTTGTGCCGGCAAACCCTTACTTGGCCAAAGCGGCTGCAGTGATAAATGTGGCTCAGTGTGCAACAGTTTATTTTGGCAAAGCGGTGACAGAGTGGGTCTGTGTGGACTGTGTGCCCGTGTCTCTGTACACATCGAGCTGAAATGCATCAGAACAACACCACGACCATCAAAACACTGATTGCTCCTTCTTGAGCGAAGGCTGCTTGACCTGCTCTGCTCCTCAGTGGTGGAGAAGGCGATCAGAGTCCACAGACACATTCAACAAATAAAACAACTTCTGTGCCATCCGTTTGCATAGTCAACCTTTGGCTTTTGCAAAACATCTTGCATCATGTTGATGGTCTTGTAGCATGGTTGAGCAACTATTGCACCCGCGATGTTGGGTTTTGTCACTCTTCCTGAGAGAAAGTGAAGTCAAACACCTTCCTGAACAGCCGGTTATCACAAACTAGAGGCATTCTTCATCTCTCCTGTTGAGTAGTAGGGCAGAAATGTCAACTCTGCTAATAAACCTCATACCCTGTCTAAATATAGCCATTTATTTCAGTTTCTTTCAGTGATTTGCAAGTCTTGTAAATACTTCATCACAGCAGACGATGCTGAAACACTAAAGAGAAGGTTTGGAGCAGAAACTCTGCGGTGGTACTGAATGAAGAAAGTGAGAAACGGTGCCCAAAGACAAACCTCAGTGGATGGACGTGTGGTTCCTGTGACGTGGTTCGGACACACTCAGGGATGTGCCTGCTTTGACTTTAACTTGTGTTCTTCCCTCCAGGCGCAGATCAATGACATCATGGACCAGTGCAGCGGATTTGAGTTGTAAGTCCTGAGCTCCTGTATTGCTTTGTGATTTTAAACAGTCAGAGTAAGTGCGGGTGTGAAGAGCTCAGTGTGGCTTTGCAGCAACATGGATGACTGTGAGAAGATCGAGATATCGGAGGACAACGTCAATCAAGGGACGGAGAACATCAGACCGGAGTGCTTTGAGCTGCTGCGGGTTCTGGGGAAAGGTGGTTACGGAAAGGTACTGGAGCAGGTCTCCATTTTCCCTCTCATCCTTCATTTGACAAACTTCTCAATAACTTTCCTCTCTGTGCAGGTTTTTCAAGTTCGAAAAGTGGTGGGTGCTGCCTCGGGCAAAATATTTGCCATGAAAGTCTTAAAAAAGGTATTTTTTCTTTTCCCTGCTCGACGCTCTTCACGATCCTGCTCAGGTCCCATCATTTGAAGGGGTTTTACAGCTGCTTCATATCGTGTTAACATAATTGCATGCTTGTTATTACCAATAAACATTATGATGCTTCTGTTTGCCAATATTGGCTGCCCTTGAAGCCAGTGGTGGGGTAAGGTTTCACTGCTAGCTGGTAGATTGCCATCAATGCTGCTCTGCTGCAGCTTTGGCACTTACAGCGCTCTGCCTCAGCCCATTAGATTCCACTTGATATTCACGCTGCTTCTGCTCGATTTGCTGAAACGACCCCGGTGACACACCGGAGACCTGCACAGCTCAGCCGGACAGTTCCATCATTCCACTGGAAAGCGGCAAACATTAATGTATCACGCAGCTTTGATAAAGGCAGGAGGGTTGAAGTCCAGGACCAGTATTTATGTAACATCTCAGGGTGGGAAATCCGCCCCAACTTGCCCCAAATTCTTGCCAGTGACACACGTGTATTTTTAAAGAAAACATGGCTGTCACGCATGTGCAAAAACCTTTTGAGGCCAACAGTGACAGAATAACTGATCAAGTCTAGAACACTGGATTTCCAGTGATTAAGATTACATATTAAAAGCTCAGAGCAATAAGTCTTTTTTTTTTTTTTTTTTGCTATTTAAATTGATTCTAAAGAAGTTTTTAAGATGCGGTAGTCCTGCAGTTAGAAGGCTTCATTCTAGCAGAGCAGTTTGGTTTCTCTCTGTTTGTGTGTAGTCCAGTAGGAGGAACCTGTTCTCCGCCTGCATGGTTCCAGTTCACCTCTGCACCAGCAGGCGTGTGTCCGTGTCACTCGGCCTGCCGGGGCTCCGTCTGTTGACCCAGCAGCCACGGCTGAGCCAACACGACTGCTGACAGGCAGATCTTTAGCTCCCAGCCAGGAGCAGTTAGCACAGAAATGACAGCAACCTGATGGGAGGGTGGGGGTGGGGGTATTGATTCATGACAGAAATGTAACACAATCCACAGTGTGAAGCTCTGTAGGGCTGCACCCTGTTCAGCTCTTACAGTGAGTTGATCAGTTGTCGTTTACAGAAATAATCTGAAGACAATCCGAGTTGTGATTGTCAAGTTTGCTCCATCAGTGGCTCGTCTGTGCTCGCAGCTCTCAGACGGTGCTTAGTAAAACATTTCTAGTCACTTGCTGAGTATTAACAGGTATTTATCAAGCAATACTTCACCCAGAAAGTGTAAAAATACTCATAAATATCTGTCTCGAGTTCACAAAGATATTTTTTTTCCTTCCTGCATTGCTTCTTTGTGGCTCCCGAGAGTAGAAGGATCCAGCCACGTATATCTAGCTTGAAGCTAATGGAGGCTGACGGCTATCAACAGCAAAAATGTTGGTTCCCACACTCTGAAGGTCTCGTTCCGGTGTAATCTCTTCATCCGCGTCTTCTTCATCCAGCTGGATGCTCAGTAGTCCAAAAACACTTAGATTTGACAAAGAAATAAGACAGGACGGGGGGGAAAAACATCTTTGCGAGCCTCAGACACTCATTGTGAGTACTTGAGAGGTAAAATACAGTATTTGTGCAAAGTATTTGGTGAAGCAATAAACACCCAGTCGTTGGAGTTGTGAATAACACACTGTTTTGTGGGTGGCTGTCACCAGGCTATGATTGTACGCAACGCCAAGGACACAGCCCACACCAAGGCAGAGAGGAACATCCTGGAGGAGGTGAAGCATCCCTTCATTGTGGATCTCATCTATGCCTTCCAGACAGGAGGAAAGCTGTACCTCATCCTGGAGTACCTGAGTGGTCAGTACATGAAACCTGCCTGCGTGTGAAAATCTTAACCAGAGAGTAGCTCAGGCAGGAGTCTGAAGACCTGGAAACAGGTTAGCATGGCCCGTTCAGTTCTTGCTTAAGGGCTTGAAATAAGTTCTATGGTTCACTCTAGCATAGGATGTAGTTCTACTCCTTCAGTACTGCATTTGGGAATTTCCAACATGTGTCATGAACAGCAGCTAAAGGGGACTGCAGAGTTCATGACGGACATTTTCACATCGAAAACTGACATCAAGTTTGCCACGGGTGCATTTTCTGCAGTGGTGGAAATCCAGTTTGCTTGTTGATCCAAGGAACCTGTTGTGACTGCTTTTATGTACATTTAGCAGTTCATTAAAAATAATACGAATGCATTCAGTTTTCATTTGTTTGGTTTTAGTTTACATGTTTTTGGGTGCCACAAAGGTGCCTCTGTCTCAATTCATGAGGAGCAGAAATGCTAACTTTACACCCTACAGCGCTCCGTACGCGCGCTCCTCCAGTGTCTGCTGTCATGGTGAACCTTTTTCTGGAGGGATCAGGGTCGTTGTAGAGATGGTAGGTGTGTTAACGTGCTCACCTGTGCAGGAGGAGAACTCTTCATGCAGCTGGAGAGGGAGGGCATCTTCATGGAAGACACAGCCTGGTGAGGAAACACGTCAGGGGGCAGTTTGATTCCCAGCGAGACGCAGGGGGTTGATGATGTTTGGGTTTGTTGTCTGTGTAGTTTCTACCTGGCTGAGATCTCCATGGCCCTGGGCCACCTGCACCAGAAGGGCATCATCTACCGGGACTTGAAACCTGAAAATATCATGCTCAACAGCCAAGGTGCGCGCGTGTGTGAGGGAGTGAACATGGAAATGAGTGTGTTATTTGCTGTGTAATGATTAAAGGTCTTGGAATATTTTCCTTGGAGGCTCACCGAGCTTCAGTGTAAATGTTCTCGTGGTTTCCACTCAGGTCACGTCAAGTTGACAGACTTCGGCTTGTGTAAAGAGTCCATTCACGACGGAACCGTCACTCACACCTTCTGCGGTACTATTGAATACATGTACGTGGGCTCCTCTTCCTCTCGTTCTTGGCTCTCTTTTATCTCTGGTGCTCATCCGTGACTTATTTTCATGAATCTGTCTTTCAGGGCTCCAGAGATCCTAATGAGAAGCGGCCATAACAGAGCGGTGGACTGGTGGAGTCTGGGTGCTCTGATGTACGACATGCTCACAGGAGCGGTCAGTCGGGCGTCAAAATAATGCAGCTTCATTCTCTCATTGCAAATTCCATAAAACACGATTCACAAGTGGAAACTGCAGTGTTGACGTGTGTGTGTGTGTGTGTGTGTGTGTGTGTGTGTGTGTGTGTGTGTGTGTGTGTGTGTGTGTGTTTTCCGGCTGTAGCCACCGTTCACTGGTGAAAACCGAAAAAAGACCATCGACAAGATCTTGAAGTGCAAGCTCAGCCTCCCTCCCTACCTCACACAGGAAGCTCGAGACCTCCTCAAACGGGTATCACGCATTTGCTTTGTTATTGAATTGATTATTGATTATTAATGCAGAATGTAATTATAAGGGACGTTAGTTTAAATCTATAACCCGACTCTCCATGTTCTGACGTGGTGCAGTGTGGACCAGTGTCTGCTCGGCTCCTGCTGATGGCAAAGTTTGTCTGGAATTCAGGGATGTTTTACAGTTTCAGTGGATTAACGTGAAGTGTTTGTTCAGTTGCTGAAGAGAAACGCTTCGTCGAGGTTGGGCGCAGGAGCAGGAGACGCCACGGAGGTTCAGGTGAGACCCGGAACGCTCTAGTAGAGCAAATAACAGAACCACTTCACAACTGCTGCCATTTCAGAAACCAAAGAGCTCTGAATAACGACCCAACAGCAGGTCACCTTAGCAGAAGTCGTCTTTCCAGTGTAGGGGAGCTGTCAGGTCACTGCAGCATGAAAGAAGCATCGCACACCGACTCCTTTTCAAAACACGGTCGAAAACCTGCTTGTGGCTTCCAAACGGAGCGTCTGATGTAGCGTGTGGGTTCTGGTTGTGTTTTCTCTTCTGTCTCGTTCAGTCCGTTTGAATGTTCCTGGTCCAGGTCCGCAGACCTGCACCAGGACCAGACCGAGTCCTCCTGGAAAGATGGTTTTCTGTTGTTGGATGCGGTCGAGCCTCTCGGCCTCATTCTGCAGCACAAGAACTACAAAGGCAACGAGACTTTTACTTCCGTGTCAAATAAACTCAAGTCACTCTCTGTGCTGCAGTTTTTTTAAATGAAAACAATCTGGAAGCAACTTCTTTCACATGCGTATGAAACGTTAGCGTGGCGGTGCTGCACGCTGGCTCTGATTGGCTGAAGTTTGGAGTGTTACTTGTCTGTACGTGCCGAACCCTCCACACCTGTACGGTCCTTCGTCCCAGATTTGACCACGTTGCTGTGTTTGACTGCTCACAGGCTCATCCCTTCTTTCGACACATCAACTGGGAGGATTTACTGGCTCGGAAAGTGGAACCTCCCTTCAAACCTTTCCTGGTCAGTGTCAGGAGAACCGGAACCGGCTGATATCAGCTGGTTCTTTTGGTATCAAGTGGAGGATTCCGTGTTAAATGATAGGTTTTGATCTGTGCTGGAAAATTATACTTGAATTATACAGCAGCTATGGCTGTATAACAGTAAAGATGTTCCATATTCAAACACAACGTACAAAATCCACTTTTATCCAAATCTTTGGTCACAGTTATGACAGAGAACCTGTTTGGTGGTAATAGAACACAGTTATGTAGTAGTAGTAGTAGAAGTACCATTGAAGGATGATACTCATATTCTCTCCACCTGGCATCTCTGACCCGTTTCAGCAATCAGCCGAAGACGTGAGTCAGTTTGACTCCAAATTCACCAGTCAGACACCCGTCGACAGCCCGGATGACTCGACTCTGAGCGAGAGCGCCAATCAAGCCTTTCTGGTAACGCGCCGCCGTGTCTCGACCAGCGTCACAGAGTGCGTTTGTGTTTCCCTCTAATGTGTCTGAGCCTCTCACAGGGTTTCACCTACGTCGCACCATCAGTCCTGGAAAACATCAAAGAAAAGTTCTCCTATGAGCCCAGAATCCGTTCGCCTCGGCGGATCGTAGGCAGCCCGAGAACGCCTCTCAGGTGAGACAGGACGCGACGCCATGACTGCTGCCACTGCTTGCATTTGTGAAAAATATGACGATTCTAGTATCTAACGTAGACATTTGCTGACTTTTCATTATTTTAGATCCATATTTTACTGAAATAAAAAATAATTTTTGTCCCACACTGAACTTAAACCTATTGAATTTTGTGGTCCCATAGAGGACGCTACTGGCCCACCATGGGCCCTGGCCCCGGTGGTTGAGAACCACTGATCTATGCAAAATACAGAGGTGACATTACTCCCCTAGCAACTCTGCCGCGCAGCTCATAAATCTGCATGATGAGGTTCTTGTCATGTGTTTTCAATCTGAGAATTTTGTTCCTTCGTCTCAATTCTTGTTCAAATATAGAAGAAAAAAATCTAAACTGTGGAGCTGCGAGTTGTTGAGACTGTGACGTCGTCTCCCCCTCCTCTCATGTCCTTCCAGCCCGGTCAAGTTCTCAGCGGGGGACTGCTGGTCCCGGAGCACCCTCCTCCCTGCTGGAGGACCCAGCGTCCTCCAGTCTCCTCAGGACCAGGCCATGGAACTGTCCACCCCGGAGCAGATGGACGTAACCACCAGCTCGGAGGCCTCGGCCCCTCTTCCCATCCGCCAGCCTGCCGGGGTCAACCTGGCTCAGATGAAGCAACAAGCGTACCCCGTTGTGGCCAAACGGCCTGAACATCTACGTATGAACCTATGACCCACTACGCCTCTCGACAACTTTATTTGTTGACTCTACTTTTTTTTTTTCTTTCATTTTGTTGATATTTTTTTAAGAAACGAAGCAAAAAGGTATGGATGCTTGAGACAATGAGAATCAGAAGTTGCGCATCCGCACACTACAAGTACTGTCCCAGCCTGGAGCCTGTGTGTGGGTCTGGGACTCCAGCGTGCTGCAGTTCAGTGTTACCGTCTCATCACCTTCGTACCACTTCGCCGACACCTCAGGTCACATGACCTTTGTCTTCTCACCCCCCCACCCCATGTTGCCGAACTGGAGGAGGTCTGGAAATCTGAGGATCAACAACGTTCGTGTGAGCAGGAAATCAAAGGCGATGATGTTTATCTCACAGTATGCAAGCGATTTATTGTAAAGCTGGTTTCAGACCTGCTGGGTGATCCCGCCATGAATGGACAGCTCGCAGTCCGGCAGTCGGCTTCATGCAGCATCGTCACGACACTCAAGCGACCACATTTGCGCTCAACAAGCAAATAAACTGCACATTGTTTTCATGTTTTTATCTGGTGTGTGTACCTGTCAGTCACATGGGTGTGCCACTCTAACTTCGGACTGTCGACCAACACAAGCATCAACTTTGATCATTGATGTTTTAATTCTGTTTAAGGAAATGCCATCTTGTTTGGATCACACTTGTTTGATTGTGCTTGTAGCTGCTGGGTGAGCAGAGACTTGGTGAGAGAGAGAGTGAGTGAGTACTGGACTTTGTCAATAAATGAACTTGAAACCCTCAATACCACAGCTGACAGACAGGAGGCAGCAAAGCTCCCCCGAGTCTCGTCGTCGTGGAGGTCAAAGAGGCCGAGACGTGTCGTTGCAGCGACCTGAACGGGTCTCGGCTGCGTTCACATCCGGACTCGAGCTGTCTGCTTGTGATCGGATCACTCAGGATGTTAAACTCGGGTCTGAGCCGGCCCTGAAATGCAGTCAGTCTACTGTACAAGACAACTTCCAAAGTGCTTTGCGCCATTTGAATGAATGCCGGTTAGGAAATTGCTTCCATCGGGGGATTTTTGACTTCTTCTTGGACAACAAATGCTTCCTGACTCTGGATGAAACGATTTAAATTGGGTTTTCACGTTAAAACGATCAAATGAATCATTGTGAGCCGAGGACAAGGAGAGGTTGTTGTGTTGATGACCATAGCTTTATGTCTTATGTTTTATAAAAGAGAAAGATGCATTAACTGCGCTATTCGTCAATGAATCAGAGCCTAAATTAAACACAGATCAAATACGGTGACGCTTTACCTTCTTTGGATGTTGATGTTGTGTATGACCTGTGGGATGGCTGGTTTGATGCAGGGTCCATCCCTCACTTATCTGCCCTTCAGACAAACAAACCACCTCACCACCCCCCCAGGAGACAGCGTGACCCCAGGAGTGACCTCATCGCAGAGGCTGTGTCGCCAGTTGATCTGGACACCGTCTGTGGTCGTGAGGCTAAATTCTTCCAAAACTTGGGGCAACATTTTCAAGTCTCTTGCATCCGCGCTCACTTGTCTTGGGAGGAAATTTTAAGATTCCTGTAAAGCGAGGAAATTATAATAAAAGATAAAAAAGCACTGAGCGGATTGTGGGGTTTTTTTGTCAACTGACTTAAAAAAAACAGAACTCAAGAGGCGGCTGACATTTTTAATTACATGTCCAGTTTGTTGGATCATTAATTTTGCACCATGAATGTCAAAGTTCATAACAGCAACATTATAAAGCTGCTATTGAGTTTTCACCTCTCAATCATCCTTTGTTTGCCTTCCATGAAATTTGGGATGATCCTGAACGAAATTCCCTTTATAATAAAAATAGAAAATAACCCTGATCATGAAGCGACTGGAGCAGCGCAACGCCAGTTTGTCAAACTACAGAACTTCTTAAAAACATTTAAAAAAAAAAAAAAAAAAAACACGTTGCTGAGACAAACAGTAACAATTTATCTTAGATTGTTATCATGAAAGAAAACCAAACGTACAAAAACATCAGCATGAACGACCATGAAACCAAACCGCCGAGGCTGCGACCTACAGACTTGAACGGCGACCACAATCAACACCTTTGACCTTGCTTGCTTTTTTTTTTTTTTTTTTAATCCTGTGAAAGTTTTAAGTTTCAACATTCACAGCTGACAGAGCAGAGGGATCTTCAATGCCGGCTCTGGAGGAAACGCCTCCACGCCCTTCAGTTCTGTGTAAAAGTTCACCTCTCTGCTCCTGGATTTGACTTTTTTGTTGTTTTTTTTTAGGAAAACATGGAGTATTTCTTTATTTTTCAAGCCACAGGAGATCCCAACCGCAGCCACTTGGAACCTCCCACGAACACATCTGCCTCTTAAACCTGCTGGTGGATCGACGGCGAGAAGCTTTAAAGGTGTTTGCACGTCCCACTGGGACTCCTGTAGCGAGCTGGTGAGTGAACTGTCCCGTCACATCTGGACAACTTTGGAAACTCCTACCAGGAACCAGGACGGGGAGCCAGCGAACGATTTGATTATCAGCTTTCTGCTCGGAAACACCAATACCACAATAAGAGGAGTGCCATCAACGCATCGTAGCTGAGACGTGAGTTGGTCCTATAACAGATTTAAAAAGTGAATATTTGGAAAAATAAATATGCTGGATTGCTCCAACATTCTGTGATTGACCTTTAAGGAACGCTTCTAAGAACGAGGACTGAAGTGACGACGGCAGACGTGTTGTTCCCTGCATCTCAGACAAAGTTGGCTTTGTGAGTCGATGTCTTCAAATTCCACATCTACAGAGTTTGAAAAGCTAAAGAAGGCAAAAAGAACTTCAACTGGAAAAAAAAACAATATTTTACTTACAATCATTAAAAAAAAACAAAACAACAACGATTCAGATCTGAGTCAAACAGCGATGGAAGTTAATCTTCAAATGGGGTCTCAATGAACCTGGATTACCAGATGAGTCGAGTTAAACAGCATCAGGTTTGAGGCAAGAACATGAAAACTTCCCAAACAGAGGAACCTGACAATGATTGAACATAAATGAATATTCTTGCTCCTGACAGTTTGGTCTGCTTCCTGCTCCTGCTCACTCTTTGCAGGTACAGAGCAGGAGACTCGCTGAGCACACAAGAACAAGCAGTCTCTACATGTGACGCTCTTTTCCCTGTACTGTCCTGCGCGACAGAACAAGCACCCGGCTGAGATGTCGCACTGATAGTTTGGTCTTGGATGATCAAATGCTGCGAGCTCAACCATCTGGAATCCATGAAAGTTTACAAGGAGCCCAGAGAACGACTTGGATGTGCTTTTTGATGCAGATCTGCTTCGATTCGTCCATCTAAAGCATAAACAGGAAGAAATGTGGCAGCTGGAATGAAAGCGTCCGTCTCCAGCGTTCAGGTGTCTTAGGAGCAGAAGAGTCGGACCGGAGCGCCGTCACTTGCTGACTCTACACCTCCACGCAGCAGGGCTCTTGTCCTGCAGCATCCTCATTTTCTTCCCTAACACCATCCACCAGGCTAATCCGATCACAACACACACCCCCGACTCTATGAAGTAGCCGTCCAACGTGGTCACGCAGGCTCCGCCCTTCTTCACGCACATCTGGAGATGAAACAAACCATCTGTCAGTGCTTTCAAGGAGCTTACACGCAAACACGGCTCACGCTCGTCATCACTCACCCACACCGCCTCCTGGGAGCCGCAGCTCTGGCCGGCGGCCCCCTGGCACTTCCTCCAGGTCAGGAAGTCCACCATCCACAGCGCCACGGTGGACGGCCAGTTTCCTCCCAGGTTGGTGACGGTGTTCAACAGCGTCATGTAGGTTCCACCAATCAGTGGGTCGCTCACTTTAGCATGGAAGGCCATGCAGGCAACATACATACTGTACAGCGCCACCTGGAGCACGAAGACGTATTCAACATGTCAGACTTATTTATCATCACATCAACTTTTTCTCCAAAGGCCCACTTGATTTATTGAGTGTGTTCACTCAAAAAGACAGCGCTGCCCAAAGTAGGGCCCGAGGGCCTTGCATGGCCCGCCATATGTAAATGTTAATAAAAACAGGCCCAGTAATGTTTACTAAAAATATGTAATAATTTCCATACCCATTTTCTTTTTGTGAGGTAAAAATACTCTTTGAATATGCAGAATCCATAATGAAGAAGTATTTTTTCATCGTTTGATCAGGAAGCAGACGGATGTTGGTTTAGTGAAGTAAGAAAAGAAAGAGGAGGCAGAGACACCGGTGCAGAGACCACACACACGGGAACACACACACTGTCTTTGTGTTTGGCCTGCAGCCAACAGACACACTTTGGCCCCGAGTCACAGAAACACTCGGAGCAACCTGGGAAAATCACTGACAGAACATTCCTGCATGTGGATGTGGTTTGAAACCACGTTTCTAAAGGAATAAGGACAAACAAAAATGGTTCAGTGATCAAGCTGTGTTGTCCTGGCACCGCCAGCACGAGCCAAGAATGCCGTGTGCGTTCTTATCCTGTCGCTCGAAATAAAAAGATGATTACAAGGAGAAATGATGGTTAAAATGATGTCACACCTGATGTGCTGCGTAGCTGAGCAGCAATATGCCGTAGTAGTAAGCTGGGAAGCCCCCTTCTTCTTTTAGACTCTGAGTCCACCACACCAGCAGAGCGAACTCCAGCCCGATGAGCAACCTGACGGACAAACGCAGCATGTTAGCCTTCAGCGTGATTGTGAGTGTGTGAGTGTGTGTGTGTGTGTGTGTGTGTGTGTGTGTGTGTGTGTGTGTGTGTGTGTGTGTGTGTGTGTGAGAACCTGAGGGGGAAGGCTTTGTAGAAGACATCCAGGGGTCTGGGCCCTGCTGTGTATTTACTGATCACCAACGGTAGGAGAATCTGCAGAGGCACCATCGGCACCGCCAGCAATGCCAACTGCTCCTTAGGAACTCCAGCCTCCACCAGCTTCAGCCCGGTTACCGCGTCTGCTGCAGAGAAGCCCACCTGACACACACAGCGAGGACATAAGTAGAAATCACTAGCAGCAGGAAAGCAAAGGGGTGCCTCACAAGTGATGCTCGTGTACTTTAGCAGTCAGAAGCAGGACACAAAAGGTGAAGACGGCGGGCATCTTGATGATGGTCAGCAGCAACTTGAAGGTTTCAGTGACTCCCTGTGTCTCCTCCTTGACCCTACACACTCCTTCAGAACCCTCATTCTCCCTTTTAAAGATGGCTACCAGCGTCGTGGAAACCAGGAACACCATTCCCCAAAAGAACAGGAAGTCTGAGGCAGGAGAACAGACAGAATCAGGTTGTTGAGAACTCATGATCAGAAATATATCACGTAAATCAGGAAAAGGTTCTTCACCGGGATACCTGGCAAGGTGACAATGCCCACGTCCTTGGGCTCTGTTCTGAGGTAGTTGTTGCAGAAGTCTGCAGACTCAAGAGCCAGAAAGAGCACATTACCCAGGAAGTAGCCAGCTGTCTGACCCACTGAGTTACACGTGGATGCATAGCCCACATTTTCTCTGGACAACATCGTCAGGGCCCAGCCGTCCACAGCGATGTCCTAGGAGACAGAGAGGGAGGCATCAGAGAGGATCCCTCAACCTGCACGTGTCACGCTGCTGATGGGCGCCTACCTGAGTAGCCGCCAGAAAGGCGAGCATAAAGAAGACTCCAGTAAGAACCACGATGTTAGGACCTCCCTCACGCTGTAGCAGTGAGTTGACAAATGTGGAAAGGTAGAGCATGAAGAAGCCCAGCAGGTACTGTGTGGGCACCAGCCATGACTTTCTGCAGAAACATGTGGGAGAGGAAGTTTCATCCAAAATATACAACATGGAGAGAACAAAGTGGTGCATCCATAAACAGCATGGCCTTATTACCTTCTGCCAAACTTTCTGAAGTACAGAGCATCCACCAGTGGAGCCCAAAGAAGCTTGAGACTAAATGGCCAGAAAACAAAGCTAAAGAAAGCTTGGTCCTTGTAACTGACATTCTTACTCTGTAGAATCAAAGGGATGCTGCCAGCCAGTCCCAGAGGAATCCCCTGCAGCACGTAGAGGAGCAGAAGAAGCAAGACATTGCCCAGCTCACCCTTAATCCCAGTTCGGCATATGTGATGCCCCCTGGTCTCTGAATCTGAGGCTGTCATGAGAAAAGGTAACACTTCTGGGTCAGAGGTGTCACTCTCTCCCTTCTCAGTTTCCCTCATGGTTTCAGGTGGGAAGGAGACACACGCTGACTTCCTCTGTCGAGCGTTCTTATCAGCGCTTTCATCTGAGTGCTCCATGATGGAGCGGCGGGCTTCAAACCTGCCGGGCCCTCAGCAAATCTGACGAAAACAACGAAACAGATCAAACAGACGAAGCAATGGCACAATTACAGCCACGATGAGCTGCAATATACCAGAGGACCAATTAACAGTCTAGGAATTTTACAGCTGATTCAATATGCAAGCAGCGAATCTGAATCAACTTGTTCACTCCTACAAACTGATGACACACAGGTTCTTCAGCAGCGGAGGCAGTAGAGCACAAACATACTGGATGATGAGAAGAGTCAACAAATTTCACCTTGTGATCAACGCAGGGTTGAAATGTAAAGAGAAACATTTTGAGAGATTTTTTAATTTTTTAATTAGGAGTTCATTATTTATTGTTTCATTGATACAAAGACAAACAGGGACACTTGGAGTGATTTTGAGGCTGCAATACAGAACTTGTTCCCTCAAGGTTAGAGCCACAGATGAGATAGAGCTTGTTTTTAACATATGGTGCCTCATTTTAACCTTTTTTTTTTTTGTAACAGAAAATACATTTACTGTTAATTACTGAATTGATGGCCACACTGTATAACTTCTTGCCAAAATTTGGTTGATTTGTGACCATAAGTGTACTTTTTGTTATTTTCAACCCAAGTTATATCTTGTGGCCTAAAATTACAAAGTTGAGGGGACAAACTGTATCTAATTTCCTCATATATATATATATATATATATATATATATATATATATATATATATACATACATATATATACATACATATATATGTACACATATATATACATACATATATATGTACGCACATACATATACATACATATATATGTACGCACATATATATACATACATATATATGTACGCACATATATATACATACATATATATGTACGCACATATATATACATACATATATATGTACACATATATACATACATATGTACACATATATACATACATACGTACACATATATACATACATACGTACACATATATACGTACACATATATATACATACATACGTACACACATATATATACATACATACGTACACACATACATACATACATATGTACACATATATACATACATACATACATACATATGTACACATATATACATACATACATATGTACACATATATACATACATACATACATATGTACACATATATACATACATATATATGTACACATATATACATACATATATATGTACACATATATACATACATATATATGTACACATATATACATACATATATATGTAAACATATATACATACATACATACATACGTACACATATATACATACATACATACATATGTACACATATATACATACATATATATGTACACATATATACATACATACATATATATGTACACATATATATACACACATACATATACACACATACATATACACACATATACATATATATACACATATATAAACACATATATATACACGTATATATATACATATATACATATATACATATATATACACACACATATATATGTATATGTATATATATTGGAGAAAGGAGCCAAAGTGGCAGTGCGCGGAAGTGAAAAACGCAACGTGTTGACATCTGCCGCTATCTTCTGCTAGCAGAGGAAGGAGAAGCTAACGATGGAGCAGGAAAATTAACTGGCTGTTTCTTATCAAATGAGCACTCACTCGAGGATGAGGACAAATAAGAAGAAGATGCTTGAGATGAGCCAGACACAAGCGAGCGCCTTGTCTGCATGCGTACCTGGTGGTGATGACAGCGGAACTAACAGCATGCTAACTCATAAAGATGAAGAGAAACGGCGGAATTAAACAGAATCACTCAAGCCAGATCCCTTTTGAGTCGCGGTTGATTCAAGCTAGAGCCGGTAACATTTTGGGAAAAGGACACAAGTGATATGAACCTTCTACCGTTCGACTTGAGATAGGTCACACCGGCGTGAAAACAACGCAGGGAAATCAGGAAGTCATGTGCGTCTCACACGTAAATGTGTCCGGCTCCTAAGGCTGACGTGTCAATCTCCACGACATGGAGTTCCGCGTCGCTGCAAACTCCGAAGTCAACGATTAAAGACTACAGTGATTATGATAATGATGATCAGAATATTAATCAAGTACTAGATGTTGGAGTGACACTGGACAAACAACTTTATAACCTGTTCGAGGAATGAAAATGCGGGAAGAATCTAAAGTGAGAGCAAGACAGACTCGCATCCCAAATGGGCCAAGATTAATGAGTCTGTATCCCCAGAGGATGGAGACATCACACCAATAATTACATCAGTTCCACAGAACGCCTCATTAAGAGCCAAGGTTCAAGCGGCATTGAACTGTGTTTTTAAACTTTAAAAAAAAGTGGCAGAGAGAATTTACAAGCAAAGCAGTAAATGAGGAGAGGAATCTCCCAAGTTCCATCCCTCCTTTTTTGAAAGGGAGGAATGTGTGAGAAAATACCTTAACCTGCTCAAGCTGCAGTACCATTGCATCACTGAAATATTACCCAGCGACAAATATAAGTATTGGTGGTAAAATTCTCACATTTTGGCGGTAAAAGTTTGCTGTGTTTTCAGAGGTACAGTGCGACAAAACGTAGCTACTGCGTAGTAGTTGTGTACTGGCCGTTCTTGTTGAATCAAAAACGAAACAAAAAAAAAAGAATAACCACCCCCAAAAGTTACTGAATTACTGTAACACAATTAGTTGTAAATAGTTACTTCCATGTTTCACAACAGCCTTTTTGTCTGGAATATAAAAAAAGAGAGATTTAGAACTGCAATGTGCTGAGATGACTATAAAGTGAAGTTGTTTCAGTTCTATCATTTCTTACAAACAGTTTTGTCCTGAAATGTGTCTCGATTGACAGGAATGTCTCCCGGTGATGTCACTTCCAGGTTGCCATGAGGTCAAACATGGTAGGCAGCGCCTAAGTAATTTGTGTTTTAGATATATATTTGTTATCTAAAGATATTGTGAAGTGGGTCAATATTTATGGCTGTGTTGTTGTTTGACCTTCACAAAACTGCGTAGCCATTGTGACCCTATGGTGAGTCATGGGGGGGGGGGGGGGGTGTAGCTAATAAATCAATAATATCCTCTTGAATCAGAACTGGGGGGCACTTGATGGTGACTTGTGATTTCCTGGTGACAGTTTTAACTCCTAGGAGCCATTAATAGAGCAAAATCCAAAATAGGAGGGAAGTCAGGGATCTCCAAATTCTTTTTTAAACACAATCAGACCTGAAGCTTCTCCACAGTCTGCCACAGCCATGCTTGTGTGAGAGGTAATGGATAACGGCGTGCTCTGCCTTATGGTCAATATGAGTGCATGTGAAGCTGCTTATCCCTGCAGATGGCATGTGACATCATGCCAGCATGTGACAGCAGGACGGTTGTCATCATGTGAGAGGTTGCAGCTTTTGATCAGGTGTCCTGACAAAGAAAATAAGCTTCCGTCACTTGCCTGCTTGGTCGAAGAGGACGATCAGATTTGTGTCATGGCACCAGACAAACAGAGAGCTGTGATTAAATCAGTCCAGTCGTAGTCGTGCGTGTTTCAGAATTAGCATTTCATTTAAGTCATGGGGCTCAATTTCCTCCCAGCCGGGGTCAGTAGGGTCACTGAGATCTCCGTGTGTGTTAAATCATCCAAGTTCATGGATACGTCAGAGGTATTGTCACTACTGATGAGCATAATATCAAAATAAGTGTCTTTTTATGATGTTCACTGGTTCAAAATGATGCCAAACATCATGAGAAACGGCGGTCCTGTCATGATGCAGTTCATGACTTTTTCCACAGGATGGAGCAGAGTTCTTCACACCGTGACGTCTCAGCCTCTCCTCACCCCTCCACTAAAACCTGCTAACAAAGCCATACGACTATTTTTTTAAATTCCTAAACACGAGGGGGAATTAATTGCATGAATACTGCTAATATATTTTTTTTAATGATGAATAAAGTAACTGTAGTTTTTAATTCTCAGTAACTGACAGGAAGCAACTCCTTGTTCCTGGTATCTGTTGGTAGGGTTAAAAAGAAAATCCTGAGGTGGAAATCCCGCATTCACAGCTGGAGGACATTTGTGAGGACCAAAAGGCTGACGGTTGTTGTGTGTGACCCTCGCAGAGAGGAAGAGACCCACACTTAGAACATGCAGTGTGTTGGAGTACAGCGGGTTCCTCACACATATGTGCTGCTATGACCTGAAAAGAGAGGGAGGTCTGAGGTGCTCGCACAGTGAGGCTGGTAGCAACCTCACCTCCAGGTGACGCTGGTGACAGCTGGGGGCTCAAAGGTGTCAGGGCCTCCGTCTGTCTCACTCTAACCAGCCAGCAACTTCAGGGAATTCCTGTAAGTTAATTTCTTCAAATGTCCCACAAATGTCCTCTAGGAGGAGAGGACGAGCTGGAAAGATTTTGGTGGTCAAAGGTCAAATGTGATGCAGTATTTCTACCGTCAATCTTACATTACTTTTTTAACGTTAGTCCAGTCAACTGTGGGATGCTGGAAAAGGCGATGCAGTACTCTCCCAAACAATCAAAGTAAACTGTAAAATCAAGTAAAAAAAACACACACACACACACATATATATATATATATATCTCGCATATATATAATATGGTAGAATACTGGTCTCTGCTCACTTTGTTTGGCAAATTACTGCAACACCTTTTCCTGTGAAACTCCAGCAGTGTTTCCTGTGTTTTGAGGTATATATAATGTAAAAATTTACTTGTTCTTCTATTTGCATGAATTTAAATGAATGATGACGACTGAATTTTCAATTTTGGGTGAATTTCTCCTCTTTAAATATCAAATGAATAAACTGGGTTTCCAATAAGAGCGTGATGGTGACAAACTCTGACCCGCTGACGAGGTTTACGACCATAACAACCATCACCACCACCCTCATGTAACCCGTACCATGCTGTGCCGAAGCTCAGCCCTTCACTCCGGTTTTGGGGGTTTAACTTTGCGCTCCACCCCTGACTCGTTTATCCGGTCTGTCCTCCGGGTGAAAGTTATTCCCCAGTAGGAGGACGAGAGACGGTGACAGCCCACTCTCTCCCTTGCTACCCAGTCTGCTGTTGAGACAGTCGTCGGCGTGCTGAGCTCACCACAATCTGTCTCCCTCCCTCTCTCTCTCTCTCTCTCTCTCTCTCTCTCTCTCTCTCTCTGAGACCTGGGACACCGAGGCGAAGAGGACAGCTCATTCCACAACACGGCAGTCCTCCATGGCTCTGTGCAACGGAGACAGCAAGGTCAGTGGAGCGAGTTGCAGCCGCTGCTCTAGCACTGGCTTACCCGGTTGACTTCATACTAGGACCCCTGTTCCTGTTTTAGTCCCCCTCCCCGTTAATTACGGCCTGTTTGGTACCTCGGGGGGAAAGTTAGAGAGCGTTGAACACACCACCATCACTGCCTCCGAGGAGGAATGTGACCACTGCCTGTTGCAGCGTTTGAACATGTTGCTCTTAGATGCTAAGTCTTTTCTAACCTTGAGCAGAAACAAACCCTTTGCCACTAACCGTGTTGGTATTAGTCCTAAAACGGACCCCCCCTAAATTATTCGTCTCCAAGCACCGCGTGGGTTTTAGCTTAGCGCCGCTAGCCAGCTGCTCGCAGAGCGTGCTGCTAACATGCTAATGCTGATTACTGTTTATAGTAGACGTGAGCTAGCATGCGACATGGGTGATTGAGCAGCTAGCCTTAGCCGGGAAGCCTGGATTTACAATGACACCGCTGCCAACAAGGTCTGCGTGATAGCTCTGGCGTTTATTTTTCGAAGGTGACACAAAGAATCCGGTAAGACATCGTAGTTGGTGCGGCTGCTGTCACACGCTACGAGCTAACGGACTGACAGTTGGCTAACGTCGTCACTAAGCTAGTAGGAGCCAACTTGCGGTTACCGGTACACTATAGCTGCTATTACTGTTGTGCTACCAGCTTATCTGGTGCACTTTAGCGTGTAGCTGTTGGGTGTTTCGCTCATAACTTCCATGCCATTCCCGTCGTTATTCCCAGCTCATACACTGGACGTGGAGGCTATGGGTCCCGCGTCTGAAGTGTTTTTTGGCAACGGCGGAAGCGTTTTTTACCACGTGGGGTCATGTTTCTCTTTGCTGTTCTCATCCACCCAGATTTGTAGTTCTTGGAGGTGGAGATCTGTTTTATTTAGTTCCGTTACTGAGAGTGGAAACCCAATCTGTGAGCCCGCACGTTTGTAAAGATGACATGCAGATCGACAGCTACCTTGAAATAGATTCGTCAGGGGGGCCCTTAAATCATCTTTGACCAACTTGTGAGATTCATGTGACACGAGTGATGAGCTGAATGGTCGCATCGCGTTCTGCGAGAGGCAGTAGCGCAGCTCACATGTCCATAATTAGTTTAGGCCTCATTGAGTCAAATTTTCCAGGAGGTCTGAGGTGCAGCTCAAGCAGCAGGCATGGACATGCTCCTCTGTGTGTGTGTGTGTGTGTGTGTGTGGGTGCTGGTAAACATTTGTGTGATTGTTTCTCCTCTGCAATGCCTAAAAATTAACTTTGTGAATGTCACTCTCCACAGCTGGAGATCAGCAGTGCAGAGCAGAATGGGTCATGCGAGGGGGCAGTGGCAATCCTGGATGCAGGGGCCCAGTACGGCAAGGTGATTGACAGGCGGGTGAGGGAGCTGTGTGTCCGCTCAGAGATCCTCCCCTTGGAGACCCCAGCCTTTGCTATCAGAGAGCAGGGTTACAGGTGAGCACATTGAGATATATTGACCAATGTAGAATTGTGACTCTGTTTTGTGAGTCTTTCACCTCCCTCACACACCTGAGCCGTGGGACGTGTGGGGTCCAGCACGTTTGAGCCGGTGTGACGGCTCATCTGACCTCTGGTGGCGACTAAAAAATGATGAATGATCTGCACCAAAACCCGGGTCTTGGTTCACTGAAATTAATCTTGGTGTGAGGTGAAACGGTCAAAACCAAAAAATCTAAAACAATGTTTTGATGTTGGGGAGGGAAGGAGGGAGGGAGGGGAAGATTAAAAAACAAAAAGGCAAGTAAAGGCTGTGTTGTAGTTGGACAGCTTCATGACGCCACAAGTCCGTCTGATTAGGACGCCGTTGGACAGCTGAGATATGGAGACAGTTGTGTGGCAAAAACATCAAAACTGACATCCATTGGAAGCACACTTGAATGCATTTTGACAGGATTGCGTGTGACTGCCTCCTGTAGGGCGATCATCATTTCAGGGGGTCCCGCCTCTGTGTATGCAGAAGATGCCCCCTGGTTCGACCCTGCCATATTCACTATCGGAAAGCCTGTCCTGGGCATCTGCTATGGCATGCAGGTACACACACAACAACACGTGATCGTGGAGAATGTCCCTCATCCTGTACACCTTTGTTCAAGAATGCAGTTTTGCTATATGTATTCACTTTGAGTAGCTGCACTTTTCCATGACTCCAGGCTACTGTTCAGCTTCTTCTCCCCAAACGGGACTTCCTCGCCGTCTTCAAGGTCACGTTGACACTAACTGAGGGAGATGAGAGCATCACTCACTCACTTTTCCCAGCCAGCCTGCAGATTAAAACCAGCAGCTGTCTGCTCTCAAGCACATTCTCTAAAACGAGCTGTGTGCTCAGTTTGCTGTGTGTCTCTTGTGTCACAGATGATGAATAAAGTTTTTGGCGGCACAGTACACAAGAAGAGTGTAAGGGAAGATGGAGTGTTCAGTATTGGACTGGACAACACTTGTTCCCTCTTCAGGTAACACACAAACACACACACGTATACATGTAAAAGAGGTGCAGGCCCCAGCAGGACTCTCTCACCGACTATGTAGTGGCGATGGTTTTCTGAGAACAGCTTCAAGGATCGTGGCTTGATGCTGCTTTTTAGCAGATGCGGGGAAACTGCTCAGCTCCTGAATGTGGCTCAGTATTTACTGCATAGTAGCTGCTATCTTGGAACTGCGTGTCTTTGTACTTTTATTTTTTTTGGCACCAGATGTTCTGTGTAATTTTTCCAAGCGGGGGGAGAAAAGTAGTAGGATCACAAGAAGTGCCAGTCATGAACTCGCATGGCGTGAACCTCCATGGGCCTTTTTGATATCAGGATGTCACGCATGGAAAGGAAACCTCAAGATTAAAGTGTCAAAGTGTGGTTGAGCTGGATGCATTTGTAATCTGGCATTATTTGAAATGTCTGTATGTTTTTACGTGTGTGCCAGAAAGCAATCGCTGAAATCTCTGCATGTAGATCCTCAGTCGTGTGTTCAAGGAGAAGTGTTAGGATGTGCATTTTCCCCATCCAATATATCGAATAGATAAAATACTTTTGTGTGTGTGTGTGTGTGTGTGTGTGAAACCAGAGGCCTTCAGAAGGAGGAACTGGTGCTGCTGACCCATGGAGACAGTGTGGATAAAGTGGCTGATGGTTTTAAAGTGGTGGCCCAGTCAGGGAACATCATTGCTGGTGAGCAGCGTGTGAAACAGAGGCTGAGGCCCTGATTAAAAAAAATCCAATGCTACTGCAGTATGAAAAAAGCTCCATCTGTTCTTGTAGGATCTGATTCATTTTGTTTTTTGTTTGCCTTCATCCAGTGTTGTGATTTTGGTTAACAATGTAATTCAAATGGATGTTTCCTGTGTTGTTTAAAACTACTGTGCATCGTATTGTCTTATAAATTAATTTCTCTTCTCGCAAAATGAGTTCTCGCAATTCTCGTTAAGCTGACCGCATAAATCTCTCTGCATTTCAGACGAAATGTCATTGGTGTGTGTGGTGACTTTCCCAGGCTACCATTTAGCCTCTACCAACTTTAATTTGAATGGATAATTTGAAATAAAAACATTAGTAGATTAGTATTGCAGCTGTTGTAAATTTCCACCACAGAGGAGCCCACAGTGGAGCTTATGTTGTCTTGTTCAGCGCTGCAGCTGTCACTACTTCTGGATCTGCTTTATAGGAAGACATTAAGACGGTGGTTGATGAATACTGACGTTAACAGTCTCCTCATCTGCTGTGTTTTGTCCACCAGGAATTGCTAACGAACAGAAGAAGCTGTACGGAACGCAGTTTCACCCTGAAGTCGACCTGACAGAGCGAGGCATGGAGATGCTGCGTAACTTCCTCTTTGAGATTGCGGGATGCACAAACAACTTCACCGTTCAGAACCGCCAACAGACCTGCATCAGTGACATCCGAGAAAAAGTAGACAAGTCCAAAGTCCTGGTGAGTCAAAGTTAGGGTTCGTTTGTGATGGCATCTCTCAATAAAAGGGGGGCGAAAGAAAAAGAGCAGGAAAGAATTGTCAGCAAGTAGGTAGAATGTGCTATTTGTGGTCGTTTAAAACTGAGGTGCTGAGTGTGCTCTGGTAGCTGCTCTGCAAGTGGTGCTAGCACGAGTGGTGAGATGTTAAATAGAATCAATTAAACTCTCAAATTAAAGCGTTCGGTGTGAAAAGCGGCTGTCGACTCCCTGAGCGCCTTCAAACTGGGCCTCATCTCAGGGGAGCGTGAGGGTGATAAAAGAGTGAAGGAAACGGGCTCCGAGCACATGATTTAAATTTAAAGACGAACGCGTCACCTCTGTTTGTTGTTCTTCAACTACAGTGAGGTTGCAGCTGTCGCTCGCTGTTTCTTACTGGGCTGCACAAGTGGGCTCTGGGATGTGTGACTCCCAGGAGCTGGAACGGCACTAATTAAAAGTACAACAGCATCAAGGCTGTAGCCATCCTTTCTTTATAAATGAGTCCATGATTTTCCTGCCAATGAGCAGATGCAGTATTTTGATGTTCAGAGACAACGTGACCAAAACAACCTGCTTCACAGAGTGTTTGTGATGATTGCTTCAGGTGCTGCTGAGTGGTGGCGTCGACTCAACAGTGTGCACAGCCCTCCTCAACAAAGCTTTGAACCAGGACCAGGTGATAGCGGTTCACATCGACAACGGTTTCATGAGGAAGAGGGAGAGCCAGAGTGTGGAGGAGGCGCTCACTAAGCTGGGCATCAAACTCAAAGGTACTGGCAAAGAGGCCTTGACAGCGCGCCCCAACCTGGAGAGACCCAGAAATGTCCTCAAACCCAAACCAGACCGTGCGTTATTAGAAAGCTCAGAGCTGGACCCGGCCAGAACTGAGAAATACTGGGCCCAACCTGAACCTGGTCAGCCCAGAGACGCAGCACCGATTCCAAAGTTGTGTCCTGTTATTGATGTTAGAACTTAGTGTCTTATCTGATGTGGAAGCTGGTGCTGCTCGACTGTGATTTGACTCGTTTAATCAGTCAAAGATGCATAAATTCACATTTTCTGTTCTCGCCTACATATTTATAGAACAAGTACCTACATAGTTGTGGGATGTATAACCCACTCCTGTTGTCTGGCCTGCCCCCCCCCCCCCCCCGTCTCTTCAGTGGTAAATGCAGCTCACACCTTCTACAACGGAACAACGACACTTCCCATCTCTGAGGAGGACAGGACACCCCGGAAGCGCATCAGCAAAACCTTGAATATGACCACCAACCCTGAGGAGAAGAGGAAAATTATTGGAGACACATTTGTCAAGGTGAGTGCACGCCTGCCTGCTTGTACACCCGGCTTGCAGTTTGTATGGATACAAAGTCAGGGGTTGAAATGGATTGCACCCTGCAGGTGTCAGAAAATGATTTGGGACTCCTGTCACGGTCGTGTGGGGCAGGTGTGGTATGGAGAGGGAGGGGCTGTTGTCTCTTTGGCTCCGTGTGGATGATGTCAGTCATGGTGAGCTCAGTGAGGCTTTCCAAAGAATGTTGTTGTTGCCCTTTTTTAAATCAGATGTCACTCGCTGGGTAAAGTTCGGTGGAGCTCGTGATGTTGGGCTATGTTTGCCGCCTGTGTAGGAGTCAGCTTGGCTGAGCTCATGGAGGCGGAATCTTAACATTCGAAAGTGGTAGTTGCTGTCATTGCTGAGGCATAAGATGATGAACATGCTGACAACGAAGACAAGATTGATGAGCCTCGTGACACCGTCAGCGTCAGTTTAAGTCGCTGATTTGATGACTGACTGCTCACGTTAATATGTGAGACATCACGGCTAGCTAACGTAGCGCTCGCATCAATCTATCAAGCTTTGGAGTTAGCATGCATTAATGTGATGAAATCCATCCATTTTCTACTGCCTATCCCAGCAGCCTTCCCCCTGGACAGGTCACCAGTCCATGGCAGGGCCAACACATAGAGACAGACAACCATTGGCTCTCCCAGCCACGCCTACGGTCAATTTAGAGTCTGGATTAACCTGGTCCCGAGATGAAATCATGGACAGGTTATGAAACTGTCGATCTTCAGTGGATCGTATGATGAGGCTTTGTGTTTGTGTGACCCTCCTCCTCTCTGGAAACTCTCTGTATAAAACCTAAACCCTTTGAACCTTTACTTTTATTTACTGAGCACCAGAATCATTATGGATGTCTCAAGAGTCTGGACAATGCAAAGAAAAGTATCATGTAGTCACTCCAGCTAAATATTTGATTCCATATTTATGTGCTCTTTTTAATCATCATCTTCAGTTGTTTACACCTCTCTAACAACAAATGCAGCTCAAAGTGCTTTACAATAGACATGAATACATAGAATACATAGACATGAATATATGTTAAAACCATAAAGAGAGTAAAACCTGAATGCATGTCAAAGCCATTTATTCAAATAGAATTACAATTAAAATATTTAAAAGATACAAACAAAGCATAAAATTTTATTTTATTTGAGAGTAAAGCAGAGAGCAAGTGCAGCGCTTGATTAAGGTAAAGAAATGTGTTTTAAGCTTTCTTTTCTCACGCAAGCTGGCTTCCTTGAGGCGTTGCGTCAGACCGTATGGATTGGTTTGCTTTTCAGGTGGCGAATGAAGTCATAGGAGAGATGAATCTGAAGCCAGAGGAGGTTTTCTTGGCCCAGGGCACCCTGAGGCCTGACCTCATCGAGAGCGCCTCTCATCTCGCCAGTGGAAAGGCAGAGGTCATCAAAACACACCACAATGACACAGAGCTCATCCGCAAACTCAGAGACGAGGTACCTCACACGTGCACGCACCCGTTTCTACTGTAGTGTCAGTGAGCAGCTTATCCTGCTGCGTCAGCATCCTTCACTCCTAAAGCTCTTCTCTGCCTTTTGACTCCGTGCCACAGGACACCCGTAGGTGCTACCCGTTCACCCCTCCCCTTACCAGCTGTTTCATGGGTGTTCTGTGTGATTTTTCTCCTTTCAGAAGAATTCCACCACTACGCAACACTCAAGCACGTCACTCGCTGTTGCACTGCTGATTGTACCTGTTTGTGATCCTGCAGGGAAAAGTAATCGAACCGTTGAAAGATTTCCACAAAGATGAAGTCAGAGCACTTGGCAGGGAGCTGGGTCTGCCAGAGGAGATCGTCTCTCGACACCCTTTCCCTGGCAAGTACATAATCACACATGGCTGTTATGTGAATGCTTATAGTGGGTACATAAGGTGCAGGTGTTTCATCTGTCATTGGCCAATAAGAGCGCTCCTCCCCTCTCCTGTACATGTAGGCCCTGGTCTCTCCATCAGAGTGATTTGTGCAGAGGAGCCGTACGTCTGTAAGGACTTTGCTGAAACGAACAACATTCTCAAAATCGTCACGGACTTCTCTGCCAGTGTCAAAAAGGTCAGAAGGTCCTACTTACTGTTATGTGCAGCCTCTGCTGGTTGATTGGCCACATTGCACCAAAAGACCCATCACTGCGCTCATGTTCTTCAGATCATTCAAAGATATTTCTGTTTGTCATAGTTTTTGCTGTATTCATACATGAAGGAGTGTTTGCTCTCTGTCTCCTCTCCAGCCCCACGCTTTGCTTCAGAGAGTCAAGTCTTGCATATCAGACGAGGAGGAGGAAAAGCTCATGCAGATCACCAGCCTTCATTCACTCAATGCCTTCCTGCTGCCCATAAAAACTGTCGGCGTCCAGGTACTCCAACGTCCCCTTCATCAAATCCAGTCACTCTGCATTTGGATTAAGTTCTGTGTTCCTGAAAGCACCACCTCGTCCAAAAACTGCAGTTTTTCAGTTCAGTTGTCTTTTACTTCCTTAGGCTGCGTAAGGCAGGTGGTAGTCCACTTCGAACCTCCTAGTTTAGGAACCTTGCTTCTACTCATAAAAATATCAGATCTGCATTGAAAGTTGACCTGCTACAGAAGCTCCTTCGATGCCTCATCAATCAGGAAGAAGCCTCACTCAGAGCCTCAGAAGTTCATCAGACAACCTTTCTATCAGTCTTGGATCCTCGTCAGGCCTGATTTTGACCTGATGATGATCCAAGATGGATGTAGCTTGAAGTGAGCGTGCAGGATGTATAGCTACTCCGCTGAGTCCTTAGATGACTAAACAGCCTTTTATAGCAACATTTCCAGCAAAGGCTGGCCCAGAAATGCGTATCTGAACTGCTGCATAGAAGTCCTGATGTCTTCAGAGCTGCTGATGAGTGCTCAGGCAGTGGTGGCTTGAAAGAGAGCATCATTGTTGCTGCTCGTCTCTTGTTGTTATGTCTGTGACTCAGTGGTTAACGACGAGTCATGTCTGCCCACACACATCTTTGTGGTACCTGCGGTGGTACATGCCGGGTGTTGCAAGCCAATCCGATATTGTTTGTAAAAGAAACAAAAAGACCAGTGTGTAGAAATGGCAGGGAAACATAGAAGAACGGCAGACTTTTCCAGTTGTTAAAGTTGAGCATGAGTGTTGTGTGGAGAGAATGAGGGACTGTGCTGGGTGTGTTCTATTACTTCCTGTTTGAAACCAGAGTTTAATTTAGCTAAAACCTCAGATTGTGGTTCAGGCAGGAGACGGAGGACAAACACAGACAACTGCTCCTCGTCTATTTGTAGAAACGTCTCAATGTCGGAGGGAAGTCACACATGCTAACTAATGTTTAAGAGTTTTGTTGCTGTCAGTGCTGTTACTCCATCTCTCCCTCTCCTACAGGGTGACTGCCGCTCCTACAGTTATGTGTGTGGTGTCACAAGTAAAGAATCTCCGCACTGGGAGTCTCTCATGTTCCTGGCCAGACTCATCCCCCGCATGTGCCATAGCATCAACAGGTAACACACATCTCAGACCTCCTCAGTGCTCCTCTGGATCAGTCGAGCACACTGACTTATTTATACTTGCATGTTTTTTTCCTCCATCCCAGAGTTGTGTACGTATTTGGTTCCCACGTGAAGGAACCGCCAACAGACATAACCCCAACCTTCCTGACCACAGGTGTTCTGAGCACGCTCAGACAGGCTGACTTCGTAGCTCATTCGATCCTCAGAGAGTCCGGTGAGTGAGAGTTTCTTTAGATGGGCTGAGCAGACTGAGAGGCCTTTGTTTGAATTTGGGGAATATGTGGCTTTACCAGTCCTAGTAGGTTTAACACTTTCATCACATCAGGCTAATTAATGATAGAATATCATTTGTAAGTTACATGGAAGGTCAGATAGTTTATACATGTGAGCAACTACCATGAAGAAGAGGAAGAACTTCTAGAGAGCTTGAGGCCAGTGGCAGCATAACTTTAGTTGCCATGTCAGCATACTTGCGTCAGCAAGGGGAATTTCACGAATCCCCAGAGGCAAACTCCATCTGATTGAGAACATGTTCTTGGCCTCTGTTGAGCGGAAGCTTCTGTTCTGCTGCGTCTGTACCTTCGTGACTACAGAAGCTCTGTTCCATCCTGCTAATTTAAGCTCACCTGCGCCGTCGCTGCAAGTCATCCATGAAATATTCTGCAAGTCTTTAAGACGAGTCAGAAGGCCTCGGTGAACGTGTGCTCAGGATTCATGTGGAGCTGAAGGTGGATTCAAGCTTGTAATAGAAATGAAGATGCCCCTTGAGTTAGACAAAAGGAGACTTTCACACCTGAATGAGTCGCTACTCTGCAGGTATGATTCGGTCCAGTCAGTATCAGCACCGTCACCTCTGATGGACACAGCCCACAGGCGGTTGGTGTAGTGGACTTGGGAGGGGACGATCACAGTCAACGACGGCGCCTGCAGCTCGCGCTGACGATCTCGTCACTGCAGTTCAACTGGAGCAACCAGACAAGTGACTGGAGCGAATAAAGACTATAGAATTGATGAGCTTTTTGTGGTTGTTCTGTTAAACATTTTTGCAAATTAACGTGCTGCACCATCTCCTTATCGACTCTCTGTTAGAGCAGTTACACACACACACACACACACACACACTCTCTCTCTCTCTCTCTCTCTCTCTCTCTCTCTCTCTCTCTCTCTCTCTCTCTCTCTTTCTGTCTCGTCTCAGACAACTACTATTTTGGTTTGTGTAGCAAAGTCAGGAAATGATGATGTATGTGTGAAAGCTTCCAAATACTCAGACCCTCTTAACATCTGTGCGTAAATGCACATTTGGACTGTACCAATGCTGCAAGAGGGAGGAGGTGGTCCCTAAACCTGCGTTCTGGACTGGAACTGGGGTCTCGTGAGGACATTGAATGCTAATTTGTAACTTGAATCACATGTTGAACTTTTGTTCTCCGTGTCTGCGTTTCTTTCAGGCTACTCAGGTAAGATCAGCCAGATGCCAGTCATCCTGACCCCCCTGCATTTTGACCGTGACCCTCTGCAAAAGCAGCCGTCCTGTCGGCGCTCGGTAGTTGTCCGCACCTTCATCACCAGTGACTTCATGACTGGAATCCCCGCCATGCCAGGCAACCACATCCCAGAGGAGGTACGTCAGCTTGAAGCCTCTCCAGCAAGTTCATAGGGAACCAAATGGAGCTCAGCAGGCTCCGCCCACCCTCAGCGCAGCTCTGGTTCCATTTCCAATGATATTTCAGCAAATTCTGATGTAAAGAGTTTTATACAACACAGCCATAAAAATTAGATTTGATGCAAAAAGGTTCAAATAGAGAGAGACAAAAAATCAAAGGTACAAGACGGTGTGCATTCATCTCACGTGGCGTGACTGACACTTGCTGAGGAGATAAAGTTTGGAGAGAGAAGTTAAGGGTTTTACTTGTGAATTAAGTTTTACGATCATTCTAATCGTCATAAATACTAATTCACCTCGGGATGCTCAGAGTTCTGGAGGGTTGACCTTCTGCTCCCGTTTGCTCAGGTGGTGCTGAAGATGGTCAATGAGATCAAGAAGATCCCAGGAATCTCCAGAGTCATGTACGACTTGACCTCCAAACCACCCGGCACCACAGAGTGGGAATAAAACCCAAACGCCGTATCGTACCGATCGGACACACACTCACACACAATGCACAAACACACTCAACAGTAATCAGAGAGGGTGGGCTCTCCTCCCCTTTTGTCCTTCCTCCTCTTCCTCTCCCTTCGCTCCCTCCCTCTCTTCAACATTCCCATGGAAGGCAGACCGTACTGTGATGGGCGCTCCTGCCACGGCGCTACTACTCTGCTCTCCCACCACTCCTCCCTGGTCTTAATGTTTTTGGCGATCGGGTTTGATCGATAATGGTTATTGATAATATATTGAGTTTGTCATTTTTGATTCACGATGCGTTTCCTCCCTATTTCGGAAAGGTGAAATCGCTGCTTCCTGTTGTGAGGTCGGCTGTTAGACTGGGACTCCAATTGCATTGTGGGAGGAACAAAGAAACACAAGAACCTAGTGTGTAAAGGAGGAACAGTCGGAGGGTGTAGAAATCTCCAGCAGCCGATCCGGAATGTTTGTGTGTCGTAGGTCGGAACGCGTCCTCTCTGTCCGTGTCTCATCTTCACCTCCTGCCTGTATACTGTGCTATGAGGACGGCCGTCTGTCCAAAACCTGAACAGACGAACACCTTTGTGACCAATTAACACTTTTTAAGCTTTCTGTTTTGCCAAATTAGAATATGCTGTGGTGATCTAAAGTCTTGGGCTTCATTTAACGAAGAGGTTTTTGACTGTTGCTGACGGCGACGGCGAGGAGGTGGCTGGTGTGAAGCTGGGATGGAGAACTTTGTATGTGCCTGTTCTTTTTTTTTCTTTTTTCTTTTTTCTCCAGTTTTTCTTTGACGTGACCCGACCAGGACCCTGATGTTTTCAGAAAGCAGGATAGAACACTGTTTCTCCTCATGCTGCAATATGTATGCTTTTTATGAAGAATGAATTTAGCAGGAGGACTAACTTAATAACAGAATAAGTACAGTAGAGTTTATAACCACCTCGTGTAAATTGCTGTCATCGTGTCATCCTTTTTCGGCTGCTCTTGTGTTATGAAAGGGCGTATTCTTTGCACATGTATTCCTTTTTAACCCATGAAGCCATGATGCTTTATCATCATAATCGTGCATCCAGCAGTGACGTCACCGCGTTAAGTGTTATTGCTCTGTAGTGTCAAAGGTCAGGTGAAGAGTGTTGCCATCTCTAACAAACACACTGTGCTTCACCTGTCTGTCCCGGACGGTCAAACATGATCTCTCTCGTCTTCTCGACCTCAGTGATTACAGCACTCAGGTTTAACTGAGTTTTAAAAAGTGTATTGTACCCCGTTGCTGACATTTCACGTGGACGGGGCGGTTCTCATGCCTCCAGAACTTTGTCTTTGTGCCTCTCATCCTCTGTTATTTCCTCCCTTTAACAACAACGTTTCCCCTACAACGCAAAAGACGAAAGGTTTCCTGGCTACGGTTTTTTTAGTGTCTCTCCCTCTCTTCTTCTGCCTTTTTATATGTGTGTATTTTATGTTGCATTTGTCTCCATAGAAAACAACAGCTTGATAATAATGGACATATAATTTTGTAGTTGGATTTAATTGCAATATCCACGAGATTAAGTTATGCAAATTTGTCTCTTTTTTTTTTTCAACAATGCTCATTCTCCTTAGTAATGTGCCTCAAACCAAGCCACTGCATGCAGTTTCAACTATGATGACATTTGTACAATGAAAACTGAGCTTTAATAAAGATCTCCATGTTGAAACTTCTCACCTCTGCTGCCGTCATCTTCCTGCTGCTCCGCCATCGTGACGGACCGCATTCACATCCAGACTTCTGATTCTGACATCAGGAAACCAGCAGAAAATACCAGAAGGATAAAGACGTAAATCACTTTTATTGGTGAGCAGTAAATAGTTGGTAGTACACAGATAAGTACTAGTACCGTGTATTTGCCAACTTTTATGACTACCTTTTATTACAACAGCTTTTAGCAATAGAATGGCGAGTTATTTAGAGGGGAGAAGTTCAGTATCAAAGTACTGTTCTTGGGTATAATTAGAAGTACTTGCATCAGTGTGTCCTTGTTTACTCAACTACATTGCGCCGGATTACTTCAGTATGGAGGCATTTTGCAGTTACATGTATTTTTTTTTTGTCACCTTGGCTACAGTTCTACTTTTTTAACGATATAAATACTTCTGTCACTCTTGTTTACCAGCATCCAGTAATTTGTGGCCTCCAGAGATTCACAGTTGTTGATGAACACTGATAAACACTCGTATTCACACCGCTGCAGTGTTAAACAGCTGGTCATTTACTGCGCATGAAGACTGAAATCACATCGTTTTCTTCACTGTTTTTGGATTTCATTTTTTAATACGACTTTAATGGAAAAATGAAAAAAAACCTGATTGATTTCCTGCAGATTCTCACATGAGCTCAGTTACACACACGCGCGCGCACACACACACACACACACACACACACGTCAGTCTTTCCCAGAAACAAAAACACCTTCCCCTTTTTTGCATTGCTTCCTGCAGTAAAAGTGACATCTTTGTACAGTAAACAGCCACATCACTGGACGCCGTCAGTCATGGTTACCCAGGCGACGTCCCTCTGTGTGGGGGTGCAGGTGCGTGTGTTTCCCCTGCTGACTGAGAGACAAGAGCAGACAAGTTCAGTCACCGATCAACATCCCTCCCACTCAGGGGACAGTTTGAAACAGTAGCCAAGCTGTAATACTGCGTAAATACTGCAAGTTACCACATGCTGCCAATTAACTCCTGGCCTGTGGCGGTTTGTCTGCAGCACAAATGAATTAACTGACATTTACTGGATGAAAGTGGAAGAACTGAGATGAGAGGGTGTGATTTGTCAGTTTTTGATTTTTTTTTTTCTTCTTGTGGTCCAGTTTGTGCTCCTGATGGAAGTACAAAGTCCCTTGAAAGCCCCTTATACCTCCTTTAATATCTCAGGGATGAGACGTGTATTATTAATGAACAAAGTCAAGCAAATTAATTCATGAATTGTGCTCCCAGTTAGGCAGTAATTCCCCATCCTGCTTTCCATCCACCCGGTGAGTCGGGGCTCAGGTTACCAGCAGCAGCTCGTCTCCCCTGAGGACCAACCAGACACCGTCCCTCTTCACTGTCTCCTCTGCTGTCGGACTCACACGGACGTTTCTGCGGCTGCAGGACATGGAAATCCATCGCTTTCTTCTTGGATTACTTGCTTTTCTCCACTTCTGCTTGCCTGTTGCACCACAGTCCACATGCAAGCTGAAGGCCAAGTTCAACCTGAGCGGTTACAAGGATGTGGAGAAGAAGAAGGTGGTGGTTGGTGGGATGTTTCCTGTCCATAAGCGAATCGCCTCCAGCGATGGCAACACGTCCAGGGTGCCCATCTCCTCGGGGTGCGAAGGGTGAGTCGGTTCTTTCCTCTGGGTCACTCTTTGAATTCAAAGTGGGAGGTTGAGTTCATGACAGGTAATTTCTCGCGTTTCTTCTTAAACGAGAGTTTTATTTATTTGGGTGATTTTGTGCTTCAAGTCTACAAAGACTTGTGACCACATGAGGTTGCAGCAGAAATCAAGACGGAGCAGCGCAGCTCCTCAGGGGCCACATTCATGCTCTTATGGTCTCCACCAGGGGGTTCAGACCTTTAAGACGTCTGCTCCCTGCCCTCTTGGTGGTGATTTTGAGAATAACTTCTGAAATAAATTTTATACAATTAAAAAAAAAAAAAAAAAAAGATTAATGTGTGGGACAGAAGCATCCTGTTTGTCCATCCCTCTCCAGGTTCAACTTCCGCACCTTCCGCTGGACCCAGACCATGCTGTTTGCCATCGACGAGATCAACCAGAAGGACGAACTGCTGCCCAACACCGACCTGGGCTACGTCATCTACGACTCCTGCTTCACCATCTCCAAGGCCGTGGAGGGAACCCTCACCTACCTGACGGGCCAAGACGAGGCCGTGCCCAACTACCGCTGTGGTAACGGGGCGCCCCTGGCTGCTCTGGTGGGGGCTGGAGGTTCTGACTTGTCCATCGCCACCGCCAGGATACTGGGACTCTACCACTTCCC
Source organism: Aulostomus chinensis (assembly GCF_037954235.1). NCBI lineage: Eukaryota > Metazoa > Chordata > Actinopteri > Syngnathiformes > Aulostomidae > Aulostomus > Aulostomus chinensis. Next base: position 2,570,468 of record NC_141329.1, read on the forward strand.
ACAGGTGAGGGAGCACCGTCTGAGATTATAATCCATTTTTAATATCTAAATGTGAGTTCCATTAGATAAGAGTGCTGGCCAATCGGTCTTCAAACGCCTGTTGTTTAGGTCAGCTACAGTTCAACGTGCTCTGCCCTGGAAAGTAAGTTCCAGTTCCCCACCTTCCTGAGGACCATTCCCAACGACAAGCACCAGTCCACCGCCATGGCCCAGATGGTGCTGCACTTCGGCTGGTCCTGGGTGGGAACCATCGCCGCCGACGATGACTACGGCAAGTACGGCATCAAAGACTTCAAGGAGCAGGTGGAGGAGGCCGGCGTCTGCATCTCCTTCTCTGAGACCCTCCCCAAGGTGATGGCTTTGTCCTCCAACTGCTCTTCCTCCCCTGACTCGCAGGACTAACGACATCACACCGTATTATCACACCTCAGGTGAGTTCGCCGGAGGACATCCAGCGAATCGTCGACACTATCGTTGAGTCTACAGCCAAGATCATCGTGGTCTTCTCATCAGATGTGGATCTTAGTCCTCTGGTCCTGGAGCTGCTCCGCCACAACGTCACCAACCGCACCTGGCTAGCCAGCGAGGCCTGGGTGACCTCCGCCCTCATCAACCAGCCGGGGGTGAGCACCAGCTCCCTGTTGGACCACAACTGGACCGGTCCCAGGGAAATGAGCTGACCAGGTGTGTTGTGTTCCAGGTGGGATCCGTGCTGGGTGGCACCTTGGGCTTCGGTGTGAAGAGGGCTGACATCCCTGGTCTGCAGCACCACTTGCTGAACCTGGACCCCTACGCTGACCCTCTCACTGAGGAATTCTGGGAGACGGTGAGTGAGATCCTCCCTCAAAGGCGTTCTGGTTGGTAGGTTTTCTGGTTGAGAATATCGGTGGAGCGTTCTGTCAGACATCATCCAGGAAGTCATGTGACAAAGAGGGAGAAGTGATAATCAGGTTGGGTTTCCGGCACCAAACGTTTGCCTTCATTGTGTGATACAGAACCGTTCTGACTGGCTGTGTTCTGGAAAATTCTCTGGCGAAGGCAAAAAAAAATTGAAAACAGATTCTTCTGATCAGCAACTTGGAAGTCAGATTTAAATAAAATGGAAGGGTTTGAACTGAAAACCTGTCAATGATATGCTGTTTTCCGTTATTTTAAGTGAAAAAGGCGACAACCAATGACATCATTGCAAATAAAAAAAGAAAAAAATTATGATTTTTTTCCCCCCTGTGCTATACAAGAGTTGAATTATTGGGTTTGTTTTTGTAAAACGTGTTAAAAGTTTAATGTTTCATCTAAACATGATCGGTAATTTTAGTGCATTTTTGTCCTGACACTGATTACCATGTCGTAATCAGTCGTGACAGGATTGTAAGCTGTTATTGCGGTGTGACTTCCTCTTGGTCACGTCGGGCTGCTGCTCATCAGATCTTTGTCTCTCAGGTGTTCAACTGCACGCTGGACTACGGGAGAGCTCTGAGGCAGCGGCCCGGGACCCTGAGGGGGGTCCCTGAGGGTCTGTGCACAGGTAGCGAGTCACTGGTGCAGCTCAACAACACTTACTGGGACGTCTCCCAGCTGCGAATCACATACAGGTCAGTCCCAACTACCGGTGCTGCAGGTATTACTTCTGACAACACAGTACTAAGTACTGCGTTCAGCCACATTTGATAGTTCAGGTTAACACTGGGTGATAACTGAGTCATGTAACCCAACTCCAACCACATTTCAGTTGCAGCTGATGTTCACATGCTGAAATCTGCCCAGTTACTGCTCCATTTGTTGTTGACGCCCCAATGTGGTATCACGTGACACTGTCGACCAATCAGAGCTGTTACAGGAAGCAGAGTCCTTGGTGATGGAGTTTGATTGCTAATTTGTTCGTTTTCACAAGCAGAAGTACTTTATGTATCCCTTAAATGTTACTACAACATGTATTTGTACAGATACCCACAAATACAACATATGGAAGCATCTATATACCCAGGTACAGAGGGAACAACAACAAAGTATTACTTTGATGAGCTCCCATTTCGGATGAGACAGGCGGTGTGAAGAAGGTCATAATGGTTCATTTTATTTAATTGTAATATTGCAATCATTTTGATTTATTACATTCTGGAAGTAGTTTTCCCAACGATGCTGTATGCTGATGGAATGTCGATGTGAATGATGTCACTGATACTTCATCTCAGTGTCTACAAAGCCGTGTACGCTGTTGCTCACGCGCTGCACAACCTGGAGCACTGTGAGCCGGGACACGGGCCATTCACCAGGAACGAATGTGCTTACATCACCAACTTTGAGCCATGGCAGGTATTTGTGTGTGGATGTGTGTGTGTGTGTGTGTGTGTGTGTGTGTGTGTGTGTGTGTCTGACTGACATCTAAATCAGTTCCTGTCCTTCTTAGCTGATGTACTACCTGAAGAACGTCCGATTTAAGGTGCCGCACACAAATGAAGAGGTCTACTTTACCGACGGTGATGTGGACGGTTTATATGACATCATCAACTGGGCGATCAATAGCGACGGGGAGGTTTCTTATGTCACTGTGGGGCACTATAACGGCTCAGCAGCTCCAGAGGACAGGATGACCATCATGAACGACTCCATAGTGTGGAACAATGAAGTGTTGGAGGTCAGCGGCCTGCCAGCTTGATCTCCTAGATTAGGATTAGCTGGTCAATGTCAGGGTAATGTGTGTGTGTGTGTGTGTGTGTGTGTGTGTGTGTGTGTGTGTGTGTGTGTGTGTGTGTGTGTGTGTGTGTGTGTGTGTGTGTGTGTGTGTGCGCGCGCGCTCCAGCCTCCTCGATCAGTGTGCAGTGAGAACTGTCAGCCAGGCACCAGGAAAGGGATCCGGCAGGGAGAACCGGTCTGCTGCTTTGACTGCATCCCTTGTGCTGACGGAGAGATCAGCAACACAACCAGTCAGTACACAACTTTCGATTGGTCCCTAAAATATATGAGGATTTTCTTCCAGGTGAGGCCAACTAGCAGCTGAAACTTTAAAACCAAGAGCTTAAAGCAACGCTGGCCTTTCTGGTACTCAAAGAGTGGAGTCTCGAGGTCACAAAGACATGTTTACCCCTGCTGCTCCACTTCTTTGTGACTCCAGGATCAGAAAGGGCCTGACGAGTATCTGGAGGCTAATGGCAGCTGATGTCCAATGTCCAGTCAATTTTTAAGAAGGCTGTTGCCTCCTGGACATGAGGTTTTCTAATTATTATCTTCAAGTATCGCCTGCAAAAGAGAGACAAATACAAAAACAAAGCTCTAGCGTTTACGGGTGTTGCTGGTTTTAGTTTTTGGCTGTGAGCGGATAAATGTGACGCTCTTCTCGCCCTGACAGACGCTCGTGAATGTGTCTTGTGCAGCGGTGATTACTGGTCCAATGATGCTCATGATACCTGTGTGCCTAAAGTCATCGAGTTCCTGGCCTTTGGAGAACCGCTGGGGATCACGCTCATCGTCATCTCTGCCTTCGGAGCGCTGATAACCATCGCTGTCGGGGTGAGAGCCACTCGGGGGAACATTTACCCTCCGGTGATGTCATAAACAGGTTGCATCCAGAGTATGAACACGTGTTCTGCTTTTATTAGGTGGTGTTTATGGGGCACATCGGAACTCCTTTGGTAAAAGCCAATGATGCTCTGTTAAGCTTCTCGTTGCTCTTCTCACTGGTGGTGACCTTCCTCTGCTCCATCGTCTTCCTCGGAGAGCCTCAACACTGGAGCTGCATGACCAGCCAAGTGGCCCTGGCGCTGGGCTTCGCTCTCTGCCTGTCCTCCATCATGGGTGCGTACGTTATGGAAGTAAAGCTCATTTTATGTGTGAATCGGCTGAGTTTTGCAGCTGTATTTGCCTTCGTTTACTTGACTTGTAACTCGGTGGAGGATTTGTTGTTGGTTTTCTTCAGGGAAAGCTGCCGTGTTGATGCTGAGAGCTCAGAACCTGAAAGCTGCACGTTCCAGAGCCAAAGCAGCCGCCAAAGCTGCAGCCGAAGCGGCTGCCAACAGCGGCGGCCCAGATGTCATCGTGACCACCACAAACAACAACAACGTGGCTGCTACGGCTGCACCTGAAGTCGATGTTCTCACCTTTGCCCACCAGAGGGCGATAACTGCCATGGCAACGTTGATACAGGTAACGTACTACATTTCATTTGTGAAGCACCACAACAGAAAAGCAGTTCAATGACGATATTTATTAATATTATTATCATGACTTTTCTAAATCATCATTTTTACTGCACAAACATGTTTTTCAAATGCAACACAGCAGAAATGTTGATTTTTCACAATTTTGAATGTATAAAGTTTTGTTCAATTTCATCTATATGAATGCATTTATTCTGTTGTTTCTTCATGTGCGTGATTCTACATATTTAAACAGGACGGATGTTGGTTTAGTTTTATTAGGGGACCAAATCCATCTAATGACCCCTTGGTGGTCCTCCATGCTGCAGGTTGTAGCCTGCACCGTGTGGCTCATCCTCCTCCCGCCACATCCAGTGAAGAACACGTCTGCTCAGAATATCAAGATCATTCTGGAGTGTGATGAGGGCTCTGTGGTCTTCATCTGTTGCATCTTTGCCTATGACATCCTCCTGGCTCTGCTGGCCTTCATCTTTGCCTTCATAGCCCGGAAACTGGAGGACCACTTCAGGTAGAGTTCCTTCACGTGACTCCTTTGTTGCATTCTGAGACTCCCGTTGGTTTGGATGTATCTCCCTGAATCTGCCCTCCAGTGAGGCCAAGTGCGTGACCTTCGGCATGCTGGTCTTCTTCATCGTCTGGATCTCCTTCGTCCCGGCTTACCTCAGCACGCGGGGCAAGTTCATGGTAGCCGTCCAGATCTTTGCCATCCTGGCGTCCAGCTTCGGCCTGCTGACCTGCATCTTCCTGCCCAAGTGCTACGTTCTCTTGGTCAAACCTGAACGCAACACCGAGGAGATGATGAGGCCCCGTGCTAGACCACGCGACGGGACCTCGACCGGGACGTCGGCTTCACTCGCCACAGCAGCTACTGAGGTCAACGCCACAACTGCATCCACCGCCATCGATGACTAACCAGGGAGGAAAACACTGGAAATGTCAGGGTAGTTAGGACTTGTATCTGACAGAGAATCATTTACAAAATATTTCAGATTTACTCGGATTTGATTAAAGGTGTGTTTGACTGAACTTATTGACTGAGATCGGTATCCTTGATGTACGGCGGTCGCAGATCCAGGCATCCAAGTTGTATCCTTCGATTTATAAACATAAATTCATGAAGAAAAATTTAATTTTTACTGTACTTGTCAGACACTGATGTGTCACAGTCAGTGATATTTTAATAAATTCACATTCTAGCGGTTAATAACTTGTTCTGTAATATTGTAAGAGAACAAATTAAAACAGGATTCATAGAAAAATTACCCACATTTTTGGTTTAATTTCTTTATCCAACTATTCTTCAACCAGGAAGTCCCCTGAGACTGACATCTGCTCCGGGGGAGAGGGTGGAATTACAGAGGTCACAGTGTTGTTGACCTTTTGTTGCAGCTCTGCAGCAAACTCTGCCAGGTGGTTCCTTTGACTGGAAGTGGAACCCCAAACTCAAGAGTGAACATCCCGATGCACTGAAGAAGCAAATAAGACAAAAGTCTTAAATCAAGTGAGATATCAGGCCTTTTTCTTGTACAATCTGACATCTCTCTGCAACCAGTGGTGTCGCCCCCTGCTGGTGGTCAGAAAGAATTCAGGTTTAAAGAACTTTTGCTTTGGCTTCAGTTGTCAGACCTGAGGGTCTGTCCACATCTATTATACAGTCCATCATGGAGGTCTGTAGAGTCTCAGGGTCCAGGCAGTGGACTGAGAGGAAGACTCAGGACCAGGTCGACGGATATAAGTGAGATCCAGCAGAGGGCGCTGCAGGAATGCGAATCCAAGCGTCTTTGTTGCTTTGTGGGTTGATGGATGGAAGGCGATCACCATTCCAGCACAAGCCACCACACTGGGATTGGAGGGTTTTGAATGTGGGAGGAAATATTTGCCAGCAGTTGGTGAATAATTTAACACGCGAGAGGACATTTTTGCAGTCCAGCAGTGGAGGTTTGGTACATTCTGCCTCTGAGAGGTGCGCGAGGCAGCACGGGAACGTGCCGGTGAGGCGGAAAGAGACTCCCTGAAAACGCAGAAGCGTGAAAAGAAGCGCTGACAGGAGTGTAGCGGGGTATGAACGTGTGTGTTTGCCGTCTCCTAAAACATTGTTCAGCCCAAAATGACAATGAAGCATCACTTCATTTATCTCCTTTTTTTTTTGAATGACCAATTTAACCCTTGCGTTTAACCATCAACTGCACTTCTGAACTCTTTCAAAATGTCTCACTGGTGGTGGGCGGCTGGATGTCCTGCCTGCGTGTGCGTGCTTGTTTTCTGATGGCTCCAGTCAGCTGTCAACGTGGACGTGAATAAATTCTCCCGGTGACGGTGCAGTGAAGGAATGTGCCTATAATTTATTGTCAGCTGATGCGAGTGGACAGGAACACCGGAGCTGAACCCCCCCGCGTCGCGGCGTGTGTTTTGCTGGTGTGTCGCCGTAAACGCTGTTGTAAGAGCAACAGGCTCCTTCAGGGAGCGTTTTAAAACCTCAATTTCGTCTGTGTTTTCGCTTTTTCTCCATAAATGACAGGCAGGGCCGTACCCAGGATTTTTTTTTGACCGAGGTCAAATACAGATACATCTTATTTGACAAAAAAAACCATCTTAATTTGGTGACTTTTCATAGTGAAATCCACTTGTAGTCATGGCAAGCAGTTTGTTTGTTGAACAAGATAAAATGGCTGAGGTAGAAATCGCTCTTCTTCCAAAAGCACCGTGAACTCTGCAGTGAAGCTCAAGATTTTGTCATATCAGACTACACGATGGACTTCTTTATTCTTTTATTTTTGCGCCTTGTGCATCAGTTGTTTTTAAGTTGATGCAGGAAAAGCTTAGGTTCCCACCCAGTTTCTATTTGTCTGCTTTATTTTCATGTAGGAAGCAATGCTGAGAGCGCTGAACTAAACTGTGGCTCTAGAAAGCTGAGTGGCCACGAGCCACAGCTGTTAGCACAGAAATGTCAAGCAGGTATCACGATGCTACCAGTGCTAATGTAGCATCTTCCTGGGTTCACGTTATAGTCTGGTGAGTTCGCCAAATAGCCCAAGTCGTGTTCCCAACAACGTCATAAACAACAGGTTGCGGCGACTCTCCAGCCTTTTTTGAATCTGAAATGCGCCGAAATCAAATCTCGAGAGATGAAAAACCCTCCACCGTCTCCAAGCGTTTTTGTGCCGACTGGAAAACGAAATCCTGTCTTGGCAGTTGTTGCTTGAACAGCTGTTGCTTGAAATGCTAATTAAAAACTACACTGATGATAATGATCATTGATCAAGCATCCCAAGCTGCCATGCAAGGACAGAGGATGAGCGGTGAGGCACCCGTAGAGGGGAGGGACATGGCTACCGGGGGAACCCAGGGAACCCAGGGAACACCAAATACTGCACCGTCTCACCAGCGAAAGCAACTCACCTCCTTCTGTCTTTCTTTCCCCCGGCCTGTTGGCTTTCCAACGCTGAGTTTCGTTTGTTTTAGAGCAGACTTCTTCATCTTGCTTCATTTTCAAATTCCACCCCGACAAAAAAAAAAACCTGACTGCGCGGAGTTTGACGAGAACGTGGGCTTTTTCCCGCGGTGCTGAGCTGGCTTTCACGTGGCTGCGTCACGTGATACAATGTTTCAAGTGTCGGACAGTTCAGCTACGGTTTAAAATGGCGATGATTTAAAAAAAAAAGATTGTCTTATGTGGGCTTTATTTTCAGAGTAAACAAATGAGAATAGCTGCTGAATTTTCCACCAGTCAATCAAAGTCAGGAGGATTTTTATCATAAATTTATTGAACATTTCTGAATTTAAAAGAAAAAAAAACGAGGGAAAAAAATTACAGAGGATATGACCTGGGTGTCCTCCAAGGTCGTGACGGGCCTGATGACAGGTGAAGAAAACGTTCTCACATTCTGGAAAAGCTGCACGTCAACGTCGTTTGTCGGCTTTTCTGTGGTGAGTCGTAAACCCACATTCTAAACCTGCCAGATTTTAAGTGTTTCTGTCTCCTCATCAGCTCCTGAGTTGATAAACGCCCGAGTGAGTGTGGCACGACTCAGATGAGGCGCGCAACTGACGCCATTTGTTTCTTTCCCGATTGACCAACCAGTTTAGAGACGTAATGTACTGGCACGTTTGGTCGCTCTGGACAGAAACTCTCAAGAGATCCAGAAAGAGGCTTCTCTAATCATCAGGATGGTATTACCCCGGTCTGGTGATTGATCATCCTGGTGTGTGTGTGTGTGTGTGTGTGTGTGTGTGTGTGTGTGTGTGTGTGTGTGTGTGTGTGTGTAATCCACTTAAAATACCAGAACTTACAGGAAAGGTGACATTTCTCTCTCTGCCAAGCTTGTTTGTGCTTGTTGCCTGAATACGGAGCACCAATTTACTGTATCATTTTTGTATTATAAAAATTATGTATAATGTGTTTTTGTTTTGTTTTTTTACTTCACCAAAAGGTAAATGTACCCTCTTTCCGCTTACGTTTGTATTTAAACAAAACACGCGACGCGCCACGAGCCTCCAACGTCCTCATCGATCCAGAGTTCTGGGGGAAACTGAAGACGGGGGCTTCTTCTGACTCATCGGGTTCTGGAAGCCACAAATTACAAATTGATATCATTTCTTCAGCAAAGAAGCCGAGCGACGTCTAACCCGGCGTTGAACTTCCACGTGAACCCGTGCTGTTGCGTGGACGCATGACATCATCACGTGTCTTGTATGTTTTGCATTCAGAATAATCAGATGCTGTCACTCCAACAGTCGTGATGTGTTCATTTTTTATTGTGAACCTTTCTGTTATCAGACCTCCTGAGCTTCTAATGAGCCATTGAGTGTGTGTGTGTGTGTGTGTGTGTGTTTAGCGTCCCAGGGGATGAGAAACAGGTTTTACCGATAACTTGTAGCATCATGTGAGACGGTTTCTGAGGACATACCGAGTTAAAAGACACGGAGAAACGACGGCGATGATGTCAGCACATCACGATCACAATGTAAACCCTTCAGAGGCGATGACCTTTCACAGGCTTGCATGGTGGGGATCCCTGACAGACGAGACCAGCTCCTGCATCAGGACCCCCTTGCTGTGTGTGTGTGTGTGTGTGTGTGAGACAGGTTGAAGACTCTTGTGCAACTGTAACACACCACACGCGTCCGTCACTCACTGTGGGGAGAAGGGAAGACTCACGATGACCAGAACAACCTCGCTGATGGAGGCCGCCCATGCATCAAGGCAAGGCAAGTTTATTTGTCCAGCACATTTCAGCAACAGGGCAACTCCAGGTGCTTTACATTAAGCAAACATAAAAAGACATTCAACATAATTAGAGAAAGTAAAGACAGAGAAAGACATTCATCATGAGACGAATCCAGCAGATGAGCACAGAGGCGGGATCACCGCCGTATCAGTTTGCGTCTCGGAAGGAGTTTCGCTTGAAACGACTTGAATTTCCCTCTTAGTCACCGGGAAATTAAAGAGCCATCAGATTGGGTTCTGGGTGATGTTGAAGGACACCTGAGGTGAAGTGACGCGACACGCAGGACAGGGGAGTGTTGGACACAAACCAGGCCCTACGCTGCGCTAATGCTCATAAATCACATCATCACCACGGCGCGGGGGATTTTATTCCAGGGTGTTTCTGTGTGCAGACGCAGCCCCGATGGAAATTCAACTGAGAAGCCATGGAATAATGAGACAGGAAGGAAACAGGAAGTAAATTAATTCAAAAAATTTAAAATACAAAAACAAACGGGCTTCACCACCAGCAAGTGCAACAAAGAACACGACCGTGAGGCAAATTTGCTGTCAGCGACTGAGAGAAAGGCATTGGGAGTATTTGTGTCCATCATGATATCCAGGGTTTGTCTGGGTGACGTCAGGACTGACCCCGCCCCCTCCCCCAGACACACATCCAGTGACCTATCAGGGTCTCATTACCTGCCTGAATAATTCATGACTGAAGCTCCATCGTTGATCTGTTCACTTGACCCCGCGGATCGCTGCTCTCCAGGGCATTAGGAGACTCCGCCGCAAAAAGTCACGTGATGCACGAGGGAATGGACACGTTCCTCAGAGGAGGGACAACCAAACATGTGACCAACTTAATAAACGGCCCCCTGACCGATAAAGAATCTAACTAGATGAGTCCGACCTCAAGACACACGCAGTGACAGCAGTAGCAGAGGAGTATGTTTTGGCAGGATGGTTGTAGTTCTTCTTTGTTGAATATTACAATGTTCATCTCCGTCATGTAACTGAGCTCATCGCTACAGCGGTACCTTACCTGAGCTCACAGGTGTGTTCTCCCTCCTCCATCACTTCTTAGTTCTCCCAGAATGGAGGAAGAACCTGCGACTGTTATGTGAATGAAGCTTGAAGCTAATGGAGACTGGCGGCTAACCAAGAGTTGTAGTTTCTGTGTTCCATCCATCCATCGTCTTCCGCTTGTTCCTATTAAGGGGCGTGGGGGGGGGTGGAGCCTATCCCAGCGGCTACAGGCGAGAGGTGGGGTTCCCCCTGGACAGGTCACCAGTCCATGGCAGGGCCAACACATAGAGACAGACAACCATTGGCCCTCACATTCACACCTACGGTCAATTTAGAGTCTGGATTAACCTGGTCCCTCTTGATGTCTTTGGACTGTGGAGGAAGCTGGAGTACCAGAGAGAACCCAGCAGGAACAGGGAGAACATGGAGACTCACACAGAAAGACCCTGTGCTCCAGCCGGGGCTCAAACCTGGAACATTCTTGCTGTGAGGTGACAGCGCTGACCACTGCACCACCATGCTGCCTAGTTTCTGTGTTTCGATTTGTGAGGACACAACTGGACAGAGACCATGGCGTCTAGCTGTGGGTGGGCCTGGGGCACCGCGGCTGTCGTTGTCAGCTCAGGACCCCTGAGCAGAGATCAATTTACTTATCAGTTTACTTTGATTTTAGCCAATTAAAATGCAGTGGTGCCCACTGACTGCCTTTGTTGTGGATGAGTGCTCTTCACTCAGACAGCCTTCATCAGAGATGAACTCCCCGCTCCACCCAAACCTCCCGTCGTCTTTCTAACTTCCATCTTCTCTTTTGCTCCTGACAGATGGCGGCCTGGCAGCTGTGTGTTTCCCTGAGAGTGCGTTGAGTCGGATGGATGTTCTACGTCAGCGCCCTTTGCTCTCCAGCAGACGCTCATTTGCATCTCATCAGCATGCCAGCCACCTCCACCCTGCAAACCATGATTGAAGGGATGCCTCTCCAGGGTTGCTCCACCCACCTCCAATTAATGCCACCCCGCTGTGTCTCTCTCTCTCTCTCTCTCACTCACACACACACACACACTAACACGATGCCCATGCATGTGCTGCTTTTAACCCTCTCCCAGGTGCAGCCAGCCACGTGACGTCAGGTGTCTGCCTGGTGAAGAATCGGGAGCCGTTTTGCAAGTTGAGAAACATTTTCATTGTTTCTCAGTGCGCATTGGGCTGGGCTGCTGATGCTGATGCTAATCACGTGTTCAGTTCCGGTTAGTGCGCGACCATGGCACGTGACATCCCAGATGGGGACTTGAACTTGCGACTTAAGCTTTGATTCGCGTTTCCTTTTTGATGCGCACGCGCTGCTCACCGTGCGCGACCTGACCTCAGCACGCCGCACTGTCTCCAACCACCGGGTCTCGGACCGGTACCGGGCTTTGGGTCAGTGTTCGGTTGCCCCACACTTGGAGGCCGCTCATGGTAAAGTTCTGGTCACCTGAGCTGCCTCCAGGTGATGAGTGACGTGGCTGGAATCACACCTGATGGGAAGCAGGTGTGACAGAGCTGGAACTCAAGCGACTCGTTCTACACCCGAAGGTCCGACGGGAGTCCGGGGCTGAAGTCACAGTCACTTCCCGCACACACGCGCGAGTACCCGGGTGGAGGAAAGACGCACCTGGCGGCTCTGATGTCACCGGAGGCGGAGAGGCACTTCCGCCCTCAGGCTCACGGTCAGTAGAGTTGTGATTTTCCTGAGTTTTTCACCGCAGCTGTGGTCGTGTTGTACTTTTGCTGCGCTTCAAATATGTCAACATGCTGTGAGATGATTACCACAAGGTGTGCACTAATGTACAAGAACACGTGGTTCTTATGGCGGCAGACTGCTGTTTTCAGGAAAAATATAAATTATTAACTCAAAAATAGAGTTTAGATGAACTAACTTCATTTTAGGCACTCGTGCTAATTTTTCGCTCTCAACTCAAGGAGCGCTGGGACTGGAACCAGTGTCGATTACTGGAAATCGGTAGGAAAAATACGTGTCTGATGGGAATCCAATGTGCGTCTCCAGGTGGCATGCTAAAATGTTCAGAGATGTTTGTGAGGGCCTGAGGAATGGTGCACAGACCCTGGGGGGTGGGGGGGGGGGGTCTAGGAAGTGTGTAAATATAGAGCTGCCACTAGTTCTCGTCTGGAGGAAACAATCAGTGCACTTGGGGTGTCTGCTAGTTGTCTTGGATTTGTCTTCTAAAGCTTCAGTTCACCCCCACCAGGACAGAAACCGTCATTTAATTTCTGAAAGTGTTACAACCTGTGAATGCACGCGGCGGTCCTGTCGTCAGGTTGGATGTGCGTTCTTTTAATGCGGTCATATCACGCCCTGAATGTTGTAGTCACACTGGGGAGCATCTGTGTCGAGCTGTCATGCAGAGTGTGTGTTTGTGAGTGTGTGCATTGTCGACACCCTGGCATGTTTGGCTCCCTCCTTTTAGGCCGGTGCAGCCGGTGACGAGACAAGGAAAGCAGGATCTTGTTTCAGGGTGGATGAGGCTATAAGAGACCAGAGAGCTCGCTGAACCCACAGACTGAGGGACAGAGACAGACACAAAAAGAAAGAGGACAAAAACAAGTTGGTGAGAGTGACAAGTTGTCAAACAAAATCTAGAGAGCGAATGCAGAGATTTTGGGGACAGCAGGGGGACAGCTCTCCGGACCGACCCTGACGAAGCATTCCTGGGAGATGCAGCTGAAGTTGGAGTGAACAGTCGTTTCAGAAAGAGCTGAAAGATTTGTAGACACTTGGAAGCTGAGCCTCGCTTCCTGAACTGGGTCTTTGAGGGGAGGGGGCGCAGCCTGGAGTCATGCTAGCTGCCAGGAGCAGCGGAGGGGGCGTCGGGGGTCCAGTTGGACATCAGCCACCTCATGTGCACCGCCAACACTCGGTGGGTTCTGTCAGCGGAGCGAAAGCCCACCGAAGCAGCTCCCAGGAGGCCAAGCGCAGCGCCTCCTGTGGTAGGCAGGGGGTGCAGCATCGGCACAGAGCCGCGCTGATCAGAGAGATGGAGACCAACTGGTACCTGAAGATGTTTGGACTGGGCAAAGAGGAGACAGTCCCCTATAAGACTGGCATGCCCTACAGGTCAGTTGGCGTGTGTTTGAGAGACACAACGCAGCTTTATGTGAGGGCCTCATGTGCTGCACACACACACACACAGATTTTGTGGGTGAGTACAGTCTTGTGGTTCATGGTCTCCCCCCCGTTGCTGAAGGATGCGATGTTTGGCCTATTTGTCCCACCCCTACTCCAATGTGATTGGATGGTTGGCTAAAAAAAGAGACAGTTCCTCCCAAAGTGCGGAATAAATTTCCCACGCTGGCGGCGTTTGGTGCATCACGCAAAAAAGTGGTGCTCCCGTAACAAACCGCCTCAAAGCTACCGAGGAAAACCAGTTCAGGGGACGCTTGCTAACAACTGACACTCTCATTAGCATGTTGTCAATTAGCAACACAGCTTTTGTCCCTGCAGTTTTCTTCTGACACACACACACACACACACATTATATATATATATATATATATATGTGTGTGTGTGTGTGTGTGTGAAATTATAAATGTTTTTCTCCACACACCGTTCACACTAAGCCTATGAAGTGTGTGTGTGTGTGTGAAGCTGTCTTAAGGAGGCTGATCAGCTGTATGTGATGAAAAGTGCTTCCCCTCCTCTTCTATCTTTTCATTTGTGAGTGTTGTGTGTCACAGGTGTCCCGCTGCTCATAACGGCCTCCGGCTTAGAGTTGTGTCACCTGATCTGCCCGTAATGCTAATAGCCAGCATCTGTCTTGCTGTATTAGACTGTGTTGACACCTGGTAACACCATGGTGACAAAACATATGGAGGCTGGAGCGAGTCTTTTAATTCCAGCTTGTGTGATTGGCAGGCCGAGCCCACCAATGGCGTTGGTTCGCTGGCTGTGACAATTACCACTTTTGGAAGTTTGGCTCATCGGGATCCTGTTTCCCATCGCTCCCTTTCCCCGTCGACGCTCCGTGTTTCTCGCACACGGATATTTTCAGTGCCGGTTGAGGCTCCACTCTCATTCCATGTCGTCCTTCTCCACTACTCCTCTTTCTTGTCGCTAAATGCCTAATCCCTCTGTGTCCCATTCCAATCATTCAAGCCTAAAGCTCCACGTTTATCAGTCTCCAGTCCTGCCTTCCTCCCTCTCTTTTCTCAGCACCCCCCCACCCCCCCATTCTCTGTCCTCCCTGCTGGTTTTGGCTCAATTCACACATTAATTTAGTGAAACAAAGCCGAGCAGAGACAAGAGACGAGGTTGAATGAGAACCAAGGGCGCACGGCGAAGACAAAATGTTGACGTCTCCCAAAAAGTCATGAATCCATTTATGTGTTGTAAAGAAACAAAGCAGAGAGAAATGGTAATTCAGAGGGATTTCTATAATCCGAATGTGTTTGTTCACTCAGAGGAAATTATTTGGCAGAATCCTTTTGTGCGTACGGCTCAATTGTGAACCGACTGAAGCAGAGAGGTAGTTTTGCCAGGGGCTTCGTTTGGTCACATGCAGACGGGTTCAGCCCGCAGGTTTGATTCCTGGCAGCTGCAACCGCCAGCCTTGGTTACATCATTAGCAGATACATTAGCATGTAGCAGTCGACTGACACGGTTTCTGTCGAGGGATTTTTTAATGTATCTGGATTAATCTGAATATATCATGAAGATGTGACTGCATCAGAATGTCTGAGCGCATCTCTGTCTCTTACTGCCTCAAACTTTTATACATCTTCTCTCTATAAGACAGGACTCTCTGCGTCTCTGGCGTTTCCTCAGTTGTCTCGACAACTGTTGCTTGTATGTTCCTGAGCTTGCAGGGTATTGATGATCTGGTTCCATGGAGGAGGAACGCACGAGGCAGCACAGGAAAAGTCCACTTCTGAAGTTTGGGCAAACACAGGGATGTGAGGGACAAACTTTGATAGCTAGATGAGCTGCTCAGAGCCAGAACAGCACGACTGGCGGTGTCTGGGGTTGCCGTGGTTACCAGAGGTGGTCCGAGGAAGGAAAACTGTTGAACAGGGTCCCTGGTGCGCTAGTCGGAGTGAAGGATGTCTGTCTGACACAACAGAAGAGCCCCTGCCTCACAAATGTCTGAGAAAACGAGTCAGCTGTAAAGTTGTGGAGTCCACAGGTGGTTTTAGTGTTTTGGCTGATGGGCGTCCTCACCAGGGCTTTGGTTCGAGAAGCCTCCCTTTGTCTCATTTGGTTTTTGACAGATAAACCATTCATTGTCACATTGTTTCATTTCACATGAGCCTGGCTGAGAATTTATAAGATCGTCTCTCTCGCCTCATCATCTTTTAACTGTGTTATTTCCCTCTTCTCAAGTATGAAGTGTTAATTCCCTTCTTGGATCGTGGCCTGTTGAATTGAAGTTTGCGATGCAACAAACTCCTGCTGTTGTCTGAGGTCGAAGACGGCATTGGTAACGTCACAAAGGGGCTGAATACTTTTTCAAATAAAACGCGTGGAACACAATAGAAGTCCGACTGACAGATAACGTTTAGCCGCCACACATGAAATCACACTAAGTGTTGGCAGCTGCTCACTTCACATGCTCTTTACAGCCTCTCAGGGTTTGACTGACAGACTGATGCGTGCACGCGGGGGAGGTGTGTGTGTGTGTGTGTGTGTGTGTGTGAGGGACAACAGTGTTAAATGCGTACATGTCTGGAGTGATGAGCTCAGTGGACCACCAATAAAAAGGACAGCACTGTGTGAATGACTGTAAGATTAGCACGACCTTCACACACACACACACACACAAAACAGTCTGCCAGCTCTCTTCTTTGAGTTCCAGACACAGTGCCAAACAGCGATGGCTGTACACACACACACACACACACACACAGATTTGAACAATTGCTGTGACTTTTTGCTCTCCAGTGATTTAACAGAAAAACATGGGCAGAATAAAACACAGAAATCACACGCTTTTAAAAATGAGCCACTAACAAACCCCCCCCCCCCCCCCAACCCTGGAAAAAGCTCGACTTGTCGATCGTGCGAATGCCGATTCTACCGTACGACAACACCTCATCCTCGGAGGAGCTGCTTCATTTTCGTGCCGTTCATCTGAGGTTCTTCTGCTTTGCATGTTGAATAAATCACACGCAGTTGGTGAGACGGTATTCGCTAAACCAATGTGGCACACGGGCCACTGGACGCATCATCGTCCTAATGAGCGGTCAGCGCTGCCTCGGCTGACGCGTACGCTGCACAGTAACGCCCTCCTTATCGCCCACAGCACCAACGAGCGATCCTGGTTTCTACGCTGAGGCGTCACAAGCTTTTTATCTGACTTTCATCTTTCTTTTTTTTTTAACCACCTCATTCACTCCCGTTATGAAAGTGTTTGTTTGCTGTGGCTGTGGCGATGAGATGGCGGTACCTGTCGGAGACATGAAGCCCACCCCAGTGTGGGACAGTGGCTCCGTAGGGCAGTGATTTGGAGAACGAAGACAGGGTTCGATGTACGGTTTCTGACTGTTGGCCTGCTAATGTGGCTCGTCTTACACAGACAGGTGCAGCTCTGACACAGCAACAGCGTGTTTTTTTTTTTTGAAGTGAACAGTGTGTTTTTAAAAGTTTAAAATGGTCTTTGTCATTTCAGCTGGACTTTCACTCACAAAACTGAACAAATATTTGTCACCTTTAATTTCCTGCTTCATTTGAGGCCTTCTGGTTGGGGGGAAAAAGTTGGAATTCAGAAGTGATTTACATAAAACACACAGATCATCTTAATTAAATGTATTAAAAAAAAAACCCCAGTGCAGGATATTAAGAGACGGTAGATTGAATTTCTTGGAAAGGCTTCAACCCTCTAAATGTTCTCCAGGTTGTGGGCTGACTTGTCTAATGAATGATTGTTCTTATTCTCCTGATTAATAGAGAAGGAGCCTCAGGACAGGTGAACTGTTTGTGCGCTGCTTGGCTCAGGTTATTGTCGGTGTATCTGGTGACTCTATATGATCCCCCTCTGTCCTCACTCCTCAGAATGAAGCTGGTAGATTTCAGCGATGATGATAATAAGGTGGGGATTTAGTGGGAAATGTAGGCCAACACTCGGGTGTTGAATAGGAGCAGGACAGTCCCCGAGGGCTGGAAACTGATCGCTGGCATGATTATTGCTGCCACAGAGTCGGATCCAATAGAAACACACGCTCGTTGAAGTAAACCAGGGTTTAATGCAGTGTACAAACACCCAGTGATGAGTAAAAGCTATCACACACATCATCTATAAATATAAATATAAATGGCTGTGCTGCGGTGTGCTACTCTACGCCTCTACCGCGAATTAGGCCTGGCGCTCTTAATATTTATCAGACGTATGCAATCATTATATAGTGAGTTACTCACTGCAGGGAGAGCATGTGGGGGTGGTGGGGGCAGCACGAAGAGGAGAGCTTAATTAGTCTCCGGGAACATGAAGCTGATGGGAAAATTCAGAACGGCAGCAGGTAAAACACAGGAGGGCGGGAGCGAAGAGGAGCAGAGAGGACGACGAGGACCGGGACAGGTTTTCGATGAGACTGTCACTGTTCTCAACACCGGACACCTAAATAAAAGCATGTAAACAACAGACCGAATGGGACACACGCACACACACACGCCACATCTTTCACTTTTTTTAATGGAGCTGATGGCGGCTTTTATTCCTCCCCTCCACACCACTCACCAACTCTCCTGTTACAAACTCAACAGGCTGAATCTGAAAATAACAATTTTGGAGATGCATTACTAGACACAGTAGAAGTATTAATATTCCCTTTATTTTATTAGAAACACTTAGTAATCTATCACTGCACGACACTGGCGCACACTCACAACGCACACACACACACACACAACACAGCTGAATTATAAATGTACTATGTACTCAGATTAAGATATACATTCAATGTGTCTGCGCAGATAAACCTTGTGTGTGTGTGTGTGTGTGTGTGTGTGTGTGTGTGTCTAGTGTCTATAATTACTCTGTAAACACACTGGCATTGCGTAAGCTCAGCTGACATTCCCGCTGCCAAACTGGATCAGTTTTTCCACCCATCCTGCAGGACAATGAACAACCCAGCCCCCCCCCCCCCCCCATGTCTGGCACTGTAAACGCACGCCGCCATCTTCACGTTAATACACTCACTCTTTGTTGAGGTTGGTATTCTTCACACTGGCCTGGTCTCATCGCTTATCTGCACCTTCAGCAGCTACGAACGTCTCCGGTGTTTCGCTGTCGGAAACCAACTGTTTGTACCGACTCGTCTCCTCATCACGCCACGCCAAGCGTGAACCAGTAGAAATATTCACTCCCGTCAGAACTCAGAGGCACAAAGCATCAGTGAAGTAGCAAATGTACTAGGAACCGAGAAGTAGAAGTATCTGAACGAGGTAAGACAGAAACTATCTTGATATAGTGAAACTTCGAATTTCTGCCAAAATGACCAGAAAGTTAGAATGAAGCTCAGGACGATCAGCAGAACATTCTGTGTGTGTGTGTGTGTGTGTGTGTGTGTGTGTGTGTGTAAGAGGGTCAGTTTATGTCTAAACTCAACCCTCCAGATATGGGAGAATGGCATTCCTCACGATTCCCACAATCCACTGGGGGACCAGACATGATGTCATTGAAAACTCCCAAGAGGAGGTCAGAGGTGAGTGTGTGTGTGTGTGTGTGTGTGTGTGTGTGTTTGGGGGCGGTGGCTTCTTTTACTTCATATGTCTGAAACCCATCGTGTTTGTGGGGTCCAAAATGTTGGAGGCTTTAAGTTGAAAAGGCAGTTGGTGTGTGTTGACGCAGCTCGGAGGAGGGAACATTCCCTTTTTAGGGAAGAACATTCACAGAATAACAAAGGGGCAACATGGCTGCCCCAGATGTCAGCTCTGTTCCTGGTGTCAGAACGCAAACAACCTCATCACCTAACAAAATGACATGCACCGTCAGTCTCGTTCTAACAGGCTTTCCACGCATTCTCCACCATGGGAGGTTAAAACTCGAACGAATACACGGCTCGGAGGTAGGCTTGTAACCAAAGGCTTGCTGGTTGGATCCTCACCCCCCCCCAGTGATACTGAACCCCGGCATTAATCCCACCTCGCCACAGGGGACGCACAAGCCGTGATAAATTGGAAGGTTTCAATCTGGAAGGGCATATGAACCATGTGGACTGATGACGGCTTAAGCACGCGTGGCCAATTTGTCCCAACTTCCTTTCACACAACAGTCCTGTTTTCTAGCGGCACCGTCTCTTAAAAAAAAAAGAAAAAACACAAACAAAACTATTTTTTATGTACAAAACTGTTTTTCCTTTAATTGTTTTTTTCCCTGAATCCTGGGTGTCGCTGTCCCTTAATAATGGATGAGGAGAAACTAGATGTGGAGGTGGAGCCATTTAACCCACATTCCTGCCGCTATGAAGACGTGTCACCTGATGCTCGTCATACGACAAGGTGTGTTGCTCCTGGCGTGGTTTCACCTGAAGAAGTGTACACAAGCATCGTAAGAAGGGATGTGTGTGTGTGTGTTAGAGAGAGAGAGAGAGAGAGAGAGAGAGAGAGAGAGAGAGAGAGAGAGAGGAGGGAGGGAGAAAGAGGCTTCCTAATGTTGGTTGTGTTTCACGTCATTACAAAACCACTGCCCCCAGACTGTGTGCAATTGTGCATAACATGCTGCTGGCTGTCCACATGTGTGTGAGAGTGTGTGTGTGTGTGTTTAGGGCAAATTCCAGAGTGCACTTTGTTTGTAGAGAGAAGAGAGGAGAAATTCAGGGCAGAGTATGAAATGAAAAGAAAAATGTACACATCCACCTCTGAGCCAGATGTAAAAGATGGAGGCGTAGAAAAGGGAAAAGAGGGACGCACGAGAGGAAATCAGGAGTAAGTGAAAGGGTTTGTGACAGAGGGAATACTGAGAGACAAAGGAGGGATGATGGAGGAAGTGAGAGAGGAAAGAGGGTAAAAGGATAGAGAGAGATTGAGAGAGAGAGAGAGAGAAGGGGAGAGAGAGGGTGGGAAAAAATGTCCCAGATTCTCATGCCGTTTAATAGGGAGCAAAACCAAACTGAGCTTATAATGTGGACTGGCTGAGTGGGGGGCAAAGTGACAGCGAGTGTGTGTGTGTGTGTGTGTGTGTGTGTTGGGTGAGAGAGTGCAGCCGAGGAGAGAGGACGAGAGAGTGAGTTAAACGTGTGTGGGTCTCTTTATCTGCATGTGTGCATGTGTACTGAGAACATATGTGGCAGCGCTCATGAAGGAGAACATGTGAGGAAAAAGCCGCTTCAGTTTCTCTCTCCAACGGATTTTCCTATGTTCCTTCTTTCAATCTTTAAATGAGCGGATACGTGTCTACTGCACCTGGCGCTTCATCCAGAGGAATACTTGCCTCCACTTTGAGCGTTAGTCACACTCACACAGAGTCCATGTAGCGCTGTGTGGGCGCCGGGCCTACCTGGATTACCCTGAGTGTACATGTTTGTGGGACAGACTCAGAGACGACGGGACAGACTGAGAGAGGATCAAGTGAGGCGGGCAAGGAGAAGATGTACCTGTACAAAGCAACATGTCCAGAGATCCCCAACCCCAAGCAGAAGGGGTCCAGAGGACAGAGCGTGGTCCAGGCCCAGGGCGCCAGCCAGGGGAGGCTCATCAGCCAAGCGTCCATGGGGACGGGCCCGCGACCCTACGCTCCTCTGATGCTGTGGACGGCCAACAAACCCAAGAGTGAGCTGGAGCTCAAACAGCTGGAGGAGTTCCTCAACTTCCACTCGCTGTCGCTGCACAACACCATCAAAAGCCAGACAGGCATGGTCTACAGGTAACCTCCACCCCTCCACCCCTGCTAGTCCTGCAACCCTCACAGGCTAACTGGTAGCCATGGCAACCTTGAAAGCATCATCATGGTGGTTGTTGCTCTCACTGAAGAGAAGCTGAGGATCGTGTCAAAAACCTGGAAATAAGTTACTGGAGCTCGTTGGCTTCCAACTGTGGTTTACACTAGCGTGTTGATAAGGTCTGTGGTTAAGGGTAGCGTGTTAATAAGGTCTGTGGTTAACGCTAGCGTGTTAATAAGGTCTGTGGTTAACGGTAGCGTGTTAATAAGGTCTGTGGTTAACGGTAGCATGTTAATAAGGTCTGTGGTTTACACTAGCGTCTTACTAAGGTCTGTGGTTAATACTAGCGTGTTAATAAGGTCTGTGGTTAATACTAGCGTGTTAATAAGGTCTGTGGTTAATACTAGCGTGTTAAGAAGGTCTGTGGTTAATACTAGTGTGTTAAGAAGGTCTGTGGTTAATACTAGTGTGTTAATAAGGTCTGTGGTTAACGGTAGCGTGTTAATAAGGTCTGTGGTTAATACTAGCGTGCTGATAAGGTCTGTGGTTAATACTAGCGTGCTGATAAGGTCTGTGGTTAACGGTAGCGTGTTAATAAGGTCTGTGGTTAACGGTAGCGTGTTAATAAGGTCTGTGGTTTACACTAGCGTCTTACTAAGGTCTGTGGTTAATACGAGCGTCTTACTAAGGTCTGTGGTTAATACTAGCGTGTTAATAAGGTCTGTGGTTAATACTAGCGTGTTAATAAGGTCTGTGGTTAATACTAGTGTGTTAAGAAGGTCTGTGGTTAATACTAGTGTGTTAATAAGGTCTGTGGTTAACGGTAGCGTGTTAATAAGGTCTGTGGTTAATACTAGCGTGCTGATAAGGTCTGTGGTTAATACTAGCGTGCTGATAAGGTCTGTGGTTAACGGTAGCGTGTTAATAAGGTCTGTGGTTAACGGTAGCGTGTTAATAAGGTCTGTGGTTAACGGTAGCGTGTTAATAAGGTCTGTGGTTTACACTAGCGTCTTACTAAGGTCTGTGGTTAATACGAGCGTCTTACTAAGGTCTGTGGTTAATACTAGCGTGTTAATAAGGTCTGTGGTTAACACTAGCGTGCTGATAAAGTCTGTGGTTAACGGTAGCGTGTTAATAAGGTCTGTGGTTAACGGTAGCGTGTTAATAAGGTCTGTGGTTTACACTAGCGTCTTACTAAGGTCTGTGGTTAATACGAGCGTCTTACTAAGGTCTGTGGTTAATACTAGCGTGTTAATAAGGTCTGTGGTTAACACTAGTGTGTTAATAAGGTCTGTGGTTTACACTAGCGTCTTACTAAGGTCTGTGGTTAATACGAGCGTGTTAATAAGGTCTGTGGTTAATACGAGCGTGTTAATAAGGTCTGTGGTTAATACTAGCGTGTTAATAAGGTCTGTGGTTTACACTAGTGTGTTAAGAAGGTCTGTGGTTAATACGAGCGTGTTAAGAAGGTCTGTGGTTAACACTAGTGTGTTAAGAAGGTCTGTGGTTAACACTAGTGTGTTAATAAGGTCTGTGGTTAATACTAGTGTGTTAATAAGGTCTGTGGTTAATACTAGTGTGTTAATAAGGTCTGTGGTTAATACTAGCGTGTTAATAAGGTCTGTGGTTAATACTAGTGTGTTAATAAGGTCTGTGGTTGATACTAGTGTGTTAATAAGGTCTGTGGTTAATACTAGCGTGTTAATAAAGTCTGTGGTTAACACTAGCGTGTTAATAAGGTCTGTGGTTAACACTAGCGTGTTAATAAGGTCTGTGGTTAACACTAGTGTGTTAAGAAGGTCTGTGGTTAATGCTAGCGTGCTGATAAGGTCTGTGGTTAATACTAGTGTGTTAAGAAGGTCTGTGGTTAATACTAGTGTGTTAATAAGGTCTGTGGTTAATACTAGTGTGTTAATAAGGTCTGTGGTTGATACTAGTGTGTTAATAAGGTCTGTGGTTAATACTAGCGTGTTAATAAAGTCTGTGGTTAACACTAGCGTGTTAATAAGGTCTGTGGTTAACACTAGCGTGTTAATAAGGTCTGTGGTTAACACTAGTGTGTTAAGAAGGTCTGTGGTTAATGCTAGCGTGCTGATAAGGTCTGTGGTTAATACTAGTGTGTTAAGAAGGTCTGTGGTTAATACTAGTGTGTTAAGAAGGTCTGTGGTTGATACTAGTGTGTTAATAAGGTCTGTGGTTAATACTAGCGTGTTAATAAGGTCTGTGGTTAATACTAGCGTGTTAATAAGGTCTGTGGTTAATACTAGTGTGTTAATAAGGTCTGTGGTTGATACTAGTGTGTTAATAAGGTCTGTGGTTAATACTAGCGTGTTAATAAAGTCTGTGGTTAACACTAGCGTGTTAATAAGGTCTGTGGTTAACACTAGCGTGTTAATAAGGTCTGTGGTTAACACTAGTGTGTTAAGAAGGTCTGTGGTTAATGCTAGCGTGCTGATAAGGTCTGTGGTTAATACTAGCGTGCTGATAAGGTCTGTGGTTAACGCTAGTGTGTTAATAAGGTCTGTGGTTAACGCTAGTGTGTTAATAAAGTCTGTGGTTAATACTAGCGTGCTGATAAGGTCTGTGGTTAATACTAGCGTGCTGATAAGGTCTGTGGTTAATGCTAGTGTGTTGATAAGGTCTGTGGTTAATACTAGCGTGTTAATAAGGTCTGTGGTTAATGCTAGCGTGCTGATAAGGTCTGTGGTTAATACTAGCGTGCTGATAAGGTCTGTGGTTAATACTAGCGTGCTGATAAGGTCTGTGGTTAATACTAGCGTGCTGATAAGGTCTGTGGTTAACGCTAGTGTGTTAATAAAGTCTGTGGTTAATACTAGCGTGTTAATAAGGTCTGTGGTTAACGCTAGCGTGTTAATAAGGTCTGTGGTTAATACTAGTGTGTTAATAAGGTCTGTGGTTTACACTAGCGTGTTAATAAGGTCTGTGGTTAATACTAGTGTATTAATAAGGTCTGTGGTTTACACTAGCGTGTTAATAAGGTCTGTGGTTAACGCTAGTGTGTTAATAAGGTCTGTGGTTAATACTAGCGTGTTAATAAGGTCTGTGGTTAATACTAGTGTGTTAATAAGGTCTGTGGTTAATACTAGCGTGTTAATAAGGTCTGTGGTTAATACTAGTGTGTTAATAAGGTCTGTGGTTAATACTAGTGTGTTGATAAGGTCTGTGGTTAACGGTAGCGTGTTAAGAAGTTTGGTGGTTAACAGTACCGTGAGCTACTTCCGTTTTGTTCGACAGCACGAGTAAACAGTGCACTTGTGAATGTACATGTCTGTAAAAAGGTGGACGCTAACAGGTGGATGACATCATCACTGTACGTGTAGAAGACGGATGAAGAGCGTGGCTGTCCGTGTCGTCAGATTTCTGCGTTTATGCTTCTAAAAAGCGACAGCGACGTTGGTGTGTGAAGATGACAAAGTTGACCTTGATGCCCTTAATTAGCCTTGAATGTGCGTTTATTATTCACTGTCACTTTGTGGGTTATAACAAATCTTCCAACTCAAATATCCGTCTAAGTCCTCCAGTTGACCCTCTTAAACATGTTTCCCTTCCACCTCAGTGATGAATGAAGGATTTAGGAACAACATCTTGCTGACGCTGGGGGCAAGATTCTATTTTTGATTCAAATTAACACTTTTGTTACATCTGGATAACAACGGAACATTAACTTCCTCTTGCTCGCTACAGTCGGACGCCTCCAGCTTCCCACTGTGGACCCGAACCTGGATATTTCACTGGAAATGGACTAATCTCCTGATTTTCTGTTGTCATACTTACAGCAGCCACTAGATGGCATCTGTCAGCAAACAAGGCAAGATGCTCTTTGCCACGAGTCTGGTTGTTTTTGGGGAAGAATTTGAGCGCATTTATGTCACGGATGTTGTTTTCAGGCCATTTCTGCTTCATTGGACAGAGAATTTGGGGAGATTTGACGTGTGGGCAAAGTCTGGCTCAAAAGTTGGCGTGGCAGAGTGCAGCCCATCGAGCTCATCTTCAACTTTTCAAGGTCACCCTGTTTGTAACACAATTCCCGCTGCATGATGGGAGCTATTGATCTCCATGTGAAATCCATCAGCGGATCGATCAGGTTTATGTAACAGATGCTTTGTTCTACTGGGTACATCAGTGCTTTGATTGAATAAAAAAAAGGAGGAAATGACTGTTTTAGGTCATTTTTACAAGACTTTTGACGTATTACATTATTTAGAAACATAAAAAACTTTCTCTGCATTTACTTGGATGGAGGCAGGGAGAACGAGGAAAGGGGGCGGGCTGTGCTGGCGGTTTGACGGCAGGCTGAATCCCTGTTGGGTCAACCTGGCAATGAGAGCTCATATGGCTGTGTGCTCTTAGCGTTTCGCCTGGGGAGCCGGACATATGTGTGGTCCTGGCATGAATACGCGTGTCTGAAGGTTTGCGTTGGTTGTCATGGTAACCTAATCAAACAGCTGGCCGCCACTGTCCTTTTCCAGGTCAGCGTGTATCTGTGGTCAAGATTGTGCAGGGAAATAAACTCCATTTTAGTTTAGCTTACATCCTTTAAAAAAAAAAAAGGCAAAAGATAAAACGAAACCTGCCTCGACTGCACTGAACGGAGAGAGTCAACGGTCAAATATTAACGAGCCATTTTAAGCTGGATTCATCTTGTGGTTGTTAAAGTCAGCAACAAAACAATGAATCTGTTTCCAAGGCAGCTTGAAATCATGTAGCCGGATCGTTGGTTTACCCCGGGGTAGACAGGCGGCTGGAGACCGGGCCGTACGTGCACTTTGGTATCCAATTTCTTTATAAAATTATAAAGCAAAAATCACAATGACTTAACAAAAACTAAACTGAGGTAACAAGTTATATAACAGGGCTTTAGAATGATGTTTCCCCCTCTGTGGCGATTTTAAAAAATGTTCCTTTTTAGAAGCTGATTGCAGCACTCGTGCTTCTTGATGTCCCCTCACCCTCTGAGTTGGACGCTGTCAACATGTTTTGTGTTAAAACACGGACGACGCTGGTCGGGGGCTGAATTGGTATCGGAATTAGTAAAGGACCTATCGTCATTGATCAAGCCTGAAATAAACGAAAAGCACTGATGTAGTTCATCCTCTTTTAACCTAAATGCCAGAGTAGTTACAGCAGCAAATGGTCTGTGCTGCTCTTTCAACACGCACACACACACACACACACACACACACACACACACACACACACACACACACACACACACACACACACACACCAATTCAATCAGACCAGGAGGGAAATGGATTAATCACAAGCCCGTGATATTATTGGACAGGGAGCAAGGAATGTTGGGTAAGGCAGCGAGCAGGCATTTAGACCTCCAGGGGGCAGAAGGTTACATTATGAAGCATATGCCATGTGCCTGGGTGTACCAGCGTGTGTGTGTGTGTGTGTGTGTGTGTGCGCACGTGCGTGTGTGTAGACAGTCTGGATGTTTGTCAGTCCGTCCGGTTAAATGAGCCCTGCCTCCTGATGGACCAGGGTGGGAGGAACGGCGTCTCCAGTTGTTGTTCTTCTTCCGTGTGTCACTCATTTTTTCGTCTTCTCGACTGTCTTACTTCCCTGTTTCTTCCTACATTTGTGAGGATTGAAAAGATAGAAACACATTTGTCTCAGTTTCTTGTGTGCGTGCGTGCGTGTGTGTGTGTGTGTGTGTGTGTGTGTGTGTGTGCGCACGCCCTTAATCAGAAATCATTGTGGCTTGTAACTGAACACACACGCACGCACACACACTTATATGCATCAAAGGTTCATCCTTAATTCATCTTGGAAAACAAGTGAATATTTAACACAGGAGCTGATATATCCTCACTCTAAATACTTAATTGTCACGGTAATATGACGTGTGTGCGTGTGTGTGTGTGTGTGTGTGAGAAACTCTTGTTACATTGTAAGATTGTTACAGATGTGTTGGAGGCATCTTGTGTGGTCATTTCCTGTCAGAGTTTGATCCTAGCAGCACAATTGGCCGGTTTTACTGCCTTTTCTGTTACGACTGAGCTGTTAATGGTGTGGTACTGGACCAGAGATCCCGGTTCAGAACCACTGACGCGATAAATGACTTTCAACTGTGAGAAAATAGTGGGAAAACCTTCTCATCAGCAAGTGCACGGCGTTCAATAAAGTTACACGCTGCTAAATCACCCTTTCCATTTTCTCCTCTTCTGTGGTGCCAGTGCTACCGCACCCATGGCTCCTGTTATTCAAACAGTAAGATTCTAACACAGGTCGTGGGCGGCACGGTGGAGCAGTGGTCCTCACTGTGGCCCCCCAGCAAGAAGGTTGTGGGTGGAGCCCCGGCTGCAGCACGGGGTCTTTTTGTGTGAGTCTGCATGTTCTCCCTGTTCCTGCTGGGTTCTCTCTGGTACTCCAGCTTCCTCCACAGTCCAAAGACATCAAGAGGGACCAGGTTAATCCAGACTCTAAATTGGCCGTAGGCGTGGCTGGGAGAGCCAATGGTTGTCTGTCTCTATGTGTTGGTCCTGCCATGGACTGGTGACCTGTCCAGGGGGAAGGCTGCTGGGATAGGCTCCACCCCCACCACCCTGAACAGGATAAGCGGTAGAAAATGGATGGAGGGATGGATTGTCGGATTGTCGTCCAGCTCACGTGCTACCATGTTTCAGTTTCCTTGAGGACGTTTCACCTCCCATCCCAGGAGGATTCTTCTCGATGATTTAAGGATTGGAGATGTACTGAGGTGTAAATCAGATACTACAGTCATGAGTACTACAGTGCAGTACTGCCTGAGGCCTGAGGCTCACACTCACCTGATGACTTACTCGCTGCTCTATCACTCTTAGGGCTGGACCCGTCTGTTCACTCCCTGACTTTTCTCATTCCAGTCTCCTTTCTCTCACTCCTGAGGCATTTTATCGACTCCTTCATCCCAGGAAGCTAACAGGAAAAATGAAAGATTAAAGTCTAATAACACATCAGATCCAGGACATAATATATTTACTCTAATTCCTGTCTTGTAGTACACACACACACACACACACACACACAAACCTCTCAGGTATATCAGTCCACTATCAAGTGAGCTTGTTCTTAACAGATCGTTCTCCCATCAATAAATTAACGGCAGTTTAGAAAGTCAACTGGAATCTCTTTCTTACACACACACACACGCATGGAGAGAGAGAGAGAGAGAGACACACACACAAACACACTCCTCAGTTTGCTGTCGTGACGTGCTGGTGGGGGAGAGTGACTGCTGCTGCTGTCGGGGGTCAGAGAGTCACCGTGGGTCGCTGCGCCCGGCTGAACTGTCTTTGAAACTCTGTCAGCTGCACAAATGGCCGCTGCGCTTTTGTTTCCCCTCAAAGATGATCTTCGGAGATCAGAAGCCAGTGGGAAAAAAACGAGAGATGGTGGTAGAGTTCCTGCCTCGTGCGGTGGATGTGATGCGACATTAAGATAAATAAATAGGAAAACCGAGTCTGATGAGTTGGGGTTGGTGTTTCTGGCTCATTCCAGACTGGTGACCAGGGTCGAACGGGTCGATGCGACTTCAGTATCGCCATTATTTTAGACTTCTGTCATAATTAAGACAAATGAAGGAGTATTTTGACGCTGTGTCAAGAGTTCTCTGACTCACTCTGCTGCAAATATGCTCAACTGTTAGAGGCTCAGTATCAGCGCTGATGAGTCAGTGAGAGGTTGTAACTGTCAGGCCCAGTTTGGTCAATGACCTGCAAGATTTAGTGAGATGGATTTTCACCTTGTTACTGTTCACTTTGTGTTTTTGTCTCGGTTCTTGGTTGTTAGATCTCGCCGCTTCTCCTCCCTTTGTATCGGTCTATTATTGATGAGGGCTGATAAGCACTCGTCGCAGTGGGGTTGCCTGAGGATAAAGCCGCAGCCTCAGTGGAGCTTCATCTTACTCCCCATCACGTAACAGAGAAAGAGCTGTGGCTTTCTCTCTCTCTCTCGCTCTCTCTCGCTCTCTCTCTCTCTCTCTCTCTCTCTCTCTCGCGCTCTCTCTCTCTCTCTCTCTCTCTCTCTCTCTCTCTCTCTCTCTCTCTCTCTCTCTCTCTCTCTCACACACACATACACATTCACACACACTATCCCCTTAATAAAAATCTATTAGCTGATCAAGGTGACACTGTAGCTGTTGGAAAATCAAAGTGCAGCCAAAGTACCACAACTAGATGTTCTATGAGGTCAGACAACACATTTATAAAACCTGAATTAGGACCCCCCATCGGGACCTGCTAATGCTAGCTGTGTGTGTGTGAGAGAGAGAGAGAGAGAGAGAGAGAGAGAGGGAGAGAGAGAGAGAGTGTAACACACACTGAGGCTGATCTATTTTCTGTTCATCTCTCTAGATAAGAGCAGCTGTTAAAAAGCTAATTTGTAATGACGACAGTGTGGGTGGGTTAAGAACACCCTGTACGTGTGTGTGTGTGTGTGTGTGTGTGTGTGTGTGTGTGTGTGTGAGGGGTACAGGGTTCAGTCATACACAGGAGACGCACTGTTGTTGGAGATTCATTTACAATGTGTTTACAGTGCTTGTTGGTGGTGTTACCACTAGGGGGAGCCGTGGACCTGCTGCAGCATTGACAACAGTCAGTGAAGCGTGAAGCTGCAAGTGTGTGTGATGGTTGTCAACGGTAAACTCTTTACCCCTGATGAGTCAGAGCAGCTTTGGAGATCCCAGAGATGCAGAGGGACGGGAACAAGCGCGTTCTGGAGCGGCGCCGCTGTGGATGGCAGGGGAGCCTTCCCAGCCTCATCGCAGCCAGGACCCTTCAAATCTCCTCACCTTTTGTGCACACACGCATGCACGAGTGTGTGTATGTATGTGTGTGTATGTATATATAGAAATATATAATTACCTCTGTAGGTGCATTTGTGCTCAGTCACCCTTAAATCGAGGGCTTCAGTGGCACCGTGTATCCAGCCTTCACCAGCAGTGAGCTGGCTGGTGCACCATGAGGGCGAAGTTTATACCTCCTTGTATCAGCACTTTCTGTGTGTGTGTGTGTGTGTGTGTGTGTGTGTGTGTGTGTGTTTCTCCACAGATTGTATGAAGGAGTGGTTTGTGTGTGTGTGTTTGTTGCAGGCCTCTCTTGTGGAAAGGTGATGCACTGAGGCTCCCTCTTGGCCAATTTAGAGAGGAGAGGTCGGAGAACCAGGGAGAGAGTGAGATATGAGAGATAGCGTCACGATAAATAACACACACACACACACACACACACACACACACAGATGTATGTTTAGTGTGTTTATTAATCTAACAACAGTACCAGGAGTGATTCACTGGCTTGGGTGCAGCAATGCAGCACAGATGCAGCAGGACTGATACCTGCAGTCTGAGTCGAGTCTCATGGGTTTTCACCCAATCTTCCAGAATTATTGGCGAGGTTTTAACTTCCAGATTAAACAGAGCTTAATATTTTTTATGGGTAACCAATGAAGGAAGTCCTTTTTTTTCCTCTGGAGTTCCTCAGAAAACTGCATTTCCTTCACAGTGCTGCAGTCATTTGTAACTGGACTTAAGACGAGAGATCCTCTCGCTCACGTCCCTGCACCAGCCGCCGCCGCTGCCGCTGCGTCCACTCTGACAGGTTTGCTTCCCCTTGGGATAGAACTCTCCATTAGCACCGCTTTCTTGATATGTTCCACGTTCTCACTTACGCTTCAGTGGCTCGTTCTGTTGTCTGACTGTGAGCCGATTACACAGACGCTACACTCGGGCACCTTTCATGTGAACGGGAGAGAAGGCCAAGGAGGACGCCGTCACATTTAGTTGTGAATCAATTTAACAGAACAAAGCCTGTAACGTCTTCCACTCTGGCTCGGGGGGTGGAGGGTACGCTCTGCTGAGTTCCTGTCTACTTCTGGTGCCCTGTGAGGGATTTTGTTTTGAAAAATGCTACAGAAATAAAGTGTTGCTATGAATATTAATTTCATGTGCAGAATGGAGTTGAATGGTTCAGGATAAACGTGACGCGTTCAAAATCAAAGCCAGATTAGGTGCTGTAGTGAATATGGTTGCGTCTTCGCCTCACAGTCAGGTTCAGTTAAAATGACGATCCCGGACTCTCAGCCCTTAAACGTCGCGGGGTAGCAGATCTGAATGTTTTGAAGAGACTGTGCTGAAAACAGCAAATTGAATCACACAAACTTGGAAGTGCAGGACAGAAACTGGAACTCAGTGGTGATTGACAGATGCAGTAAGACAGCTGATCAAGTTGATTGAATCTTGACGTTTTGACATTGTTGTGTTTAGACCTGATCCTAATACTGTGTGTGTGTGTGTGTGTGTGTGTGTGTAGCCTGATTAAAAGCGTCCTTCAGCTTTTTAATTCCTGATTGCTGCTGGATCTACATTTCCAGTTCCACCTCCTGGACCGCAGCCTGCACAGCACTTCCATGTATAGATCTGGATTCATTTCATTTGGATTCTAATCGAAGCAATTGTCACCTCTTCATAAATGCACAGTCCATCTCTGAACACGATCTACGTGCAACCTTGCAACACGGTAATACGATGACGCTTGACGAAATCAGTTAACGCTCTAATGTTTGATTGTAACGTGAGATGAAGTGATCTAATCTCCCCCGAGGAAGCTGAACTGATCAAGACATTCTTCCCTGTTTCACTCACACGCACACGCACACACACACACACACCCACCCTTGATGAGTGTGAGATGATAAACGACATGAGAAGTGGAGATGAAATTCTCCGTCAGCGCTCACGAGTGATGGAGGGTCTCTCTACATAGCCACGCGCTCATAAATCAAGCTTCCAAGTGTTTTACACTTCAGTAACTCTTCCACCAAGTTCACTTTTCTCAGACTGAAACCTCTGAGGTCCCAACCGTGACATCCAGATTCCGGAGGTTCCTTTTCAAGTTTGGACTTGCTGCCCTCTCTGGATAATTAGAGCCGTGGTAATGCACCTATCACAGGAGTCTTTGGCAGCGTCGAAGAGCCCACCTTCGCTCCACCGCTTCACCCTCCCAGTAGCTTGAAGAGCTTTTATTTCCAGCATTTTATGGTTCAAGTAATTCCCCTAATGTTCATCGTCTACTAGGAGAGGAAGAGGAGGGGGGCGTCTGAATGAGGCTGCCATTTTAGGCAGCTTACGTTACAGCAAATTCAGGACCGCGGCTGTATGTTACCGTGATACACATCATTGATGTCAGTGTGGCGTAACCTCTCGTTCCTCCACGCGGCTCTAAAATCACCAGTGAACCAGGGGCTGAACTCAGGGTCTTCATCTGAGGCACGGTCGTAGTTGTGTTCTTGTCTTATAAGCTTATCAAAGGACTCAGATCACATGACCTCCTTGGCAGAGGTAACGCCAAAGCTCACAACTGTCCTCTGTTGGAGGACAAGTGATACAACACAGTTCAAG
Organism: Aulostomus chinensis; assembly: GCF_037954235.1. Lineage (NCBI taxonomy): Eukaryota > Metazoa > Chordata > Actinopteri > Syngnathiformes > Aulostomidae > Aulostomus > Aulostomus chinensis. Next base: position 2,603,133 of record NC_141329.1, read on the forward strand.
TCTGACGCACGGGAATCAGAGCATGAAATGAAAGCGTGAACTTGAGAGTAGACACAGATGTTTGACATAATCCAATTAACAAAGCCATGAACTCGCCAAAGCTGCTCGACGGCGCTCCTGCCATCTCTCGCTCTCTGCTTGACTGTTGGGCGTCCTGCCTGTGCACATGATTGCACATGCAAATCAATGCAAACACACACACGCACACACGCACACCATCTGTAAAATCCAAATAGTTGTATCCAGAGTTGACAGTGAGTACGAACAAGAAGAATAAAATTCATGCTAATCTACATGAAGTTTTGTGCGTCCACTCTCTCGCTCTCGTCACTGTGCTGCACAAACGCCAGCATCCAGGTCCTTATGCCGCCACGCCACCGTGCATCAACTCCGCTTAAACGACTAAAGGAGCCTGGTTTGTTTTCCAGGACATGACACACCTTTTCCACATGAGACCGTTCGACCTGTTATGGTGGGCTAAGCACAGTTGGAGCTGATAACATTCGTAGTGATAAACCAGACCACCAGGGTCCTGAATTTTTTTAAAACTAAATTGGATTAAGAGATTGTATGAATTTTACCTGCCGTGAAATTGGTGTATAAAGAGGCTTCCATGGATCTCGAGTTGTGGTAACAGGAAAAGTGTCAGCATCTCAAAATGGATTAAAACGGTATCAGATGGCTGTGCACCTGCCGGGTAATCAGGACTCACCAGAAACCCGGTGTCATGGCTGAGAGCAACAGGCTTCAGTCAGAACGGGAGCTAAAATGTGGCGTCAGTGGTGTTTTTCGAACCAACTTGGAGCGTTGAGGCTTCAGGACACTCAGTTGGGCAGAATGGAGGCATTTTATGGTTTTATTAGCGGACTTTTCTCTTGAGGCTGAGTGGACAAGGTCGCCCTCTCGTGTCTCGGGGAACTTCTTGGATCCTTACCTTTGCTTTATTGCATTTCATTAAACATTTGGCGGAGGTCCATGACAGCCACCAGCGTCAGTGCAGAAAACAGCTTGTTTTTTTGGTCTGAAAGAGAGTTTTTTTTTATTCGCTGGTTAATTCACCTGATTGTTTCACGTTGTGTTGTAGTTGACTCTGCTGTACAGACAGAAATGACCTGAATGGTGTATTTGTTCTAAAAGAAGAATAAACCATCTATTTTGCACCCAGTCACACGTTTCCTTCTATTTTTACAGGAATTCCCTCCTAAGCTGTTACCCACTGATGTAGAGGATGCGCTCTCACTCATGCAGGCTCCTCCCACTCCCGATTAGGAAGGCGTAGAATCCTTTACATCCGTGTTTACGCCCTCTTGACACCACCTTCATCTTCACCAACAGGGCAGCAGAATTCTCCAAGTATTCACTGCCATTTGCAGATTTCTGTTTCTGTCACGTCCCCGGACTTCTCAGCTCTGACCTTTTGCTTTTGGTGGGTGTTTGAGTCGAGCTGTTGGAATCATGAACCCGGTCCAGCTCGGAGTGTTTCAAGAGCAGCGCCATGAGTCTCGTTTCATTGCATTGATTTGCCATTTGTTCCACAAGATAATTCAAATGTCAGACAGTATATTCTCAGTTACAGCATTGTCTGGCGTGTGTGTGTGAGTGACCAGAAAACGTAGTTCATGGGAGGAATGTCATGAAGGTCATATACACAATATAGAGCACAGAATGAAGGTCAACTGGGCTTTGGCTTCTCTGGATTCCGGCTCTGAAATCCACTCATGTTTGATTTTATTTTCTGGGCCGTTTCTATTCTAAGGAGGTCTAAAATGTGGTAGCGACTGATAAATATACACTTGACAGTTAAAAATACTTTTCTGAATCAAGCCGCTGTGCTGCAGTGAATCCTGCCTTTCTGTCGTTGGCATCGCTGACATGGCGCTGAAGTGTTAGCTTGTTCTCTGGCGGAGTGTTTAACATCCTCCCTGGAGATCAGCTCGTCCGGTTTCATTGCAGTACTTTAACCGTCATCTCAAAGGTACTAGTACACATGTATCTTTGTTCCTCCAGATGCTGCCTGGTTGCCATCTGGCATTTTTTTTTATTCTTGTCTGGTGTTTTTTTTTTTTGTTGTTGCTGCTTTTTCACACACACACACACACACACACACACACACAACGCCTCCATACTGTTTCCATAGCAATGCTATTACTAGGATGATGGTTTCTCTTGTTGTTACCACTCTTGACTATCAAGTGTCCATATCTGGAGACTCTTTAGCAGCCTGGAACGCTGCTCTCTGCAACAAATAGCTAGTTGTGGTGCAGCTAGTGTAGGAGGAAGTGCTTATTAGATGGCTCAAGTTGCAGGAGAGCTTTATTATGTCACGATTTTAAGCACAAAAGACAAAAGTTTGCAAATAAAGTTGTTTCTGACCCCTTCAGTCGAGGCTGTCACGGCTGACTTTATTTCAGACGCGTCACGTGGAACCAACAATAATGATCGTGAGTTAAATTCTGTTTTTCTCTTCTATTCACAAATACAGAGTTAAATCACTTCTGTAATTACAGTACACACACACACACACACACACACACACACTGACACACACACACACACAAACGCAACAATTCATTGCTATCTGTTGTCGGGGTGCCAGCATTTCCCAGGCAGCAGATACCTGAGCACACTTACTTACACCTATGAGTGGTTCGTTACGTATGACAGCAGCTGAAGTCGAACCCTAAACCGTGATTGGTTGATGCAGACAGGTGGCAAATTTGCTTTTCAGCCAGTAGAGTGAAAGTCAGACACGGTCGGTGGACACCACTCTGACCGACTCAGTAGCTGTATTATTAGTGTCCACGGGGGGCTGTACGGTTGGGTACGGCGTCTTTTAGATGATGATGCTTCAGCAAAATCAGTTTTTAGTGAGTTGTTAGCGTGCACGAATTTCACGGACACTTAAACATTGATATTCATTCACTGCGGCGCGAACTTCACCTCTACATTCACCTGAACACGCAGGTTTACGTCTCTATTCAACTGGCTGTGTTGTTGTTGTTGTTGTTGCTATTTTTTTTTTACGCGTCCATAATCTGCTGACTGTAACGCTGAGCTGAGGGTTCGGCGTGTAAAGGTCATGACACTGCGACCTTTCTTACCTTCAGCAGCTGTCTCGAGTGTCTATAACTAACTGTAATCTAATGCTCCTCCGAGAACAACGCCAGCCACTAAATGGATGGACTTGGTATTGTGACCCACTGGTGACCTGTGTGCGCGCGTGTGTGTGTGTGTGTGTGTGTGTGTGCGCTCTGAGCATTCTGTCAATGTGTTGCTGTGAGTGTTACTGTACATGTGTTCTTCTGTCTGCAGTACCCATTATGGAGAGTGAATTTTGAAAACTTGCCTCTGAACCTTTGAACTCTTCGTCAGGAGCAGATTAATGAATTGGCTCTTTCTGGTCCGGGGGGGGGGGGGGTTATTTTCAGGTGTAAGGTTGTAACTGTGAGTCTGAGTGACAGCTGCAGGGGGTCGGACACACCTCAGCGCTCAGCCACTGGATAATGAAAACGCTGGCTTCCCAGCAAAGCTGAGTGGGGTTGCTCTCTGGATTATTCCCCTCCTCAGGGGTGAATGTGATCAGCTGGTCTGAAACCACGCAGATCAGCTCAATAAAACCTGTTTCTTTTCTCAGGAAGACTCAATGCAATTGTGTAAACAGCATTTTAAATTAAATACCATAGTGCAGTAAAGATGTCCTGCCTACACATCAAATGGAGATGAGATGATGATGTAAAAATCAGCATTCCAGTTATTGACACGTTGTCAGGGTCACGACAGCCGTAGATTCTGACCGGTGACCCCAGGAGGAAGGCGTGGCAGCAGACGTGCAGTTGAGGCTTATTAACCCGGGGCGCCCGGCGAGTATTAAATAATTACAGAACCAGGTTCATGAGCAGCCTGCGGGACAGCAGTAGGGGAGCAACATGCTGAAGTCTAACGCAGGTTTTCTGTGTCATCGTTTCAATGGAAATATGATCCAAAAATAGACATGAATGAGTTTGTACCTCCTGGTATGAGACGAACCCGCCGGCGAGCCTGGCGGGTGGAACGGAGTCGCGGTCGCTGTATGGATTGGAACGATGAGTGATGATCAACCATTGAAGCGTTCACGCTCTCCTGCGCTCTTCCTTCCTCTGCCCTGAGGCCAGCGACCTCCATCTTAGTGGCAGGAGTCGCTGTGATAAAGGTTTAATAGTCATGTGACTCCATTTAAAAATGCCAGACTTGCTCTTTTGCGCCACATGAAATATTACAGTACTAACTACTGTACTACCTGTGAGTAGTATCCTGTAGTACAGTAGTACAGACTACATTCACTTGTAGGTTTTGACATGAAAAATGACCTTTAAGTTAAACATTTGCACTCAGAAATAATCTCAGTCTGCACCGGTGCGCCTGAGAGTTTAGGCTTTGTAGAATTTTATTGCAGGAGAAATGCTATGTCATGTTTTTGTCGTGTGAGAGTTGGTGAAGAAACATGTGAACACACGTGTGTGTTGGCAGAACCGGACACAGTTCTCTTATTCGTTTATGAGAACGGTTAGATTTGCCTTAAATATCGTTCGGCCCTGCTCTCAATCCGATCCAGAGAGAGAGTTGAGGACACAATTTGATGCTCTGCAGCAGCGTCACATCCAACTTCAAACCCCCTACAGCTGGAATGGTTCAGTCCATGGCAGCAGGGACAGTTGGACCCACTGGGCAGGAGAATGGAAGGACTGGTACTTTGTCACTCAACTTACGTCACACAACCCCGAGTGGGGCCGGAGAGAAGGATGGAAGTGTACAGTACGCAGCGTACCAACACGGGTTTATGTCACGACCTACATACACAACACTTGTGTGGTGATAAAAGATGTCAGCCACCTTTTACGTTTATCACATTTACATTTCTGAACTCAAGTTCAGCGCGATGAGCGACACGTAAACAAAACAACCCCAACACAGCTGTGTTACCTGCTACGTTCTACTGAGGTTTGGTTATGCTGTCTGCTGCACGCACACACACACACACACACACACACACACACACACACACACACACACACACACACACACAGAGCAGAGTGCCCCATGGGAGTGTGTGTGTGTGTGTGTGTGTGTGTGTGTGTGTGTAGGCTTTTGCTGACGTAGCTCATGACGCAGCATGAAGACCAGCCCACAGCCACACACGTTTGTACGCGGATGCAGAGACGCTCAGTCCTCTTTGAATGTCGCCGCTCTGTCTCGCTCCGTATGTCACCGCTTTTATTTCGTTATTTATTTTCAACAATCAAACCTACTGGCCACCTGATACTTCCCTCTGTGGGGTTTGAAGGCGTTTAGCCAATGAAAAGTTTTGAAAATGGTTTTTGAATAAAGCCATGTGACAGGTCCTCCATCTCCTGGTAGCCCACGATGATTCTGAAAATGAAAATTAGGGTCATGTGAGCGGAATATTCTGGTAGAATTATCGTGCGTGGCTGACCTTGTTAGCTCTCTGTCGAGGTGTTGTTTTCTTTCTAAACACTGTCGGTCCGTGGATGGAAGTTTACTCACACATTATATTAATGTACCTTTTATACCCTGAGTGATGAGGAAAACGGCTAATGCCCGCCGACTACCTGACTACTTGAGTCATCGTCTGACATGATGTCATCAACATTTCCCTGAATCCAGAATACATCGAAACGTGGAGTGTGTTTTCATCATCACCTTTTTAGGATTTCATCTCTCCCGTGTGTGCACTCGCTTCCCCTCACCAACCTTCGCTCTGCTACCTCTACCTGTCCGTTTCTGCTGCGTTCACTGTCACACACTCGTGCCACTTTCACCTGGGTGTCGGCGCCATCAAATCTCGGCTCCTACTTTTCCTCTGAAGTGTTTTCTGCAGTTGACCACAGAGCCAATCTGACATGCAGAGTATTAAAGAGCATTCAGAGTCTTCGTGCCGGTGCAGATTAACTCTGAGCTAAGTGCTCGTCTCTTGTGTGGACTCGGTCGTGTTAGCTCTGCAACGGAGCGGTGTGGATGTGAGGCCTAGAGAACCAACGCATCACAGCCCTGTAGATGATGCAGTAGAGCTGCAGGTAGACATCAGATTCTCCCTCACAAAGACAATTTCTCAGCAGCTGTGTCTCAACTCTGCTGAAACCTCCTCTCAGCTGTAAATCTCCGCTGAAAACACGAGTGTTTGTATTGATGGACGTTGAAGTGTAGCCGCCGATATTCCATGTAGTTTCCTGTAACTCATCACACACACAGTGTCGCGAGGCCGGTGTGTTTTCCTGTGTTTTATTGCCACTATTGACGTTCGGCTGTGGTCGTGTGTCAGAATCAAACGTTTGAAGCGCTAAAGGATAGAGAAGCAACGTTCACCGCACAGCAGCAACATAGCGAGGAGAGACACGGTAAAACTTTGGGAATTAGCTTCTCTGTGGTTAACAGCATGAGTCCCTGAACCACGTACCAGTGCTCCCAGTTGTCGCTGCCAGGCTTCTTATCAAGTCATCCAGCAGCTCTCAGATTTCTTCACACTGGCAGGCTTGGGCACCTGTCCACACACTCACTGGCCAGACGACCTGTTAACACGAGGCCTTTCCACAGTGGGAACAGGAAATATCAGCGTTTCGATGGAGCGGTTTGAGGTGAACAAACCAGGCTGAGTAGTTGTCATTTCCGGCAGAAGATGGCGTTGAAGGCAGGGTTGTGATGGTTGGAAAAGGCAGCGTAGAAGAAGAAATGCGACACGTTGGCTTCTTGTTTCCTACAAGCGGAAAAATGGAGGGAGGTTTTGAGTAAATGCCTGTGGTTGGATGTGTTGTAGGTGTGCACATGAAGCAAAAACTCCAAATTGTTTATCAAAATCGTGTGCTGGCAACACGGCTGCCGTCACCGTCCTCCATGCTGCTTTACTACAGCGACCGAAGGTTGTATTCAAGCCCAAGATGCTGTTTTGGCAACTGAAAAGCCTGAGTGAGCACTGCTGGCTGTAGTCTGATGAGAGTAGTAAGAGGGAAACATTCAGAAAAGGCGTTTAAAATTTATTCTCAAAACATGCACACAAATTACTGACAGACAGATTTTCCTGTCTGTGATAAAGATTTCAGCCTGCAGTGAGATGGACGGAGGCACGACCACGTGACCTCCAAGCTGCACTTCTTCTCATTAGAGGGGAGAAGATTAAAGAACACACAATTTTGAGCCAGATTTAATTCCATATGTGGAACCTGCGGTACAGGGAACAGATCGATGTGGACGGAGCGGCTCCTCCATCAGGTGTGAGATTGATCTGGAGCTCTTTATCTACTTAGGGAGGCGGGGAAGTCGGGCAGGAGGGATGAAGATTCTGTCAGGATTTTATTTCTAAAGGACTGGGAGGGGGAAAAAAAAAGAGAAGAAAACAATTCCTCCACTGACGTGGTACACAAATACACACAGAGCAAACACAGCAGCGCATTCCAGACCAAAGACGTCTCAGTGACAGAAGTGTAAGGTAACCATGAGTGATGGGTTGAAGATGAGGGTGCAGCTGGCTAAGAGCTCGATTTCAGGGTGAAAATAATGGGCTTTTGTGGCGTTCAAATCAATGCCAATCACATTTTGAAACAATGGACGATAACCAACTCGTTCAGAGCAACCAATTAGCAGCAGGCCCTGCTGCTCTCAAAATGGCATATTACAAAATATGCATAATATCATAAAACATACAACATGGGGGGGGGTTATAGGGGGTTTATGATAAACCAAAGCACTGTCCAGCGCTGCGGCGATCCAGCGCTGCGGCGATCCAGCGCTGCGGCGATCCAGCGCTGCGGCGATCCAGCGCTGCGGCGTGGCCCCAACGATACACCGTATTTGGCGGGCGTCAGGGGTTGAGGGTGAAGTGCTTTTATTGTAAATGGTTGTTGACTCAGTGGTGACAAAAGGAAAAAAAACATCTTCCCTTTTCTTTTGTCAAAAGTATAGAATTCTTATTGTCTGCTCTTCACGTGGACCCTTCTGATGATGTCATTCCCATCAAGCAGATCCTCACTGGTGTTGGAAATATTACAGGAGTCATAACTGTCACACACACACACACACACACACACACACAAAACCCTGACACACAGGAAAAGAGACCCTACAGAAATAACAGCTCCATTTACCTCCACTTGACACCCCCTATGGAATCACTGGAAAGTACACAACATAAACACTTCACTGTGTAAATACACACACACACACACACACACACACACAGCAGTCATTCACATGCAGCTCTACTGTAATAAAACAGCCAGCAGCTCTAATTCCTCCTCCTTACAGCTCTGTTATGCGTGCTGTTTTTAGTCGTTTTCTTTTTCCTGATTCCAACATGTCCACACCTCCCCCATCTCGTCCATCCTCTCTCTCTCTCTCTCTCTCTCTCTCTCTGCTTTGATTTGTAGCTGCCTGTGGGAGTTATATGTGCAGTGTGTGAGGGATAAAATGATTCCTAATGTCAGCAAATGTATGTTACTGACTTGCACATTCTGCAGCTTGATACTCCAAATACAAACACGTGAGCACAACTCAGATCCCAGGCAGCAGCCTGCCAACATTTCTCTTTTCCCTTGAAACCTTTGCACTTTAAAACCAATTTTTCACTGCGCAGCCTGCGTACATGGCAGTTGTTCAGACCCGTGCCAGCCTGCTAATAAGAACCGATTGATTCTGTTCCCTTTGTGAGGAGATGAGGATTTCCTCTCTGCTGTCCTCGTGCGTCATGTTGGATGTCGTGATTGTAGTCATAGCAGCAGAAAGAAGTGACCGGTGTTGCTGGAACAGCCGGGGAGTGAAGCGTCTTCTGCTAGGACGCAGTCTTTGGTAGCTGTAGTGAAAGCAGCATGGAGGACAGTGATGGAGAGTCCTCTTAATGTTTTTCAAACTTAACTTTTTGAACTGGAGCGTCGCTGCTGGAACGCAGACGGTTGAGTTTGTGTCTGACGTGACATGAAGTCGTGGAAGTTAGTTGGTGGAGGCCACAAGCTTTCACTCCTCCATGTTTATTGTTGATACTGGATCTGGACGGCTCGCTGCAAATTACTGTGCTCACCCAGGTTTTATGTTCCCGTCAATGTCGATCGGAGCTGAGCTGATAAACTCAGTGTCCACAGCAGGGTCGTGTTACCCGGGGCTGAATACGGATTAAAACTGTTCACTTTGCAGGAAAACCCGGGGGTTAGCAGGTGCTGGTGGGAGTGAGGCTTTACTGGGCAGCAGTGAGATCTGGAAACCTGAAGGACGTTTGGGTTTGATATTTATTTCTCGACTGCTGAGACCATAAAACAGAGAAAAAGAAGAGAAAGAGAAACTCTGTGTGTCAGTGTGTGAGTGTTAATGAGAATAAATATTGCTGGAAGATGAGAGGAACCTGCAAAGATGTGTGACAGGACAGAAAAAAAACAGATTGAGTGGGAGACAGGTAGAGAGAGAGAGGGAGAGGGAGAGAGTGAGTGGGAGTGTTGCACCACAAGCCTCTCACTTCCCTGAAGGTGTGCTGTTGGCGAGCAAATGACCCCGCTGAGCAAAACAAAAACAGAAGCAGAGCAAATATCAGGGAGCGGAGAGAAAACACAGTAGTGACACACTTTAGCATCGTCAGGCAGCGGCGAACTGAGGAGGAGGAGGAGGAGGAGGAGGAGGAGGAGAAGTGACAAGACGGGATAAAGTGCTGATGGCACTAGTGTGATGGTGCGCCCTGCCAAGACCTGAGAGTGACTCCCCCACCCCCATCTTGTTTCCTCCTTTCTCTCTGACCCTGTCCCCTCCTCTTCACCCTCCTCTCCCCTCTCTCACACTCCACTGCTCGCTCACTCCCCCTCTCGCTCTCTCTCGCTCTCTCTCTCTCCATAGTCAGAGCTGCTAGAGCTCAGTGTCTGGGTTGCATCTCTCTCTCTTCCATCCCTCCTCTCAGCTCCTCTGGTTGTCATTCTGCAGCTCGAACACTGTTAGAAATTTCCTTGATCTCCTCATCAGAGGCGCTAAACAGGAGAAAGGAAGATCGGTGGGGAATCAATTTGGGATCCCTCAAAGAACCGAGGAGTCCTCGGGCTTGCGGTTCTGACTTGATGTGAGAGGAAAAAAGACTGATCAGAAGCTTTCACAGCTTTATTTTGCATCGCAGAACAAAGTGATGCACATGGAGGCACGACGTTTGGAAATGAGCAACTGAAGACCGAATCGCTTTCCAAGGAGAGAGAGAACTTCAAAGGAAGGAGGGGATCCCGAACAGACTTTTCATTCAAGAAGACCGAGCGCTGTCATTCAGGCTCTCCTGCCGGTCCCCGTCTCCGCTCCTTCTGTCCCATCTGTCCCCTGACTGACGCTCAGCCATGCAGGTGTCCATCGCCTGTACGGACCACAACCTGAAGAGGGGCAATGGGGACCACAGCAAGAGCGCCACCAGCCCCAATGTGGTTAACCAAGCCAGGGCCAAGTTCCGCACCGTGGCCATCATCGCCCGCAGCTTTGGCTCCTTCACCCCCCGACACATCTCGCTCAAGGAGTCCACGGGGAAACACACAGGCATGAAGTACAGGTGTGTGTATGCAGGTGAATGTTGTGTGTCCTTCATTAGAGCCACTCGTAGGGTTTCTCTTGTCTTTGATAGGGTTGTTACTGACGTTTGTACGACAAATATGTGATTTCAAAAGTAACTTTATTACTTTGTTGTGCAGTTACTTCACACATTTTGAGGACATTATTAAAAGCTTGGCAATCGTTCAAGTTGTTGATCGGATTTGAGAGGAATGTGAGCATTATGACACAAAACTCTTCCGCTACGAAATCTCTACAAAGTTTTTGTTATTTTAGTCATGTCACCCAAACCTCACCAATGCAACATTTGTTCTCTGGACTCTCACCTCTCTGCCTTCACGCTCTCTGGTCATGTGACATTTACCGCCGTCATCGACGCGGTTTCACCAGAAGCAGCTGAAGCACCTTCGTCCAAGTCGGCACAAGGTTTTCAGAGGTCTCGTGTGACATTTGTCAAATATGATTCTCAGGTTCGGGATGTTTCCAGGCTGCCTGGATGTCTCATTGTATTTGCACGCCGTCTCTCTCTCTCTCTCTGCTCTGAAAAACCTTCAGGTTCAGATTCTTGCCGTGAGCTCATCTGCTACCACTTCTCTCCTCTGTACCTGAACACATTTCTACCTCTTACTCTCGTCTTTGCCTGTTTCTGAGCTTTGGTGAGCAAGTGTGGGCAGCGTGTCTGAGCTGGATTTGACCTCCACTGCTCAGTTGACTTGTGTGTTTGACTCTTACAGTCTCAGGCTGTGAATTTTACAGTGAATGTGATGCCACCACCTTCCTGAGCACCGCAGTACACGATGAATCTATACGTGTGTGTGTGTGTGTGTGTGTGTGTGTGTGTGTGTGTGTGTGTGTGTGTGTGTGTGTGTGGAGGGGCTGGTGACAGATTGCAAGTTCAGCGCTCTGGTGGTGGTGATGTTCTACTGAAGCCAGTAGCTCAACTCGTTCCACATCAAGGCAGGAAAGTGTGCAGACACTGGCAGACCTCAGCCTGACAGGTTTGCTGCTGCAGGTGCGAATTCTCAGTCACTGCAGCTGAAACCCAAATACCTGCCGACCACACCGGTGAAGCGAGGCCGCCTGCCATGATCAGTAAAAATAGGTTAATGATATGAAGCTGATCCACTAGAGATGCTGGGAAATTAATTTTTCATTTGCGATAGAAACAGCAAATTGCCAGAAGAAATTTTCTTTCAATTAAAGATGTTTTTTTGCAGTTTTTGATGTCTAACTTGGAAAAGATGCCTGAAACATCAGCAGCTTCGAGGGTCTCTGAGAAAACAGTAAAATTTCTGTTCTCAGAAGTTTTAATCTTATTAATCTACTTGCTTCAGCTGCTGTTCACGTTATATCATCTCAATGTACGGCTGCGCGTTCTGTCGTCTCCTAGCTGAATAATGATGCAACTTACACCAACTGCTGTTGGAGAGAGTAGCAGAAGAAGCAGTAAAAGTATCAGCCGTTACTGTGGTATCTAACAAACGTGGCCCTTGGATGGAGAAGAGACGTGTATTCATGCTCTGATATTTTGTCCAGGACTCTTTTATCTGAGACTTTTATAACCAGAAGAGCACTGATGGGGATTCATTTTATGCTGGACTTAGATTACATATAGTCTAGACTCCGCCGTCGTCTAGACTATATGTAATGGAAGTGGCTTATGTTGCTGTTTGATCAGTAATGAGAGCTGGGAGTCAGGTGAGTGGCACGCGGCCGTGGCTCGCTGCCACCCCGCGACAGGAACAACAGAATCATGGAACGTGTAGCTGCCTGGCAGGTTGCACATCGCAGTATGTTGCCTTAGATTAGCGTTAAGACACTTCCGTCTGACTATTGGGAGAATATTGAGCAGTCAGCCTCTGTAACTAACACGATTAGCAGAAGTTCTTACCCACCAGTGGCCACATCTGCTCTACGTTTAATTTCAAATCCTGCTTTTGGAAATGAGCTGGCGAAAAGGAAAAACTAGAGACAGTAACTATCATGTCTGGTTACAGCAGCACTGGAGGAGTGAAGCAGGAACGTGTCTGTAGTCAGATGCAGCAAAGTGATCCATGACTGACAGCTGTCAAGTGAGGTGACAGCCACTGAGACAGTATTCCAGCTGGCAGCAGGTGATGTGGAGGTGACGCTGAGCAAACCTGCATGAAGACTGGATGTCCCCGGCAGGGACGCCAGGTGGGTGAAAGTTGTTATCAGCAACGTATGTAAACTCGCCCTGGGACTGAAAATTATAATCAAACACCAGTTTATGCTCCATGGATGGTTTATATCATAAGAATAATCAAACTACACTTAATCAGATTTGATCATTTTTTTCATTTATTTGAAGGGTGACGTTCTTCTCCTTCCTGCTGCTGTGTGTTTGTACTTTCACTCTCCTCTCAGTTAAAATCTCTGTGTTCCAACCAGAATGAGCTGATCTTTGTTGAGATGTTGGTTAAAAAGAGCGAAACGACCACAGACTTGCAGTGCAAATGTTTCTCGAGGTGGATCAAAGAGGAGATGCTCCGAAAAACGCACGGAATGACTTGTGAACGTGAATAACTGCATTTAAAACATGTTTTTTTAGAGTGTAAAAGCCACTCAAAGCACTTTTACCACACATTCCCATCCACTCATTCACACTCACACATTCATGCTCTGGCGATGGGAGGCTTCTGTGAGTTGCTCCAGAACCCCATTAACCAGATCTCTGGAGGAGGCGGCCTCTCTGCTCCGGAGCTGTGGCGCGACTCGAGAGCTTTCATGATACATGTTCAATAAGTGTGTGCAGAGACTCACAAGAAGATTTAATTGTCTCCTGTGTGCTCAGTATCACAGCTACACACACACACACACACACACACACACACACACACTGATATTCCCCTACACAGCTTTCTCTATAGGATGGAACACCATATGCTAGTACAGCTCTGAGTGTCATTAAAAGTTCAGTAGAAGATGAGATGAGGATGTGCAGGAGTTTCTGGCTGCTGCAACAATGGGAGGAAGTATGGAGAGGAAGATCCAAGGAGAGAGAGGGAGAGGGAGGGAGAGAGGGAGGACATTGTCTTGTGCTGACAGTAAAGCTGCTGGATGGCCGGTGTGGAACTCTGCTGTCTCGCTGCTTCTTTTATCTCCAGGAAGGCTGAACACAGATCTGCTGCGCTGCTGCGGCAGAGGTGAAAGCGCGAGGGTGTGTTTGCTGCTCACCGGGCATTTTGTGTTGGTGGTCAAGGAAAACAAATGAGTGCACAAACGCATTCCGCTTAATAATTTATCCTCTATTATCTGTTAGAGATCAGGTGATTGAAGCTTCTTTTTCCTTGAAAGCGCTTCCTAAGAGATGAAAGCATTCTTTCTTCCTCTCTTGTTGACTCTCTTTCCATCACGAAATGAAAACATAATTGCAAAACAGACTGTGACAGAATACGAGTTTTATCTTAATTGGTTTTGCTTTCATAATCATGTAAAGTAGCCAGTCCAAAGCAACACTCCACCCGCGGTGGGACTGCTCTGTCCTGGATGCACTCGAGCACAGTGGACGGAGCCGCCAGGGCACTGCTGGGTCTTTGTGTGTTGCCATTAACAAGCTGCACATTTCAAGCTCGGCTGAATTTGAAATGAAGAGGGATTTTTGTTGCTGCTGCCACCTTGTTGAGCTGGGTGTTTCCAGGCATGTTGCTTTAGTGAGACAGAGAGGAGGGAGAGGATGGGGGAGGAAACGGGCATAAAACCTACGCTTGATGGAGCCGAGCATTCAATGCATGAGGCTTGACTTCATATCACATCTATTAATGAATAAATAGTGTGCGAGGCATTTGGTGTCTGACTGTACGTGTGCTGCCCTCTGAGCGGTTCTGCTGTCAGTGAACCGCGTGGAATCTTTGGCAAATTGCTGATCAGCATCAAAGACAATCAGCTGCTCATGAGCGATGCTATAGATCACCGGCGAGACTCTGTGGTGGATCACGTCAACACGTTGACGCAGCAGTGCATGACGACTATTGGCAGGCTAATTAGTGGCTAACGTGGTGGTTAGCTGGTCCAGTTCTGAGGGACTCATCCGTAGGCATCGTAGGTGGTTCTGGGATCAGTACTCTGCATTTATAAGGGCCTGTTGTGTTCCAGATGGCAACACTTTACGAAGTAATGACAATAATCTCCTGTTTGGACTACCATTGAGTTCAGAACTTTTTTGGGCGGCACTGTTTCCATCAACCTTCTCTATTGCAGTACCTCTTTAGATGACAAAACGTTGTTACCGACCAGCAGATGTGGCGGCGTTCATGCTTCTGTATATCTTGTTGATGGCGGCGCTCCTCGTATGTGTGTCTGCAATCAGATCCGCCAGGATTCAGCTCCGGTAGGCAGAACTGGGTTCAATGCAGTGATCTGTCTGCATGTCCCAGTGTCTGGGCTCAGGACTGAAAGCCGAATAAAACTGTTGCCACTGCAGAGCAAAGCAGGCATCAGTGGGTTTTTCCTCCAGTGGAAACGGGGCTTCAGTGTCTCTGATGTCTGACCTGCAGGCTACGACCTGGTTGGGCTCCGATCCATCTGACAACATCCAGACGGAGTCTCACAGGGTTTGGATCAATAATGAGTATTGAAGCTCTCACAGAATCCAAGCGCGTGTCCAGAACAACACGTTCTGATACATGCATGAGAGTGTAGATATGCACGTAACGAAAAAACACATTCTGAACATCATCACGATGAGCATGAGTGTAAATGTGGAGATCAACACTTTCTGTGCTCGTGTGTTCGGCTGGACATTGAGGAAAGAGACGAGAGGCAGTGTGGGGGAGGGGAGACATTTGGTGGGCTGCAGCAGTCCAGGCCAGACACTCACACCCACTGAGTACTTTTTTTTAGTATTGTGGGCTCTACTTGAATTGAAGTACATACGAAATGAAATAAAGTATGTAAACTGGATGGGGGGGGGGGGGGACTGGGATTTGGGTGAAAATGTATAAAACATGAAGGCTCGACATGAAAAAAGAAACATCAAAAGGCGTTTTAACACATGTTGCAGTGAAACCGGCAAGAATCAAGCTTTGGTATCACAGCCTCCTCACACACTGTTAATTGGCAGAGGAGTGTTGATGTCAGCTAGCGCAGCTAGCCTACGTAGCCTGCTGACAACTTGTGCTGCACGGTGGTGTGAAGGGCCGGATGAGCAACTGCCTGGAAGAGTGTGTGTGTGTGTGTGTGTGTGTGTGTGGTGTCGCTCTGTAGCAAAGATGCTGCAACTGTACTTGAGACTTTGGTTATAAATACTGCAGCTCTTCAGTTCCACTTCACCTTTTTCCTTCACAAATTAGTTTAAAATGAGCAGAGGAGATGATCTGAGCAGGAACTCAGCTGGTTCTGCTCCAAATCACCACACAACAAATAGTCCAGAGCCCTAACCAACACATTATCTCTGCTTGTTGCCATGGTAATCATGGCTTTGGCTCGAGAGTGCCATGATTCAATTAGGAACACACATTCATATGTGCGCGCGGGCACACACACACACATGCATGGAAAAAAAACTAAAGAAAGCTAAAAAACTGAACTTTGAATAATGTGACATGATGAAGGTCATGTGACATGCGCGTTTGGGACGGCTGTCTCTAGCCAGGTTAACATGCTGCAGGACAGGAGAACAAGGTGAGGCCGTCCAACGTCAAACGAGTTCAATTTTTTTTGTCGTTCCTTTGCCTGATTTATCACCAGATGTTGCGTACCTCCAACACTAGGAGAAAACCGCTTTGGACAACAAGTTCTCTGGGTTCAGCAACGTCTCCAATCACAGGATCAGAAATCTAAACCTCGCCGAGACGTTCCGAAGAGTTAAAAGCAGATTTACTTGCATGCGAGTGGTCAAATATGCACAAGGGTTTTCACTGTCCATGTTGGAAGTGAATGAATGATTCATGAAACTGATTGAAACGATTTTATTTCATATATTCTGTTTTTTTTTTTTTTGATACATCCCCATAGCAACATACCGTCTTGTGTAAGCGTTGTTCGTCCAGGCGGCGTGGAGCCACGTTCATTCATCTTCTCAGCCAGAAAGACAGTGCGCAGACAGGCTCCATGACAACTCCGTGTTTGTCGTTTTCTGAAGTCACGTTGGATCACGCGGGTTCCTGTGGGATCTTGGAATCAGCGCTCTGACTCATTTGTTGTAGCCAAGTGTGTCTTCCTCGTGGTTTTGTCTGAGTCCTGTGCGAGACAATCGCACTGATGGATGACGCTGAGGTGGAACAAATAAACTCTTCCGTGTAGTCGTTCGGGGGTTTGATGTGCAGCTGTTCAAGGTCAACATCTGCAGGTATTTGATGATGACGCAGCGAGATAAAAGAGGAAGAACAGAGGCGGGAGAATGACTGATGGCAGAACGTTGTAACCCCGCAGGGACCGTTCGTATTGAACTCTGAGTTGAATATCAAACACCGAGTGGTGCTGGCGGTCTCAGGTTGTTTTCTGTACCCTTGAGTGCCTTGAAAGACACTGATAATATTATTAATTATGACTCCGAAGTTCCAGCTTTATCTCTTATGTCATGCAGGTGATTATCCTTTACATCTCTGTGAATAAAACATCAACACGGTCTGAAGCCTAAAGACTTATTAATGTGTCATTCGGCTCCCCTGATTTGATCTCAATCGCTGTGTCGAGCCTCCCTGCTGGTGTTGAAAGTTATGAGTAATGAGGTCACTCCCGTTTAAATGCTTCAAGTGCTTTCTTTACGCCGCTCGCTTTTCGCTTTTTAATTAAAGAAAGTACCAGGGTGACTTATCAGGTTTGTTCCACGGCGTAATGGGGAGCGATTTTAAAGAAGCTCAGAGGCAGAACAGTGGGCCAGCAGAGTGATATACCATAGAAGAAGAAGAGGCTGCTAATATTGTCTCCCTCTATAGCTGCACACCAGTATGGAAGAGAGAGAGAGCAGAAGAGAGAGAATACTGAGCATGTGAACAACTAACTTGTCATTCAACCCCCACAGAACGCGGTCTGGTTGGGATTTAACACAAAAACGCTTCAAATCATGAGCAGCGTTACCGTGCAGATGACAACTCTCAGCACTGGTGACGCCCATCAGCCCCTGCTGCAGCTGGACGGCTTCCTCCGCTCATCCTGGTCAGAGCTGGAGTCCACGACCCGGCGTGCACCCAGGATTCCAGTCCATCCCAGGACCCACGTACGGAGACTGGGCCATTCGCACAGGACCGTCATGTTTTATGTGTGTGGGAGAAACTCGCACAGGTGGGGGAGAACACCAGCAGGATGTCTCCGGCTGGCTGACGGACTCAACTGCTGACTTTGTGGTCGTTGTACTCCGTGTCGTCCGCTGCAGTCACCTCTCCGTCTGCCCTTCCTGCTGATCCCTCCATCTCCTGATACACACTTGGCTCACCTGTTGATGTGACGAGGCTTCCTTCTCCTGTGGGGGAACAATTCCCCAGGGCCACTAGATGACATCTTACGCAGCCCTATAGTCTGATTTCATCTCTGTTTTATTTTTTTACAGCGTTCTTCTCTGGAGGACAGTTTATAAAAAAGTGGTTTAAAAGATGTTTTTATTCACCCTGTGATTTGTAAGTGCAGCCCTCCTCCTCCTACACAAAAACTTGTCTCAAGGAACATGAGTTCCCTAAAAACCCCCTTTAGTGGGTAATTAATCTTTCATCACACACTGGAAACACAAAGGCTTTGTAGCAATTAGCACAAACAAGAGTTTTTCTTTCCAGCTGTTATTAGCATAGTCTACTTTCAGACTTGGCTGTTCTTTGTTGCTGGAGAACAACAGCGTTCTGCTGTGATTCTGTTGCTTCTTTCCAGCACAGTTCACGCGCCTGAAGCTGCAGCTCAGCTGTGGCCAGCTGGAATGAACTCAGATGACTTTGAAAGACACGTTGAGGGTCAAGCGTAGCAGGTTGAAGTGATGTCTGCTTAATGAGAGCATATTGATAATCAAAATGTCAGTTATGAATAATCAGCCGGATGATGGGACTGCGGTGCGGAGGAAGCGGATGAGCAGGTAGTCTCACGACTCTCCCAGCAGCAGAAGCTTTTACCCAGCTAGAGCACCGTGTTCTCTGACTGACCTGTCTGTTCCTTACGCCTGCAATGGCTTCTACATTTAGTCTTCTCAACTAGTGCAGTGAGAGTGTGGGACAGATGAATGCGTTTCCAAAAGTACAGAAAGCTCTGCAGGAAGCGCAGCACCATCCTCGCTCTCTCTGCTCAGAAGTGAGGATGGGAATCCAGCTCCGATGGTGCTCTCCTCGCAGCTGCTCTTTTACATGTCATTACCCAGTAAACACAGATGTACTTGGTAGCATCAGTTATGGCCCTGTTCCATTTAGGTGGGCCAGGGCCCTGGCGGGGCTCATGCTGGTTAACTGGAATGAGGCCATACATTGCTCCTTCAGTTAGACCGGTGTTTACCATGACGGGACGCGTACGAGCCTTTTATTTTTGCTTTGTTTTCTGACAGTCGTGCACAGATGAGAACTGTCAACCCCGTGTTTCCTGGAAGCAGAGAAACACGGCAGCAGGGTGCCTGGCAGAGAGGCAGAAATGTCTCAAAGATTACGATGGGAGTGAAAACCCGGAGAATAAATCGTGGGTTCCTTCAGGGATCCCCTGTCATTCTAATGACACGTCTCGCAGGAGCTGTCACACACAGATCAGCTCTGCTAGGGCCGTTCCCAGCACTTTTACCCTCATTTCTCACTTTAAAAGCCCTGAGCTACGCAAGCGATGAGCGCCGTTTCCGTATATTTACATGTTTCCTTTGAAATCATGAAGCTACAGATGGAGACTCATGCTAACTGGCTACCTCTGCTTAGCTCTGGACCGTCTTCAATGTGGGTTAAACCTGTAATCTCGAGCAGATGCGTATTTGAATTGTAGCCTCTTCACTCCCCCAGCGTCCTTTTGTTTCCTGTAAATTTACATCTATTGGACTTAATGATGCAGAACTGTTTCTTTGAGATCAAGATGTAGAGTTTTGGAGTTCATAAGATCCCAACAACCCCTAATTGAACACGACGTGATTGTTCTTTGATCGCTGGTGAACGTTTTCTCTCTGATTGATGAAGACGCTGTTGTTTCTCTGCTCCTCATCGCTATTTATGGATGTTGCCAGTTTGCTGATGATGTGATTGTGGAAGTTCTGTCAGGTGGGAGGTAAAAAGAGAGAGATTAACTGACTCTGAACATGCTGCTATATGTTCGACAGTCTTTAGTGTATCTAAGTGTGAGTGTGTGTGTGTGTGTGTGTGTGTGAAATTCTCATCCTTCAATGTCACATCAGACAAATGCCGTCCTCGATGTCCAAAAGCTCTCGAGCAGAATGAAGATGAAGGCACGTGCAGACACGCTTGCTTCCTTTGATAACAGACGTCCTTGCACGTCCTCACGTCACTCACCCTTTCACTCTTTTTTCTTTATATCACACATCTCTCATTTTTAAAAATCCATCTTTATGTGCGCTCTGTCCATAACTGGCAGCGACGACGTGCCAAGTGCGGCGAGAACGAGGTATAGCTGTGGTTGTCGGCTGAGCTCAGTGTCTTTGATCCATGTTGTAGGAAATCACTTAACCATGCCCCGAGGCTGACGGCATGTTTCCTGTGTGGTGGGCTGATTTTTACATGTACACACACACACGCGCGCACGCACACACGCACGCATGCACATAATGCACGTTAACACCTTCAATGCATTTCATTTGCATGACATTCAGCTGATGAAGTGATTAACAGGAGAGCTCTCCTGCCTGAACCCTCGGCAGGGAGGTTGGCTGATGTGAACGAATCCTTGCACCCAGAGCAGAGTGTGACACACGGGGAGACTTCTGTAAATATGCTCCTTTAAATAAAGAGAAGTGTTCAAATGCGAGAGACCGACGCATTCGTCTGCGCTTGAAGGACGGTAGCCGCGACTCCAGGGAAGAGAAGTGATCTACGGCAGCGATTTATACTTTATTGATCCTGTGAGGGACGCAGTTGTCACAGCAGCGCCGTGAAATAGCATTGAAAATAATGATGATTAAAAAAACAACAACTAATGAGAGATAAATCAATGATCTGCTGGACAAGACAGTTGAGACTTGCAGAGGTGAACTCCTGCTTGATATTTCTCTGAACAGGCTTCTGATTACATAGCTGAAAGGATGTCATCTTTTGTTGTACGACATTGCTGCATGATTCCGAACACTGTCCCATTACAATTATCCAGACTAATGGAAATGTGATTAGAGGGAATGTCATTGTTCCGAGATATGCTCAATCAGCCTTAACAATTGCATTGTAAGATTGCGGGAGTTTCAGTATTATTTTGGATTGACTGTCATTCATCGCGCAGCTCCATCGACCCACAACTGAGGTTTGAAAATGCTGCATTGAAATGTTCTAATTCAAGTGTGTTAACACTTTTAGGAGGATCCTGTATACACACACAGCAGCTAAGAACACACATCTGTTCACACACACTCTGACTAAGTCTTGAGGGAAGTAAAGATGGGGGATTGAACCTCGCGTGTGTGTGAAAGGAGGCGAGAGGAAGTGATGGAGAGTTGCTTTATGAGTTGCTTTATTTTGTCAGGACAGTTCAGCGCGGCTTCCCATCTTCTAACCCTCCATCAGCCTCCGTCTCCAGGGAGGAAACTTGTGATTAGGCCTGCGTGCATCTTGACGCCAACACACTCTTACACATTGCTAATTGTAGCTTTGGTGAATGACCCCCTTCCCTTCTCCAGCTCCTGTGGTCCCTCTATAATTATCCTGCTTCCTCCTTTCCCTCCCCTTTTACCCCGTGTTGCTCAGTCCTGTCAGAGTCGGGTTTTGCATGAGAGAAAATAAAGAGGTCAATAGAGACAAGATTTTTAATGATGTGATTTTGTTGTGAACAGGGAGATTTTTGGTTCATTAGCCAGCCAGCACATTATTAATCTGCTTATTTTGCATAGAAAGCACATCTCAGCAGAGTCCTGGACAATCTAATGAACATAAACACCTGGAAGACATAAAGTCAAGAACAGCCTTGTGTCCAAATAAGCTCTTCTATTAACCCTCGCCTGCCTTCTTATCACGTCAGTGGACAAGCTGCAGGTCAAATATTGAACTTCTGCCACTGTGGCGGTTTCAGCAAGAAACGCGGAGATTTGCAGTGTAAATGAGTTGTATTTGCTGAAATGGTCCATTTTTTCAGCACTTTTCTGGCTTTATGGCACCAAAAGATCTTCAGATTGTTGTCTCAGTCACACACGATGGTGGGAGGAGCCAGAACTCATCAGGGCCAATCAGGGGCTCGATCACTTGCAGCAGGAAGGAGTCGTGGCGTAGAGGACAGCAACGCCTAAAGAGTCGCTTCCCTTCAACGAGGAAGACAACAGCAGTGACTGTTCAGCAATGAGCTGAAACAGCTGTCTCCACAATTTGGACTCAGAATCCCACAATGCCATGTTTTCTAGTTGCTTCTTAACTTTAAAATGAAACTTATGCAGGCCAAGAAACAGGCAGAAACAGTATTGTAATCCAGATCCGTAAAATCCGCACCAGCACTGGAACAGGACTCGGTACTTCCTCGCTAGTTTAACCACCACAACACCAAGTCGAGGTGATCAGTGGCTGCAGTGCGGCACGCGGCAGAGCGAGTGCTGATTGTATGTTGTAAATAATGCAGGACCAGGTGGTCAACGTGGGTATTCTTAGTCTGGATGAGCTCACGTACGGATGA
The DNA here is from genome assembly GCF_037954235.1 of Aulostomus chinensis. Taxonomy (NCBI): domain Eukaryota; kingdom Metazoa; phylum Chordata; class Actinopteri; order Syngnathiformes; family Aulostomidae; genus Aulostomus; species Aulostomus chinensis. The sequence goes on from NC_141329.1 coordinate 2,625,405, forward strand.
ACCTCCAGAGCAGCGGGCGGCGACCGTCTCGCAGCCCTCGGTGGCGTTTAACAGCCTGCTCTTTCCAGATCTTTTTTTAAAACGTTTTGTCAAACTTGACTGTTGCGCTTGTAGTCCATCCCCCCGAGGCTGCTGTGGGAACTTCTGAAGACTACACAGGTTGTCCCTCTGTGTTTTAGTGACACTTAATCATCCCTGTTCAACCTCACTGGCGCTGTTGGTTCGACCCTCTCAGATATGTTCCTCCCTCCAGCCTCCTGAGCGCCTCCTCCCCCCTCGTCTTGGCAGAATTTATGAGGTACGTGAAGTTTAACTATGATTGAGGCCTCAAGAGTCTATAAAATAAAACAACCTTTTTATTCTTAAACTTTATTTACTGCCTGTTCAGCTTGACTTTGCCAACTTCTGCGAAACATCATTGATCCGTCTGACAGCTGAAAGTGGTGTGTTGTCGCCACTTTGGCTGAGATCTGCCTCAAAACAAGAGTGACCTCCACTGTCGGCTTGAGGCCAGACAGTCGCTTTCTGACCTGCAGGTGTAACATGTTTATGTGCTCTCCGTACCCAGCAGCACTGACAAGCTCCATTAACGCTCCATCAGCTAGCCTAGCATGAGCAGCACGACACCAGGGGTTGTCACGCTGCTTGTCAGCAGCCTCCACCTCGTGAGGAGCCCGTCAGTTACAGCGGGCCTGTAGTGATGTCACATCTGGCTGGACTCGTCACCGCAGCAATGAAAGCAGGACTGTTCCACTGCTGCTTCAGTGGGGTGTCACGCGTCTCCAGGTTGTTCCATCTCTGGGATTCCTTGGTCGCATGTTACTAGCTTACAGTGTTGAGTCGTTATTGGAGCTGCTGCAGGGAGGAGATTTCAATCATTGCAGGAAATAAGCAAAGGTCATCAGACTTACAGGTTTTGTTTCACGTACGAGCACTGCTTTTGTCATTTTTGAAGCGTAAATGCAATCTTGCAGCCTCGTCGAGGTAAAGACGAGCACTTGAATGTCAAACTCTGGAAACTCATGAATGCTTCAAAAATGCAGGATTTACTGTTTTGTTTTTGTTTTTTTTAAATGTCAAAGAACAAAAATGCTACAGAAAGCTCCCCTGACCAGGACGTTGAACAACGCTGAGGTGCTTCAGGCGTCCTGCGCTGTTTCAGTCTGAATCCTATTCATGTCTCGCTCCAGTTTTATTTGCTTATTTTAAACTTTATTTACTTCAAAACAAAATCAAAGAGCAGGAGATGTTTATTTAGCTCTCAAGGTTCGGGGTGGGTCTGAGTCAATATATGAGCTATTTACTGTAAAAGCTCATTATGATATGAGCTTTTATTTACATGGGCACGGAAAACAAAGAGAACATCACGTGTGTGTTGAATATTCACGTTGGAGAAATAAGGTCATGGTCTCTGTGTGAATGGTTGTTGTGTGTAAAAATACTGTACAAGACACAGATGATTAAAGTAAAGTGAAGTAAAGCTGACAGTCAGAAGTTTGTGATTTCATTGCAGTTTTTAGCTCTGAAACAAACGCAGCCACGATGACGGTTGGAGCAGTGAGTGGAGAGTCGCCCCCCCCCCCAACTTATCCAGGTATATGATAGTTTTTATGGTCTACAGCAGTTTTATGACATTTATGTACTCCCATATTGTGTAGTATGTAGGGCAAGTGTGTGTGTGTGTGTGTGTGTGTGTGTGTGTGTGTGCTCGTGTGGGGGGATTGTGTGTGACCCTTTTTGCATCGTTGTTTGTGCACATATTATTGTGTATTGCAAGACTGGCTGTGTATTTGTATTGTTCCCCAACTTTGGCTCTGTTTGGTGTGTGTGTGTGTGTGTGTGTGTGTGTGTGTGTGTGTGTGTAGTTAAGTCTATAAAGCAATAAATTAGTGAAGGTCCATCCAAGCGTTTCAACTCTGCTGTTGTGTAGTATTTATTGATTATGTCCCACACACGCTCGTACACACACACACACACACATACATGCACACACACACACACCAACATCCACCCTGCTGATTGCCAGAAAATCTGCTGGCTCCGTCTTTCTCTGCATCCCATGAGTACGTTTACTCTGTGTGTGTGTGTGTGTGTGTGTGTGTGAGTGTGAGAGAGAGTTTGAACTCTTGTAAAATGTTTGTCATGTTTAATTACACAACACTGAGTTTTATGTCTGATGTGCACGAATGTGACTGCAGGTGTTTATATATCACTGTTCAAATAGCATGCTGTGTGTGTGTGCGTGTGTGTGTGCGCACGCGCTGAGGTTTATGAGCATCATTTGTGTTTGAAACGTCCCAAAACAATATCGCAAGCTGTCATCCTCGATGTTTCCCCCCTTGCTCTGAATAACACTTTGATACTACGCGTGCAACTGCTGCCTTCAGGGGGCAACGGAAATAAAGTGATTTATTTTTCAGAAAGCGAGCTTTGGTGGGGAATGTGGAGGTCTAGTTGGGGAGCCGCCGGGACAGGGAAGGCTCCCATCAGATTTGCAGTCTCAACTTTGCTCGTTTAGTTTGTTTTATTTGCGAGTAATTAGTCGAACACTCAGGAGGCCACGCGAGCAGGAGCATTTGGTTCGCTGTGGGTGAGACCGCCGTCACACCAACAGGAGCGATCCATCATATAATGCAGGTTTTATGGCTGTGTTGGTCATTGCTGCACGGTTCTCTGACCAACAGGGCATCCATCCTCCTCTTCTGCCCAATTGAGGTGCCACCCCCATGAGAACCAGAACATCCATCTGTCTGCTGCGTCTTCTGGAGAGGATGTAGAAGCGCAGTATTCTGGGCAGTGCCCTCTAACATGTGGTTGCTGTCAGACATGGATTGCATGGCAGGGAAAGAGTTAATCAGCGGCACTTTGAGGCGTTCCGAGTGGGCGTCCTCACCTATTCATCTCATGACACACCGGTTCGAAATGATTCTGCCACGTATGGAGCACCACCCCGAGATGAAAGACATGTTCACCAGTTTTAATAATTAACTGGAAGCCTGGTCGCACTGTGGCTCAGCATTGTCTCCCTCCGATGGGCAGCAGAGCTGAGCTGACGTGAAAGCCTCCATCGTCTCTCTGACTGACTGCCGTTCAATCACGTCTCAGACTGAGCGAAGTGAGTGACAAACACATTTAACAGCTTTTTTAATGCTTCCAGTGTTCCCTTTCCATTCAGCCTGCCTGTGGAGGAAATGCAAGTTGTTGTCAAACGGAATTATGTCTCATTATTCCTGCAACACATGAAGTTTGCGATCCCAGCAAAGACGGAGGAAGTATTCTTGCGTGTTCCTGTTAGTGCTGCATGGCTGAGTATGCAGTGTGGCCGTCTCCTGGGTTGTGCGTCCAGCATTAATCTTATTTATTGATTGAATTTTTCATCGCTTGTTTGTTGAGTATTAACTGAACATGCTCCCGATGGACAACAAAACAAACCACAGTCGTGCATCCACTGCTTCTTCTGATCCATGTGTGTGTTTGCACCTGTGAGGGAAGAATTAGTCTTAAATGACAGGGAGAGCGTTTTAATTTTTAGCCTGTGCTCTAGTTCACTCTCTCACCTTGCTGCAGGGCATCACACCACCGGTCGCTACTGTCACGTTCCTCATCTGTATTTACTCAGCTGCCCCGGGCGTTTCACCTACAACCCTAATGAGATGGAGCTTCCCTCAGCCGGCTCTTTCAGTCCCCCTCTCTCTCTCTGGCACCGTCTCCATACAAAACAGCAAATCAATCTTTTGCAACGACCGAGAATCTCCTCTGCTGGCCACAGAGGAAAACAAGAGTCTTTGGACGTCAAACAGAAAATTCTGCTGAGTTTTGCACCGCAGCCATGGGCCTGGCATCGTCTCTGCCTCTAATTTGTGAGTTTCAGTCATGCACGATGCCGAGTCATCACTGCACAGGAGGTTCTTCATCTCTCAGTCTGTCTTCATTCCGTCATGCCCTCAGTTATTTTTAAATGAAAGTAACTAAAAGATATCCAATGTATTACAGTTTAGGAGTAACTGGTCTGGTCCCAAACAAACTGGAGAGTGTATGCAGCCTGCGTGTTGGACCCCTGTCGCCGGGTAGGTTTAGTCTGGTACGCCGGCTGTAATTACAAGGTTAGGAGCAAATGCCAACTCTGCTGTGTTTCCATGTTAAATCACAGTCGTGTTTCACTCAGCAGTCCAGAGCGCAGGAGCTTTACCCTGCTCGTGTTCTCGCTCTCCCTCCTCTCACACTTCTGACCGCTAACGAGTTTTCTCACATCGTTGAGAGACGCAGTTTCCGTCAGTTCGCTCGGATTCTGTCTGCTCTGAAAGGAAGTGAACAAAAGGCAAAATGCCTGAGTCCTGCAGTGGCCGCAGAGGCGCGTAGGGGGAAAAATGAAAAGGGATGCAAGGTATCGGAGGTTTTCCTGATGTTTGATAAAATATGACATTTTTCTAACTGATTAAGCTGATCTTCACTGTCCCTAGTTTCTATGTTACCTGCATTGTGTCCTCATTATTAAAAACAGATGATGAGCGATGAAGAAAATACTTGACCAAAACTGACATCAGATCAGTGTGGATGTATCCTGACCCATGACCAATATCTGCCGATACAGATGACATGCCGATATTGCCGGGCCTCCCTGTAGATCAGTAAATGTAAGTTGATCCCTCAACGTTGCGAATTTGTGACCACTAAAGATAACTTGTCTGAGAAATGTCAAAATAACTTCATTGAAGGGCCCGGTTGTATCTCAGGCCTCTGAAAACGCTCCAGGGCTCAGAGGAGGTTCTGACCCAACTGCTTTGGACCGCAGTGGAAGCAGAACTACATGTTTTACTTTTAGTACCACGTGTCCATGTTTGTCAGTTTGTCACCTACGGCTTCTGTCAACTACTCCGATCCGTCGTCGTCTGATTCCTCTCCAGTGTTTCCCGGCGTGTGGAGGCCGGGAGTAGCGTCAGTCATTTTAACCCACCGTGACTTTAGTTTTTAAAAGCCTCTGAAAAGCAAAGTGGGAAGAACCTTCTGTTCAGATAACGGTTAAACACAGACTAATTTGGCCCGACATGTAAAATAATAGCACATGTATTTTTCTGTCATCGAGCAGATTGTGCGAGCAGATGCTCGTGTAAAGAGACATGCAGATCGTCCTGTTTTCTATCCCGGCTGAGTGCAGGGCTGCAGGACCAGCCTGGGCACCCCTAGTTTAGCCGGACCTGGATAACTGCCCATGTGGACGCTCATAAATGATGTACACTCATAACTGTGAACCAGGGATCAATAGATAAATAAACCAGAGTCTGAGCGCCTCTAATTAATTAAATATTGAAGCATAAATTGACCGAACTGCTGAACATTAAGTGATCGTGATTGAAGGAGTTTCACAGCTGGAAGAGTTGCAGGTTTTTGCAGACATTCCACGTCAAGAGCATATTTATGTGGAACCCTGAGCTGAACCGTCCTCCCAGAAGGACCCGCAGAATGAAAGCTCATCTGAATGGTGAACATGGAACCAACACTTTGTTCATAAGAGAACATTAGAAATGCGTCGTTAGTTGGGAGGAATGCAGGAGAATGAGCTCTGTTCACTCCGAAGAGATCCAACCAGTCGGAGTAGAGAGCACATTCAGATAACTCTTCGTGTGTGTGTGTGTGTGTGTGTGTGTGTGTGTGCGCGTGTGTGTGTTCTTGTACTTGCTACGTATGGAGGACTAGAATATGTAATTAACCAACAGAGTGAGGACATTTTTGGAAAGTGAGGACATTTTAGCCGGACTCTCATCTTCAAAGGGCCGTTTGAAGGTCAAGACTTGGTTTTAGGATTGAGGTTAGAATCAGATTCAGGTTAGGTTAAGGGTCAAGGTTAGGGTCAGGCAGTCAGTTGAGAGGGTTAGGGTTAGGGAGAGGGGCTAGAGAATGTATTACGTCAATGAAAAGACTCACAAAGATACAAGTACAAGGGTGTGTGTGTGTGTGTGAGAGAGAGAGAGAGAGAGAGAGAGAGTATTGCACAGGGAGGATCGTGGATCTTCTACGATCTCGTTCAGTAGTTGTTTGGTTTCGCCTCCAGGCTCTGAGACTTCTGGCGCTACAGTCATGGTTTTGGGGTGGGTGTGTGTGTGTGTGTGTGTGTGTGTGTGGGTGGGGGGTATCAAACCCCTGCAAGCTGTTCTTACACACTCTGCTCTCTTTCTTCTCAAGTACGGAACACCAAACAATGTTGTGATGTTCTGAAACACTGTTTTGTTGAGGATTGTGAGTGCGTGTAGACGGATCCTCTTGCTGCACGAGTTGAGCAAATAAACAGACAAGTGGCTTTAGATGGGCAGATGTGAGACCAGAGTCACTCCAGTTCCGTCAGTGAGTGGAGAGGTGCAAAGGTAAGCAGCTCATATCTGCTTCTGTACTTTTCTGGTATTTTCAGTTTTTAATCTGTTGGACGTCGAGCAGCTCTGGTAAACGCAGCAGATTCTAGTCAGGAGCCCCGACTCTGGCATACGTAGACGCGTGTGAGGCAGGAGGGACGCTCTTCAGAGCTGGTCGACACCAGTTCAACCGCTCTGACAGAAAGAGGATGAGATGAAGGAGTCACCTGACAGCATGCCAAAGGGAAAGAGAAGGAGTTGTGTTCATTTTGGCTCGTGGAAATTGATCATCCTTTCTCAGGTGGACTGGCTTTACAAAGCTTTGGAGGCTTTGATGCTGAACAACAAAGCCTCTTGACAACAAACAGATCAGTGAGTTTGGCAGCAGGGTTCAGGCCTGAAATGTGAGGATCTTTAGCTGAGCCACCGCGGACCCCTGAGCCCCCGGGGCCCCGGGCTGGAACCTGGACTCAGCTGGGGCTCTGAACACCTTTACAGCTTCCACTGATGATTGAATCTGGATAAACACATTTGTGGCAACTTTCCCTCCTCCAGCGACTGTATTTCAGGGAAAAATATTACATGTGCGTCTGGAGGAAGTTGGGAGGTAAATCTATATTTGTTACACCAAAGAGCACCAGGATGTAAGTGGCTGCATCCATCATGACCCCCAGTGTCGTCTGTGGAGGTTCAGTTGCAACATCCTCTGCAGGTTCTTTGTTGTTTTCCTGCTCAGAGAACTGAATTCATTCCCCCTGGTCAGGTTAGCGTCTGCTCCGGATCCTAACGGAGGGTTTCTGCCATTACTCTTTCTGAAAAGATGAAACATAACAGTACTTTTTTGCCACTACTTGATGAAATCCCACCTAAAAAAAAAAGAAAAGAAAAGAAAAAGAGATTAAAAACCCAGGACCGGAACTTGTTCTCCCCTTCAAGTTCTTCAGTGTCAGTAAAAGCTGGTCAACAACACGGTGGGGTTGAAACGACAGCGCCAGGAAAGAAGCAGTAGATGTGCAACCGTTGGTCCGGTCTGTTTAGGGTTAAAAACGGCTAAATGGCTGCAAGAGGCCAAACCTGCCTGGAAGGACTGACGGAAATAGAAATATTCCTCAAATGTGTGGGCTGATGAGACACTGCAGAGAGACTGAGGTGCTGTAGGAGTTTGAGTGAGAGCGTTTTACTCGGTGTATTTACCTTCTACTTTAGACAATCTCACTACTGATTTATTTTAAACATTTCAGGCTGGAAGTGCTGAACTCTAATTCTCTGTCTTTCCTCCGCAAAACCAGGTTTTTATGTCTGCTAAGGAACTCGTGTTGTTTGTTTACACAGAAACTTCCATGGTTTTAAATGGAATTTAGTGGAGAGACGCACTGAGCTCGTTAAAGTTGGGTGCAAATCCAGATTAAACAGCTGACCCAGATTTGTTTTATCCTACCTTTCATTTTTTGTGTTATTTTTTTACAATGTAAGTCATCTCTTAGGAAATATGATTTTTAAACAAATACTTCAAACACTCTTCCAAATATCTCCCCCGTATAAAACCACTGTACGGCTGTGGTTCCAGTGGGTAATTAGCACATAATAGGCTTTCCTAGTGCCCCTGCTTTACGTGCACACATGCTAATTAATACATGATTCATTCACTCATTCTTCCACCATGCACCTGTGTATTGATGAGCAACACAATTTTGCATGATTCAGTGCCAAATCTAGTGCACATGTACACACACGTGCGCACGACTCAGAGCCACCGCTACAGTGGAAGCTGAGACTGAGAGGAAGACCAAAGAGCGATCGCCTGAGCGTCTGCTCCCTGCTGGCCTCGCTGGTCATTATCTTGCTCCACCGCTGGAGCGAGGTGACAGCTTCTATATCACTCCTGCTGCAGTATTAGTCTGCCTGCATATAGGCTTGGAGTACCCCCCACCCCACCCCTCACTCTGTCAACGACCACCCCCCCACCCACTCACCCGACCCACTCAGGCTTTGATAGGCATGAAATAGCCCCACTGCTGAGATCACTCCTTAGTTCACAGGGAAACTTCAGCCGATACACGGGCACAACATGCAAGCATCCTGCACACGCTAGGATGTATTCATGCCTTTAGGTATGCATGAGTACTGCTACTGACACACACACACACACACACACACACACACGAGCACACAGAAATTGCTTTTTTCCTCAAAATAATGACTTTGCTGTTTGAAGCAAACGGTGACTTGAAGTGATGAGCTGCTGGGAAACAACATCAACATTGTGTGTGTTTTTGTTGGTTTGTTTGCCGCCGTGTTGCTATGTGAGGAGCTGACGAGTCCATCTTTGCTTACTCTTCAAGTCGGTCCTCAGACTAAACCAGACCAGCAGTGCTTTGATTTGGTCTCTGACTTTTGTTTATGGCTCTCTGCTTCAAGCCGGCCGGCTCCGACTGAGGAGAACTGGGTCAGAGAACAGCTGGACTCAGTAGTTTTTTTTTTAGCAAGTATTAATTTACTGTAAAAATTATGCATTTATTGAGTGCTAATCTCTAGCTGTGGGTTATTACATATTCTGCAGGATGGAGTATGTGGGATTGAGTCAAAATATATTTGCATAGTAATAGCAGACGATGTCATGCAGTGGATTGTACTGCTCATTAAGGATGAATCATTGTTGGATTGAGCCTTTTCATGGGATTCATTGACAATGAAAACTAAAATCCCTCCAGTCTCAGGCTGTCGGTGAAACTCTGCTTCTTCACATGTTAGGCTGCTGCAGGTCAAGACAGGCGAGAATATCCGTCCACGTCGTGGCGTTGCCGTAGTAACACATCTCTGACAATAAATCCAACTCTGCAATTGTTTGGGTTTGATAAACTGATGTTTTCTTGTCATTTGGTGAGCTGAAAGGAAGCACATCCCTCCAATTGCCTCATCCCATCTGTATTTTATTTGAGACGGCGTTTAATCAGCTTGTAAACATTTCTGTCACCAGCGATTGCATTCTTGGTGTCCTCTGGTGTAGTTTATCAGCCTCGCACATGCTTTTCACTCTCTCTTTCATCCACTTCCAAATGGTGGACACATTATTTAAGCTTTAATGCAGCTGACAGTTTTGAGGATTCATAATTTGCAGAAGTTTCGAGACCGAAATCTAAAAGGAAAAATAGACTTGACATCTCAGTAGTTCCGCTTCAGTTCTTCATCAATCCTCCTAAGTGTTTCTCGCTCTTAATTACTCATCAATTAGATATGGGGAGATAATTAGTCCACACAACATAATAATTATCTACAGATGGCTCTCTCTCCTCTCATGTGGAGTCAGTAATTCTGCAGCCGCATCACAAACAGGATTTTTTTGCGAAGGTACTCTTTCATTAATATTGCTTGTTTTGAAGCGATCAGCTCGGAGCTCTCGGCTCCTCTCTGTCCCCGTCACATGACCACTAACGTGACAGGCCGACGCAGCAGAGACGTGCTGCACAGCGGCACCAGTCTGAGGTTTGACGTGTTTTGGACAAACGAGGAAATGCAAATCAGAGCAGCGTGGCTGAATGTCTACTCTTCTTGAGGTCGCCGCTGACATCAGGTGCTTGGGCAGACCTTCAGAGTTTTATGTGGAATCAATATCAGACCTGATGGATTCCCCGCATAGCAGATTTCATGTTTAAAAGATGATGAAGTGTAAGTGGGAGGTACGGCGCTGATGGGTGATGCAGCTCTCACTCACTGATGAAAAGTGGAAGAGGAAAACATGTTTCATGTTTCCTGGCTTGCGCTTTTGATTGATTCACAGAGCGACATGTCTCCAGTTTTATGGGTCAGGCTCTGCTCAGCATAGGTTGAGGATCTCCAGGTGTTTATTTACACTCGCAAACATTTCCCCAACTGATAAATGAAGGCAGTACAGCTGAACTGAGAGGGCAAGCAATGACGAAAACAGAAGCAGCCGCCTACTGGAGCCAGAGGAACCAACTGAGCGCTCAGAAACAGCCGTGACCTTTTGACATCACGTGTGGGAACAAAGAAAGTGGAAGTTCCAGTCGTTACTGTGGTAGAACAACGTGGCGCCACAGTGGCGGCTAAAGTGATACCTGCCCGAGAGAGAGTATCACACAAAGTAGGCGAACAAAGCTTTCCTGCATTACTTCTTTTCTTGACTCCAGAACGCAGCAAGAGCCATCCAGCTCTGTTGGATAGCCTGAAGCTAATTGAGACTGACAGCTAACAACAGCAAAACTGTCCGAAAACTAAAACCGGCAGGTAAAACCCACGTGCCGTTAATCCAGCCATGCGATCGGTAATCCACAAACACGTCGCACTTCTGCCAACGGCACTCAAACACACGGTGGAACATTGTTTATCAAGAGAAAACTCTTGTTTAAGGTTTGGAACACGTTGTTGTTCAGGGTAATGTTGTGAAGTGTTTTGGTCTGGCTCCACCCACCCCACTTTATAATCTGTAAAATTGCAGATTGCAGCAGCGTGACAGACAGCAGCAGAGACTCAGCGATCAATCAAGTCGATCAGTAACAGCATGGCTTCCCATTGGAAAGGTTAAGGATGGTGAGAGGGGAGCACAGTGAGCAGGATGAGAGATGATGGAGGTTCATCTCGCCACTGCTGTCCAGCGTTGAGACGATTACTGTAACCTGGTAACCCAGCTGATCCGGCGCTCCGGGGCCCTTCGCCGTGCCTCCTCATCGTCCTCTCTCTCTTGTCTCACTCGGGATAATAAAGTGTGTCAGACGGTGTCTTGTGGCTCGTAACTGTTGTCTTTATCGTTTACTTCATTTTCATACGTAAATTGGTCACAGACTCCATCCCGAAGGCATCAGTAAACCTTTTAATGGAGAAGTATGACCAGAAATAAAAGCTGGGCTGCCAGAGAGTCTCATATTTCACTTCTGTGTCACATTAACATTTCCTGGACTCTGTTCATCTGAGTAAATCTAACACTGTAAATACGAGGGGTTTCAAGTAAATCTCCAGCGCTGCAGGCATAAATGGAACATTCACAGTCGTGTAAATTGCCTTAATGGAAGAACGTTTTAGTCATTAATTTCATGACAGGAGGAATTGTGAAAAAGCACTTTGTGGAACCTTTATCCACATCTCTGGCATCGGCGCTCTCCTGGCCAATTACACTCAGCTGTCTAGTAAAAACCAACGTCATTAAATATGCAGACTAGCATTAATTCTGAAAAGTGAGCAGCTCCCCGCGCTGCGCTAATGGCTGAGTCAGTGACGGATCCGTGGAGCCTGTTGACATGTCGGCGAGGAGATGATCAGAGTGGATGATATTGCCAAAGTGCCCGGGGGTATTAGAGGAAGTCATTACTGTCCATCATCAGGAAAATGAAGGCATGTTTAAGTGGAGATGAATAGCCTCATTGATGAGGGAGGCTTGTTGTAGTAGATGTGTTTGGAAAGGCGGCTATGAGGGGGGTGTGTGTGCGTGTGGGGGGGGGGTCATCATATTTCAGTAAATATTTGATGGGCACGGATGGATGGATCAGCGTGTGTGTGTGTGTGTGTGTGTGTGTGTGTGTGTGTGTGTGTGTTCAGCAGTGAGGGGTTCCATATGTGTGGCTATGAGCGTTAGCTTAACTGTGAGGAGCCATTTAAAGGAGGGAGAAGCTCCCTCCCTCGCTCCGTCTCCCCAACAGGGAAATCTTATTTTCCTCCTCTCCGCGTCATTATCTTCATCTCCTCTATGATCCTCATTGCCTCCAGTCCTCCATCCATCACACAATCCTTCCTGAGTGCTGAATGCACGGATGCAGTATTTACTGTAGGCTCAGCAGTATCCAGGGCACGGATACACGTTCTTGTAGTACTGGACAACAGTAACTGAGCAGAACATCTGTTTAGAACCACCACGACTTTTAGGTGTTGGATGCATCGACCTGAATAAACTAAACAGAATGTCACCCAAATGGTCACCGTTTCTCGTTTTTCCTTCGTGGTCCTTTTAGCAATTAGGTTTAATACAACAAAACCCAAGTGTTGCATCATGGGAAACTCATAGAAGATAAACTACTCAAACAAACAAGCCTTGCAGAAGTTGTTGTCTTGGCTGAAGATGGGATAAAGCTCATATGTCAGAATCCTCATGTGGCTACTTCAGCTTTGTCTTGATCTGTTTATCTACTCCGCCAACGCGGTCGGGCTTTTGGTGGCGTTTACTAAATTTTACTGATGCGGAGCAGTGAAATGTTTTTTTTCAGTCGTGGCTGATGATGGAAGGAAAAGGTGAAAAGAAGCAGGACTGTGACGCGAGTCGTTGGTGACCGGTGCTCGTTTGTCCCGGCTTTCTCCCTAGAACTAAAACAGAGAGCGCTTGCATCATCGTCTTCCTGGTGGCCAGGAAACGGCAACATTATCGTTAATGGCTGAAGCGTCCACGGCCTGACTCAGCACCTCTGCTCGCCATGATCAAGATTGCCCAGACTGGTGGCAGCAGGCCTCCTACGTGTCACTGTTTCTCCATCGGTATTTTCGGGGGCAAGCCCACGTTCGCTCCAACATTAACCCCCCCGTCGTCTCACGTAGCGCCTCCATGGCGACTTGGTCACCCAAAAATTATTTTCTTCAGAAAAAAAAGAAGTCTCGATGTCACTGATGTCATCAGTATAGAGCGTGAGGGTGAGTGAGGGAGTCTGGCCTGATTGTCTTCTGCTGCTGCGTCGACGTCAAGAGCACCTTGAGCAAAATGTTCAGTGTCCTTTGAGGAGATTTTATAAATTAAAGAGGTTCTAATGCATCACTCAAAATTGATTTTCTGTGCATGAATTGAGTTTTATGGCCAATTAGCCATTCTGATGTTGAAGGGTAGTGAAGCCACACGTCAGCAGAGAATAATTGAGTGGTTTTGACAGGTGCATGGTAGCTGAGCGCCGGCTGACAGCTGTGAATAATGTACTCATCAACAAGTAAACTGGGCCGAGCTGGTTTCTGGTGGAGGCGCCGATGTGGGTGGTTTAATGTTACACGGATGCAGTTACGTGTCGGTGAGGGAACGTCAGAAACAAAATCATGTATTTGTCCTTTATTGTATCTTCTTGACTGAGCATGAATTAGTCAGGATGGATTTTCATTCATTTCTCCAAGATCATCAAGTACACTTTTCCCCCAAAATGGTCTCGATTTAGGTGGTGCAGTGGTCCTCACTGTCGCCTCACAGCAAGAAGGTTCCGGGTTCAAGTCCCGGCTGCAGCACTGGATCTTTCTGTGTGAGTCTCCATGTTCTCCCTGTTCCTGCTGGGTTCTCTCTGGTACTCCAGCTTCCTCCACAGTCCAAAGACATCAAGAGGGGACCAGGTTAATCCAGACTCTAAATTGACCGTAGGCGTGAATGTGAGTGTGAATGGTTGTTTGTTTCTAAGTGTTGGCCCTGCGATGGACTGGCGACCTGTCCAGGGTGAACCCCGCCCATAGCTGCTGGGATAGGCTCCACCCCCCGCGACCCTTAACAGGAATAAGCGGAAGACGATGGATGGATGGTCTCGATTTGTGGATGAAGGCGACGAAGTTGTGAAGTTTAATTTAAATTCTCAGGTTTCGTCTGAATTTGAGGCTCCTGAGGAATTGGGAAAGAAAAGTGCTGAGGCAGCACATTGGAAGCTGCGCCAACAAGCTGATGAATTAGAGGTGTGTGTGTGTGTGTGTGTGCGTGTGAGAGAGTGAGAGAGAGAGAGAATCTTAGATCATCCACAAATCCCATTTGGTGTATTTGTTTTGTTTTGCCTGCAGGCTCTGAATTTTTTGAGGTCTGCAGTGGAAGTTTGGGGATATTAAACAACAAAAAGTCATTCTTACACACGTGTGTGTGTGTGTGTGTGTGTGTGTATGTGTGCGCGTGTCTGACACAAAGTTGACGTGACAGGTGTCAAGTGTGATTGGTCATGGCAGGAACACGCCAGTCATCCAGAAACAGACTTAACGTGTTGTAACGTGTCGTCCGTTACGCTGATTCTGGACCAAACAAGCGAGTGTAGTGTTAAAGTTGATGTTCGCTCTTATCAGATGGAGTCTTCTGAGTGTGTGGGTGGGGCTTCTGTGGATTACATGATACAGAAGCAGCTTTCAGTCAGTACTGTCGTACATACATGTACACAAACAAGTATATTAGTTTAATTCACGCCGTGGGCCTCCAACATGGGTGTCAATGATCCAGGTGACCTTAGAAGACAGTAAGCAGACAGATGCCTGTTCTCCTCCAGGAGGATTTCATCTGACGTTTGGTTTCTTGCTTTTTTTATCCGACACAAACAAACTCAGCAAGTGCGTCGTAAAAGTTTTAAAGCTGCTAGGAACCGGCATTGACAGGATGGCGATCATCGGTGAAGAAACTTCTCCCCTTTGGTGTAAATGAGTTGTTTCCAGGACGACTCCAGGACAGGGTCTGGTGTTGTCAAAAGGTTCGCTGTCACAAAGTTGATTAATCCAATGAAGAACCTTCAGCTGGGGATTTCTGTGTTCACCTTCTTAAACCCATTCCAGAGGTGATCTACAGACGGCAGTAGGGTTGCACGTCGCTGATGTAGTGAATTAATGAGGTTTATACAAGAGCGCAGGAACACATTCATAGATTGCAAATACAAAAAGTCAAATTGGGAGCAGAGAATGTTAATGAGGCCGTTAGAGAGCTAATAAGAAGCCTCTCTGTATGGTGTCCTGGTGCTTTTCTGCTAATTGCACCTTAAAGGCAGTTTTTCCCTCCATGTTGTTGCTTACACACACACACACACACACACACACACACACACCTAGTCAGACAGTCGAACAGTGGAATGAAAGTCCTGCTTCACACACAAGTTTTTATCCATCGTGCATTGAAATGTCAAAATACAACTTGGATGTGAGAGTCTGTTCCACGTTGGGCAGCTGTCAGTGAATATTGTACACAGCCCACAACTTTTTTATAGAAAAACACTATCATCCTCTCTCCTGCTTAAATATTTATGTGTGTTCATGTTTCTAAGCCCTCATTTCTTCCATTTCTGCAGGAACCTGGGAAAGTCTGGACTCCGAGTATCTTGCTTAGGACTGGGTGAGTACACGGCACCGCCGCAGCAACGCACATCAACAGGAGGCAGTGTGAAGAAGAAGAAATCACGGGGTCCAAATCATTCTGGCTGAGTTTTGTGTCCAGTCAGTTAAGCACATAATTACTCATGAAACGTAGTTAGAAAGTGAAATGAGGATGATTAAAGAGAGAGTTGTGAGCTGGGAATTCAGTTGTTAAGTTCAGTCTGGTGTCTTATTAAGCCAACAAATCTACTGTGGTTTTAATTCCCTCACATCCGTCTCATATGGTTACACACACACACACACACACACACACACACACACACTGTTTGAAATTAAACGGGAGACTGTTCTTGCAGCAGAGCCGTTTGTGTTGCAGATGTCTGTGTGTGTGTTTACTACTACATCAGTGTGTATTAGAGGAAGAACTCACTTTAGTAGTCCTACGTGAGTGTGTGTGTGTGTGTGTGTGTGTGTGTTCTCCTCACATTCACCACAAGTAACTAGAAAGTCCCTAAAAGTCTTTAAGAACTGTCGTCTAATCGATGGTCAGCGTGGCCCCATGCATCACGCACGTCTCTGGGGGGCTTCAGCTGTGACGCGCGCCTCCCTGGAAATGACAAACACATCACATCAACCTGCGGCTGCTGCGACCGGTCCGCCTCGTTGCGTAACCTCTCCCTCGTTGCATTTCCACGCGCTCCTTTCCGAGCATCTCCTCCTCTGGAACTTTTTCTGTGTGCACAAAACGCCGGTTAAACTCCACAGCTCAGCAGCAGCTCATCCGCCGGTTCAGTGGGTCTGAGTTGGACAGAAGCATTTGAATAAGAAGTTCTAGGATCAACAGTCAGCTGGAATATTTAAGCGTGAGTATTCTTGATCAAAGATCTCTCCGTGACGTACGTGCGGTGGAGAGGCTGTATTGTGTGTACACCGAGCCTCTTCTTTTCATCTGGCTGCTCTCAGGGATGTGCTTGAAACGTCTTTCCCCCTCCATTTCCTGATGAATTCATACACAGACATCCGGGTCAGTTTTCCCTGTCCAGTCTCTCCTGGAAACTCTACTGAAAATGTAAATCCTCCTCCATCTTCAATCTTACGAGGAAGCTCTGAATCCTCCCCTCAGCCTCCAACCCCCACTGAACTGATAGACAGGGAAATATGATCAGACTTGAAAGCAAAACATTGAATATCATAAAAAAAAAGCGACCATGAGTCAAAGCATCAGGTGATAAAAGTGGAGGAAATCCACAAAGTTGGGTTCAGCTAAGACCTGAATCATTTCAATGATCTTGATTTAAATCCACGCCAGACGTCTCAGTAACTCTAGTTCTCGGCGCCGTCACCGTCGTAAGCAGACCTGCAGAAGGATTGGATCAGATGTCGTGGATCTTTGCTCAGAGCAGGTCTCTGAGGGCGCTGACCGGCCGCCGCCCTGCAAACACAGGAGCTTCAGCAGCTCCCGACGGTGTTTCCTGCCAGCTCTTAAAGGTAGAAGAGGCAGTGACGGGACGCGTCTGGTCCCCGAAACGTCTCGGTTTGTTTTAGTTTGTACAGTGTTGAAGTCCTGGTCAGAATATTTCTGACAATTTAGACTTTTACTCCAAAGCAAATAGTTATTAATTATTTTTCTGCGCGTGCCTCCATAGGAGCGGAGTCTTGTTGTCTCAGCTTTCCTCTATACATTGACGATTGCTTCCGGTTTCAAGTTGAGTCGAGGCTTCAAGGTGTTTAAGTGAGTTTCTGATTCATTACAGAAAGATTGTTTGATCTGGTTTGACACCTCCCCACCAGAGCACCGGTGACGGGATTTAAAAAGTCCCTCTGACATGAAAGCGAAAGGATTTTTCCTGGTGTCCTTGATAGATTACATTCAAAGAGCCTTTTGATGCCGCGTCCATCTTTGGTGTTCCAAGGTGTGATGGCGGCTCTCAGGGCCTGCTCGGAGCCCTGCCGCCTCAGGTGGCTCACATTAGACTGAGAAGTCTGACTCAAGCTGACTGAGCGTCACGGTGCAGGAAAGGTCAGGCGAATGCCAGCTGTCTGCCACATGCTGCTCGCAGGGCGGACATGACGCTGGGAGGGGGAGGAGGGAGGGGATAGAGGGTGAGGTGATAAATGCTGTTTGACTGTTTCACCTGAAGGGATCGTTCCAGGGTGTAGTAATCAAGCACCCCCGCTGTCACGGCCGATGACTTTCCTGCAGCTGACACACAAAATATGATCCAATCACGTTGAAGTAATCCCGTCAGTTTGAACCAGATCCAGGTGGAGAGGCGCTGGGGTTGAACTCCACGACGCCCGGCGAGGAAGACCTCGTCTCTCCCGCCTCGTTTACATAAGGACGGAGTTGAGCGTCACCTGTTCCTCCTTGCTTTCCACGACCATGAGACTTCAAACCATCTCTCCTGTGGGACACTGGTTAAATCTTGGATGAGAATCCTGCGTTTACCAATGATGTCATGCTGCAGCGCAGTCTTTCTCTTTGGTCTGGATCATACTGTCAGACAAACACGGCAACAACGGCTTCAACTGCCACGTCAAAGATGAGATCCTCCTCCTGCGGGTGGCTTGAACGCTACCAGTGATTCCTCTCTGGATCAACCGTCATGCATTTTCCAGTGTGCGAGTGTTATCTCAGCTGCTGGGAACACACCGGTGTTTTACCTTCAAATTTATTGATAGAAAAACAACAAAATCCCTCTCTTGTTGTTTGGGAGGATCAGACCACACGTCTCATCCATGGGCTGAGTTTTCAAGCCTCTGAAACTTGGTTTCTGTGACATCGCAGACATTGCAAGTGACATTAAAATGAAACGAGGCGTCTAACAGAGGCTCCTCACCACACCTGCTGAGTCTTTCCCTCTCTCTCATCCCACTCTATTTATCTTATTATGTACATAATTAATGTATGGAGGCGAGGATTTAACTCATAGCTTTTCCTTCTCAGTTTTGGATTTTTTGCTGTAGGACAGAATTTGTTCAGAGGTGAATTAGCATTCAACACAAGCGAGATGGCGTGCAGGACAGAGGGAGGGCTGATGAGGGGAGAGCAGGAGCTGGACAGCGTTTCAGCTTTCATCAGTCTCCATTTCTCACTCTCTTTTTCTCTCTATGAACTCTGCTTTACTCCTTTCTCCTCCACTTCATCCACTCTTTTTATTTATTTCTGGCTTCTCAGTGAGGGGTATGGATGGATGGAAGGAGGACAAATAAATGAGGCAGACGGAGGCAATTAAGAGATTTTATCCCCTCACTTTCTCTGGTTCATCACTCCTCTGTCTCTTTTCTCACCCCTGTCACCTCACCCTCCTCGGCCCCTGTGGGGGTCACTCTCCCAGGGTGCTGATGATGGTTGGAGCAGCTTGTTGTTTGGTGAAAGGAGACATAACGGCGCTCTACTCCTCGCTCCTTCTACTTGTGATGATTCAGTATCTGCACAGCGGCAGTCGCTCACTCATTATCAGTCACTCTGATTTCACTAACAATTAAAAAGAGCAACCCACACAGCAGCAGAACCAAATTTAATATTGATTTACACGATATTGAAAATGTCACACACTGCATAGTAAACCTCTCTGTCTACAATATTAAAAAAAAAACTTCTAATGTGATAAAACAAAAAACAATTCAGTTTCTATTGTTTTTTAAGTACGATTGCGGGAGAGAGACATGGAGGGAGAGTTGGTGAGTAGGTGAAGTGAGGAGTGAATTGAACAGGAATCTCAGCACAAGCAGGCTGCCGAAGGAGATAACACATTATCTTTTCAGACACACACACACACGCACACATACACTTCTAATTTGGTTGGTCGCAATAAAAATGATATTGTTTGTGTGTGTGTTTGCTTGTATGTACAAACCCATTTTAATTGGCTGACAACACACTCAACAAAATCGATGCAGAAGTTCATGATCAGCATTATCTGCACTTCTTTGGGAACCAGTAATTTCTGTCTGACACACACACACACACAGACCGGGCTCTTGCTGAACTTGCTGCACCGATGCACCACTGTTATTGATGAATTCTTAAAATGGTTCCCCTGCAGTCCTGCGGTGCAGAGAGGCAGAAGAGGACAGACTTGCTTCCATTGTGCTAACTGAGTTACTGCAACTCATCTGTGGGTTCACACTCTTTTTAATCCTGGTGGTTTGTAACATTCACCTCCTCAGATTCTTTTCCCTTCTGTCCACTCTGCTAGCTGCTGGCTGCTGATGAATTCTAACACACACACGCACACACACACACACACAGAGTAAACAGCACCTACTTAGAGTTTCAAGAAAAAGTTTCTTTCCAAAAGTTCATTTACTCTGACCTCTCCAGCTGCTGTTGCAAAACCTACAACAGTTGTTTAGGATCATTTCTGTTCGACTAACATCTGTTGGTTTAGGATATTTGATCAGCCTGACCAGACAAATGGGGGAAAACTGTCATTTTAATCCTGTGTTGCAAGTGTTTACGTTGTGCCGTCCACCCCCTGTGAGCACCAGTCGACAAAGTAGACAAGACAGAAACAGATATCACAGTAGACAGAGATGATTCAGGTTCTGGTGTGAAGAAATCAATAGAAATGGAAGAGGCAGAACGGGAGACAAGGCCATGCAGCAGACCTGAAAATAGCTCCAAAGGATGGTGTGTGTGTGTGTGTGTGTGTGTGTGTGTATTCTTTGTGTATGTAGGTGTGCATGCCGATGCACTACTTGAAATAAAGTGCCACCGGACACTTTGGCTTCAGTAGAAACACTTGCACAACCTAACACACACACACACACACACACACAGTGCAATAAGAGACAGAATGATGGAACTTCCTTTCTAATGAAAAAATACATTTACATTTTAAATACTTTGGAATAGGAATAGGACGTGTGTGTGTGTGTGTGTGTGTGTGTGTGTGTGTGTGTGAGCTATCACACTGAGCAAGACTGTAAATAAATCAACCATTATTCAATTATTCCTTATTACATTAACATAACTCATTCATATTACATGTTTAGCTCTTCAAATGTCGCTGCCACGGAGAAGAAAGACAGATGAGGAAGAGGGGAGGAAGAAGGGAGGAAGGGGGACGATCGGGGGGTCCGTTAAAGGGAAACAACAGAGACAAATGTTGTTTTTATTGTCCGTGTGTGCGCCATCCATTTCCTGATAACGAATAAGATTAGGTTTTATTATGTCTTAGTAGACACACAGAAAAATAATGAGTATTTGTACAGCATCGGTCTCACCATTTCTTGGTCAGAGCCTCCCTGCAGGACAGGGGACGTTATTAACCCGGTGAGTGCTGATGGTGTCACCTACGTTAGCTGGTACAGACCGCCGCCGTCTTGTGATTTATGGATTTGAGAAAAAAACAAAACACGAAAAAACAACAACCACCACCCAGGATTCAGTGTTCAGTTTGAGTCGACACAAAGCTGAAAGACGGTAATGGCGCACTGATACACTCAGCTGTTTAAAAGTGTTTTGGAAAAGGAAGCGTCTGCAGCTGCAGCAGTCTGTTGTTTCACGCTGTGCGATGAGAACACGGTGCTACAGCGTCTTCTCGCCCTCCTCCTCAATTTTCCCTTTTGATTCAGCAGGACAAATTTTTTTCCTCCCCATTTACAGTGGAACAGTTTTGCATCGGCTCATTTTGTAACTCGGGCACTGAAAGACTCAGGACTCTATGAGCAGCTGAAGTAATAAAAGTCACCACTGAGGCACAAATTCAAGCCAAGAGGTTGTAGAAGAAAAAGCAAATCAGAGGCAGAGAAAACCAGGCAGACGCAAAAATATCCAGCCAGACGAGGGAAGAAGAAGGAAAGAACAGGGAGGAAACACAAGGAAACGTGAGACGACAACCGCATGACTGAGGCCTGAAGGGAAGAGGAACAGGTGATGGGAAACTATACAACAGCAGGAAGTAAACCAGCCCTAACATACAGGGGGCAAACAGCCTTACAAAATAAAACAGGAAATACAAAACAATAAAATACATTTGAACTGATGCATGAGCACCAGGAAGAAGTATTTAAGATATTAAACAACTTAAGTTACAGTCAGTAATCTCTTGAACTCCCGATGGACAACTTTTATTCTCAGTCACACAACAGTCTGATCCACACAGTCTTCCTCAGGTAGACGTGAACGCTGCCGTGAAACGGAATAAAAGCTCCCCGCTGGGAGGTCACCAGCGTGGGGGCCGGTGCTCTGGTGTCCCTGGTGGATCCCTCTTTGTCCTGCACCTGTAGGAGCAGTCGGTTCAGTTTCAGTGACATGCTGATGCTGTCAGTGTCGACAGGTGTGTTTGTGTGCGAGGGAGCTGAGACGTTTCGTTCTCATCTTATTAGCATGCCTGTTGAACGCCTCTCAGCTGTAAAATCAATCGTCACAAGCTTTATCACATTTACTGTTGTTGCATAGCAACATTAAGCTCAACGAGCAGCGTTTTCCACCTGCTGCTTCCAGCCTTAAGTTCCATCAAAGAGGAAATCAGAGTTGATCCTCGACAAGCGGTGGCCTTGACATTCGAGCTCTGCAGGGTTTTCATCCCACACTGAGCCTCCCACTCAGACACACAGCCGTGACTGGTCATCCTCAGCTGCGACGTCAATTCCACCACACTGAAGACAGCTTAGAGGGCTGATTGAACACACACACACACACACACACACACACACACACACACGTACACTCACACGCACACAAAATCACATACATGTGTGGGTAAGAAACACACAGTACGCAAGGTAATCTGCAGTTTAGCCAGGTTGCCATGGTTACTGGCATTAACAACGTCCAAAATAAACTTTTCCATTGTTTTGTGCCGCAGCCCCCTGATTAAAAACAAAAAACAAACTGCGACTGTGGTGATGATGCGAGCTGAAAAGTGCATCTATTTGCTCCTCTTCATCTCCGCGCGGCCGTCAGTGAGACCTCGTGGATGTGGATGACGTTGTGATGTATGAAATAATGAGTTGTAACATTCAAGTAGATGTTGAAGCGCCTTTTCGTGATCCCTCGTCACTGTGGCACGTGTGTGTGTTTTAATGACAGCTGCACAGTGGAGGTCAGCAGAGCCAGAAGAAGAAGAAGAAGTGTGTGTGTGTGTGTGTGTTCATTTGGTGTGAAATTGTGGGCGCTGGAGCGCAGGGAGGGCGAGACCGAGTATTGGAAAATATCCCAAAGTGAGAATTCTTAGTTGGGGCTGGTGGCACCATGTTATTTATTTCATTATAAAGAAACAATATGACATCGGGTCCTCTCACTATAAAGAAATCAGCTGCTGTGCCTCTCTGTCTTCTCTCTGTTCTGTCTCTCCAACGGAGAGGTTGTTCTGCTGCGGGGGGGTGGCTGCAGGTACTTGATAAATATGCATTGTATATTTATCCTGTTCCTATCAAGTTAAACACAGTTTTGGCTGCAGGCTAAAGCAGACGAGCAGCAGGAATCCTCCACAGCTCAGTGAAGCGCGCGCGATGTGCACAATAATCATCTTTCACATAGCAGCGTTGTGATCTTTTGTGTGTTTATGCAGCTGCTACCAGGATGCTAAGAAAGGTTTACTGTAAAATGTTCCACTCGTACAGATCCCGGGAGGTTCCATTATGAAAAACCCTCCAGATTCGGTGTTTGTGTTTGTGATGTAGCCGCTTTCAAGCTTCCGCACAAACAAACCCACAAAGATCCTTCATGTCGTCACTGGAAGTGCTGCCTCCGCACTCAGGACAGCGTCTGAAAGTGGGGCTTTTTTCTGTGTTCCAGCCCTCGGATAAAAAAACTAGTGTGGCTTTGTTTGGCAAAGACACACGCACACACACACACACACACGCACACACACACACAGTGTAGAGTGGGTTGTTGTCATTAAAACATGCAGTTGTTCACTGAGAACATTCTGAATATGTTCAACCATCCGAGGAGGAAGAAGAGGACTCAGACCGAGCTCCTCCTCATCAGCACAGTTCATCTGCTGTCATCATCAAACATGTTGCTGATCCTGTTATGCTAATATTATATTATCTGATTCCTGTTGTCATGTTTTTTTGTTTTTTTAATGAATAACGGTCTCAGCGTCAAGGATTCAGCTTGAGAGTAAATGTTGATGTGGTGTCGGCGTTTATTGGCCGGTAATGAAGGCCCGTGCAGCCTTCACGCGTGATGATCAGTTTTCATGGAATCTCTCGGCTTCTCCTGCCAAACACATTGCAGCTTTAACTGCCTCCTGTCTTGTCAGGCAGCCCAGACTTTCATGCGGCTCCCAGTTTTCACATAAAGCTTCGCAGTGCAGCATTTAGAGGTTTGCACCAGACATTTTTCAGATATAAAGAAGGTGCTGCAGTCTGTGTCTGTCAGGTAGCGCCGGATCATCGTAGATGGCTAAATCTGTTTTGACACAATTTGAATGGGAAGCGCCACAACAAAGCCGCATCCATAATTCAGTGAGGGAATTTGCTGAGGATTTAGCCTCTCTGGTCGGGGGGCTTAGCCTTTTGTGTCACTTATCAGCATTGATTGCAGGCTAATCAGCAGCATGTAATCAGATGTATATACATGCCTGCTGATTACGCACACGTTTTAAATACACTTTAAGAAGAAAGGTCATCTAAACATGCGTGACCTGCTACGCGCTGTCATGGAGGAGACAGGAAGTGTTAGCGTCACACAAGCTGATCCGTCATCCTGCGGCCCCGAGCAGGACTCGGTTCTCTGTGGGGAACCTTGACATGTGGACTGATGTTTTGTCTCTGTCACATTTTATCCAACATGAACACAAAACACACACCCACACACACCTTGGAATGAAGGATTGACAGCACAGAAGGATCTTTGTGTCTCCATGCCAGCGAGAGCTCTTTGTCCACGGTGTGTTTTCAGGTTCACGTTGTCCTGAGAGTGACGTGGCAGATATAACAGCAGCACCAAACCTCCACTGCTAACTCTTCATTGAGTACAATCTGGTCGCCTTATCTTATTTAGCTTGAACTGATCAGAGATTTGTCATAGAAGGTCAAAGGTCAGCACTGGACAGGACTGAAGTGATTAGATTTTGTCAAATGTCAAAATTCAAGGACAAAGTGACGTTGTAGAACAAGTTTTTGACGTTGGGAATGATTTGGCTCAAAGGTTCGTTTGGGATGAACGATCAGGTTCAGGTTCACTGTGACTGCACACAACTGATGGCACGCCACACAAAAAGGTCTGATGTTATTGAAACAACTTCACAATGAAGACGATGTCATGTCTCACAAAATAAGGTTCGTGGAATTCAGCTGCACGCTGCGGTGGTGATGCGTCTGAACGTCTGTTCTCTCTCCTCCTCAGGCACGTGGGTGACATTCGGCGGTCAGATAACGGACGAGGTAGGAACTTTCCTTTGCCTCCCTTATCGTTGTAAAAGCATGCAGCTGATGGATTTTGTTTGCAGTGGAGAAGAATATTGAAAATGTGCCGCATGAACACGTTTGTCGTTGGTGTGCGTTCGCGTGTCGAACGTGTCTCCGATCATCTGGCTCACGAGTCCAGCTGTCAGTGGCATTCCCAGTTTTTAACTGTACTCTGACTAAACCAGGAAGGTTTTACAGCCTGGGTGTTGTGTGTGTCTGGATGTTGTGATTATTATAAATCTGGTGGTAGCAGGGCTCAGCCCCCCGCCCCCTGCCCCCCCCCCCCCTGCTCCCCCCCCAACCCAGGGATTACTTGAACCGGCTCAAGTTTGATTTATGAAGGAGAAAAGAGGGCATTAAGGGTCAGAGCCCCCATGTTCGTAGTTGGGTCCCTTTAAGGTCCTGATGATGAACTCTAACATGCTGGGATGTCGCTGCTGGGTCTTCATCATAGTCATCATGAACACACACACACACAGATTCTGAGGAACACACAAACACTAATCTTATGTAACAATGTTTTTTTTCCCCTTACCTTAAGGCTTAATGCCTCAACTCCCCCTGAGCTTAGCGCCCCTCTCCCTCTCCACCAGTCCACTCGTCCCCAGTTCCATGACAGCGATGTGACACCAGTTCAGCCTGTTAGCTTTGGTTTAAGCGCTCGGCTTCATACGGGAGGCTGCCGCTGCGCTGCTGCTGCTGCAGCTGATGATGATGATGATGATGTGACCACAAAAATCTACCTCTGAGATTTTATCCCTCTCACAAGAGATGGTGGCTAATGGTGAAAATAACCAGAAGCCGAGGCTGCAGAGAGGGAGCGAGAGAGAGAGGTTGAGGGAGGAGGGAAGGAGAGGAGGTCTCGGGGGACATGTAACCTTAAGCCACAACAGATTAGTACCACTGCATCCAAAGCTGTTGGGTTAAAACGTCCCCTGGTGTCCTGCATGGATCCTCCTCAATGTCACTCTTATCAAATGCAGCCTAAATATACTGCGTGTCCTCTGCAGGGGTCGGAGGCCTCGTCCTCATTAAGATGGGCAACCGACTCATGAACGCCGCGCAAAAGTGGGTGGCACACAAGCGTGCTAGCACAAGCCGTAATATCAAGGAAAACGTAGTGGTTTTGGAACTTTTAAAAAGCTTCGCCGTCACACAACAACAGTGAATTTGTGTGTCCACCACGAAAACGGTCACTAATGAGGACGAGGTCACATAACACATCGTCTGTGAGATCTCCAGAGTCGGAACACGAAGAAAAACCCATCTTTGCCCAGTGGGGGGCTTCCTGCAACACTAGAGCGCAGCGGCTGGGGGTGACCGCTGGTCCAAGTTGAAATCATTATTTCTCACAGCGGCATCAGAAATGTATGTAAGGCAGACGAAGAGGACACGAAGATTACAAGCCTCAGCCTGTCTCCTCTCTCTTACTCACTGAACACACAAAACACATTAGTGTGTGTCTGTCAAGACACAACCAAGGTCGTCACAATTGGAACGTATCAGTTTATACTCATTTAAAGTCAAGAGCTATAATCATTTTTCACCTAAGTGACCTTTGGTAAAATAAAGTTGTCTGAATTTAAGAGATTTTGAGTAAAAAAGCCAGAGAGCTGCGGCTGGAGGTTGAGGATGGAGCGATGGGTTGCAGGTTGATGCGATGGCGGGCGGCCATTCATTCAGGGTCAGGAGGCTCTCACGTTATAGCGCCAGTCATGCCTGTGTTTACAGTTGAGCATAATTCCTTGTCAAAGGGTTCAACCCCTACAGAATCCATCAAAGGGATTTTAAAGACTGCGACCCACATGTAGTTCTCACGTCTGGCTCCGTACTGATTTAAGGAGCATGAATGAGTCGTAGCTTTAGAACAAACGAGCTACAACTTACAGCCTATTAGCCAAATATCGTTGTTTTTACTGCCGTCATTTCTGGGCAGCAGCGCATTCCCAGACAGGAGGTTCACAAGCGGGATGGTGGGCTGCCAGTTCACGTTGCTTACTCATTCAACAAGGCCAAGAGTGGCTCCACAAATCATGAAGTGAATTTGAAGAAAGTGCGTCCTGTCGATGTTTGCTTTGGGGTGGTGGGGAGGAGGCAGCGCAGTCAGCAAATCAGCTCAGGCTTGTGTGGGTGGTACGTGGGAGTCGAGCGCAGCCTTGATTCTGGGGTTGTGAGAGACTTTCTCTCTGGGGGGGCCGTGTATAGAAATCAAACTCTTCTGCTTACTTTGTGCCCCAGAATGAAAGGGACGCCCGCAGCACAGCCACCCATGCATGTCAGCGGCTCGCCGGTGACTCAGAGCGTCTCCATCGGCGAGGGTCGAGTGCATGTGTGCTGTATATAGACTCACCGGCCGGTTTATTAGCTGCATCATCTCTGCGTCCACCTCCAGGTGTTCCTAATAAAATGGCTGGTGAATAAAAGTTATAAACCAATGGTGAAATATTTGAGAATGCAAGAAGAGGAGAAAAGATTCAGGGAGAGTTCTCCTGACGGTTCTGTCTCCTCCTCCGCCGTCCTAACGCTGCCTTACCCGACCTGAACTTCCTTGTCCTCCATCCATCCTTCCAGTCAGCACTTTGTCACGCAAGTTTTACTCAGTCTGACTTCTGCAGAAACTCTGTGGGCCCACTTTATCCAGAATGGCCCTCCGGACCCCCAACAGCTGCGGCCGAGGCTGCACTCAGCAGTCAGAGAGAGAGAACAAGCCGTCCACCGGCAGTCGTCCCTTTAACCTGTCCATTATCCGGCTCCGTCTCATCATTCTGCTCTGTTTGTCTTTACGGACGTCCGGGGCTCGGACGCTGAGTGAAGCTCCCGGGACATTTGGAAACTTGTTGTCCATTCGAGCTTGATTGCAGGAGGTCGGCTTGCGTCTTCAGTCAGAATATAATCTGAGCTATAACGAAGGCAACGCTAGTTACAGCAGGCAGCGACTCATCAAACACTGGACTGTCATCAAAAATGTCTGAGGCCTCTGGCTTCCTCGCGCGGAGGTTTGTCTTCGCCCTGCTCCTGAAATATCCTGTATGTTCTTAGAAACATGATTGGATACGGATGTTGCATCAGTTCTGAAGTGAAAAATGCGGTGTCATTATTGGACTCCAAACGTGGTTTTATCTCGATGACATCCTATCACCCAGGGGTCTCGTTATTGATTTTATGATTTAATTAATCCTCTAGCAGGGTGACTCCTTGCGACACGACGAGCCTGTTAACTCTGCATGGCAGCATTCTTCTGGCAGCCATAATTCTTTTAAATCACTTTTATCACTCATTCTTATTGTGATTTTTATCCTTTTATTTTATGAATTTGTACCTTTGAACCTTCTCTTTGTTGTATTATTCTAGCACTCCTGACAGAGCTTGTCAGTGATTTGTCAGCAGGAGGAAACTACTGTTCTCTAATTTGTAGTTTTTTATTTCACATCGGCCGTGATGGAGCTCCGCCTTCTCTGAGTGCCTCTCCAGACTATTTTCTTCATCGCGTGAATCAAAAATTTTTACAACGCTTTGTTTCATTTACAAATCTAACACTGAGAGGAATGTTGAGAATCTGTTGTGGTCATGATAGCGCAGATTTAAACTGTCTTATTGTAACACACTGGAGCTTCAGCCTGAGGAGGAACTCCAGCTCCTGGAGAAACAACACCTCCGCTGTCTGTCACTGCTGAAAACTCAGCACGCACACACACACACACACACACACACACACACACACACACACACAAACTCACACACAATCAGCTGCACACACACATCCTGGGGGAATGATGGCAAATTCACTTCAAGTCCCGATTCAATGAAACTGAGAAATTAGATCTCGGTTTGATGATTTATGGTCACAGTGTCTGCAGAAATATGGAAGAATAATGTGTCACACACACACACACACACACACACACACACACACACACACACACACGAGCAGTGGAGATGAGGAGGTTGGAGCCTCCATCATTCATCATATCTAACATCATGAAGTCCCATGGTTTTCAAAGCTAATATCCAGCTGTTTCAGTGACGGCTGTGCACCACCTGTCAACCACGCACACTCAGCTGGAGCCATGGACATGACGGATGTAATACTACAGTAAAAATACACTGTACTGCTCATACTTGTCTTCTGCCGGACCGTTAGTGAACCTGTTTGAGTCTGACATGCTGAGGTAGGTCAGTGGCTTGTTGGCGGAAGCAAAACTCTGGATTCTCTCCCTGTATAAACGCGTGGTTATTCAAGTGGAAGAAGCTGACATTCAAGGACACAGCAGCTCTTTAAAGGGATACTTGACCCAAAAATTTAAACTCAGTCATTGTCTCCTCACCCTCGTGCCCACAGAAGGTCGGGTGAAGTTTTTTTTGTACACAAAACCCTGCTGGAGTTGCTGTAATCTCCCAAACTAGGGACGTGAACAAAGTGGACAAAGGAAACAATGCCTGAACCCTGACCTTTTGGTATCTTGTGTGTGTGTGTGTGTGTGTGTGTGTGTGTGTGTGTGTGTGTGTGTGTGTGTGTGTGTGTCTGCTAGGTTGCAGAGCAGCTGATGACCATTGCCTACGAGAGCGGAGTCAACCTGTTCGACACAGCTGAGGTGTACGCAGGCGGCAGGTGGGTCTCGCTGGTGTTCACATCCTGGTGTTTGGCTGCACTGAGGCTCCAGGAAGCTTCTGGGTCACTGAGGATTAAAAGTTAGGAATGTTGCACGCGTGTCGATTCCACCGGCGGCTCCATCACACCTGCATGTGATGTGGATACGTGTACACGACCGGTACTACAACGATGAGTTTGAATTAAAAGGGTTTTATTTGGAAGTGAGGAGGGAAATAAAAAAGAAAAACACTGAAAATGTATTAAAAAGACTTTTACTGTTTCCAAGAAAAGACCATTTCAAGGATCATTGAGCAGAAATTGCAGTTGACACCGACTCGGGAGGGCGGCGGTGGGTGTTTTTATCTGTGTATGAATCGCAGGCTAATAATGTGACCTCATTTATGTTTACTCGCAGGGCTGAAGTCATTCTAGGAAACATCATCAAGAAGAAGTGCTGGAGGTAACGATGTCACCCATACGTTCACTTCTGTGAGAGACGCAGAGGGAGGGGGGCATGTTTGATTAAAGATGCTGCTCCAGAGTGTGTGTGTGTGTGTGTGTGTGTGTGTGTGTGTGTGTGTGTGTGTGTGTGTGTACAGTATGCAGGGTGTGAATGTTTTCGTCTTCCTTCACGCTGCCCTGTGAGTGTGAACAAGAAGCAGCTGTTTGATCAGATACAAGATTTGAAACTAGCATCATCAAGGTTTTGTTTCACACGTTTTTAAACAGTCTTCCTCTCGTGTGCGTGTTTTTGTTTTGTTTTTTCTACGGTTTTACACACACAGACACACATATAGACATTGTCCCTGTTCACTGTGGGATGGACGGATGGACGCTCAAATAAAAAGTCAAGTTTTTTGCTCTCTTTTTTTTGCTGGAATCACGAGTGAGCTGCAGTTGTCTCGTGTCCTTGGACTGAATCTCCCATCCGAATGGAGATTGGAGACCTTGGTTCAGTTAAACTCTCCTTTCTTTCCGTTTTCTTCTTCAGTTTTTCTGTCACCAAAATGCAGTGGACATAGTCTCCTGTTCCGTCCTTGTCTGGGACGCATCAGGACACATTAGGGTTTTTAAAAGACGTGTCCTCCGACGCGTCCCAGACCACCTCGGCAGTTTGAGTGATCCGATCTCGGGTTTGTTTCGACATCCGTCTCGCCGCACATTTGAGAGGCTTTTTCCTGCCAGGTGTGAGCAGGGTCATTGTGACCTCCTGTCCAGGTTTTGTTTGCTTCTCAGCTGGATTACCAACAAGCTGGGTGGAAGCTTGTCAGGCGCCAAGGAAGGACCCATTAGGGGGCGTCGATGTTGTGCAGCAAAAACCACATTTCTTTCCATTGGGTTTGGATTGGAGGGTTTCCCTCTCTCTGTATTCTCCAGTTTTCATTTAGAAACTGGAGCTTCTTTACTGATCCTCCGGGAGTGAAAACCTATTTATTGGTTTGTAAGTGAAAGGTAATCCCACAGAATGCTGAACCGATGAACCTTCTTGCACAAGTTTTAACAACAGTTCAGTTTCTCAGCATCTGAGCGTTTAGAGCGGAGAACTTGAGCCTGGGAGAAGATAAAAACCCACCCAAGCAGGAGAGTCGTTCAGCTGCTGCTTCTGATTTGATCCCAAACTTGCAGTGAAACAAATTTATGGTGGCGTGTGCAGTAATGTAAATACACGGCCGTCCGTGCCGCTTCTGTTTTCATTTTCTCAGCCGTCACAGAGGGAAAGCAGGAGCCAGAAAGGCGTTTTTGGTTTGTCACACAGAAAAACTGTAACGTTCCACGTTTGTTCAATCCGTTCACTTTGTGCTTTTACGCCGAAGGAATCGTGTATTCTTGAGCTGAGATAAATGCTCTGCAGAGAGGTGGCGTTAAATGGTTGGCACACACGTCATCTTCAGCTGTATGTGGGCAGCGTGTTCACGTCTGTACAGTTTCTGGGGGGGGGGGGGGTCACTGGCATTCATAAACTATTTAAGACTGGAAATACCTGTGAGAAGAATCGATTTAGCTTTTCAATGTACAAATTAGATGATGGAGCAGGCCCTGCAGTGCGAGACACATTTGTCCTGACGCAGAATCAGACTTCAGCTTAACCGGCTACTAAAAAGCCGCAGGCGTCCGTTGTCTGCGCTTCCTTCAGGTTTCCTGGAGTGGAAGCAAACAAAAGCAACACAGAATCCCCGGCTCCTGCTGCCTTCCTTTGCTCCAGCACAAGAAACGAAACGGACACTGTCGGGATGTTAAAGCGAATTCTGCTAAACCAAACCGGCCCACGACACACATCTCCAGCAAGCTACCTTACCAAGAATCACCCGTCCAACAAGTAAACAGCTGCCACAGATGCGATGGAGCTGCGTCGCTGCATGCAGAGCTCCAGTAATGAAGTGCATCACCTGTGTCTCTGTGTCTTCCTCCACTCAGGAGATCCAGCCTGGTCATTACTACCAAACTCTACTGGGGGGGAAAGTAAGTAAGAAGTCCTAAATAATCTCTCTTCCATTACAGCAGCCGGACTGTAAAAAGTTAAAATGACGCGTCGCAGTAAAGAAGAGCAAACCAGAGGAAAACTAGAGCTTGAAAATCTCGAAATGGTGAAATTTAAAGCAAATGAGACCCGCGCCTGCTTCCCTGAAGGAATTCTGATGCTTATTTGGCTGTTTTCAGCGTTTCACTTTTTATGGAAGCAACATAATAAGAACTTAAACTCGCGTGTATGTTTTTATGCTCGCTTAAGATGGTTTCTGCCTTTGTTTTTTGAAAAAAGGAGTAAGTACATTTAATTCAGATGAACTCTGACCTCGTCAATCTATAAGTCATGTGACTGACCGGCTGTTTCTGCCGCCGTCGTCTTCCCTCGTTATTCCCAGACTGGATTTTTGTCTCCAGAGAAGCACCAACTTGTTCGCGAATTGCAGCTCGTCACATTTCCTCTTTTGCAACACGCTAAAATTCACTTCAAATCTGCTTGACTTTTTATGAAAGCAAGGCCAATTATGCAAAAAATATAATAAAAGCAGGTGCTTTTTGTCCTGGTTTTCTCTCTGATGTTTGTCAAAGACAGGAAAGGTTTTGCTCTCCAACTCTACAGATTTTGGAGGCTTGATTCTCTGTAGCAGCCTCATGTCAAATACATTAACAACCGACAGGATAACCAATTCCTCTGCTGAGTCTGGAGAGGAGGAAGGGATAAAGGAAGCTGTTTGATAGCGCAGACACACTCGCTCACACAGGCTCAGAGTCAAGCTCCTCAGCAGAGACTGTCCAACTGGCTCCGGTGATAAGGAGAAAGTTATTCTCTGCATTGGGGAGCGTTGCTTCATTCCTGTAAGGAAGATTCAGCCCTTTGTCCCGCTCCGTCAGAGTCGTTGTGCAGAATGATGCTGAACAGTTGAGACTGCGCTGACCCATTTACATAAACAGCTCCGCACGCACGCGCTGATGTCGGTTCGTTTCCTTCATCATCAGCCGACTTCAGCTGAAGCAGAAACGCAGGTTGGAAAATTGTGTTTTACTCACAAATGGAAGACCGATTAAAAAAACAAAAAACAAACCTTCATTGTTCAATTACAGTCAATGACAATGGCACTCAGAGAACTTCTTCATTCACGCTGTTGTATGATGACGGAGGACGTGAGGCCTCAGTGTGTTAACTCAAGATAAACCTGTGTATGAAGCGGAACGCCCGCCGGCGGCGTGTTGTGTCTTTGGATGCTGACAGACACTCAGGATAAGAATCAGCTCCTCGGAGGAGAAACTGCTCTCAGAAACAGCTTCTGATTGTTATCTCTATTCCACGAATGTTGTCAGACTCTGATGATGATGATGATGATGATAATAATAATAATAATAATAATAATAATAATAATAATAATTAATAATAATCATCCATCAGAGGCCAAAACAACCGCCTTTACTGGACGACTGCAATGCGGACACATTTGTTCCCGCTCAGTCAGAATCGTTGAGACTGAAAACCTGCAGTTACAGACACTAGAGTTTATTGTTGGTTTGTGTTTTGTCCTACCAGAGCAGAGACGGAGAGAGGACTGTCCAGGAAACACATCATCGAAGGTAAGACGCGTTGGACGGGAGAACGGTGACTAGAACGAGGAACGTGGAGGGAACCGCTGTTTCAGTCTCATCTCGCTTCTCCGTCAGGTTTGAAAGGATCTCTACAGAGGATGCAGATGGAGTACGTCGACGTGGTTTTTGCCAACCGTCCTGACAGCAACACTCCCATGGAGGGTGAGTGATACCCCAGGAAGCGCATCCTGCATTGTCTTCCTCCTCATCTCTTCTTTGACCGATGGTCCCCGTGTCCTCATCCTTCAGCAGATGAACCGATCATCGCCACGGTGACTGATTCCGTGTCTGAAAACGGAATGTGTTCAGAAAAATAGAAGAAGGAAAAAAAAAGCCCTCTTCCCCCAGTTCAAATTATGGCCGGGTTGAAGGAAGACGAAGTGAAGTCAGTTTTATGGGTTCTCTAAAATATGAGTTCGCCCAGAATTTTCACATCTCGATCCAAATTCGAACGTTAATGAGAATGTTGGCATCCACCAATAATCTGGTGAAGCCTCCTCTGGATGTACGAGGTTCCTGCGGCAGGAGAGCGTTTCAGATGTTCACAGCCCAGCACTTAATTAATTGCTTATTATTAAAAAAATTATCCCGACGCAGAGAACAGGCACTGTGGGCTGCTGCTCCCTCAAAGTGTGTCTCACAACACAGGTTATCATTCACAGCTGCATCGTTCGTCGCGCAGCAGCCTGACGGCGGGAATCTGGATTCTATTGTTGTTGTTTTGTTTTGTTTTTTCCATTTCACAGATTCTAACAAGACTGTTTTGTAGTCCTGACAATAATGTGCATGTAGGTGCGGTCCTGTAACTCTATGAAGGACGTGACCTCACTGTCATTACAGGAACCAACACAATATATGGCAACAGTTTGCCTAGCAACAGCGATAAAGGTAGCTGGAGCAGTATGTGATCACCAGACGGAGGTTTTTAGGAATTCATACACAAGATCCTGTGAATCAAGCTGCATGATAAGAGCTCTACTTTTCCCTCCCCTGGAGGTCCAGTGCAGAGGGACGGCGGAGGGATACATTGTCAAAAGAAGTATTTTAAGCAAAAAAGAAAGGCACTTGTGAAGATTCGGGTCCTCTGTGGGAATCGAACCCAGAGCTGAAAGTTTGGGATCCCATTTATTGATATTTCAGCATCAGTCTGCCGCCTGCAGATATTGACGTGCATGTTAGCTGCATATCGGCTCCTCATTAGTCATTTTACATTGATTGTTAATGATTTAGCTCAGTAGCTTGTAGAGGGTTTCTCTCAGTGTCTTATTAATTAGTGCTCGCCTCGCATCAATAAGGACGCCGCCTTAGATTCTGATTCTCTCTTTTGCTCTCAGAGTCACTTAATAGTCTCTCTCCCATTTAATTAGATTTTAAAAATATATTTAATTAAGTTTAAGGAGGTTCGCCAGATAACTTAAATTCCAAGACATCGATATGTATGTCAAGGGGCGATGTGGAGGTGCCGCGCAAGAACAAGTGACGCAAGAAAGAAAATTTGACCTTGGAGAAACAGGAGTTGAGCAGCCAGAGAGACGATGAGAGATGCAGAACTGAAATACTAAGTGAACCAAGAGGAAACAGGTGGGAGATCCTGAGGGAGGAGCTGACCTTTGACCTAACAAGACACAGGTGATGTAGACAGAGCAAAACACGAAAATAAAACAGGAACTGATGAAAGTGATTGAGAGACAAGAGGAAGACAAACCAGAGACACACCGGCAAGAGCAAAACCCAACGGAGACGAGACCAGCTCAGTACACTTGAGAGGAACGTTGACTACCAGGAGCAGAACTGGAGAACAGCTCAGTACACTTGAGAGGAACGTTGACTAACAGGAGCAGAACTGGAGAACAGCTCGGTACGCTTGAGAAGAACGTTGACTAACAGGAGCAGAACTGGAGAACAGCTCGGTACGCTTGAGAAGAACGTTGACTAACAGGAGCAGAACTGGAGAACAGCTCGGTACGCTTGAGAGGAACGTTGACTAACAGGAGCAGAACTGGAGAACAGCTCAGTACACTTGAGAGGAACGTTGACTAACAGGAGCAGAACTGGAGAACAGCTCGGTATGCTTGAGAGGAACGTTGACTAACAGGAGCAGAAGTGGAGAACAGCTCGGTACGCTTGAGAGGAACGTTGACTAACAGGAGCAGAACTGGAGAACAGCTCGGTACGCTTGAGAAGAACGTTGACTAACAGGAGCAGAACTGGAGAACAGCTCGGTACGCTTGAGAGGAACATTGACTAACAGGAGCGGAACTGGAGAACAGCTCAGTACGCTTGAGAGGAACGTTGACTAACAGGAGCGGAACTGGAGAACAGCTCGGTACGCTTGAGAAGAAGAGGACTGCAGAGGAATATTTGTGTCGGTCAACGTTTCATCTGCACGCTGGGGAAACTGATGGCTCTGACTGGGGAACATTGACTGACAGAACCAGAAACTCAAGGACAAACTCAAAAGTTTTCCTCGAGACAAAAATCAATGTTGATGGGGTATTTTAGGAAATTCATCCATCCATCCATTTTCTACCGTTTATCCTATTAAGGGTCGCGGGGGGTGGAGCCTATGCCAGGGACTTTCAGGTGAGAGTTGGGGTTCCCCCTGGACAGGTCACCAGTCCATGGCAGGGCCAACACATAGAGACAGACAACCATTGGCTCTCCCAGCCACTTTGGACTGTGGAGGAAGCTGGAGTACCAGAGAGAACCCAGCAGGAACAGGGAGAACATGGAGACTCACACAGAAAGACCCCGTGCTGCAGCCGGGACTCCACCCACAACCTTCTTGCTGGGGAGCCACAGTGAGGACCACTGCTCCACCCTGCTGCCTAGGCTGGAAAAAATTAGCGGTAAAAAGTAACATGAGCAACTAGATTGGGTCTGTAGATTTCTACAGCCTGTTTGCCCACCGTGCATTCAGACTCTCTCTCGTTATATTTAGAGACACGCCTCTGGTGGCGGGAGGGCAGGGCGAGGGATGGAGAGGAAGTGACAGGAAAGTGGCTGACTTGTCCAGAACTCGGTTCTTAACTTTGGCAGGACGGTACTCATTACAGCATCTGTGTTTCAGGTTCCTAATTATCATTGATTGAATGGTTTTGGACTGGAAAAAGAAGTGCTTTTCCATCTTCCTGGTCATATACTTAGGTCCTTACCTTCGCCTCCTCGTCTCTGTCCCTGAGTTCTCCTCGGCCATCTTTTCGTTTGTTGTTTTGCCAAGAACCACTTAGGCTGTGTGAACTAGTGGAGTCCTGCCACCGTGAGAGATTGCAGCGTAATTAGAGTGAGCACAGGGTGATGATGAATAACCATTATGACAGTTGTAATCTGAGTTTTTCTTGGCGCTGACTGTTGTTGGCTCGCACACTCAGCAGTGTTGGAGCTAATTGCATCATTAGAGACGTCGCCGCCTGAGTGGCATCGGAGGCCCCGAGTTTGTCAGCTTGTTAGTTTGTTTGTGTCTGGGATTCTTTGGTATGGCGGCGAGGCGTCAGCAGGTAGACCCACGACCCTCGGCTGAAAACGAAACCGGGACCAAAATGTTTTCTTCAAAATTGTTGCTGAGTCGTTCATTGAAACTAATAATGAACTCCTCATTCTACACAGATGTTTCATTTCACATTTACTTATTCAAATGAGTTGGCTAGTTTAGGGTTAAACGATGACAGCAACAGCAGGCCAGATGTGCATCTCCATGTTGGATCATTTGACTGTACTTCACACAGATTACTGAGTTTTACACCCTTTTTTTTTCTTGATGGCAGTTTACTTTTATGGAGCTGTGGGTTCCGAACGTGTCGACGTACGTCGGCGCTCGGTGTGCACTGAGTCTTTGTCACGTGTTAAAACTGTTTCTCTGAGTTTCAACAGCCCCTTTTTTCTGTCAGCTCTCATGTTTCCAGTGTATTACAGTGTGTTACAGTCCCCTTCATGTGCACAATCAAATTACTTTAGAGGCTATAATTGTTTGGCTCATTAGTTTTCCTGAATCTTGTGGTTTCTGCTGGTTTTTCCCTCTGCTGCCTGTCCTGGTGTCCTCCAGTCTTTCAGACGAGTGACCAGAAGATAAATTGTAACGTGCATTTATAACCTCTTTCATAACCCCTCTTACCCTGTAAACTGTCATTAAGCCCATTAACTCTGAATGCTTTACCTATGCTGGTTGAATTACTGCTTTAATCCCAACCTTAAACTCTACCCGAATCCCACCGCTGCTTACAGATGAAAGGAATGTGTAGTGAAGCATTCTGGGTTGAAGGTGGAAGAAGATGTTCTCTCTCTCTTAAGTGGTTCTAACGTTGACCCAGCAGCTCCTGCTGAGAACTGAGCTGAATGTGGTGAGACATTCGCTCAGAGTGAGTTAGCGCTTCCTGAAAACGACAGAGTCTCATTTATTGATCTCTTCCTCGTCAGTAATTCAGTTTTCTTCCGTCTGACTGACTGATGGATGTGGTTGTATCGCTGCAGAAATCGTCCGGGCCATGACCTATGTGATCAACCAAGGGATGGCCATGTACTGGGGGACGTCTCGGTGGACGGCCATGGAGATCATGGTAAGAGCTTCTTCCTGGATTAAGAGAAGTTTCTGGACAGTTTTGCTGTTGTTAGCCGTCAGAGGCCTTTAGCTGCAAGCTAGATTTACCTGGCTGGCTCTTTCTGCCTTCTGGAGTCACAAAGAAATGATGTAGGCGGGAAGAAAACCCATCTGTGATAGCTCGAGACTTAGAGAGCACTTGAAAGGCAAAGTCGGTTAAGTATTGCTTCAAGGTGCAGCTCTGCCGTAGTACGGCCGACGGTAAAAGCACGTCGTGTACAACTTTGATCACATTTCCTTGAAACTGAAATAAGAAGAGAAAGATAAACGGAGATAAAGGAGTGTGTTCCTCCTCCTGTCCGGAATGGTTTACCCTGCTGCCAAACTCGTTAGAACGTATAGAGAAAGAAATGGAATAAGCAGATACTTCAAGTGACATTTAAGAAGCAAAGACGCCACCCCCCCCACCCCCACCCCCGTCACCTTCGCTCGCATCTCCCTCCTCTTCACTCTCCCCCTCCTCAGTGTGTCGACGTGCTCCCTCCGTGATCCCGGTGACGAGGAGCAGATATCTTTGAAAGCGGTGTAATTTAGTTTGTGTCAGTAATGAAGGGTGGGGGGGTTGTAAACACGGGGTTGCAGCGTACGTGAGCAGGCGGCGCTGCAGTATCCACACGCACGCATACTGCAATACGGAAGGGCAACTAGTAATTTGTAAGCTGAGTGACGGCGGCGACATTATCCTTTTGTCACACTGAATGGATTCCCCTCCTACTGTTCTCTCATCCTGACATGTCCTCAGCAGCAGGGGCCTATGAAATAAAAGTGTTTAAAGAGTGTGTTTCCTCTGGCGTGTGTTCTCGGGGGACACGTGCAAAACCCAGATAAGGAGGTAGATGAGGAAATTTGAATATGATGCCTGGGAGAGTTGCGATATGGAATTCTGATCTTGCTGCGAGCGTTTGAATTTGTGCCACGCTGCCACAAGCTGATTAGTGCCGGTCACTGTCTGTCTCTGCTTGTCTTTCACTTTTATGTCTTTTTATTCATTGTCACAAAGAGGCGAACAAATGTATCAACACGGAATTACAGTTTATATTGTGTTTGTGACACGGTGTCTTTCTGTTCTCCCCCTTTTTTTCTTTAGGAGGCATATTCAGTGGCGAGACAGTTTAATTTGATCCCTCCGGTGTGTGAGCAGGCGGAGTATCATCTCTTCCAGCGGGAGAAAGTAGAAATCCAACTACCTGAACTCTACCACAAGATCGGCAAGTACTCTACTCCCCTCCCGTTTGTTTGATGGAGGTAAATGAAGGAGCTCTGCTGCTGTGTTGTCACCGAGGGGATCGGCCCTTTCCCATCCTCCTGTGTATTTTCTGTTCTTGCACGTTTCTTCACACTCCTCCTTTCGGCGCATCTCCCTGTGTCTCCTTCTGTTTAACTTGCTACCGTCTCCATGGTGACAGGAGTCGGGGCGATGACGTGGTCACCGCTGGCGTGCGGCATCATCACAGGAAAGTATGAAAATGGCATTCCGGAATCTTCAAGGGCCTCCATGAAGGTACGTAAACTGCCGGTGATCCTCTGAGGAGGAATGAACTGGGTGAATTACCAAAAACTGCAACTTTTAACTTTTAGATCTGGTTGTTGTCCGAACTAAATGAAGGCAGTTTGCTGTGGATGTGCTGGCAGGTGAAGTTTATCTTCAGCAGACAGCCAAGCTAGCGGCTCCTCCACGGCTCCCTGTCTTTATGCTATGCAAGGCTACATTAAAAAAAAAAGAGAGAGAGAAAGAAAGAAGAAAGAAACCCCCAAGAACGTCAATTAATACGGAATCGTTGGGGTGTTGAATGATGCAAGGATTTCCATCAGTAACATGCAGATGAGAAGTACCTCGCTCACTTGGATCAATACAAGTTACTGGAATAGAATAAATAACGTCATGTTTGTAGCACTTTTGCAGTCGATACTATGTTATGCAACGAGTCTGGAGAGCTCCGTTCATCTGCACTTCCAGCCTCCACCTCTCCCATCCTCGACCTCTCTCCCGTCAACTACTTCACCTCCTGTCCCCTTTTGTTCTCTGGTTCCATATTTACATTCCCTCATTTACACCCCCTCCTCCGCTCCCTGCAGTCGTACCAGTGGCTGAAGGAGAAAATAGTGAGTGAGGATGGAAGAAAGCAGCAGGCCAAGCTGAAAGAGCTCAACCACATCGCAGAGAAGTTTGGCTGCACCCTGCCTCAGCTGGCTGTGGGTAAGACTTCCCTCCCCGGCGGAAAAAGGACCGCTGAGGGTGCCAAACCACATCAGCACTCACATCTGGTGGCTACAGATAAGTTAGAGTAACCTCTGGAAGGCTCTGCTGCAGTTGAAAAAGTACACAGTTTCCAATATGACATTTCAAACAATATAAATTACATGTGACAGAATGTTACTGACCTCCATTAAAGGCAGAAGTGCGCCACCAAGTGGCCATGTTGTGAACTCCATCTCCGTCTCTCCCCAGCGTGGTGTCTGAGGAATGAAGGGGTGAGCTCCGTCCTGCTGGGAACGTCCAACCCCGAACAGCTCACAGAGAACCTCGGGGCCATACAGGTAGAACCACGCAGGAACAATCGCTCCCACAGATGATGTTCTAGACTACCAATCTAGTCTTATTCTTTCTCGTTCTTTTTTCCCTCCCAATCGTTCTCATCAGTTCTCCCTCTTTTGCTCAGGTCCTTCCTAAGATGACGTCTCACGTCGTGTCTGAAATCGACCACATCCTCGGTAACAGGCCGTACAGTAAGAAGGACTACCGCTCCTAGTCGTGGTCGGGGGACACCCTAGAGGTCAACTGTTCCTACCGACTCACCACACTGCTACCATGGACACGCCCCTCTCTGTTCCCGTCCATGGTTCTCTCTCCTAGGGCCCTCACTCAGCTCCAGCCCACCTCAGCCTGGATCAGACGGTCTTGTCAAGTCCAGCATCGCATCATCTCGTCAGTTTGAGACCCACCCTGCTCTACTAACCAGGGTTCTTTCAGGTGCAGTCCAGCAAAAGAAACCAAGGTTTAGCACCGAGTCATTCAGATCTAACTATGCAGAGCTCAGCGGTGTTCGTCCGTGCTGGTGTTCAGCTGCTCGTCCCGGCAGCCTCCTCAGAGCGGGAAACAGTCACACGGCTGAGCTCCTCGTTCACTTCATGAGCAGCACTGCAGAGCGTTTGAAATATACGTGCCTTGCTCAGCAGCACTTTGACAGGAGTTGTTGAGCGAGACAGCATCGTTAGTTCTTCTCCCTCTCACACCATCACAACCTGCTTCTCTGGCCGCCAGACTTCCAGGCACAAATTATTTCCTCTGAGCACAAACGTCACCAGGAGCACATGGTTTATTTATGCGTGGGACACAGAAGAATCTGTGCAGCACTCAAGTGAGACTTCAGGTACTTCAGGAACGGGAAGACGCTTCTGTTAGATCAGTCCGCACTTTCAATGCAATCGCTATGCAGTGTATAGCAGCTAAGATGCTAACGTGAGCACAATACGCTCAACTACAGTAGATGGAGATTCTCCATGAGATTTTAGGCTCGCTAAGACAACATAGCTCCTGTTAGCTTGTACTAGCATTACATCAACTACCTATCAGATACTACCAAATATATTACCCATAAATGTTATGACTAACTGGAGAGTAGCGTGCCCTAGTATTCTGGTATTGTAGGCTGAAGATCAGCAGATTAACTGATGCATGCGTTCCCTGCTCGTTTGCCTCAGACTCCTCTCAACAAAGCACACGATTAAACCAGGAGGAGACTCAATCAGACATTTCGCAAGTTTGCGAAGCAGAGGATTGTGGGACATATTGTTACTCCAGCAAAGCATGTCGCCCCCCCCCCCCCACACACACACACACACACCTTTGGTTTAGAAGATGGCTGCTTCACTGTAGTAGAGGAGAGAAGAAATGCATTATCACACCAAGTGGACTCCTTTCCCGCATTCATGACTTGTCTCCTTCCCTGCCTGACAACTGAACCTGCACTGCTGACTGCAAAAATGAACCTTGCAAACAGATTTAAGCATAAAAATCTGCATTATTCTGATTTCTTGGCTGCTCACATGGTTACATGCTTGATAGAGGCACAGAAGACGTGGCAGAGATTATAGTATTTATTCTAGAATAGTTAAAATTTATTTTGAGATATTGTTCAGGAAGATTTTCCATGTACA
This sequence comes from Aulostomus chinensis, assembly GCF_037954235.1. NCBI lineage: Eukaryota > Metazoa > Chordata > Actinopteri > Syngnathiformes > Aulostomidae > Aulostomus > Aulostomus chinensis. The sequence continues at coordinate 2,667,559 of NC_141329.1, forward strand.
TAATCAGAAGCATCAAGAAGCCTCTCTTACACAGCAGGCCTTCACTGTACTCTAGGGTTAATGTATAAAGAAGATGTAAATAGTTTTGTTGCTCCTGCGCGGCATCACTGCGCCAGTTGCAGTGTTTAAGTCCCTCCTCATCGTCCTCCTGCAGCCAAACATGCGTGCGGAGCTCGTTTCAGTTATTGATGAGGAGCAAAAGGTCGTTGTGAAGTAAGATGACGACATGAGGAGTTCACTGTTTGTTCTTGAGTTGTCATCTCCGACCTGCCGGCTCAACATCCTCCACTCTCGTTCTGTGTCGTCTGGGAAACAAGCCATCACAGGCCCGATTCCAGCCAGGTTCCAGTTGAGTCGCTGTCTCGTCCTCGGCGCACGTCTGTTGACTTTCAGCACAAATACACTCGAGCGTTCCTCAAAACCCAGGTTTTCAGTCCCTGAAAAGATTGATTTGTGATTTCCGGCTTACGTGAGCAGCCTGGTGAAGCTGATCAGCCATTTACCACCACACACAGCGGTTTTGAACTTTGAGATGTGCCAGGTCGCCATGTCGTCAGTCTTGGCCGATGTCGGTCTTTTTTCAATGACGTGGCGATTCCCGATATTCATGTCAACATCTTCATCGTCAAAAATGAGCAAACAGTAAAGACATGATTTATGGACTCTTCCAAGTGGCTTGGAAATTCAGCAAAAGTGCTATTTTTCCAGTTCACATGTTGACACGGTGTTCAGCGTGTACAAAACGTGAGTATGAACTTGTTTATATTAGCATAAGTAAATATCAGGTACTGGTCAGTAGGACGTCCTTCACGACCCACACGTTCCCCTCAGAACACTTTGGTTTTATTTTTACTACATAGATACTGGAAGAGTATTTTTGGGGAATTCTCCTCGTTCTCCTTTGACTGTGACTCTTGGTGGCAGCAACAGGTGATGTCATACACTCGTTACACTTTACTTTGTGTGAAAGTCAACAAGTCGCCCATCAGTTGCAGCCTGTGTGTACGTGTGCGCGCGTGTGTGTATGTGTGTGTGTGTGTGTGGAGGTTTCTCCACCCAACAGAGTGCCTTGACTTGAATCCCACCACAGGAACAAACTAATCAGGGATGTCTTTCACCAGGAGATAAACGGTGTTTGGACGCCGTTGTGCTGAACACGCGAGGTCATTTCTGCCGATTCCTGTCGTTTGTTCGCCTGATCGACAGCAACGTCCGTGCTGCCTGCTGTTCATTTGGAGAAATTCAGCAACATATTCACAACTTCCATATGAAAATCATTCGACTTAAATTTGAGAATAACCAACACACCGGTCCAGTTCTACGGCCGTGTACTGGATCAGGTCCAAGATCAGGCCTTTAAGATTTGTTGGTCGTTGTTTTTTGGGAGAAAACAGCTTCAAGGAAACGTTTACTGACAGTCTGGGAAGAAATATTTAAAGAAAAATTAAGGCAGCGCAATGAAGTAAATCAGCAGTCAACGAGCTCCCAACTGTGCTCTCTCGAGCAGTGGTTCTCAACATGGGGCCCTGGGATCACTTTTAGGGTCACAAATTGGTTATGGAAAAACAAAAACCTGTTAACGGGCTCGGTTACCCAAGTGTTTCATTCCATTGTTGTTCTTTTAGGCCTCAAGTGGACCCTGACGGTGCATTTATTTCAATAATCTAATAAACTACAGCCAGAATTGAATGGATGGTGTCATTAATACCACCTGGAATCGTTCTGGGACGTTGAGCGTCGATACTCAGCTACAAGTTCCTCTGAAACAACACAAGTTTCACGTTAGGACACTGGATAAAATCTTCCCGTTTCGTAGGATGACAGCACGTCTGCCGTCTCGCCGAAAAGCCTGAAGGCCAAAATGGAACCAAGTTATACACGATCTTATTTCCTGTTCCGGTGTGAAACCAAACTAAAAAGATTTTGATGAAAATGTACCGTCACCTGTTCTACGGATCAACGTTCTCCTTTGTGGGTGGAAATGATTTATGGGCACCATTTTGTTGTTGGGAAGTGACGAGCAAAGCATCGGTGTCATATTCCTCCGTCTCCTGTAAATAGTCGATATGAAAGTGTGATTATAAATAAATGCTTTGCTGATGGAAACATCTGCGTCTGAATCGTATCAATATCTTTATGACACACACACACACACACACGACGAAGCATCTTTGGTTGCTTTTGCTTTTATTGTTAAAAAAAGGAAAAAATAAACTGACCTGGAGAGAGACCCTCCAGAAATTTGATCATGAATTTCATGAAGCTGAAATGTGACATTCCACTCCCACTCAAACCCAGTTCAAAAACTTTGTGAAAACGACGAAACCCCTGTTGTGCCCACGCCCACTCCTCCCTCCCTCCATCATCTGCTTGTTTCTACTTGGACCCGGTGGACAGCAGAGCGATGAGTCCAGACGACGCGCTGATGGACAGGATGTAGTTGCTGGGAAAGTCGGTTAAGGAGAACTGAACAACCCCTGCACGTTCTTTGCAGAACTTCTGCATATTTGTACCACAACCAGAACACAAAAGTGTAAATCCATTTTACCGAAAACAGATTTTCCTCAGGTCGATCTTGACCACATTTACTTCGATATTCAGGTATTTTTATGGTTAATTTCCACGACTTTTCCAAACCTGGGAATTACTTCAAAAGTCTGTGACTGCCTTTCATGTGACAGTAATTACACAACACATCTAAAGAGAACTACCGCAATGACTGAAGAGCGTTTGTTCCCCCCCCGAACTCATCGGCCCCAGCAGAAACCCGCCAAAGCTCGACTGGCAGGCATCAGGTTTCCAGAGGAAGTCGCCGTTGCGGTGCGGGACTGAAAGGATACACGGTGGGGTTGAAATTCTTGAGCAAGAAGAAGGAGGCGATGATGACGAGCACCAGGAAGAGTGTGTTGTTGTAGAAGATGGAGAAGGTGGTGGCCTCGTAGTCGGCGACCTCGTTCTTCTTCCACAAGATCCTGGACAAACGGGAAATGACAGAATATAAACTGGTTTGTTCTGTGATACTGGGAGTGAAAGCCCCTCCCTTTTCACCAGATGATTGACCGTAACGCGTCTGTGTGTCACGTTTCCCAGCAGCTCAGTATTTTTGGGGGTCACAGGCAGTTTACTGGTCACATCATTTTGAGGGCGACTCAGCAAGCCCAGTTGAACCCAACATCTGGGTAAAGCTGGGGCTGAGCCTGCGTCGGCAGTTTAGACTCTACACACTAACAGCTGGTGACTCGGAACATTTCTGGCTCAATAAGATGTTCAACCTCCAGGTGACTTGAGAGGGTGAACAGAGACAGGAGGTCTGGGGTGCAGGGGGGGCGGCTGTCTGGGAACCAGGCCTGACACCATCATCGTGGGTGTGACTGAAGAACCGCTGAGATAGGAAGACGTTACATTGGTCCGCTTACCTCTCGTCCTTCTCCTTACGGGACATCTTGCGGTTGTCCGCCTCCGACAACTTCCTGGTTACCTCCTTAGAAACAGCATCCTCCCGTTTCTGGGCAACTCTAGAGGATCAAGAGAGATGGGGGGGTTCAGAAAGCAAAGCTATTTCTGTAATGCATCATATGAAATTTACAACAGAGGAAGAAAACATGACTCTGCGGTTTGTTCAGATTTTAAAATCGTGCCAGGTCATTGCTCTTCCAGCCACAGCTGGATCTGACCAGTGACACCCAACCGGAACCTGAACTGTGGATTCTCTCTCGTCAATATCAACATTCTAGAGGGAGACACAGCAGGGAGGCACGTCTTTCCTTCTCACTTGTGCTTGAGGACAAACTTGACGTTCTTGTAGGCGAAGGCCACCAGGTAGGTGCTGACCAGGGTCATGACCGCGTACAGGACTGCAGACTGGACCAGGTCCATGTGCCAGATCCTCCAAAACAGCCCTGGACAGACAGCCAGACACACAACAGCGGATGAGGTTAGTGTCCTGTGCTGGTTCCCACCGTGGTCAGCTGTGTCGTACCAGCCACCAGCTGAGTTCATTCATTGTTAGCAGCACATGCTCACGTTACCACGCCACACGCCTTCCTTGTTCTTATTATCCTGACGTATTACAGCTAGTTTTTAAGCTCGTTGCTGGTTACTTTACTCCGACCAGCTGTTCTTCCACCAACTTTTCTCTGTCTGACCCCTCAGGTGCGTCCATAGCCTGTTAGCCGAGCTGGCTACTCACAGATGGGGATAGCGGACACGATGAGCGCGTTCCCGTAGAAGAGGGCGGTGGACTTGGCCGACAGATTCCGGCTGAAGTCCTGCAGGAGAAGGTCTTCCTCGGACTGCTGCTTGTTGCTGCCTTTCGGTGCCATGACTGAAGCTCCAGCGGCTCCTCTGCTGCTCTGCTCCGGACTGAAGTGGACTGACACGTCGGTGGATGAGGAGAAGAGAGACGCGTCAGCATAAACCCGGAAATGCTTCTCTTTCTTCTTCGTGTGGGAGGGAGAGGAGACGCTCAGACTCACTGGCGTCCTCCACAGGTGGGAACGTGGCTGCTGCTGCTGTTTCACTGGACTGGGCCGATTGACACGACTAAAAAAACAAACATTTTCACTCAGGGAATGGCAGGAGGACGTGAATATACATGAGAAATGTCAGTGCAGCAGCGCGCCAGGGATTAAAAGCCACCAAAAGAGTAGAGAGATGAAAAACCCAGTCTGCTTCTTTCAGATAAGGTTGTAGGAGGGTGTTAGGACAGCAGCACTCAGACCGGAACGTTGGCGTCCTCGCAGCGTAATCAAATAACGCATCATATTTAGCAGTGGGAGGGAAACTGTCTGACAGGGAGAGCGTCTATGCACAGACTTCAGTTTGCATCTGTGAGTTTACACATTCTGTGCGTCTAACAACCCTTGACAAAGGACTTCAATCATTATCTGATGATGTACAGAGCTCTAAGTGAAAGGATGGCTTTTATGTAATGTGGAAGCTGACTCTTTTATATAACAACAGGTTTTGACTTTCAAATCACTTTCACCATGAGCCAAATACGCCAAGGGGACAAACTGCCCAAATTTAGAGGCGAAACCTGGTTAAAGTGACTGAAGTGAAAAGGTTGACTGCGTGATGAGGACAGAATGAGCCTGTTTTACTGTCTTTTCCAACACTTTTCAAAGTCAGCAGCTGCTGGTTATGAAGGAAAGACGGATGAAACCTCCCGAAGGATGAACGAATTGTCAGACAAAGCTGAGTGATGACGTCTGTTTATTGACTTCGCCATCGCAACGGCTTCTTGTTGTTCTTATTTTTGATCGGAGGAAGAAAATAACCTGCCGCCTGTCGCTCTGCTTCTTCCTCCTTAGACGCTCCCATCACCTTCGGTCCTCACTGCTCTGTATTTTTCCACTTTGACAGGCGCGACCTGGTGGAGCAGAAGCTGTCATGATGTGAGAGCAAACCAAACTTCTCCTGCAGGATTCCCGTTTCACCCACTAGAGGTCAACATCTACATGTCAGAGCATGCAGCCTCTCCAGGGGGACTGACAATAGTTGCTCTTAAATCACCAAATTATAAGCAGTCAAGGAGAGTGAGGTCATGGCCTCTGAGTGATTTAGACTTTATTTACTTTATTTTAAGGATTTGTAATCTCTTGAATAACAAGAGAGACATTTTTGAGAGACAAAGTTTTAAGGAAATAACCGCCGCCAAAGCGCAACAATAAAAACCAGTTTAAATCCTCCTAAAGGAGAAGAAGTCTCTGCTGGGCAACTTTCAGTCTCCAGCTCAAATGCGCACAAAGACACCGGCACCTTCAGCTCAGACACACGCCGTGATGATGATGATGATGTTGCCAGACAGCTGCAGATGCAGCTTCTCTTTCTTATCAGTCACCCAAGTGTGTCGCATGTCTGCCGCCGCTGCTGCTGGAGACATTTTAGGAAGATGGAAAAACAAATATTCATCCTGCTGCTGCTGCCACTGCAGTGCTTAACCCCCCGCTGCGCTGTTCTCTTTCTTCTCTGTGTTTGCAGCAGCAAGCAGCATGTGCGTGATGGTGAGTGCAATGCATACAGGCAGGTTTGCGTGATGTCCCTGTCTTCAAATGGGGATAGAGCTTAGGGATTAACCATGCACTTCAGGGGTGCAAGAAGGAGGCAAAGAGGAGGCGGTGATCCCAAAAGGCCTGCCAACATAATGCCAGGCACGGCTGCTCATCGCTCGCTCGCGCCGTATGAGAGCACATGTTTGAGGCAGATTATTTTAGCTTTGGTGAAGCCACAGATAGAACCACAGGGGCACACACACAAAGTGACCGGCTGAAGCCAACGTGGGCTGTAAGAAGAGCAAAACACACACACACACACACACACACACAGGCAGAGTCTTTGCAGTTCCCTACAGAATTATTTTTGAATTTTCTTCAGTCACAAGAACAAAGCTGGGAGCCCCCACATCTTTACTGTCACATGTTCATTGTCCTCTAGTTCTCCTTGTCCTCCTCGGAGCAGCGAGGGCCGTGTGAGGCGCCCCCTCCAGATCTTCTGCCAGGAACTTGGTTAGGGGCATTAACGTAACATAATGTCTTAGTTGGAGGAGGAACCCGCAGGAAACCCACGCAGACACGGGGAGAACCTGCAAACCCTGTGAAGCAACAGCGCTGAGAGACGCCTCTGAGCCCCGCTGCCCCTAGAAAATACCGTGACATTACTGCTAATGTGTTTTTCTCGATTTATATTTTCTAGGGTGGCATCGCTCCGGTCCTAGACTGACTGTCCGCTGACCAGAGGGACCAGAGGGACCAGAGGGACCAGGGGGACCAGAGGGTTCCCCTTCTTTCTGCGGGTGAATAAAGTACTTTGAGTTCTATTAAGGTAGAAAAAGAGTTGTATAAATTCAGTCCAGGGAGAAAAACAAACTCCCTCAGAAGCACACAAAGTCAGGTACAGCGTGTATGAAATATGAGCGAAGTGAAGGAATTCTCTCTCTCTCGGGATTTAAAAAGTATTGAAAAGTGGTGACAGATCCAAGTGTTTTTCCACAGACTCGTGTGGGATATGAAAGTCCTCCAGCCACCTCAGAAATATCTCACACTCGGTTTGAAGTTTGCCTGAGCAGGCGTGTGGTCGCACAAATCTTCTTCTTCTGATGGTTAAGAGAGGAACAGAGTGTATTAATGTTTCATCGCTGACATGTGGCATGACTGAGCTCTTACGTTCAGAGCTTATTGTTTTTTTTTCTTCTTCTTCTTCTTCTTTTGTGGGGCTTCTCCATTTTCTCCTCATGGGTCTAAAGAAAGAGGTGAACACGGCTTTGTTCTCCGAAACTAAAGATGAAAAGGTGCAAATGGAGCCCATGACGATTCTACGTTATACTGCTTTCCTCATAAAATGTGAGTCTTTCTGTATGGATGAAAAGCTGACGCGTACATTTTTGTGCAGCAACCTCATCAGCGCCAATTTCTATCTGGCAGTTTTGCAGAGCTTTGTTGGCTCCAATTCAATCTTTCTTTTTTTTTTAAACAAAATTCTAAGCTCCCACAACCTGTTTATGTAGAACATACGATCACAGCGAAGGGCCCAACTAATATACACGTGTCACGTAAAAGAGCAGTGAACTACTTCAATGCAAAGTCGATTCATAAACGATCTGGAGGAGGATGAGGTGTCAGTGCACTCCTTTTGTGAAGTCAAACCTTTGAGAAGATCCCGACCACGTTTGAAGAAAGAGAATCCAGAAATGGAGGTCAGATTCTGAGCCTTCGGCCTTATTTTTAACTTCTTTTCGTGCTGAAAGGGGAAGAGCAAAGACAGAACGTCACTGTTCTGTGTAACTGCCTGTTTTTACTGAGTGGATGAATGTAAAGCTCCCTCTTGATCTCTTGAAACAGAGTAGATTTTTTTTCCCCACGCTTGTGTTTCCAGCATCAATGTTTGTGTGTTATTATGTCATGTCTGCTACTACATAGCGACACATATTTGAACTTCCCTGTTGTAGGAAGTTCCCTCCTAACCCTGCTTGTGATTCTGAGGCTGCAGCCAGTCAGGGGCCAACCTCACGCCACATGTTTTATTTCCATTGCCGAATGAGGTCTCCCATTTTTGTTTAGAAATGTCTTTGTCAGTTGGTCTGAATCTGAATGAACTCGCTAGTTGGGTTGAACATGGCTGTCGTCATCTGACGGCTGCGTGGATCAGAATCTCACATTCGCGGTTTTGATGCTAGAACTGCTAAGCGGTGTCGTGTTGAAATCCCAGTGGAGGAGCGATGACGTTGTGGTGCTACGGGTGCCAGCACCTCTCACCGATTACATTGACGTTAGAACACAATGAAGCCAGCTGAGCTCCAGATGTGGAGCAGCAGATCACACCCAGCCCCGGTGCATTTCCACCTTACATTAGCACGTGTTTTTCTTAATTCGATGTAGCCAGATGCAAACGCAGATAGATGACACATGTGGGCCTAACCTGCTACACCTTTACGGCCCAGTCCGTGCTGGAGATGTGGGACACAGTCACTCATCTCCATCTGTGAAGAGTCTCAGGTGCCTACACGTAGGTCACGTGACACCCACTGGCCCAAAGTGACTTTTGAAGATATGCAGTTTAGCGAAATTGTAAGAAACCATCAGAAATACAGTAGTTGTGGTTCCACACCGAGGGTGATGAGAAGGAGGAGACGTGTGTGGGGCCGGAGGAGCCCTGGCTCTGCCTTCAGCTGTAACTGAACCTCTCAGGCCTCATGCATGGACGGCTGAAGAATCTTCTGTTTAACTAAAGAGGAGATGTCACCAGACCCTGAAACAGTTGCATGGCGCCTCCAGTGTCGTCAGGCAGGTGTCTCTGCCTGTCAACCCCGTCCTGCACTAATCGGTTCATTTTACAGTCTCCTCTTTCTCCGTTGCACGCAAATTACACAAAGAGCGTTCTACCCCCACCCATAATGTCTTTCCCTTCCACAGACATTTGCTCCAATGGTTGCGTGTTGCGGCTTCACCCTTCCTACCTCCTTTGTGCTCTGTGATTTATGTTCCCCCATCGGCTCAAACACGGGAATGTTATACGGTGGAGGCAAGAGTGGGGGCCCCTCAGAGAGGTGGAGGGAGAAACGGGAGTGTAGTCTTTGTCTTTTCAAAGGATGCTAAACACGTGTTTACACTTTTTGACCACTTTTGCCATAAAAAAGTCTCCTCACCCTCGGGGTGTGTGTGCTTGCATGTGAACCTGCATGCAAGCATGTGAGTGTGTTTGTGTGTGACTGGAAAGACCTCGGGGGCCAAACCTAAACTTTGATCTATTTTTCTGTCCCCGTCCCTCGTCTTTGGTTGGAAAATGTGCTGAAGTGACAGCAATAAAATCATTGCATGCCACCAGACACACACAGCTGATGTCAAGAACACATGATCACACTGTTTTCTTTATAGCGGTTGAGATGTATTTTGTCAGGTATACACACACACACACACACACACACACACACACACACACACACTGAAGCCACTTTCAATTTCACAATACCTGAAATTTTCACGGCACACACAATTCCAGAAATGACCACTTCTCTAAGCAAAATGTGTTGATGACCATTATCTCACCCAGTCCCCCAGTAACAGGCAGCACAGGCCTACTGGCCGAAGGTCAGTGGAAGCCTCTCCTGGGACAACAGTTCAAGAATTTGGCCAGTAGGAGATCAACCAGGAGACGTCACTACAACCAGAGACCCGTCTCATGTTGTCCCGCCTGTCTGGATCTCAGGAAAAGTAACTGATTGCGATCGATCACAGTGCACAAAAATGACCAAAAAAGGACAATGAATCCCATTAGGTTTAGTTTTCAGATGTGTGAAAGCTTCCCTCTGCAATGAAAACATGGTGAAATGACAAAGGTGTGATTTACTCCTCCACAGAACAAAGATGTTTTCTCACGGCTGTGGAACACCTTTTGCAGGCTGGGATAATTCATCTACTTGTCTCTGGTTAAATCAATATTTTTTGTCAGCCTTCACTGAAAATCAGAGGCAGAATCATTTAAAGAACAAAAAAAATCTGACTTCACTTTTGCCGGTGTTGTTGTTTTTTTTCTATTCCTTTTTCTTGTGCAGCGTATGTTTCCCAGCTGAGGATGACGACAGCACAGTGAATCATGCTGTTGTTGGTGTGGAGGTGTTGCTGCAGTCAGTTAGACATTATTTATCAGGTCAGCTAGACCTCGGCGCTCCGAGTCATAACTATCTGGACAGTGATGACACAGGCTCGTCTTCCCCTGGCAGTTGTAGTGACCCTCTAGGCGAACGCACGCTCACGTGGCTCCATTCCTCCACTCCAGTCAAGCCCAGATTTGACAGCGTACTGACACAGAAACAAACAGATACGGTTGTTCTGTATTAATGCTCAGATACGAACTTAGCGCACTGAAACTGAGCCGTCATCGCTGCAAAGCTGTTTGCTCTTGAATGAATTATGTGGCAGTTTTTATCCTTCAACAAATCCAGTAATGAGAATACTGAGCACAAGATGTGCGTGCATGCCTGCATGTGTGTGTGTGTGTGTGTGTGTGTGTGTGTGTGTGTGTGTTGCCAGTGTGCAGAGACATGGATGCATGAAGATGATGAGAGAAAGCAAAAGATGTTGACATTTTGGCAGTGGAGGGAAGCTGCTGTTCCATCTGCATCGGAAAGGTCAATGCAGTGGGTTTTGGAGCAGTGTGTGTGCACGCGTGTGTGTGCGCGCGTGTGTGTGCGCGCGTGTGTGTGCGCGCGCGTGTGTGTGTGTGCATGTGTGTGTGTGCGTGCGTGCGTGCGCTACATGGCTGCCAAGAGCAAAAGTTTATTGTGTGTCTTTTTCATCAATTCTGTGTGAAAAGAGCAGAGGGGAGCTATAAACAAAGATGTGGGGAGTGTTGGGCAAACAAAGAAGTAGGAATCCACACCCCTCCACCCCCACCCACACACATACACATACACACCCACACACGCACGCACACAGACTCGCACAACCACCACCTCTCCCTTACAAACACACAAACAATTATGCACGCACATTCTTGCTTTGAAGAGATTTACTGGGAGCTATGCTGGAATATATGAGCAGGAACCGGAAATTTTCTATAAAACTACGTCAAATTAACTTTTTGGGAAATTCAGAGAAACAGATTGAACTGGAGTGAATTTCAGAGTGTTCAGATTAGAGAGCCGAGGTCACGATGCTCCTTTTGTTCTGCTGCTCTGTGCCAGGAGATTCTGTAACTCAAGGCTGTTCCTTTGCTTTTGTTACAAAAAGCTTTGCGGCATTACATATAAAAAACTTCACAATTTTATCAAAAAGTTTTGTAGTATTTAGTAGTAATCTTGTGTTTTTAGCATCCATGGTAATCTACTCGTCCCCTGCACACCCTCTGTCAGGAATAATGCGCCACTGATGTACAAAACCACTGATGGAACGTGAGTATGAACGTTGAGGGAACATGGAGTAAATTCTGGCTTTCTGATTCAGTTGCCATCACAGCAGGCTCACGGCTGCAATAAAGGAAAGAAGCTAACATACCGGCGTCGACCCCGACCAGAGGAGCGGACTGAACTTTGTGCTGGCCCTGAATGATCCAACACAACTTAGAAGGCAACTGGAGCATCGTATCAGATGACATGCGGGGTCGTGAACCAACAAAGCTGCTGTGAGGATGTGCTGTGAATGATCTGCTTGGACCTGATTTATAGAATCTCAACCGTCAACCTCTGAGAAATCTCTCCAGAAAAGGTTGACGAGATTGTTTGGCAGGAGATGCGCCGTTGTAGAAGCAGCTGCGAGGAGTTAAAGCCAAAATATGTTGAGCGGCTGTCTCAGTAATGACCGACCTACGTTCACCCCGACGTTCAGTCAAATCAGCTCCTCCATCTCTGCTTTGTTGAACAGTGAAAGGTCCAGAGAATTATTCATGCAGGGTGGAGAGCCTCCAGTTTGGTCAAAGTTTGAATTCCTGGTGTGAAGTCAAATACTTCGAAGCCGCATGACAGTTGGTGGTGTTCATATCAGGACGCCGAGAGGTCTGGAAGTGCTGTGACCCTACGATGACATCGGTGCTGCTTTCAGACGACACTCCTGTTAGCCTCCCTGGGCGCTACGCCAGAACAAGTTGCACTTTCCAACAATGTGATAGTAAATCAGTTGGATCAAACAAGGTTGTAACCTCCACGGTTGGACCGTGTTGTTAAGGCATACGATTGGTTCGTCGCTGGAATCATCAGCGCAGGACGCACGACTGCAGCAGTGAAACAGCTTCTTCTCTGTTTGAGTTCAAATGTCTGTGTAGCTGCAGATCAGTGATTGGCTCTATGAATGTTAGTCATTAAGCCTCAATCAGCCAAATTGTAATAAAAAACTGTAAAAGTCACTGGACTTCTTGGTTGTGGGAACGTGAAGAACTACGCTGTCCCTGCTGTCTGTGGATCGGAGCCCGGGAGCAACACCGCTTCAGGGACATAAAGCGGGTCAAACTGGAGGAGTCACTTGGAGTCGTCTCGGGGAAGTCTGTTGGAGAACGGCGCTGATGATGGATGTGTTGTGTTTTTTGTTGCTGAAACGCAAAGCAGTAAATCCTCAGAAATGTGATGTTTTTCCGGACTCCAGACTGGAGATGTGAGCTGTCGCGACAGCTGTAAAACAAACATCACGCGCCCTGTTTGATTTCAGAATGTAATTAGGAACAGGTCGCTACACGCCCCCCCGATGACATAATCCAGAGCAGTTGGCGCTGATTCATTTTGAAAGAGCAGCATCCAATGGAGAAGTGCTCCGCTCAGCCGTTGCACCAGTGGTTTATGTCTTTTATTGTTGTGTTGTTTTGCTTGTGCGCTGGGCTCCACCCAAAATGAGGGTTTAAATAAAGGTTTGAAGTGAAAGGAAACGGTTCAGAACAGTATTTCCCTCATCTGCACCACTCTAAACTAGGTTCTTGTTCAGAGAATAAATAGGATTAGATATTGAATGAGAAGAATTTGTGTGTATACACTGCTGGATCGTTGCGTACATCCTGCACGTGGACGTATAAACACACGCCTGAAGTTTGGATGTGTGCAGCACCATGTGGGGAGCCCCAGTTGTCAGATGGCGCAGTTGGAGAATCCATGTGAGATAAGAGGAATTCTTGTTGCTCTGTTTCATATCTAATCCAGGAGTCCTGCTGGTGCCGACTGCCTCATCGCTGTCCAGCTGTTCCTGATTAATCATCGTTGATGCTTTTTCTCTAGAATCTCAAATGTGAAAGTTCTGTTTGGCAAATGAGCTGAACCTGAAACGTAACTGCGATGTTTGTGTCCAGCCTCTGACACACTCGACCCACCAACCCCTGCCTGAGCCAAACTGAGTATTTCTGGAAGGTGAGAACACAAAATATCTCCTGTTGAGTGCTGCGTCTGTCAGAAGGAAACCAGGCCTGAATCACTGTCTGGAGTTCATATGAGACAACAGCAAAATGCATCGCGGAAAAAGTTGTCCACAGAACATCTCAAACTTGTGCACTGACTCATGAGACTGCAGAATTCAAGACAATCGGAACACAGATGCTCATGTGAGATCATTTACCACCAGGTGGCGATGAGTAGCCCTGGGTGACCTTGGTCACAGCGAAGACATCCCCAGCAGCCACACTCATTTGTGTGTTGTACATGCTCGGGATGGACACTATCAAGTTACGCGCGGGCACGCTGGACCGCGGTGTTTGGAGAGGCGACATCTCAAGATCCCAGTTGCCCCAGTGGCCTTGACATGACACCTAATGTGTTGCTGCACTTTCTAAAAGTACGAGTAGTAAATCCTGTTGAGTATGTCAGTCCGAACTATAAACAACGCCGGGTCAACGAATCTTTTCTCTGGTGTTAAGCTCTGCAGCTTCCCTTCAAACGACATCCTGCATCCTCTTGACTACAACTCACATGCTCTCTTTGCAGGCTTGTGTGTGTGTGTGTGTGTGTGGGTGGGTGGGTGTGAGGTCTGCTCACCACCTATAGCTGTTGTGTGTGCCATGAAGTGGTTGTGTGACAAGGCTGCTGATTTCATGGTAATAAAAAACACACTTGCATGATACTCCGCATGCATGTCAGATGGTGAACACGGAGGGACTCTGTTTGCTGGTGTGCGTGCCACTTTGATCATATGTTCAAGGGGCATGTGTGAATCAGAGTTAATGTCCAATTCCCTGCGAGAGGTTGACATATTTGCATGAGAGTGTAAATGTGTGTGTGTGACTGATTGAGACGAAGGCAGCGGTCTTATGAGAGGAGTGCTGTGCGTGTTTGCATGTGAGCGTGTTAGTGATGGTAAATGAGGAGTGGACGTGGCGGACGGGAAGTGTGTGAGTGGTAGTGTGTGTTTACATGTGTGAACTGCTGCCCTAATGAAATGTGAAAGCCCTCCAAGTCACCTCTGCCTCCCCCTCCCCACTCACACTCACGCTCATACTGTCTGCCCCTCACCCCTTCTATCCAACACACACACACACACACACACACACATGCATGCTCACTCTGCCTCTTTCACACAGACATGCATGCACGACTTGTGTTAACATGGAAGCGTTAGCGTGGAAAGAGGTGGGTCATGGCCCCTCTCTGTCTCCTCTATCCTGCCAGGCAAGGCTCTCCCTGGGCATGTTGATAGTACAGCTGGCAGTTCAGGAGCCTCCAGACACACACACACACACACACACACACACACACACACACACACACACACACACACACACACACACACACACACACACACTCTCACATGCATGCAGACAGAAGCACGCTACTAGGTCATGAAGCTGCTGGCATGACGGATAGACGAGTCTGACACCAGAAGAGCAGACAGCTTTCCTGACATGCACTAGGGAGCTGTACCACGATAACAATGGCGTGTTTCATTGTGATGCCGTGTGTGTGTGTGTGTGTGTGTGTGTGTGTGTGTGTGTGTGTGTGTGTGTGTGTGTGTGAACAGCTTTTGAGGGAGAGGGAGGGTTTGTGTGTGTAATTGAGAAGTTAACATTTATTGTGTACTAAGTCGTGTTAAGATTATCCTGCTGAGTTTTTGTAAATCTGCTTAAACCTCCGTGGCAGGTGGTTTGAATTCTGACCCAAATCAGATTCCTGCAGGTGTGTCTGGTAGATTGCTTGATGATGTCTGAACACACACAAAAAAGTGATCTCATCACTTGCAAATAACTATGGACTGAAAAAGATCTGATCTGAGATAAATCTGATGAGTCAGGTTTGCAAGTCTCTCCCTCAAACAGCGAGGCCTTGCCTGGACCGCCAAGTCAAAGGAAACTCTAAGGAAACCTCTACTTCAGTTTTAATGATATAATCTCTCACTCCCACATAGGCAGGACAAAAGCAATGTGCAAGAATGAGCTACTCTCTCTCTCTCTCTCTCTCTCTCTCTCTCTCTCTCTCTCTCTCTCTCTCTCTCTCTCTCTCTCTCTGTCACACACACACTCACACAGACTTGCAGCTGTGTTCCAGATGGGTCAGCAGTCCTTCAGTGAATCATACAATGTCTATGACACAAAGCCGGTAGCGAGCGGCGTGTTTTCCATATTACCACCTCCTCCCTACTGCTGCATTAACTCCCACTCCCGTCTGTCTCCTCCTCTCCTATCTGCCCCCTCGACTCGGTTCTCTCCCCACCTGCCTCTCTCTTTCTTTGTTATCCATTACAGTCACCTTCCCTCCATCTCACGTTGATTCATCCTGAGCCACGTTGCTGCATTTTACTCCCTCCAAAGGTTTCATCCATCGATGGGGTGAGGGGGGGGCTCAAAATGGAGTGAAACAAACACAAGCAGGGACATGCGGGGTTAGTTATTACGATCAATAAAACACTCAAGCAAGAGTTTAGATTAAAGGTAATTAATTAAGACATGAAATCGCCTGTTGCAAACCAAAGAGCTGCTGGCTGGTTGTGTGAGCCTGTCTCTGAGGGTCGGCTGGATTACGAGCCGCTGTCCCAGGTCCAGGAGGAGACTGTGTCTGCTGCTGTTGTTATGCAGATTAATTTGAGTTTTCAATCATGGTAAAGACGACATCCTGGGAGTGTGCGGACATTTTAATCAGTTCTCATTTCAGAGGCACTTTCAAAGGTCAGTTAACACCCGCAATAAAGCCAATGCAGAGGCGCCATAAACCTGCATCCCCTCTTATAGCCAGCAGAGGGCCACTTAAGTTTCCTTCAAAATACATCATGATGCTCATTTTGTCAAATTTAGATTAAAGCAGATGATTAGTGTCGTTCATTTTGTCTTGTATGGAACATTTAAGGCGACATCCAGTTGAAGCAAATATCGGATCCGCATCTCTGGTGTGTGAGTTAAACAACGGCATCACTCTGTTCTCCCTCCTCTTCCTGCTCCTCGTCCTCCTGTCACAGTTTTCTTTCAGCTTCAGTGCCTGAACCTCATGCTCAGTGGTCTTACCGAATCGTTCACGCTTTTAGCAAAACCCTTTTCACTCAGCTGATCACAATTTGCGCATCTCCTCAGCGCCCGTTCTTAAAACTCTAAACATGCTCTCACTCACGAAAACACATTTGTCACCTGTGACGGGAAGTAAGAAGGCAGGAAACAAAAGTTAAACACGATTCGCAGCTTTAACACTAAACGCCTCGAAACTGATCACGTGTCTGGTTCATGACGTGATGAAACCCATGGAAGCCGGTTCAGAGAGGAAAGGTCGAAGGTTCATATCAACAATAGAAGAAGGAGAGTGTTTACAGGCGGGGACGCTGAGGTCAAGCGATGAATCACTTGTTGAATTTGAATGTTGCGCTCACATTTACAGTAAACTGAAACGTGCTTCTCATTCACAGGTCTTCACAATCTCACAGGCATATTTCTTAAGAGTGGCTGCCCTTTTCTGAAAACTGTCAGCAGAAAACAAAACCTTTAAAATCACTCTGGCTCTGTTGCTTCTCGGGACTCTACTTCGCTGAATCCTCAGCAACGGCTTTAATTGTTTTTTGGGTTTTTTTTTGCGAAATGTTTGTGCTGAATATTTTGTTTTCCTTTACTGATGTCATGAAAGCTAGCCAGTCTCTGGACAAGTTTCCAGTCCCCGCTGGAGTGTGTGAAGGCCAGTGACATGAGCAAAGAGTGCTGAATGATGCAATTTGTGTTTGGAGTTGTGCAAAAATGGGATTTCGAATATCAGAGCGATGATGGAAATGTGCTGAGTTTGCAGTCATGTTGTTGTTGCATGAGCTCCGGTTTTCAGGAGTGTGTGCAAAGAGCTCCGTGTTTTCGTGGGTGTGCGGTGGAGATAAACTATAAACATCAGAAGACAGAAGTCAAAAAGTCTCTGTTCCCAGGCTGGACATCAGCGCTGTTGATGGGAAGCTTATGTTTCACATTAAGAATGTATTGTTTTTAGTAATATTAAATATAGATAGAATTTTATAGCTGGTGGCTCCCTGGGGATAAGCGGGCTCCTTTTCTCAAGTGGAGGTCAAAGGTCACGACTAGAAACAAACCTCTGGGGCTTCCCAGTCCTGCTCACGGACGCTCCGGAGTGGAAGGTCTTGAGCTGTGGACGGACGATGACGTGTTGTTCATAAGTTTATAAGTAAAATGCAGGTTTGTTGTACTTTTCCCTCTCCTCGTGCCACTGCACCATTTTTCCAGGAAATGAGGTGTTTGACTCTGTTTCCAACCCGGCTTCAACACAAAGGCAACTGTTGTACACAGCTTCCTGTGGAGAACGTACGGGGATAAAGTTCACTGTCACTGAGTCAGCACACACACACACGCACACACACACACAGGTATACTGAGTGTCGACGTACGCACACATTGAACAAAACACACACAAACACACACACACACACACACACACAACCCTTTCACCTTTAGCTCCATTACTCATAGTTCATCTCTGACACTTATTGCCGCTTTATTGCATAACTACTGTGGTTGCCATGCAAGCTCAAACACACACACAACAATGTACACACAAGTGCTCGTGTGCGTGCGTGTGTTTGTCAGTACCCTATGGTGCATGCTGAGAGACAGAGGGGAAGCAATAAATGGATACTTTGTCCTGGCAACAAGCTGTTTTCCTGTCAACATCTCCGTATCCGTGCATGTGCGGGGCAGCCGTCCATTCGGCGTAGCTCTTCTTCTAGTTAGCAAACGCTGGAGTGTCAGTCTTTTTTTGTAATCTGCTGCCACTCCTTCAGTCAATATACATGAAATTTTATCGCCAGCCAAAAGCCCTCCAGCTCTCGTTCTTGCTACGTTTTTTTTTTTTTTCAGGTTCGTTTTCAGCTCCTCTGATGTCTTTGTACCCGAGTCATTTGGAATGATGGATGGTCAGCGAGGGAGGAGGACAAGGAAACATAATATGAAAGGATAAGTAGAAGAAAGGAGTATCACAGATCAGGGAGAGACGGACAAGACAGGCAGACAGGAGATGATAACAGACATAAAAAGAGTAAGGAAGAGAAGCGGGAACCCAGAGAGATGGAGAGAATACAAAGAACTTTTCTGAGACGCATCTTTTTGAAAGGACGAGAGAGCAAGAGTGAAACCCGCCGTGCACCAGAAGCTGAAACACGACCAGACTGCAGCTCTTCAGGAGTGTGAATGTACTCAGTGGATTGGTTATAACCTGTCAATCTTATGTGCAAAGTTTTGCTCTGAGAGTTGCACACAAAGCGTTCTAAATCCTCCTTGGGAGCCCGAAAATGCTTTTTAAATTTCAGGTCAATCTGATATTGATTTAAAAATGTGGCCGGTGAAGTGAGGTCATCCAGATGTATGGGTTTGCCTCTGGGGACTGTGAATATCCACTGTAAATCATTGTGAGGCCATTAGTCTGGAGGGTAGAAAGTCCTAGAAGTATCGATCGACAGGGATGAAAAATCAATAGGTCAATGAAATCTTTGATAATCCATCCTGACCATTAATACTGTAATTCATAGCAGACTGGCTGATAGACCTCTGGTCAGCTTCGTCTCACAGTGGCTGCGTTACGTCGTTTACATCGTTGACATCATATCTGTATATTTCCAGGTTTTTGGGAGATTAATGCGACAGCTTTTCTTGTGAAACCCCAACAGAGTTTTGTGTGTGTTCCATCAGCGTGTGTGAGTGCGTGCATGTGTGTGTGTGTGTGTGTGTGTGTTTGGGGTTGGGGTCAAGACTGAGTATTTATACACTTGAGCGTGACTACTGACTAAGCATCGCGTTCACAGGGAACCAAAGTTAAGGAAACCAACACAAAGATATTATCTCATGTTGATTAGAATCTCTGAATGTTGGGGGTGAAACTGGTGCTGTAAGATCACCCGGGGCTGCATAACGAGCCGCTCGGCACTGTAAGCACGCGACCACAACAGGGAGGGAGAAAGAACACCAGCGCCTTCCTCCTCCACCAGCAGCGCTCCAGTCACATGAGCACGCCGGTTGTGTAGTTTACGTTGCCAGCAGTTATTCAGCGGGACAGTAAGTCATGTGTTGCTAAACTGAAAATTGCAATCACAAAGAGAGACTGAGATTCCTGGAAAATGACTGAAGCAGTGAAGCAGAGTCTGACTGAGAAAGGAAAACAGCAGATCACACCACTTCCCCTCCCTCTCTCTCTCTCTGTCTCACACTCACACACACACACACACACACACACACACACACACACACACACACACACACCACGGGTTAAAGGTAAGCTCGGTTATCAGCTGAAGAGGGGAAAGGAAAAACACGGTGTCAGCTCCAGTGAAATCAGAGCCATGCAGAAACCACTCCAACACTAAACAGCTTATTGATCACACTACATGTTGTGCTGTTAACAAACCCTTGAAATAATAACACTCTTATTTGAAAAAAAAAAAAAAGCAGGTGGGGAGGGGTCTATGTGAGGGTTCAGAGGAGAACGTGGGAGGTATCTGTGGCATGCTAGCCCTCCAGACCTGCTGGGCTGGTTTCTGGGTCATTAAAATTCCTCGTCTCCTCACTTCAATCCTGTGAAGCCACAGTTTGTGCCCTAAGCGACATGTTGGCTCATGTCCACCTGCTCGGCCTTGCCTCCTCTCCGCCACCTTCACTCTCTTATCTCAGCGCTGCAGAACACGCCGCTGACTACCGCAGTCGGGAAGTTTGTCCTCGATGTCTGGATCAGTCACCCCTTCTCGGAACAGAAGAAACCCCCCCCCCCTCTTTCTTCTCTACAGCCAAGAAACAAATCGTCTTTGACAGCACAGATCGAGACAGTCGTCCCTCATCTTTGTCTTCTTTCACCCCCCACCCACTCTTCCAAACCCCCACAGCTCTCTATCTTTTCTTCAATTCACCTCTGACTTGGCGTTGTCTGCCCCCCCCCTCTCTCACTCTCTCTCTCTCTCTCTCTCTCTAGTGAAGCGTATGAGGTGCTATTCTCTGGAGTGTCACTTCTGTTTAGCTCTGAAACGAGAAAGTAAAGGACATAAATATTGATTACGCCCAGACTGTTTAATACTTGTTTAATACTCCACAACAAATAATATATGGGGTGAATAATTAGCTTCCCTGTCAGTAGAAGACGCGCCTAATGCCTCCCATCAGGAGGAATTCTTTTCATCTTTATGGAAGTGCTTCCAGTCACTTTAATAATTGTTTCTGATTGTCGCAACGATGCTTTGCGTCACGTCAGCAAAGCGATTAGGTCACCAACCTCATTGCATAACAGCCACGGCAAACATGCTAAAACTAAGGTTTCCTGCCTCCATCTTGAATTCTCCGTATAAAAGGGCTTTTTGACTTTTGTTCCCATTTCAGAACGTGTTCCACAACCCGACATCACAATCCGTGTTGTTCCGTAATCTACCAACTTTCACTGGTGTAGAAGTCCAAAAGCTGCCCACGGGTCTGATGAACACCAGGCTTTGGGGAAATAACACAAGACCTGCTGACCCACAACTCACACACACACTTCCTCCCATGCTAATCTCCTGCCCCCACACCCCCACCCCTGCAGCCAGAGCTCTGCTTTGATCAACATACTTTGTCAGGGCACACTGGGTGACCTGAGGGAGGGCCGCAGAGTCTTAGTGGGGGTGGGAGGTCCTAACCTGAAGGGCCGGATATTGTTGTGCTACTTCCTGCCCTCTAAGCTCTGACCTGGGGAACCACGACCAAATATGTTTAGCTGACCCTCAACCTCTCCTCTGCTCCTCCCCGTCTCCTTTTCTTCCTCTTTCTTTCTTCTTGCACCCCCCCTTCTCTCCTTGAACCTCAAACATACATCGATGCCAGACCCAGAATTGATCATCAAAGAGACCACCAGAGCACACGCTCACACAAATACACACACACACACACACACACACACACACACACACACACACACACACACACACACACACACACACACACACACACATCCCCACTGCTATGTTTCCATAGCAGCAGAGGTCCCTGATAGTGGGCTTTGAACCTGTGTGTGAGCAGGTCATTCTCACTTGTAGGGCCCCATTCAAAAAGAAGGGGGGGGGGGGGCGGGGGTCTGTGTCAGTAGTACAAAGCCATCCCTCCAACATCCCAGTATCATGACTACACATGCTGCTGCTTCCGCAAGCCAAGTTTCTTCAAGCACAAAACTCACTTTCATTATTTTAGCCAACCGCAGAGCTCCCTTGAGAAAAAGTGCCCGTGTCTGAATGAGATTATACGTATAAGAGTGAAGCTACACCTTAAAAAAATTGTTAAAAAATTCCTATTATTGTCTGAAACAGAAACTTTTCCACTGTTCAATGTGGTTTCACACATCCTTCAGCAGCAAATATGTTTGCAACATTCTTGTGAAGGCACAAACACTGAGAAAATATGGCTTGAATGTTTTATTAGCACCTGTCAACTGTTATAGTTTGAAGCTGTGACCAAATATACACAAGCTAGCACTGAAAATGTAAATACTGAAGCCCGGACCACACGAATGTGATTCCATGACTCCTCGCCAAACACGCTAGCGAGCCTTGCTTCAGTCGGCCTGCAAGAAGCTCACAGCAGCGTGAACACACTCAAATCAGATTGATTGTTTGTGATCATGTGACTGTAAGGCCAATATGGTCTGATACACTGGCACGTGCGCGCGCACGCACGCACACACACACACACACACACACACACACACACACTAAAACTAGTCTGTATTTCAGGATTCCACTCTGTGCTCTTAAAGCAGCGTGCTTGTAATAGTTTTGCTCTCTTTCAAGCCATAAAGAGAGCAACAAATTTTCATGTCGTCTGACTGGTTCGATCATAAAGAGAAGGATGTGTGTGTGCGTGCGTGCGTGTGTGTGTGTGTGTGTGTGTGAGTTCCTTAGAAAGAAGAGTGCAAGAGTATCAACATGTGAGAGGCCCTCCGTGTTAAGAGGGGCTGAAAAGATGGAGGAAATTCCTGGAGCCACTTTATACTCAAGTAGAGTGACTCTGAAGAATTTTCCTTCCTGCCAATTTACTTGCTTATTTTGTCCGAAGGCTTTTTAAAAGTCTCTTTCTTAATTTTACATTATTAATGAACAACATTATATTGCATCTGTTTACTCTGAATGGGACCATAATGTGGAAAGTGCACTCCTTGGGCTCAGTGTCCAGCCTTCTCCTGTTCTTCATGAATCTTGACATAGTGCTGTAGGTTAATGTGAGGACAGAGAACCTTTGGATCCTGAGCCTGACAAAAACAT
Source organism: Aulostomus chinensis (assembly GCF_037954235.1). Taxonomy (NCBI): domain Eukaryota; kingdom Metazoa; phylum Chordata; class Actinopteri; order Syngnathiformes; family Aulostomidae; genus Aulostomus; species Aulostomus chinensis. Next base: position 2,690,190 of record NC_141329.1, read on the forward strand.
GGCCGAACCACAATACTCCAGATGTTACTGTGGTGCTAGCCCACCGCTAACTACAGCAGACAGGATATCTGTTGTTGTTTAGAAGACAGGAGGCGCAGATGTTGTGTGTATTGTCACGGCCTTCACACACACATTGGAATTTCAGGGAGTGCCATCGAAATGTTATTGTGCTGACTTATGTCTCTTCCCACACATGTGGAAAAGCAGAAGACCTAAACAACATGGGAGACGTAACCCCTCCATGCCCTCCAACAGTGCTCCTGCATGAAGCCCCGGCAGGAGCGTTGATGGCGGTGTTGTTCAGAAATAACCATATCTGGACATGAAGGAGCCGTGGCTAGCAGCTCTATAGACAGCTGTGTGGATGTACCTTCACCTGCCACTCAAAACAACGCCATTCTCTTCATAATGCATGAATGTACACCTTAATTTGATTAACCCTCCATGCTTTTGAAAATCATGAAATGATAATTTATCGATAGAGATCTTGATCTTTTTCACACGAGGCTATAAACACATTTGATGTGGCAGTAAAGTTTAGCGTGGGTCTGTCAGAACGACAGTCAGTCTCAAGTGGCCGCTGCAGGAACTGCACTTTTTGGGGCTTGCTCTCTTCTTTTCAGGCCTGGAGTTTGCTGCTTGATATCAAAAAGCTCTCTGGGAGAGGAAACCTTCTCATCTATCGGCAGTGTCGCCCGCTGGAAAAAAGGTCTGAACACGCAGAACGCGTCCTCACACTCAGCGCCTCTCAAATCAAAGTGAGGCGAAAGCTCGCAGCACTTCAGCCCATTAACACTGCGTTCAACCATTTTAGTGACTTGGTTCAGTGACTTTTCAATTAACTCATGTGCATACTGACTAATGGTGTCGTCCCCCGCTGGCAAATTTTGCCACTTTCTCTGATTTATGTCTTGAGCAGAACAGATTGCATGCAAATATTTTCCCTGGTGTTTCCTGTTCAGTTGAAATGTGCGCACTTGTAGCACAACACACAAAGACACAGTACAGTTTAGTCAGAGATCCCCTCTAAGACCTGTTTCCACGTATCAAATACGTCAAACACACTGATGATGTTTTCCTTCTCTCTTGTTGGCTCTTTGCATTCAAAAGTCATTTTTCACATCTTGTTTACGGTGGAGCTGCAGGAGTGAATCCAATCCTTGAATTTCACTGAATCGCATGAATGAAAGTATGGGGCTTAAATGTTAGGGACCAGGTCTGGACAAGTCTATACATGTAATTTTGTCACGACGCCTTTACTCATTCAGCCTGAGATCAGCACTTTTTAAATCATTTTCTCTTCTTTTGCTCTTTTGAATGAGGGAATGAATCAGGAAGTATAAAAGTACCTATCATTTAACTATGAGCGAGGCTGTCACGGTAATCATGGGGCTGTTTGGTGTAGCCCATGACCTACTTAAAGTGCAGAGTTCCAGTGTTCACAAGATTAGTCACAACAAAGAGGTCTTGGCAGGGCTCACTAATGGTGCAAAACACAAATAGAACCAGTTTCAATCTCGGAGCGCGCGCTCTGTCACTGACTCACCAAACCAAGCACCTGTTGTGGGTGTGAGATGTCACCCATTTCTGGAACTTTCAGATCGGAACAACCAATTCCAAGGTCACTCTAAGGACATTAGAATATTGTGTAAATGCCTCCCCCCCCCCAAAAAAAGTAATATTTAAAATGTCACATTAAAGTGCGTTCATACATTTGTTATTTTAGTTGGATAAAATGAACAAAAAGACACAAATAAGGAGAAAACAGGGGCAAATTCAGTTGCCATCAGAGCCATCTTTGTCAGGTTTAACCGATCCGTCCCAGCCTGGTTCCAGGTCCTGGATCTGAACTTTTCCAATCGTCTGGCAAGACTCTCTTTGATGGTCCTGCTGGAATTCCAGTAAGCTGGTCAGGGCCCTTGAATGCGATGACACAATTGCCTCAGGAAGAGAGAGTCTAAACAACAACGCTGCCACCACAGCTGTGAAGCTACGGACGGGGCTGATGATGCGACTCAGGACCCGACACTAACGGGTTCCTTCCTGGCCCAACGTACTGCCCTCCATCATGTTTGACTAGAATCATTTGTGCGTCATTCTTTGACAGCACAGAAAATACGACCTCTGAGAAGGTTGCAGTACACAAATCTGAAACACTCATTACACAGAGTGGCAGAATATTTGATGTATTACTATAAATACCATCCATCCATGTTCTACCTCTTCTCCTGTTAAGGGAGGTGGTGGGGGTGGAGCCTATCCCAGCAGCCTTCCCCCTGGACGGGTCACCAGTCCATGGCAGGGCCAACACATAGAGACAGACAACCATTGGCTCTCCCAGCCACGCCTACCGTCAATTTAGAATCTGGATTAACCTGGTCCCTCTTGATGTCTTTGGACTGTGGAGGAAGCTGGAGTACCAGAGAGAACCCAGCAGGAACAGGGAGAACATGGAGACTCACACAGAAAGACCCCGTGCAACCTTCTTGCTGGGGGGCCACGGTGCTGACCGCTGCTCCACCGTGTCTCCAGAGATTCACGCGTTAAATTTCACAGACATTACCGGCTTTGATTGCCGTTTACAGTCGGATTCACAGCCGGTCCAACACTTTTAAAACGTATTTTTATGGTTCCATGCCACGGAACTGTTTGCAGCATCAAACAGGCAGGTCAAGGCTGTGGCCTGTCACCAGTGTTAGCTGATCCGCCTCCACTAATTGTACTGTGTGCAGGCATGTGAACAGATAAGACTCAAAGGGGCGGGGGGCTGAAACACGGCACCTTTACCCTGCTGCTGGCAGCCACCCACCTGATGCCCTTTGGTGTCTCCTCGGATGGCAGAGTCTGTTTCATTTGGGAGCATCTACCCTAAAGATTTGTCCCTCTGCTGCCTACTTCAAGCCATTACTCATCTCCTGTTTTGACCTTTGACCTCCTTTTCAGTGAGGTAAGAGAAAGGAAATGAACCCACACAGACAAACTGTCGACACGTGTCTGCGTTTGTCAGAGGAGAGTAACGCTCTCTGTTTGTCTTCATCGTCAGGAGTAGGAGCTCCCCGTGATACTAGCGTGTAACGCTGCACACATGGTGATCACCCCTCCTAGACGTAGTAGAGGATCATGGCAGGGATCGCTGCTGTCTGCGCTGAAATCCCTAATTGACAACAGACAAGTGAGCCAGAGTTGGCAGGCAGGTATCTCTTTTATAGGGCGTCCTCTGAGGCAAGTCAGAACTTGAACAATAGGAGGTCGTTATGCGTGTCAGCAGAGGAGGAATGCTCCCGATCTGTTGGTATGCAACCAGGCAATTACTCTCACATACGTCAGCGCTCTCACGTCTTCATGGGCAAGCCTGTAATTTACCAATTAACTGTCACTGGAATTGCTTTGATGGCATCGCTGTTTGTCTGGAAGACACCCGTACACAACGGTGACCTCTTGAACTGTGGCCCGTACCGACTTCCCTGTCTGAGGGTGAGAAAACAGGAAACCATCAACAGGACGTTTGCCCCTTTTGGTCCTTTTCATTAAAGGTTAAGGGGTTAATGACGTCCAAACATCTTAAAGAGAGTTAATAATGAATTATAAATGGAAAGAATCTGGTTCAGTGTTTCATCTGTAGCGGCTCCAGAGAGTAAATGGGAAAATGATGGAGCCAGAATGTTGTGTTATCGTCTCTCCTAACAGAGAGACACTTGTCTGGGATAAATAGGTGATTGTCTAGATCAAGGGTGCCCAAACTTTTCCCCTTGGACGGTCAAAACCGACTGAATGGTGGCCTGCAGGCCAGGAGCAAACACATATCATGCCGTTAAAGTGCTTTTTGTCTGTGCGGTAACGTCTCTTCGTTTCCTGTCTGACTTCGCTCACGCTAAACTGATGCCTCGAGAGCAGCGCCTGATCAAATTATTGGAAAAATAACCAATTACCAGAGAATCAAAACAGCATAAACAGTGATTTAGTCTTCAAATTCATTTCATATTGTTTTTTTTTGTTTTATTTTTGTATTGTTATTGTTCTTTTTAAAACTGTAGATATGCTGTGACATCTGTGCGGTCAACTTGGGCCTCACATTGGGCAGCCCAGGGGTCCTGAAATAAGCTTTTAGAGAAGTCCCTTTAGTTTCTGTTGACAACCCAGCACAGATTGTGAAAGTCACACCGGCCTTATCTGCTCACCTGATGTCACAACGCCAGAGATATTCGGAACCAGATAAAGCAACACGCCGCACTGAACATCTTACGTAACAGGCAAGAAATTCCTGTATCTCTGCGGTTTCAATCAGATGTACGGTCACACAGCAGCTGAGTTTACATCGTGTGCTTAGGAACCAGCCCTTGGAAGAAATCACCTCAGCAGAAACTGTAAACTGCTTGGTTGAGCAGGCTCGTCTGCAAACAATGAAACTGAAGCAGCAAAACTGTGCAGCACAGCAGGTTCCTAAAAATAATAATAATAATAAAAAAAAGAAATAAAAAAGAGAGCGAGAGAGAGACTTCTGGTAAAACAGGGAGGAGAGAGAAGCTGACTTGACACAGTAAACATGACACTCCCTCCTGCAGATGTGACACGTCTGGAGTATCGTCCTGCTCGGGTTTCATGTTTTGACAAATGTGAAAAGACAAAAATCTGCGGTGATAAAAAAAAAAAATATATATATATATACATATGTATATATATATAATTATTATATTATTAATTATATTAATTAGCAAAACAAGTGACTTAGCGTGTTGTTGAGCCACTGCGTTTCTGTTGCCTGCATATATATATATAGTAGTCATATATATTAGTTTAGCGCACAGCAGTACATAGACAGAAGTACATTTTTAAGATACTTTTACCACGTGATTGAAACTCAAACTTTGTGTATATATCTGGTTATGTTATGCATTACTATTTATCATAGGATTAACAGCGACAACACCCAGAAAAAAAAATAAAACTGAGCTGACACGTGGTTCAGAAACTGTAACCGTTTTAATAAATGATTTACAGCAAAAAAAAACGGGCTTTAGGAGGAGGAAGTGGTGGGTTCTTTTACTTGGAGAAGGAGAAACACCGTGACGAAACAGTACACTGGAGAAAGTCTCCACTCCAAATTCTACTTTGGTAAAAGCAGAGGAGTATTTAATACTGCGTGAACTTGAGTATCAAATGTGGTTTGTGTTGCAGTTGTGTGTCTTTGGCTGTTTCCTCCTTGCAGCATCAAAAGTAAAAGTGCATCATCATCACCAGGTGTTTTCTGAGTAAAATACTGCAGTACAGTGCAGCTACTTGGTCATGGCAGCCATTCGCAGTATTTGAGTTTAGGTTTGAGGTTTGAGCTGCAACACTGAAACAAGAAAGTTTCCCCTGTAATGAAGACTAAGTCAGGGATGATAGTGACTAAGAACACGCGGGGACGACTTCTCCATGACGTCAGTGCTGATTTAGCCACTTCCACCAGCGACTGAGCTCTTATCAAGCCGTTTTTCCTTTCCTTTCCGTGCGGGACGTGGATGGAAAAGGCCCGTGAGGTTCCTCACACCCGCATGCAACTGCTTCCGACCACCACTAGACGACTCTCTCTCTCTCCTCTCTCTCTCAACCCCGCCTCTGAGCAGGTTACGGGGCGGGGCCTGACTGCGCGGAGCCGGGAGGCAGGCACAGCGTCTCTCGCCACAGCTGAGCCTCTCTTTGTCGGTGTCTGCCTGTGTGTGCTTTTCCTCTCTCTCCGGCTGAAGGATACAAAGAGGATAAGAGATGAAGTGAAGCCGGAGCATGAGAGCTGCGGGGGTAGCAGAGGGACACGGCCAGGCTGAACGCGGATATTGGTAGCTAACCCAAGGAGCTCCGCCGATGTGCGCACTGGATTTTACCCACCAAAGAGAGTCGAGACCGGCGGGATCGGCGCGTATCGTATCGCGCAGGTAGGGTTTGTCTTTCCCCCTTCTTTTTTTTATTCTATTTCGTGTGCCGGCTGTGGGATAGCTGCGCTATTTATGCTGTCTTGCGCCAGCTTGTACCGCAGTGTTACATTGTTTTTATTCAACTCCACAGGCCGTAAACCTTCTGCTCTCCGCGGCCAAGTGCCTCCTAACGACGGGGAGCCAAGTTAGCTAGCGGGGTGGGTGAGCACAGCTCCCGGTGCTCCGTTTGTCTTTTGTCGCTGCCCCGCCGCAGTGGCTCCGAGGTTTTGTGTGTGTGTGTGTGTGTGTGTGTGTGTGTGTGTGTGACGGTAGCCTACGTGCAAACTTGCTCGCGGTGCGTAGACGGCAGGGGCTGCGTATCGGACTCCTGTGATCAAAATATACAGTCCCGAGAGAGAGAGAGAGAGAGAGAGAGGTTTTGTTACAGTGGTGATTTTTATCTCTCCAGCTCAGAGACGCAGCTACCAATGCAGCCTGGAGCTTTCCGAGACAGAAGAATAAAAACACATATTTATTTATATATGTATTTCTCATTCAGACATGATAAATCATGCTTTAATCCTCCTTTTTTATTAGTATGATTAGGCAAATATATCTCCTGCTCCAGCTGCGTGCGTGCGTGCGTGCGTGCGCGCGTGCGTGTGTGTGCGCGCGCGTCTCAGGGGACCCACTCTAACAGGCTATTCCTGTATACTCTAACTGCCTAATGTCGTGAATGCAGGAGAGGCTGACTGATCATCCCGGTGTCTGGTGCTGTGGTACCACTGCAGGGTCATTAAGGGATCTTTCCGTTCGTCATGTTGGGTAAACTGGGTTCCTTTCAGCCTATAGAGGAGGGTGTGTGCTTTTCTTTCCAGGAAAGATAAGATGAATTGGGAGTTATTTGATGTGGTTGACTAGTTCCTATGAGCGAGCGCATTAATCATTACTTTATGAACAAGGATGACATCACCTTGGAAACTAAGATTAAGAGATTACAGGTGTTACCCTTGATGACTACCTCTTTTTCTTTCCTCTCTCTCTCTCTCTTTCTCTCTCTCTCTCTCTTTCTCTCCCTTAGGACTGTCAAGGTTTAGGAGGTGAACATGGATAAAACTTTGCACATTCTCCAAAAATCTGCAGATGGTGTGGCGACTGGGATCTCCCTGGATATGAGCTTAAATATGGACGAAGGGGAAGATTTCAGGGAACAGCCGATCGTGGGACTTGCGGACAAAATACCTCTGGTGAAACCTTATTTCAAAAAGAAGCAAAGGAAATTAGATGCCAAATGCCTCCACCGCGCCCTAGAGGATCCTATCCTGACATCTTTGTTGAGCACGGATACGCTGGTCTCTGGGGATGGGGTGTTTGTTCCCCGGAATCAGGCAGGACGGACTCCAGGGAACCTGTGCACAGCCGCCGTGGTAAAACAGAACTGCATTAGCCAGGTGTGTCTGAAAGACCCGGCAGCTGCCGACGATGCCACAGCTGGGGCTGGAGTAGCGGGGTTGATGACCCGGGGCGGCGATGTGGAAATAGCTGATACTACTGCAGAGCTGGAGGAGACGGAGCGGCGAGGGGAACGACCCAAGATTACAGATCCCACCCCCGACAGCCGCTGCTTTCAGCTGAAACCTGGCCTCAGGGCGGCTGGGAGTACAGTGGCAATAACGTCTGCCAGCAGGGATATACCTCCCAGAGTCGCACCCCAGGCTCCTCACCAGGAGGGGACCACCAAAAGTAACGACCTCTTAACCCGTGGGGTAAAAAGCCCTCCAGTGAAAGACTGCACTGGCACCCAGGAGCCTCACCCCCTGCTCGTTCAGGCCCCTCACTCCAACAAAGGAGTGCTATTTCAGGATAAAAGTGAAGAGGCCTCCCTGGATTTAGTTTTTGAGCTGCTCACCCAACTTCAGTATCACACACACCAGTCAGACTCCGTGGACATTTGTGTGGACTTCCTTCAAGGGCAGTGTGTGTACGGCAATGACTGTGCCCACCACCATACCGTTCTTCCCTACCACTGGCAGATCCGTAGGAGCGATAGTCAGACGTGGCAGAGCATAGCAGACGAATCCCAGGAACAGCTGGAGAGGCTGTACTGTAACCCGGACAATGAGCAAGTCAGGCTCAAATTTCAGTAAGTATCCCACCCGCAGTGCATTATTATATAGGGGTATGCTACATGTCTCCTGGTAAGATACAGGATCCTGCTGGGGAGGGAAGCATCTGAAGAGAACTTCTGTTCAGCATCTGTCCTTCTGGTTCCATTCATTTTCAATTCAATCGCTCCAGAATAGGAACTGAAACCCTTTTGCGTGTTTCTTCTCATCACGTTGTTTGGCCTCCAGTAACCTAAATGTGTCAGAATTCTTTCTTTATTATTCTCATCCCATTTGTAGTTTTGGAAAGTACAGTACGTATCAGCCCCGGCAGAACGCTGTAGTGTTGTAAGTACTGCGGCGAAGGCTCCTGTGTGGTAAAGTGATCAGCACCTGTGACACGGCCACAATGCTGCAGTAAGCTGATACGCTGCCTGTGAATGATGAGCTACTTCTCCTTGGGTTTGTTGGGACCTCGGCGTGAGCTTCCTCTTTGCTTTCACGGGTTCTGACGAGCTGAAAACTTTGACACAGCAGCTGTTCTGCACGTGTGCCGGATGAACCGCTGCGAACGCGCCCGTTTGTGTCGTCCTTGCTGCTTAATTGAGGTTTATTTACGAGCCGATGTGAATGCTAGCTCTTTAATCCCTCCGCCGTGTGCGTTTCACATGTTTTCCTAGCTAATGTGTGCACAAGCGTCTCAGCTGAGTGGGTACGGCAGCCTCCTGACCCTGGTATTGGTTATCTATTTCCTGTACTTTCCCTGCTCCCCGTGCGCGGCCACCTGATTGGCTGGAGCTGTGTCCAAACTAGACTTTACAGCACTCATGGCAGAAAGCTGTGAACTTCTATGACCCTTGGTTGCCTTGTGCGGTCACTGACACAGACGCACTTGGCAGCTTCCACCCCTCCCTCCCTCGGTCATAGACATGCACACAATGGTGTACACTCACCCACACACACACTGCCCCGCACGCAGATGCTCACACGAATCAGAGGAGGAGCTCAGTGGCTTGCAGTGCTCACACGCACGCTGTTTAGCAGACAGAGATAAACCTCTCTTTCACTCTCTCACACACACACAAAGATACACACACACACACACACACACTCACACATGCAAGCACTTGGCAAGCTGCAGCGGGGTGTCATAAAGGAGCATGCACATGGCTCCCTGTGCAAGTGCGCTGCATGCATTCACAGTGGCACACGGTACGGAGATGGATGGTGACCTTGTTCTCAATAAGATCTTATTTCAGAGAAGTTGTTTACACCCATTTCTCATTTCTACATTCCGTTTTCGTTTCCTCGGCTCACACGCAGGAACAAGAAGGTCCTGGGTTCATCTGGTTGCCGTCCCGGGTTCCTTCTGTGTTTGCACGCTCTCTTAGGTTTTGGTGGTAGAACCTGGCGGCGGTGGCTCATACGAAGCGGATGACGATGAAGACTTTATTCTTTTCTTCTGTATTTGTAATAAAATCCAGTACAGCAGCTCTGCAGTAGACTCTGCTTGTTGTGTTGCAGTTGTTGTTGCTGACACTGCCTGATAAAACTGGACCTCACGTCTTCTGAGACGGTGGAGTTTTATGACTCCTAAAAGTGTTTCACATTTGATGCCCCTGTGATTGGAAATATTAGAAACGTTGCTCATGAGGATGCAGTTTGAAACCATCGGTGTGGGTTCGAGCTGAGCTTCTCATCTGTCAGGTGTTGGATTGGATGGAGGCCTGGGCGACACTCCTCAGCTTTACTAAGAGAAAAGTTATCCATAGAGGATCAGAAGTTTAATTTCAGTGAATTAAATTCAAACTGCCATGGAAGCACATAAGAAATGTGCTGACGTGGTGGTGGGACAGTTCAGCTGGCCAGTATGGTCGTGTTCTTTTTTTGTTTTTGTGTTTTTTCTTCAAGTTAAAGTTGTTATGTTGAACTTTCACCTCGCGCTCTTGATCGATAACGAATGATCTTGACAGAGAGGAAACGTTTGACTGTCACGCCTCTTTAGATCCCATCAGACTACATGTGACTACTGGGGCTCCACCTCATGGTGTCACTTTGTTGTCATGAAAACCCTTCTGCAGTAATCTCACTTTTCTTTTCCTAAATTGGAGGCTGATGGTTTTTGATTGATCTGCTGATTATTATCCTAATTGATCTGCGGTTAATAGCTTTTGCAGCAGCTCTCCCTCTCATGATCCCAGTTGCAGCTTTGTTTTCTTTAGATGAATGTGAGTCATTTAACTCATCCTCCAAGCATCAAACACCCAGATAGCAACTCCTTGATTGTCCTCAATGCAGCCAAGTGTCAGATGTAAAGTCACTACCAGCCTCTTCCAAAGTGTCGCTCCTCTACGGGAATCTGAGAGTCTAACCGACGTCCTCGCCACATTTTTGTTAGATTTGGAGTAAAAGTGCTATCAGGTTAGCTCTTTGTAAACACAGTCACAACACGGCATTAAACCAGGATGCCCTCAATCTGTCCGCCACATAAACACAGCTGATCGGGTCCTTCAGGATTTACAGAAACCTTCCAGCGGCCATGTGTGTTTGTCTCTGTTTATGTGCGCTACAAAGCCACAGGTCTGCGTGTGAGCACAAAGATTTGAATGTGTCTTGATTTGTTGACTTCAACTGAAACTCTATGCAAAGTGCTCCTCACACAGGACGTGCACCTGGTGATGTCAGCTTAAATTCGTCAGGCCTTTTGAGTGTGTGACACACTCGTCGGCTCGGCTAGGACCGTCATGCTCGCGTCACAGAAAACTGCAAGCGCCGCAAGGATTGGTAGCAGCAAGTGAGTTCAGGTTTGCTCCACATGAAGCGGAAATCATCTGGTATTTAGTTTGTATGGTGCAGCAATCATTCCATGTGAGAGAAGCCTTGGTCATGGTTTGAAAAGCACGCACCCTGTTTGCTGCGTTGCTGTGAGGAATAGAATCCTACCAAATTTTTAAGTTTGGCACCAATAAGCAGTATTAAGGAGTATAAATACTCCAGATGTTAGTCTATTGGCTGATACCTCTACCACTGAGCCCTCTACCCTCTTAGCACAAGTGCCGCTGTTGAGGACACGCCAGCTAACATTGTGTTGGTAGTTGTCATGTTTGTGCGGGTTTATTGTGTTAATTATTAGCGAGGTGGAATGTTGCGTCTTGGCCAACTGGGCTGAGGAAGAGAACCGTGATGGACAAATTCTGCCTGACTCATCCCAGGCATCCCTCACCACATTCAGCCCCAGGTTCTATTTGAAGGCATGGACGGCGAGTTCTCAGCTCCGCCAGGAAAGAAAAGTTCTATCGTGTTGTTTTTATGCACTGCAGGCACAACGCAAATAAGGGCCGAGCCCCTTCTTTTGAAAGATGCAACGATCTCACGATTCCTCGTGATTTAACGTGGAAGAGAATCACATTTTTGTACTCAAATCATCCCTGAAATTACAAGATGGTGAGTGCCAGAGTCTGTCAGCAGGCGCGTGTTCCCTTCAGGTACATTGAGAGGAACATCTGCCAAATTCATCTATGGATTTATGTCTTTTCAAGGGCACAGAATCAAGTTGGCCTCCCCAGAAGGCCTTTCAGGCAGATGTAGTATTCAAATAAACATCTTCAAATATGTTACTGAACAGTCACCGCTAACATTTTCCTTACACTGTGGCTACTGGCAGAACTAAAAGCAAGAATTGTCTCAATATTCCTGGTTGCTTCTTTTAAATATTCAATAAATCTTCTAAAACCCTGACACGTCCCTATGAGGGAGGGTTTTTTTCTTCTTCTTTTTTTCAAGCCCTAATCCTAAAACGAGTTTGACTGTGATCGAGTGAACGCAGTCATTCCACAAACACCTCTCACTGCGACGTGTCAAACACCACTCCCTGGTTCAGTTCACCAGGTGCAGCGTGCTGAGCCCATCAATCAATAGCAAGTAAGCACAAACTAGTTCCTGGTTATTAAAGAAAAGAGGGATGTTTTGCTGAGAGGCCTTGCTCTCACTCAGACTCCAGAATCTTCCACAGGTCTCTCAGCAGAATCGGTGCCAGTGAGCAGCCTGCAGGGCGATCCTCGCCGGAGAATGTCAGGGAAGTGCTCAGTGTTCACACTGGCGAGGTTATTTAGCTGTTGGCTCAGCCATTTACTCCCAGCTTTGTGTCAGGCTGCCTGTGTGTGAGAGAGAGAGAGCTCTTTTGATACAGTTTACTTTTCAGAGGCACTCTCAGTCTGTCTATTCATGCACACAGGTGTACACACGCACACACACAGGGTTAAGGAATCACTGTGGTTACCTCAGCCCAGTGACAGCAGCGATACTGATCTAAAGAAGCAGCAGAAGACTTAACGAGCCCCGCCGTCCGTGTGGCGGAGCGGGCCCGTGCTGTGTGGAGTGGACAGAAAAGAAAACCTACCAGGAATTTGGTGTCTGCTCTGGATTATGCGGCATACAGCGTGTTCCATGGATGTGTACTCGAGTGTGCGTTTTGCTCTGTGCTGTTCCCATGTGTGAATGATCCATAGCGCAGGTTAATCCCATCCATATGATAAGCAGGAATGGAAGTCTGGCTAATCCGTCTTAGTCATGAACTCAGCAGCAAGGAGGAATGTCACAGTCATCGCTTCTAAAAGTTACACTGTAATAATCCTCAGCTGGACAGGTGTGTGTTAACGGGTTTAGGCTGCGCTGTGGCAGATTTGTGTGCGTGAGTTAACGTCAATCTGCACTTGTATTAATCAGAGCCTGTTGTGTAAGGAAATCACAAATTCTGAACCAAATCTCCTGTAATTAGGTCCATTTTCTCAATGTCAGCGCAATAAGGGAAGATTTATGGAGTCGCAAGATATTCGGTGTGTGTGTGTGTGTGTGTGTGTGTGTGTGTGTGTGTGTGTGTGTGTGTGTGTGTGTGTGTGAGAGAGAGGGAGGGAGGGAGATCACGATAGGATTCTTTTGTCAGTCAGGTGATAAAAGCCTTGCTTGTCATTAACTGACATAAAGAGTCACGGAGCCACAAGGGCAGAGCGACCTGACACAGGGTGTGTGTGTGTGTGAGTGGGTGTGTGTGTGTGTCTTTGTGAGAGTTTGTGTGTTTATATCGCACGGGATTACATGTCACCCTCATTGAGCTTTGTGTGGTGAATCAAAGAAAACTAAAGATGATTTTGTCTATGAAAGCTTGTTTGCGTGTGATGATTGTGTGTGTGTGTGAGAGAGAGGGTGAGCCATATCAGATGATGTGTGTGTGTGTGTATGAGCGTGTGTGTGTTGCTTTAACGTGTCAGACAGCCCATGCCATGAATCAGTGGGGTGAGGTTTGTGTCGCTCTGCCTCTTATTAGTCAGAGTCTGCCTTCACCCCCCTCCTCTCTTTCTCTGTACTCGTTCACCATCGTTCTCCTGGCTCACTCTTCTTTCCCTCCTGTTTGTTTCTCATTTTTTCATTCCTCGTTTGTGCCTGTAGGGCCTAAAGGGAGGCGAGGCACACTGGAAACGTGTGTTGGTGCTGAGGCTTTAGTTTGCTTCCATCCCTTTTTTAACGACTGTCCTCCTCCTCTTTGTCTAGTGTCATTATGTGTTATTTTTCATGTCAAACTCATTTATTTTCCCATCTGCCGCCTGCTTCTCTCATGTTTGGTACCTCGGGGAGGAGCTGGGAGGACACCCTGAACCACCAGCTTAATGATCTGCTACAGTGGAGGACAGAGACAAATTCTCACGGGAACAATTCACAACATGCATGAGAAGCGAGTGTGCATGTTTTTTTTTCTGTGTGTGTGTGTGTCTGTGTGTGTGTCTGTGTGTGTGTCTGTGTGTGTTTTGACAGCCCATAGAACTTCAACACCACCACCAGTGAAACCTATTCAAATCGATAACTGGAAGTTGAACTTCTCTAACATGAGGAAAAAACACGAACCCATGACATCAAGGTGTTTGTGTGAAAGAAGCCTTCGTCAGCAGATTTGGTTGACTGGCTGCCTTATCTAGGCGTGACTGGGTGAAGTTTGCGTGTGTGTACATGAATCCGTCCAAAGAATGTGTGTGAGTGTGCGTATAAGAGTGAACCTTACATGTTTTTTGTTTTTGCCTTTCTTGTCTGTGACGTTCACAGTAGCATGACTGATGCTGGTATGCGGGTCCTCGTGTGTTTGTGTGTGTGTGTTAGTCTGTGTGTGTGTGTGTTTGTGTTAGTGTGTGTAGCCGTGAGAAAGTTTGAATGTGTGTTCGTGTGCTGAAGGCAGTGTGGGGATTATCGTTCCTTTGGGCGACTAGTTTTCTTAACCTTTATTTATCTATGGAAAGGTTTTGCTGACGTTTTCTCCTTTTCCAGCAACACCCGGCCTTGCATTCAGAACACACACGCACACACACGCACACACACACACACACACACACACACACACACACACACACTCCTGGGAGCCGCCCGGTGCCCACCCCGGTGCTTTTCCAAGCGCCACATGCTTCAGCCCAGTGCTGGCTTCTTTTACCTTCAGCACGTCACTGCAGAGGGGGGGGTGGGAGGTGCGGGGGTGCCGGGGGGGGGGGGGGGGGTTGGTTTACTTTCAGAGTGCTTTCATTTCAAAGGAAAATGCAGAAAACAGGTGCTTGGGGAGACTGAAAAGAAGCAGTGAAACAAGGAGCAGAACAGAAAGAGACATCAGACAAAGGGGAGAAGTGGAAGAAAGAGGAGCTGCACGTGTCCTCGCCACTGATTAAAATCATCCCGATCGAAGGTTTTTATGTGTGACGTAATCCGCTAGTGTGTTTACATGCAGACAAATTTAATCAGACTGGCTTGTGTGACGTGCGCGTCACGTCTGTCGTCTAGTCAGTGGCGTAGCCCTGTCCCTCTCTTCGTCTGTCAGGCTGATATTAGCTGAACTAACATCACCAATTCTGTGTTTTTACAAGTCACCTTCTCATAACTGCTGAGCTTCAAGGTGCCATCAGTCACGTGATGCGTTCTCACGTCTCTGGCCCTCATCAGAGGTGTTTGACAGCGACCATCCCCCATTCGTTTGACCATAGAGTTGTAAAAGTCACAGTGTTCGGTTGCGCTTGTTGTTATGGCAGTGAACTTTGAGTTTCTATCGCAGCTCCTTTCAGTGTTTTGTGCTCATTTTTGGAAAAGTTTAGTATGTCATTAATATTTAATATTCTCTTAAAATTTGAATTAAAAACGAGCTCTTGGTAGACTTCGGGCTGAGCAACCAGGCCGCCATTTTGACAGATCAGCATCCAGACACAGAATGTTAATTTTGATGGGATCATGAAAAGCTGTGTCGCACCCGTCTGCAGCCACATGACACGTCCCAGGGGTTTGGGCATTTTGATTCTGCATTATTTGTTCGTATGGATGTTTTTATTTTTGTTTTGAGCTTTTAAAGCCAGGATAGCCAGGGTTCATGCACACCCAGCACATGCAGTCTTTTCACAGTCAGTTTGTGTCGTAGTGCATCTCATCGGTCTTGTCTGTGTCATCCATCTGGATCCTTGTCTGGCTGCTGATTTCCATTGTCCGTCCTCTTCTGCTTCTCTGTCCTCGCTCATGGAGCACGGCAGTGAAATCTCTGTTTTCTCTCTTATGAAACCTTCCTGGGGAGCTGGACTCCAGCTCAGATGACACACGTGGATATTCACCGTATCTCCTGGCACCCTGGTAATCTGCTCGACTGACATCGGCGCCTCAGTTACTGTTTTGTTTCTGCACGTGTTTTCAGTGAATGAATTACTCTTTCACTTCCGGTTATGGAGATGCAGTCTCTCTGTGACTTGGCAGTAAATAGAAAATGCATATCTCTGTGTTTTTTGACTCAGTGCATCAGCTGATGGGTGTGTGTGTGTGCGTGTGTGTGTGCCTGTAACCACAGTGACCAGTAATTACACTTACAGTCGATGAAGTGGCTCCCGGTTTGCTCAGTCGCCATTATAATATGAGGTTTCACTTGTGCAGGTGGCTGAACTGCTGAGCTCCTCACACACCCTCTTACACAGGAAACATCCAGAGACTGTAATTTATGTGTTTTGTTTACAATCCACCCGAGGGACACACACATTACCAGACCCCAACCTCTGCTTTTTATCCACTCCCAGACAGACGCACATTCACTAGTGTCTGACCTTTGACCTGACATCCAATTAGTTTCCCGGAAAAAAATCAATGAGCCCATTAACCCTGCCGGGATGTGTTCCCGTGCGAGTGTTCAGCTCAGTGTGTATGTACTGTACATGTATATATGTATATGTAACTGTGTGTTTGCTGTGTGTGTGGGGGTGGGGTGTGCGTGTGGGGGTTTGTGTGTGTGTGTGTGTGTGTGTGGGGGGGGGGGGGCGTTGGATCTTCCTCTGTCTGTCTGTCTGCTCTTCATGGCATAGCGTGCCAGTATATGATGCCCACATTTATAAGTGCTATGTCTGACCCAGAAAGGATTTGCTGGAGGCCATATGGAGGACTAATATAGGGAGACTGGTGCACACACACACACACACACACACACACACACACACACGCACACACACGCACATACATATACACACATAAGGGTTTTATCCCACGCTTGTGGAGACAAAGCGGCAGTCAGGGAAGCGTTATGTGGCATCTACATTTGCACCGAACCTCTAATTCTGCACCGCTACAAAATAACTAGAAAAACAAAACTAGTCCACGTCGCTGAATTTCACAGTTTCGCTAACATGAGTCAGAAAAACACATCGTCAGCCAAGACAATGAGAAGGCTTCCTGTATTATATCCAAAAATCTGAATCCAACAGCAAGCTCATTAATGGCATGACGAGACATGGTGACCATGACGCCATGCCGTCGTCGTCTCGGTGCTCGTTCTGATCCAAGCCTGCTGCTACAACCACC
Organism: Aulostomus chinensis; assembly: GCF_037954235.1. Taxonomy (NCBI): domain Eukaryota; kingdom Metazoa; phylum Chordata; class Actinopteri; order Syngnathiformes; family Aulostomidae; genus Aulostomus; species Aulostomus chinensis. Next base: position 2,707,039 of record NC_141329.1, read on the forward strand.
AGCTCAAACTTTCACCTGCTGCTTCCTGACCAGCTCCACCTCTTATTTTGTTTACACAAATTGGTATTTAGTAGAACCAGGCCAGTACCGGGTTCCCTGCCCCAGCCTGGTTAAGGGAGGTTTTATTTGTGTTACCACAGTACATATGTGTGTGTATGTTGAGGGATCCGTGTTGGACATCATGGTGATTTCTGTCAATCACTCTCAGATACAAAATGATTGTTCTGTCGCTCAAATTTATCTCCTGCCTCTTCACCGATGAGGAGGATGTCAGTATCGTAAATGTGGAGCCTTCGATTGATTCCTCACTGCTGCTACGGGCTGCGGTGCGTTCACTCTGCCTGCCTGCATCCTGCATCCATCTTCTTTAATGAGTACAGCACAAGTCTGCTTTTGTGCCCTTTGACAGCCACTTGTTGCCATGCAACCATCAGACGCTAACGTGTTACTTAGCTTTAGCTTGAGCTGAGAGCTGATTTTCGTGTTCAGAGCGGGCCAGCGGTTTCTCCTTGTTTGCTAAGCTAACTCGTGGCATTAGCCACATATTTACTGTGCTGATGCGTGTTTGATATCGAGCTTCTCATTTAACTTCCTGCAAGAAAGCAAATAAGCTTATTTCCCAAAATGTCTAATCCTTTAACCAGGCCACGATGCTGAACAGTGTAGAGCTGACCAAAGAGTTTCGGTGCTGATTCCTGGGAAGTCTCACTTATTTCGTTCTGGTTTGATATAATCTGCCAGGGCTGCTTTGTTTTAGCTGCTAATGGAATCAGATGAAGCTGTGAAGCGTCACGGTGAGGTTCATGTTTTCAGGCTCGGGAGATTTCTTTAACTTGTGTCATGTGAGTCCAGATTGACTAATCGGGTGAGTCATTATGGGGCTGATCATCTCGCCACTGGGGTTGAATTAGCCTGCTGATGGAGATGAGCGGGCCACCACGCCAAAGCCCCGTGTGTGATCGGCGAATCAGGACGATTCGGTGACTAACCTCTCATTCCTGCTGTGTTTCAGGGGTCGAGTCTTTTTTCTAGACTTTGGAGCGATGCGAGTTTGTGACCTGGACTTTGACCACGTCCGGCGACTGACCACTCCTCCCAGCCCTCTTGCCACGCCCACCACAAACCCAAACCCCACCCCCAGCTGTCACACAGTGTGGAAGTACTACTGCAGAGACAACTTTGGCTGGAGGGAATATTCCGAGGTGAGCCACTTTGCCTGCATGCATGCTCACCAGACACATTATTTCTGCCCCAACCAATCAATTGTCTAGCAGCTGTGATTGATCAGTTCAGACACACGTTCACATATACGTGTTCACATCAATTGCACTTTAGTCCACCTTATCACTAAAGATTTCTCTACTTGTTGCAGTATTTAATGCAAACAAAGCAGGCCTCTCTGTCACGCACAGACACGGTGAAGCCCCAGGTGTAGTTATCTGATATGAAGTCGTCCAAACTCGAGTCTGAATGCTCCTTTTTCTCCTTCTCAGCCGGTGGTGAAGCTCATAGAGGAGGCGAGTGCCAGGGGTCTAAAAGAGGTGCGATTCATCACGCTCCAGAACCAGTATATCCTCAACATCAGGGAGGGCTTCCAGCAGAACGCCGTCTTTGGATTCAGGCGTCAGATCAAGAAGCGGCCCATGTTTATGTCCTCTGTGATGCTAACGCCGCACCTGCAGTAAGTGGAGACCTCGCCAGCCCCCAGCGCTACGCTCCTCATCACGTCACAAGCTGGATGAGCTAATTTGGTGCATCTGTGAGCTGTTTTGATGTGTGGGGGAAAAAAAGGCTTCTGAGGAGCATATTGACCTCCATCACTGATAAGCAGAGAGGTGTAGAACCGCTGCTAATTAATAGAAAGGCAGCTGGAACAAAAAGTGCTCTGATGAGAGGTGGAGGTCATTCAGCTGATTGATAGTCTCTCTCTGTCTTGTCTCTTTCACTCCTCTTTTTAATTCCTGCTCGGCTCCCCGGCTGTGCCCATCGTTTAGCACTCAGACCTTGTTAAAGAGAGCAGAGTCATTGAGTTTACATTAAGTGCCTGTACGGAAGCACTCTCACACACGGAGTACTCTCTATACGTGGTATTCTGATTCTCTTTGCCACTGCGCCTTCACGTCGGAAATATTGCGCTGCTGCTATGACTCGCCGTCTGTACAAAGACGCACTCAAAACAGACAGAACATTCCACTGCTGAGCCGAGACCGTCAGAGGGGTGGAAAAGCTCACTCCAGACGCTGACGCGCTCGTGTTCACATGTCACACTTCTGTTGCACGTTTGGTGTATCGGATCAGGCGCTGGATCACAACCCCACAACCCAGGAGATTTTAGCAAAGAAAGGCCATTGTTGTGGAGTCTCGACGTGGCTCTCCGTGTTCTGTGAGTTCCCCCAGGCCTTCTTCGACGATAGAGGTCAGCACATGATGGTCGGGTACAAACACCAGGAAGCCTCATTCACCTTTCATCTGCTTCATGACTGTAGCAGCCTCACTTCAGCACCGTGTCTTTGGCAAATCCAACCCTCACCAGGACACACGAGGTGCCCCGTGCAGAACAATGTAGGCCAGGGCTGAGCTGATGATAAGAAATGAGGCAAAAAGGCAGGAAGATGCATCACAAGTGAAAGCTGAAACTGCTCTTTTTTGTTTTTGAAGTACAAAAAGGAGACAAGTCCTTTCCACATTTCCAAATCCTGATGAGCTGATTTCAGGAACCCCTTTGTGGCCATTTACCCTCCATCGATGAAACCCCCTAAAACCAGAGGTACCAGATTAGAGGATAGTCTCATCTCACCTCATGTGCACCATTTTTCACTTCCTCTTGCAGAGCAGGCTGCTATAGCAGAATCCTGCCAATGTCCCACACAGAGCAAACTGTAGAACGAGCTGTTCGCACAAGGCCTGGCAGCCATGAAAAGAGAAAATGAAGAGCAGGAGATGGAGGAAAGAGAGAGGAAAATGAGATGGAGGAAGCAGAGAACAGGGAGAAAGAGACGGAGAGTTCAGGAGCACAGCTGAAGAGGTCTAAATGGTTTCCAGGCCGGATGAACAGAGTGTGAAACGTGACTGTGGAGAGCTGGAATTTAGAAGGCAGCATTTGTTCCTGGGACTTGCTCTAAGTTTCCTGGGAATGATTGCAAGTCCAAAAGACCTCTGTGGCCAAAATAAGTGTGTGTGTGTGTGTGTGTGTGTGTGTGTGTGTGTGTGTGTGTGTGCGCGCGCGCGTGCATGTGTACGTGCAAGGCTTAGAGGTAGAGGTCATTAGCTTGATTGGCACTCTCCCTGGTTCCCTCCCCGCCTCTCCTCCGATCACAGGTTACCCCTCCCTCCATCATTATTCGTCCTCATCTCTCTCCTTTTCACTCGTCCTCCCTCTGTCCCTCACTCTCCCCCAGCACCAGATCCTTCAGTCTCTGTTCATTTCTCACTTGTTTTTCGGCAGCAGGCTGGCTGTCATCTCTTCAAAGCGCACGGGGAATAGGCATCGATTGTGGGGGAGAGATGGAGACGCAGCGCCCAAGATAAGAAAGGAGGAGAGATGAGAGTCGCACTGATCACAGACTCCTGACAACACACACACAGGCACACTTTCTTATGGCCGATAGGACTAACAGCATTTACACTTACAGAGCGATAACTTGACAGCCAAACCACTGTTACCGACTCAAATGCCAGACACAATGGTTTTTCTGACACCTCCATGACAGCTCGGCAATTGGCGTTTTATTCCTTCCTCGCTCGCTCTCTTTCACACTTTTTCCTTTTCTTCCCCATTGTCTTGTTCGCTGTCTGGGTTTCATTTTCACGTGACCCTGACGGCTGCTGTGGAGCGACTCCACTCTGCAGCGCGGTGATGTCATCGCTGACAGTTGGAGGGATATGGTTTTGGAAGAGCAGACGTGTCGGTTCATTGCAACAGCCAGCGGTTTTGTTTTATGTTGCGTTGACGTGTAGATGGGAAACACATGGAGGAAGCAGAAGATAAGTAGCGTTGCTGCGATGTGCACGTCCGTGCTTTTCGTTGCTGACAGCGAACTGGCTGAGAATCCCGCCGTCAGCGACCCTCCGCAGCTCGGACCTCGTGTGTGAGGGCCTGTAAGACGGAGCAGATTAAAAGTGCACCAGTGATGCTTTCTTAGTAGCAAAATATATGCGTGCACACACACACACACACACACACACACACACATATATATATGTATATATCTATACATATATATACATATATATGTATAGATATGAAATTTCTTTGCTCTTATGCGCAAGAAATTCTCATAATTTCAGCTGTGAGCAGTTGTTGACTTTATGCTGGCTTCAATTGGAAACACGCTCAGCAGAAATCCACTTTAATTGGATCTTAATTTGATTTGTTAGTCACCTTTATTTCCATATTTTTCCCATCCATTTGAGGCCTTATTAAGTAAAATTTCACGTGTTGTTTTTCATGCAGCTGTTGACTGAATCGCTGCCAAAAAGACTTTTAAAACCAATTATTTACAGTGGCAAATGGTGTCTAATAACTAATCAGCAGTGTCTTTAATTCCCAGTGAATTTGCGACTGTGTTCCTTTTGATTGACGGCTGAAGTTGAAGGCAGGAAACAGTGGCACCCATGAAAACTACGCGAAACCGAAAAACATTTTCATAGTTGATCAAAACTTTTTTTTTTTTTTAATAATTGTGGGTTTGAGGAAAGGTCAAAGCATTAATCTGGTAGGAAGCAACAAAATGGGTCGAAGATTGTGAAGCCGATAACGTTCTCAGAATTAAAGGGAAAAAAAGGCAAATACTTGTTAATCAATTAATTCCGTTTATTTGTCTCATTTGTCATAAGAATAGCATGATTGCAAACTTTCTTCTCCTGGTACTGAATTTACTTGATGGAATTCCTGTTGTGATTGTACTGGACCTCCTCCTTATTTTGCTGCCGTCTGAGATCCTTCATGTCTGCTCTCCTCTCTCTCTGCAGGACTTTGGGTGGCCTCTCTTCGTCTCCTCTCTGTGCTTCATCCTCTTCTTCCTCCTCCTCCACTTCCTCGTCGATGGACCTCTCCGCGTCTCATCCCCTCTCGCCTACCAGCACCAACCCGCCCAGCCTTTTCCCCGAGACATGGTTGCCCATGACGATGAGCCAGGACTTCCTGCAGGTGCCGGTGTCCCGTGACGACCGCAGCTACCGCACCGTGTACAGCCTGTTCCACAAGACCGTGTCGGAGACCAAGTTCAGGATCATCAAGATCCTGCGTGTGCAGAACCCCTTCCTCTGGGAGAAGTACAAGAGGTGAGCCGGGCAGCCGTCAGCTCTCGGTCCAGCTGCATGAATCCCGTCAGTGCTCGTCCAGTCCTGATCTGTATTTAGCATCTTCCTCGTCGTGTCATCTCGCATGTAATGATCGTGACGGCGGTGTGTCGCCTGAATAATTGATTTACACGGTTGATCTTTTGTTTTATCAGTCGAGAGATTTTATGCACAAGATTATATTGATGTTGTAAACAAGAAAAGACATTAGCGTGTTAGCGTGAGAGGATGCACCGGGTGCAGGGTGGTTTCCTCCTCCCTGTTGCTCGGCTCAAGAATATTTCACATTCATTTGTAAATGAAGTTAGAGACACACATGGCGTGTGTGCGTGTGTGCGTGCGTGCGTGCGTGTGTAAAACAGGGCAAATGCGACTAGCTGTGCGGGGCCCTGGTGAGAATGAGTTGACGTTGGCGTGTGAACGTGGTGGATGTTGAGATGTTTGGTGATGATGATGATGATTTTCCTGTTGTGAACACAGTGGGCTAACCGCTGCGGTTGGAACAGGTCACGTCCTATCAGCTGTGACAGTTAAACACACACACTGACTGGTACCACACGGGTTTCACAATGACTGTGTGTGTGTGTGTGTGTGTGTGTGTGTGTGTGTGTGTGTGTGTGTGTGTGAGAGAGAGAGAGAGAGAAAGAGAGAGAGAGAGAGAGAGAGGGGGACTCTATGAGTGATCCCCCCCTCAGAGTGTCAGTTGATTTCTTCTCCACACAGTCTAGCTTTGACAGCGAAACCATTATAGCTTGTGTGCGTGCGTGCGTGCGTGTGTGTGTGTTTGTGTAATCTGAACAGCTGGCCGTCGATGTGAAGAGAAGTTGATTCTGTCATCCTAAAACACGTCGAGTCTCCTAAAATTGGATAGTAGGAAGCTGAAGCGTGCGTTTGTGTCTGCGCATGCTTGGATGCGTGCCATGTCAGTCTGTGTCAGGTCACAAGCTGTGGGATCATGGGAGGTCACGCCTGGGTCACCGCCTATCTGGCTTTCGCCTCTGCATGCCTGATTTATCCGCTCACATCAAACGAGTTGCGTGCGTGTGTTGCTCAAGAAACGGATTAGGCCCAATGTTCTTACCCGGTTTTAGAGCAAACAAGGAAGGTTGTGATCACAACTTTTGGAGAGCAGAACTGCACTGAGATTTTACTGATGTTCCCCTTCTAGAATGAAGAGGCTATTAATTATTATTGAATTATTTTTGCCCAAAAGAGATCAGTCATCGAAGAATTGCGAACACTGGTCTCATTTCCCTTTGTTTTTCTAGCTTCATGTGCCATCAAAGTGTCACTGACCCTGCGTCCGTCTCTCTGCTCTGACAGGAAGAAGGAGTACATGTCGCGGCGCATGTCAGAGATGGACCGGCTGCTGAGCGAGCGCCACCTCTTCCACGGAACCTCTGCCGACGTGGTGGAGGGCATCTGCAAGCACAACTTTGACCCGCGAGTCTGCGGCAAACATGCCACCATGTTCGGCCAGGGCTCCTACTTCGCCCGCAAGGCTGTTTACTCCCACAACTTCTCAAAGCGCTCACCCAAAGGAGTCCACTGCATGTTCCTCGCCAAAGTTCTCACTGGCAGGTACGTGTCGGGGGAAATATTTACCAGCTTCAATATAAATATCGGACGTTTGACTCTTTTGATGGCTTCACAATTTTATTTTCTGGGACAGTTAAATTATGATGTTGTCGTTTTCCTGCTGGTATAACACCAGGCTTCGGTTTGAGGTTTTAGCCGTGAGGAACATAGTTTTGTCAAAGCTAAATGAAGGCCTGGTGTTTTCCTAGTCTTCTGGGGTTACATGTTGTACCCGGCCTCTGGCCCAATAACAGCTGCGATCCTCCTCTAGACGAGCGCCATAGATGATGAATGAACGGCGGGTGGAGTGACGCCGACTGTGCTGTTTGTTGTGCTTTCCAAATACGTTGCCTGCAGTGAACACTTCTGCTGGAGACGCGTCTCTGCCTATCGCTCCCTCACTGCTTCAAATTAAATGAGCAGCGCACATCAGCATTAATTTGGCTCACGGAGGCTCTTCTCTATAAACCGTCGTGAAGTCGTGCTCCACATCACCCCCCCACCCCCACCCCCTGCTTCACATTCAGATGCCAAACAGCTGATTTGACTGAACCTATCGTACACCGCTGCGGTAGACGGTCTGCGCTGTGCCCTGAGGATGGTGAGCCGGTTAGGCTGCACAACTGCCCCCCCCCCCCCCCCCCCCCCCCCACACACACACACACACACACACACATCACCCTGTCACCAAACCTGGGTCCAATCTGTGTCGGTCCACAGCACAGACACATGCCTCCAACCGTTGAATCAGTACAGCGTGGTCGCGTCTCCCGTCTGGAGCCTCGCCGCCGTCTCCAGCCTCTGCACTCTTGTTTCAGGATGCTTTATTTATGACCCCAGAGGTGCACAGATTGATGGATTGTGGGTCTTTAGGGCTTGACATGAATATTCAAGAGAGTAAACTCATTTCATATAAGTACATTCAGTCCATGCATTTACAGCGTGTGCTTATATTATTTAAGCTGCCTTGTAATCATTAATTTTAGAAGAATCTTCTTACGATACTAAATTATTCCAGTCCTGCTGAACTCAGTGACCAGCTGACGCTGCGTTTTCCTGCTGAAAAGGAGGCCAACACCTTTGCGCTCCACATGACTAAGCAATGTGTTATGTCTGCACACGTTTGTCTGGGTCTGACCCGTCTCTGTCCTCCTGCACAGGTTTACTGTAGGAAATCCCTCCATGCGGCGACCCCCACCCATCAACCCCCGCGACCCCTCCAGCGACCTTTATGACTCCTGCGTGGACAACTGGGTGGACCCCCAGATCTATGTCATCTTCAACGATGACCAGAGCTACCCTTACTTCATCATTCACTACGAGGAGGTGCCCAGCACGGTCGCAGTCTAAGCTCTGGATCAGAACCGGTGACATCAGTGTTTGCACATTGTTTGTTGTAGTCTGCCCGGGTGCTGGGTGGGTGGAGTCTGCCACGTGAGATGAAGTCACGATCACGAGAACTACAGCCGTGATCGTCATCTCTCTCTGAAACACTTCACCTGTCTTCACCCAACAGGATAAAACAAAATTCGCAAACGTTACATGATGCTGTCAACTGGATTCAGCTGGACTGGACAGCAATAAAGAACCACAGACTGGCCCAGACCGGATTAAACTGGACTGAACTGGACTAGCAATAGACAACACCTGTTCCATCAGTGTTCAGAGGTGGATGACTACTGGCAACATCTGCAGCAGTCTTCAACCATGGAATATGAACAGGAGTCTGGTGGTGGTCGTCGGACGTGTGAGGAGTCTATCTACCTTATTAACCTGGAGCAGATCCAGCAAAAACCAAACCTTAGTCCCCCTTATCAGTTTGACTTAGTCGTATGGCTGTAAAGAACCCAGTTCCACCAACAGTTTCCCTGCACTGTAGTAGACAGTTAGCATCTTGGCAGTACTGTGACCATCCGGCCATATTAGTATTCTGAGGAAGCAGCAGCCAATCAAATGCTTCCACATCTCTCTAGAGGAACCATAGCAACACTGACCCTTCTGTCATTCTTTTACTAAAAGCATAGTGAGTGTTCTCCCAGCCGCTGGCCCGTATGTTTTCTCAAGTCTATGTGCTGCGTGTTTGAATCTTTTTCTTTAGTGGACATGAATCTTGTGGCCTCTTCAACCAGACGATGGACATGAGTTTCAGTGGGACTTTTCCAAATGGACATCTGCGTACTGTAACCCCCAGCCCCCCCGGCAGGCGTTTCATATGAAGCCAGTGCTCTGGCGCTCTTGCCTTCGCGCCCACCACTTTGGTTCCTCGTGTGGGATCGAAGAGTTAAGTTTCACGCTAAAACCAGACGCTGCAGCAATGGCAGTGGCGGTGTAGCGTTGAGTCAGCGAACCCCTAAACCCCTGAAACTCATCTCTCGAACCGCTGTCTTTCTCTCTCTCTCTCTCTCTCTCTCCCCTTCTCTCTCTCCCCCCTCTCTCTCTCTCTCTCTCAGAGACAGTAGACATGTTTCATTGAGACAAACTGTACAGGCGTTCTCTTTGTTTATATTTGAACTGTGTGCCTTTTGTTCATAAAAAATGTTTATTTATGTTAGTTTAATGTAACATTGATTAAATAAAAAAAATCTAAAAGGAAAAAATGACCAACTGGCCAACTTTATTCACGTCAACGCAGATTTAATAGTGACTTGGTGGCATCGTGGGAATTGTTGAGTGAATGTTTGTTGATGCGGTGGAAACAAATGAGCAGCAGTTAAAGGGGAGGAATTCACATTTGTGGGTAGAAAATGTTTCCAGCAAGAGGACATGTCTTCATGCTAAAAATGACTTAGCTTGGTTAGCATAGCTTAGCTTAGCTTAGCATGAAGACAAGGGAGAACAGCCTGCCCGCTTCTGTCCTGTGAAAAAGAAAAACGTCTTTTTGCAGTTTCGTTTTTGTGTGGATTCCTACTTGTGTCAAGCCAGCTGCCCTGTCCTTTCCACTTTTTTTGCTATGCTAAGCTAAGCTAACCATACCAGCTGCCGGTCAACTGTTGCTGTAACAGCCCGGCCCAGTCAGGCATTCTTCTACTCTCTGTATCTGTCTGCCATATGCAGCCGCTGCTCTCAATTAGAGCTCCGTAATATTTCACAGTCCACAGTTCTGAGGAGACTTTTGTTGATCTTGATCTCTGCTCTGGTCCTGGTTCAGTGGTATTAAGACCCCACCCCCTCACCCCCTCACCCCCCCCCCCCCCCCCCCCCCCCGCTCTGGTTCTATGGAGGTAGCAGAGACACCTGACCAGGGGCACAGCAGCAGACCCTCCTCCTCCTCCCCCTCTTCCTCTTCCTCTTCCTCTTCTAGACGGACCACATCCTCCATCTCTATCACTCGCTTCATCTCATCTCTCATTGCCTAACCCCTTTATCTTTTCTTCCGTCCGGCTCGTTGCTGTTTGAAGGTTGTATTTGCCTCCCTGCGATACTCAGGACGTGGACAGAAGCTTGCGTCAGACGTCGATGCCACATGAGTCACGAGGCCGTTAGATTAGATTTGAGGGAAGAAGACGGAGACGGCCGTGACCTCGGCTCTGTCCAAAGGTGAGAAAATACACCTGGAAGTGCATGTTAGCTCAGTTCCCCCATTGAAAGAAAACAACAAAAAAGCAACGACGAGGAGCGGGGATTATGCTTGCAACCGCTTTTGTGTAACTCCCACTTGGTCAAAATAAAGCAAAGAAGTCAGCGTGCCCTGCCAAGAAATATTCCTTTCAGACAGACAGATGGTGGGTGTTTCATAAGATGATTCCAGTGTTTTTCCCCTCAATAAAGTGACACTTTGATTACATGAAGCCAAATAAATAATTTTTGCCTTTTTATTTCTGGCAGCAGTTGAAGGTTTCAGGCCTTTTATGTTGAGAAATAGATGTGGCTGAGCTGGTAACTGGCAGGGTTGGGCAATTCATCATAAATTCACCAAGATTAACTCGGATTAGCATGAATTAGATGGGGCTGAGCGATTAATTGAAATTTTACAGGTATCACAATAATGTCATTGCTGAAGTTGGAATGTGCCGTTTTATCACCTCAGGAGCGAAGTCTCCAACCTCTGATGGCCTAACTTGGTTTATATCCCCTTGATAGTTCGGCGTATTTACTGTACAAAGACTCTCATTACGAATGTGGAGAAGTGTTTGTAGTAACACTTCATTGTATTTGAGGTAAAAGTTGACGCTGACTGCAGGACCGCTCAGCTCTGGTAACTGGCTCATACAAATGTGGGATTCCAGAATTATTTCTTCGCTCTTACTTGATGACAGACGACCTTTTGGTTGCAAAATGAAATGCCTTCGAATGCAGGCTGACCAGTTATTGATTGGGTGTGGACTGATCCGCTGCTGCTGCTGCTGCTGGTGAACGTCCCGTCGGCACGTTTGCTCTCAGCCTTCCAACTGCTTTGATGCTTTGGTCGTCCTCTGTCTCCGCCTGTGTTTGTGAGTCCCTCAGTTCTCCTCGGCCTCCGGTCACTGTCATGTGAGACTGTCGTGCTGAGCTTGGCTTTTTGGCAGAGGAGAGGGGGGATGAAGGGGGAGGGAGGGGGAGATAGCGAGGGAGTTATTTTGCTCTCTTCGTGCCTCCTCGCTGGGCTGCGTGCCTGTCTGCTCTTCTCGTGTGCATGCAAGCTTGCGCAGGTTGCCCTCTATTTGCCCCCATCGCTCTCATCTCCCACTCTTTCTCTCCTTGCTTCCCCTCCTCTTAATCGCTCTCTCTCTCACAGCCTTTCGTTCTCTTTCCACTTTTTTTCCAATCTCCTTTTCCAACCTGCCCCCTCTCATCGGCTCTTAGCAGCTTAAAACCCTTTTGCCCTCTCATCTTAATGACTACCCCCTTCTCTCACTCAGTCTCTGTCCCTCAGTGAGTCATGCAGCGGGCACTGGCTGGGTTTGTTTGCCTGACTGCCCTCCAGGAATTGCTGCTGGCACACAGAGAGCACTACTTTGTAGACCTACTGGCTGGGGTTAGACGAGGAGAGACAGAAGAGGAGGAGGACGACGACGACAGCAGAGGAAGATGTATGAAGGGGAGATAAGAAAGATAATGGACACGAGAGGAGATGTAAAAGAAAAATGAGAGGGACGGAGGCAAGATCAGGCAGCAGAAACGTGTGTGTGAGAGAGAGACAGAGAGAGAGAGAGACAGAGAGGTCTGACAAATGTGTTTTCCAATCATTAATTGAGATCATTTTGAAGGGATTTATAATTCATCAAGACCTCATCGAGCACCTGCCAGTCCATCACTGCCCCTTGAACTCTGAGGCTTTTAGTAGCTGAGCAGGTATGCTAACCTCCCCATCTACTACCATTCATTGTGCTAAGCTAACCTGCTGTCCAAGGGCTTATGTTTTCTAACGCATGCACGCAGTTGTCAAATCACTTCCTGAAAGCCTTCCTGTCTTTGTGGACCAACCGCACACAAACCGCCTGAGCTGCAGTCAACGTCCAGGTATCAGACACGCACATCTCCCATACTGATACTCGCACTGGAGGATGTCAGACACTAAAAACCCTCACCTCTATTTCAGCTATTAATACAAGGCCAGTAAGGAATTTCAGATTCATTACAAACTAAGCAGATGGGTCACCATGGCAACCTCTGACTGCAGGTGAAGCGTCCCAGCCGGACAGCTGATCCGGCTGCTACTCTGATGTCTGTGGAGTTCATCCGACTCTTCCAACTTCCGTTTGAACTCGTCGTTTACGTCTGAGTAGTGGGCTGGAGTCCCGCCTCCCCCTCTCGCGCTGCTGCCACCGCTGCCGCTCTCATTCACAACTCAAACACGGATGTGTCAATCAAACAACCGGTCCTGACATGCTAATTCTCATTAAAAAAAATAAATATCAGCGTCTCTGGACATTTTCGTTCATTTCTCAGGAAGTATCCGGCAGAGCTCAGCACTCCCTGAGTACGCTTCAAATTCTGATTCTGTTTTTGACGTTAAATGATGGGGGAAGAACTTTCAGAGTTTCTTTTTTTAAAATTTGTTCTTTCAAACTGAGTGTTGTCTGCTGTTTCTTAAATGTGTCCTCCTCCTCCTCCTCCTCTTCCTCCTCCTCTTGTTTTTTTGTCTGCTCATCCCAAACTCCCCTGATAGACTTCCTACAGTAGCCAGCTACTTCTGGATTACTTTTTTCAACTAACACCTCACTCACACACACATCAGTCGTATTCTCGCAGGAGTTTGCGTACGTGTGTTTGTCACCAACGCTCGGAGGAGACGATCTGGAAATGTCTAAGCTTGGGTTCCTATTAACCCAACATCTCCGCCCTCTTCTCTCACACGCATGCATGATTCACACACTGACATGCATGCACACAGACACACATACACACACACACTTCCTGCATTAAGCCCAGGTCCATATTGCTCCAACAATGCCCAGCTGCAACCAATGAACATTCCAGCTGCTGTTTTTTTTTCCCTCCCTCCTTCTCTATCATTTCAAATTTCAGCTCTAAGCCTTTAAGAGAGCCAGCAGCCAAATATGGTCAGGCTTGTGTCATGAACTTTGGGCGACCTTCTAAAGCGGCGTAGAGATCGTGACCTTTAAGACCCTGCCCGAGGCTGAGCTTTGGGCACCGACTGGGGAGAGAAGTCTCATGGGCAGGAGTCTCATGCATATGCACGTTGCCATGCGTGCATGTGTGAGTGGGTGAGTCTGAGTGGGTTCATGACCTGTGACTGTGTTACTGCATATTTCTGAGCAGTTAGAGGCTCATTTGACTGTTCCTGCATCCTCTGCTTATGACTTCCTAATTATCTCCAGCACATCATTTTGTTCTCATTTTATGACTTCCTCTTAGAGAAATGTAGGCGGAACTGTACATTGGACGTTGCCCCCAGACGCTTTTCCGTCTAAACAGGCCGTGGTGCAGCCTGGCGGGGAACAGACACACTTCCCTTTCCACTGAGTTGGAAAGCGATTCTCGCACTCATCTGGGAACCTCACAACGGCTTCACCTTGTTTATGCCACCTGAAACCACAAAAGATACAGATAACACCTGTTGTTGTGTCCAAATGTGACCCGCGAGGTGGAAAAATTCATCTGGCGCACCTCTGTTGTGTTGAGTACACTCACCTCTAAACCGACAGAAAACAATGACACCGAAAGGCATGAAAGAACCGAGTATGTGCAGCTGAGAAATCCAACCGTGACCAAAAATACTTGCTCAGCTGTTCACATACAAATTCAAGGGTCCTCCTGTTTTCACCTCTCTTGGGCTGTGCTCCACCAGTCCTGCTGTCATCTCCTGTTTATATAATTGGGGTTCACAGGACCGGAGTCTGGCAGAGAGGGGGGCAGGAAATGGAGATGAGGAGGATGAGGAGGCAGGGAGCAAACGAGTGACAAAGAGACTTGAGGAACAGGCCTATTAGGAGCTCAAGCAGGCGGAAAGATTCAAATCAAATTGAACTAATGTGTTTGGAGCACCGGTCTGCACCAGTGGGAGTCGGGAGGACGCAGGGTGGGAGAAATAAATCTACTGAGGCATTAGGGTGAGTTGACTGCTACACCTATATAAGCAGGAGCACATTAGCGCCCCGCTAACTCTCTGATGGGAACATTTATGTGGAGCTTGAATGACACATTTAGAGGAACAGATGTCATGTTTTGATACTTGCGGTGCCGCGTTTCTCTCACAGACACGCCAGCTCAATTTCCTCATTCATTTATTTCAAACCTAAAAATAACAATCAGCAGACGTTTCCTGATTGATCGTCAGTCATTTCTGTGACAGGCTGTTTTTAACGTCCCTATGACATCACGCAGCATCGAGGGAGTGGAAGATTTACTTTTGTCATAAAGGAAACAAGACAAAGTCGCAAGCTTTTGGTCACCGAGTGTTAGCTCTTCAAATAATGGCACACAAATTGAAGAAGGTGTGTTTCTGAAACCTTTCAAGGCAGGAACCCAGTGAAGGACAGAAGGTCCTGAAGGTTTTTTCTTTTTCTTAATTCTGAGGCCATTTCTGAGAACTATGTTCCTCTTGTCTGTGTGTCCTTGTACAATGAGAGGGTTTAAATCCATAAAACACATCTTATTTGAAATCCTCTGTTCTGAAGAAGCCATTAAAAGAGCACGTTTGTGCCACTCCCACGGACACGGCATTCCTTTTATACCCAAACCCATGAGAATCAGGTGGCGTCTGCTCTCACCAGTCCAACCATGTCTAATGGGGACTTTCCAGGAAGAGAGTGAGGAAAAATGGCCTCTAATCAAGGATCATTCAACATACAGGGTTGCATGTTAAACTCAGAGCATGTATGTTTATGTGCATATAACTATGTATGTTCATGTGCACCCGTCTGGCTGTGTGTCTGTTGGAAGTTCAAAAGGTTAATTGTGCCATATGGAGCGTGCGTGCATACAGGCGCATGTATGCCAGTATGCATGCAAACCGAGCTTGTCTGTGTTGAGTTCAAAAGGTTAGTCGTGCTGCAGCACTGTGGATCCTGCCTCAATAATTGAGGCTTAACAAGCACATGTTTAAACATCATGATCCGCTCCCTCAGCCAGTCATATCACAGACATGGGAGGCACGTGAACCTCTCTCACAAAGAGACTTAGCCTTCATATCTGTGTGTTTAATTACTTTATACACGCTCTTGCCATTTTTTTTCTCTTACACTTTATGCAGTGTAACACAACAGCGGCCATTTTGGAGGCCGTAATTGCTTGCTTTTGTGCTGGGTGTTCCTGATAGTTTCGCCAACCCCGTTTCATTAAACTGTGATTTACAGTGCGTTACAGATATGTTATGTAGAAGCACCAGGCTGTCAGCGGGAGGTGTGATCCGTGCTGGCGAAGCTAACAAACGTCTCCCGTGTGTTTAACAACGAGTCACAAAGCAGCAGGATTAGATTCAAAGGGATTGGAGGATGGGTAATATGAGTAACAACATTTTCAATCTCTGTCTAGTTCCTCTTTTAGGCCGTGACCATATTACGCACCGGTATCCGCTTCTGGATAATGCAATGAACAGATATCACCCCTTTTGTGCTTCCTGAATCATATTTAATGAAGGCTGTTACGTAAAAGTAGTCTCGGCTGACTGTCAGACTCTTTCTCACAGACGTGAGCACGGAAACCTCATGCTTTCCTCCCATAGAAGAGCGCAAGGAAAATGCTGTTGCTGCTAATAAGATTTGAAAATCAAACTTGACAGTCTGGACGTTGTAAGTCCTCCTGCGCGACAACCCTGCGCCATCTTTGGTAGTTAGCCATCAAGCCGACAGCACCAGATTCATGCGCTTACCTCCTGGGTGGAGGCGACAGTGACCGAGTGAGCAAAACGTAATTTTAGTGTGTTTGGTTTTTCCATTCGTCCTCGCTGAAATGACGTTCCATGTGTTTACGTTTGTATGCGAGTTTCTGACTTGGAGGTCTGATCAGAGCCAACATTACAAGTGTGAAACCTGCAACGGACCACAACCAAGATTTAGTCCAAATAAAAGAAGTGGTCCAGATCAAACTGAGCCCTGGTTTGGTTCGTCTCAGAACAAGATGAGGATGAATACAAATGATAAAAACTAACAGAGACATTTGACCCACGACCAAGACTGCATTTCACACCTGCTGCCAAAATGAACAACACAGCCCATCTGAAAAAGCTGTCAGTCGAATCAGCGATGGGGTCTGATTCTACCGCAGGTCTGATCCACTAATCACAAACAAAGTTACACAATGTGAATGTTGAGCACAGCTGGCAGCACATCAGCCCTCTCAGCCTCCTGCTCATTCCCATGGCAACTGTATCAAAAGTTCAGCAGCCATGTGGCATCTGTCCACTGTGCTCCAGAGAAACGGCCATTCAGATGGTGATGTGAATAAATAAGCCCAGCCTATCCATTCAGATGGAGAGAAAGTGATGAGGAGCAGCGTGCGACCAAAAAAACGAGAGAGAGAGGGGGAGAGTTTGGTCTCTCTGGGTGAGTTTACATCTGGGGATTTAGTAGGAGGGGGGAGGTTAGAGGCAGGAAGGGTGAGGGCCAGCAGGGGCTCATTCTCAGTGTATACAGGTGGAATTAATGGGAAGCAACAGGAAAAGACTGAATGTGTGCTCACCTCCCTAAGGCCTCAAGGATTACAGCTCATGTGTGTGCACGCACGCACACACACACATACACACACACACACACATACACACACACACACACACACACACACACAGAATCCTCACAAATACGCTCTCAGTGTTGCTCAGGTCTTATCGTTGCTCCGTCGCTTAGATTCTCACACATGAGCAATCCAGTTGGCAAAGACGCTCTCTCTCTCTCTCTCTCTCTCTCTCGCTCACACACACACAATGTCAGAGAGCCTCTCCACCCTTTATTCTCTCAGATATGTTTCACTCACAGACGTTAACAGTTAGGTTCAACTCTGACTTAATTCCAGCAGTTGCCAAATGACGACTGGCTATGAATCAGCCTCTTATTTTAACGTTTTGGTGTGGCCTGCATCTCAGATGTATCTGGCCACTCCCAACGTGCGAAATGAACTCGAATGTCTTGTTCATCAGTCAACAACTTGTTACGAGCCTATTCTTGTCCCAGATAGAAGAGAAGTTCCACGGATATTGACACTGGTGATTTTATCTCATTATTCGTGTCCACCAACTGCCTTTCCCTGACTCCTTGTTCTTGGTGCTCAGAGAGAGTCCATACACACTAGTGTGGCATACCAGCATGTCAGCAGTGTCACTCTTAAGCACTCTTAAACAAAACTACATCATCCAGGGGCACTGCGTATGATGTCAGGTACTACAGAACTTAGGGACCCAACCAAGTCGGCGGTTCATGTGCACTGGTGGGTTGATTGACTTTCTTTCAAGTTGATGCATGTCAGTGTGTCCAACCCTTCAAGTTCTTGTTTTCCTAGTTTTGCTAAGCAACAATCGACAGCCGTCCAGTGTGTTTCTGGAGCTTGGTGGTGCAC
This sequence comes from Aulostomus chinensis, assembly GCF_037954235.1. Lineage (NCBI taxonomy): Eukaryota > Metazoa > Chordata > Actinopteri > Syngnathiformes > Aulostomidae > Aulostomus > Aulostomus chinensis. Next base: position 2,724,850 of record NC_141329.1, read on the forward strand.
CAGAGGACAGAAATGTCTCTTTGTGCTTGTCTGACACTAGAATTGATGGACAGCAATCAGAATAGTTCCCAAGAAAGAAAAAAAAAAGGCATGCTTCCTGTCCAGGGAAGTGTGCTGGAGGAAGAGTAGGCACCATGAGGGAAGGTGGCGGTGCTGCTGGTGAGGGGTGTTTGGAGCGTGCCTACGTGCAGTGTGGTGTGTGAGCCCGGCAGAGGTGTGGACAAAGAACAGGATGCGCAGCCCCTGAGGAATGCGTATGGCCTGGTGGCACGTATGTGGAACTCAGCCCTCTGTTCTCTGTCGCTTTCCTCTCTCCCTCTTTCCTTCAGTCTGCTGGTGTTCTTCCCTTCCCTCCCCGGGCCAGACAGCCGTCACACAGACAGCAAGACAGAGATCTGTAAACTTAGATAGAGGAGAAAATTAAAGGCTGAGAATAAAAGATTCTGGTGAGGGGCAGACGGGAGGGGAAGAGCCTTTGGGATTAGGAGCATTAAAAAAAAGGTCAGATTGCTTTTGAAGGGAGAAAAGTAATCCCATTATCATTCTGTGCCATCAAACTCTGTGACGACGCAAATCTGCTGACGGTGATTCCTCACTTTAGCGTTCCACATCGTGTAGCACGAGTCACATAGCCAGGCATCTCAGGGGAGCGCTGAATGACGAAGCTCACGCCTGTTGACCTTGATGTCACGTACTGCCGCCGTCCCTCCAGACACGTATCCAGGGCAACTTTTTAAGCTGAGAAGAAGAACTCTCCTGTCTTCTCACACCTGCACGTTCCCTCCTCTATATGTGCTCGGCCCCTTCTCTTTGCCTTGGGCATGTTCTCTTCCCATTCATTTCATCCACATTCTTTTCTCATGTACAAACTCTGCCTCCTCTATTTTTTTTCTCACACACCCCATTCTTCTATTCGCCCCCTCCACCCCCCCCCCCCCTAAAAAACAGCTGCTCTCCATTCGTGCTATTATCGTGGAGACCAGAACAGAGCAGACCACGTACCAGAAAAGCACATACTGCACTTTATTTACCATGCAGCACGCTGCTTAGCGCCGGCTGGCTAACTAGCCACAGCAGGCCTGCATTCCATCTTCCTGTAGTCAGCTTACAAAGACTCGCTTTACAATTTGTGACTCACTTTTCATGTATCCAACCAGCAGTGGACCGGCAGCATGGTGGCAAAGCAGCTTCCGGCCTACACAACAACATTTCTCCCTGCAGGTCAAGCACAAGTGTAAAGATGTCAATGAATTCCAATCCTGCTCTCCACCGGCGTTTCACTGGCTGCTGCTCTAGAATGTGAACTTCAGTCCAGTTTCTACAGAGTAATGTGGAAACATCTCTTGGCTCATTAATAGTGTGTCATTTCTTGCATGTTAGCTTTGCAACACATTTCACCTCCAAGTACATGTTTAATGATTAATGCTCGTATATTATAATGCCGCCGGTTAATGCAACATGAATCACATGTTCTTGCATGAGGGTCTTGAATGTTGTTGAGGTTGCATCCGTCAGTGACACTGCGCATTTCATCGAATTCTGGACTTGTGAGATCTCCTGATGGCCAATGTGTCTGTCGCTTTGTAGGGGACACAAATCAGGCGGAGGAACATGTAACTGCTGCTGACGTGTGCAATGAGGGACAAAAGCCGTGTCCCATATTGTTACATTGATTTTTGGGTCACGTTCAGGTTCAGCTGGCACTGGATGTCACTTTAACATCAGAAAAATGGGAATAGAAAATTACGAAATTTAGTTCTTGAATTGGGCTTGAAGTGCGATGACTGAACTGAACTGAACTGCGACAGACTTGTTACTTTTTCCCCTCTGAAGAGCAGCACACAAGTCTACCGCGTCTCTGAGCTTCAGTATCCATCGCTCAAAGTTGAAGTCACGAGTTTCCAAAGTGGGGCACATCACAGGAGTTTTAACAAACACTTTTCAGAACATTTCTGCACACTCGGTGACTAAATGATGACTAAAAGTTGAAGTAATTCGGATTTCATTGAGACGTCAGAGTTTGTCATCATTCGGTGTTTGCTAGAAACCAGCAGCGGTGAGCGTGAGGGAGGCCAGCGATGCATTGACAGCACGCGTCTGTTATTTGTCTGTAGTGTGTTTAGTCAAAGTTTGTTGTTGTTTTTTACTCTCATATCCTTGGCAACAAGCCTCCGAGGCATCGTGTTCCCCAATCATCTGATAGTGTTTTGGCAGTCATGATATTTTGCCTGATTAAACTCCACACATGTATACACACACACACACACACACACTCTCACGAACGCTGCCGTTTGACAGGGTGCTAAATGGGGGGGGGGTTACAGGATATTGTTGGACTCATTGCTACAATGTCTGGTTCTCTGGTAAATATCCTACACACACCCTAAAGAGGGAGACCTGCCAGATCCCTGTGCGGACGGGGGGGCCGGTTACCTGCTGGCCTCCGCTCTGTTTGTACTCCAAACTCAGCGGTGGGTGTTTCGGGTCATTTTCACTGACTCAGTCTTAAGCTGTTTGTACTAACTAGCCAACTGATGTTTACTGCCAAACACAGCTGCTTGCTAAGAAGGGCTTTATGGGGTTCAGTGGAAATCCAGCGGCAGAAACCCTGAATTTTATTGCAGATAAAAGCTGATTTGACTTGTTGTGTTCACGTCTGTTCGATCTCCATCTCATTGTCACGTTTTACTCATTTGTGAGGTAAAAAGTAAGAGCAGGCTTACAAGGTCGTGCTATCGTGTTTCCTGCAGCGATACGACTGCAGTCCACGCACACACAGTAGCAAACCAACAATCTATCATCAGACATCGTCTTGAGCCTGTCGTGTGACAAGATTCTTGGAGAAGCGACGACAAAATTGTGAAACTACGCGTGCGATGATATGACACTCACACGCATTCTGAGAGTCCAGAAGAGCCACCAGATTAAACCACCTCATCAAAATGAAAGAGAGTCCACATCCTGGTTTTTATTGTTTCTTCTGTCCCTGTTCTGCTGTGCTGTTCCTGTTTTATTTTGGCATCACTTCCCTTGACTCTCTTTGCTTTACTTCCTGTCTTTATTTGCATCTCCTCTTTTTGTGTGACCACAAGTCAATCTTCGTCAGCCTTCTTCCTATTTTTTTCTCCACCGTCGCCTCCTTCCTCGTATTCCCTCACCGGTTTCTCTACATTATATTTCTGAGGGAGTTTCTTCAGATGTGACACACACACTGGTTACCCTTTAACCATGTGACCCCGGAACGTTGGGTGATCTGATTACCAGCATTGCCTTTTACAAATGTTGATATGTAACCTTTCATTCAAAGCCTTTTTATGGTCTTTTGAATTTACCTGAATTGAATTGCTGCTGATTTTCTGCATTTTGCTCCTGCTGGCTCCATCAGCTGTGACCGTTACCCTTGGAGGGTGGTGCGAGAAGTACATTCTTCCTTTACTTTCATAGGAACAAGAATGATGATGCTCATCCTGACCTCTGACCTCTCGGGCTACTGGATCTTAAACCATCATTTTATCACTTTCAACCAATGTAGGACACAAGAGCTGATCCAAACTTATCACCTCACCCACATCCTGAAAGCATGAATCTGACATATTTCTTGTACTTCCGTAGGCACATCAGCATAATCAGCCTCCGCGCGCAGCCTGTCAGGTGAGAGCAGGTGGGAGAGCCGTGGGTGGCGTTTGCTGGCGAGATGAGATGAAAGCTCAGGACAATGCCATTCTCCATCCTCCCTCCGTTTCCACTGTCTGCTCCTGCGTTGGTGTGAGTTTGCTCTCGGCTCCAAGGGCAAACAAAAAGAGAGACGGTTGTCAAGGTAACACAGGACTCACAGAAACACACAGGTGAAGTGTGTAGTTTGCTGTGAGTACACATGCTCAGGCGTGCGGTGAGTTGTACTTTGCAGCGTGACTGTTTGTAGCCCCGAGCTGAGGACCCTTTCATGACTTCAGCTGATGAACAGGCTTCCAACGCTGGCAGCGTGTCACAAAACGCTGCGTCTTCAGGCTCAGGGCAAGTCTCCTAATTCAACACCGATTTTGGAAATGACGTGTGAGTCAAACCTCCCCCAAAAACCCCTTCCCTCCCGTACACTAGATATAGAGATTATTTGCTAATCCCATCAGATTTTGCTGTATGAGAAAGTTTCTTTCCATTTAAAACTTTTGTCTGCTCCTTTCTAATCAGACCCATGTGGCTTTGATACCATATCATCTTCCTTCCATGTGCCATTTATGTATCGTCTCCCTGAGAGCCCTGACGTCTCTTTAATGACTGGGCGTGACAGAGCTACACATGCTAATGTAGGAAAATTAACGACTGGGTAAAATCAAGAGAGAAATTAAAAACAAATGTCTAATTGGGCATTTAAAAGCCAGAAACACCACACCACAGCAAACAATTTTGAGATGGGGAGCAGAGAGAGGGGTGACATAAATGTCAGGGTTTTAAGATGTGTTAATGTGCACTTTCTGGTACAGAGAATGCATTCATGATGGGATTTTAGGGGTTTCTGTGTGTTTGTGCATGTGAGAGTGTGCGCTAGCGTCACTCTTGGTGTGCATCTGCGTTGTCAGCTCTTTCCAACGTGCTAATTAACTGCGATACGCCGCAAGTATCACTGAATAGATATGTGACGTCTTAAACGCAAACACCTTGCTGAGACAAGCAAGAGATCAGAAGTATCAACTTTCACCGGTAGATTTAATGATCAAAGGAGCATAATTTGAATTTGGATTCTAGCCTGTGATGAATAAAATGTAAATTTGCCAGATGTTAATAAAGAAGAGTGGATTAAGTGAGTAAATATGGAGAAACTAATAAATCCCCGCCCTCTCTGCCCTTTCCTTACAGAGTAAGACGGGAAACGCTGCCTGACCAGACAAAACAGTTAATTAAATTGGGTAACTTTGTATGTAAGCAGGCAGGCGTATCCCTGTACGCCCTCCAAAATCCTAATAAACTCACCCCTGCTCTCCGCCAAGTTTAATTTGCTCGCTCTGCTTGTGTTTCTCAGTGGTCTTGATTAAGTTCTTATCTCACAGTGAGGAACTGAGGAAGGAACCATCATGGCTGACTCAAAGGGTGGGCCACTTGTGAGGTGAGCTGACATGTTTTGGTTTGTTTCCATTAGCTGGGCGCTGTAGAATTTAGCTTATTGTCATTGGCTGTGGGTCCGTATGCAGCATTCATTCATCCTTCTATTGGCCATTAGTGGTGAGTAAAGGGTCTTAAAGCGCGGGGGGGGGGGTGACGTGCATGTGACCTGCTGGATTTGTGTGTATACGTATAATACTTGCATATGCAGAAATATGAAGGAAAAATGAACGTTAAAACCCCTCATTCTACATTAATCTTAATAAGATAGTGAAAGCAGCTGTAATCTATAATTGCAGTCTTCTCAGAGGCTGGTAGTTATAAACTTACTGAGTTTCATTACCAGGCTGGAGCCTATCCCAGCTGACACTGGGCGAGAGGCGGGGTTCACCCTGGACGGGTCGCCAGTCCGTCACAGGGCCATCAGGAGCAATCAGGGGTTCACTAACACTTGGACGTAGTCACCGGGGGAAGTGGGGATCGAACCAGCGACCCTTCAGTTGCTAGACAGCCGCTCTACCACAGAGCCATGCCGCCCCCTTCTCATAGGTTTGTAAAGAAAAAAAAGAAAATAGTTTGACATTCTGACATTTACGTTCACTGTCTGTGTTGCAGGCCTTTTATTGTCTGTCATTGTGTAGCACTTCAGCCATGAGACAGCTGGCTTAGCGTGGCCTAAAGATCCCAAACAAGGACACACTGCTAGCCTGACGGCTGAACATGAACTCTAAAGCTCACTAAATAGTCCAGCGTATAATCCCCCCTAAAAGCACAACTTTACACACTTTTGGGTTGATGTACTGTATTTGTACGGATTAAACAAACAAGATAATATGTTAATTAGTGAGCTTCCCCCTATTAGTAAGTATTTATGCTAAGCTAAGCCAAGGCTAAAGCACCACATCAGAGTGGAACTCTAAATTAAATAGCTTAAACTACAACAGTATAATACCAACTTCTGAATAGGTTCCGTTCTGTATGAACCAGGAGAGAGAACAAACCAAAATTAAGAAATAAAATATGCTGCATGAATGAAATCAGAAGAGACTCGAGCACATAAATTCACTGTGAATAACGGGGAAGGCGAGAAGAATCAGGAAGGTGCTTCTAAATGATGAGATAAAGATGTAATTCCTGAGAGGGGAGGGTGCAAAAGTGAAAAACTGGAGGAGACATGTGACTCTGCAGTGCTGCACGCCTTCCCTTCAGCAGGGGTGGTCCTGCAGCGAGATAACCCCTGCCAGACAGCCGTGGGTGATAGAGATCAGATTGAGATGACAGACTGGAGTGCTGCCTGCCCACACACACACACACACACACACACACACACACACACACGCACGCACGCATGCACGCACGCACACAATGTCATGAGGAGGAAATTTAAAAATGCATTATATACATGCAGCAGGAGAAGGAAATAACCTGCATTCTTTGTCAGTCTTGTCGGGCAGAGAAAAAGATGGAGGAAAAAAAGAAGAAGAGTGCTTTAAGTTCTTTTGATCTCTTAAAGAAATATGTTGAGTTTCCTGAGCTCTCTGCTGAACCCTGGTTTGTCCTTATGGAGGTCCGTGCTTGACAAAAAAGGTAACAACTAAAATGAAGCAGTAGAATTTATTTATCTATTCATTCTTTTGTGAAAAGAGCACTGCAGGTATTTGAATGTGCGTTGTTTTCCTCCAGTACATTCAAAAGTGTTTGTTGTACTTTCTTTTTTCTTTGTTTTTTTAAGACAAATCCCATTCTGTAATGGAAATTTATTGACACCGTTCATGCTTCCAGCGAGGCTAGGCATTCCTCAAGGTTCAATCCTGGATCCCCTCCTTTTTTGTTTTTCCATGCATGTTGTTTATATCTTATATGTTCTGGTCCAAAATTCAGCATTCACTGGCCAAATTTGAAACTTTGAAGCCTCCTTTCCACAGTTGTAATGGATTTAACAGAGAAGTAGGTGACATCTTGAGTCCAGCAGTTACCATCTGACACGAAAGGTATTGGCATTTTTATGTAACGCGGAAATTTTAGGTACAACTTTTAGAAATTGAATGTGGTATTTATACTTCCTCTGCTCCAGCAATGTGAAACACTCATGATAATATGTGTTTAGAGTATTTTTGTGTACCTTAATGCAGGAGTGGAGGGGATCTTCGACTATACGTCATTGTAGCCACAGTCCCAGTTGTCGTTTACTGGTATTATTCTTTTTAAAGAAGTTGTTTGTGTCGTGTCTTACAGCTGTCATATCATGCGTATTTTTGTCAATTATTAAATATTTTGCATCATTTTATATGGAACGTGCTACATAAATAACACTTGAATGATTGACTGATTGCGATTAGAACGGAAAAAAAACGTGAAATCCCGAAGCTAATTTGAAACGTGCCAGCTACGACAGGCAGGGTGACATCTCCTCTCTCATTTGTTTTGACTCATTTCCTGCATCAGAGAAAAACAGCATCGGTGCCCGTGGGGACTCACACATTGAGATGCATTTTGGAAGAGTCGATCATTTCTGACACTCTGCAACCGTTTGCAGTTCCTGTAGAAGCGGTGCTCCAAAATCCCTCTTGGTAACCGTGTTCCAGATGCTCAGATATGACACCTGTGGACTCGATGACATCACTCAGCCGCAGCTCATTGGGTATTCCATTTTCATTAAAGCAAAACGCGTCAAGCCACATTTGCTTGAGATGCATTCAGACACCTAATACGAAACCAAAGCAGCCCTCCATAAATCCATGACAGGTGCCCTTTTTCTGATGATTCATTGCAGCTGTTGGATGTTTTGTCGTTGCATCACTTATTCCGTCATTCCTGATGGAACCTTGTGGTACCTCAGGAATTCCTGAACAGATGATCCTGCTGACAGACTGAAAACATGCTGCTCAGATTGGAATTTACAAGCAGAGGAGAAGCGTATAGACATCCGGAACTTTTTTTCCATTTAACTCTGCCTTTCTGTGGATATCCCTGCAAGCTCGTGTGAGTGCTTCTGTCCCAGAGATCGTTGTCTTTGGGTCCAGACGGCTTCGTCTCAGGTTCTCAGTGTGGCTTCACTAATCTGCTGTAATTATGTCTCGCAGCCAGCTCACTCCCAGTCATACATTGGCTCTCTGTCTCTTGTCTTCTCAGGAGACCAGAGTTGTGGCTGCCTCAGGGTGGCTGGCCATGTAACGGGGCAACTACCCTGCTGAGACACAGCTCAAAGGACTCCCTTCACAGCTTCAGGGTGGAAAAAAAAGACCAAAATGCCTTCGTGACTCACCGTACAGTGAAATGTTTTCAATGCAAGAGTCATTCACTGCACGCATCACACAAATCACACGCATCTGTGACGCATATCTTCCTTGTGTTTTATCAGCCTTCATGCCTCCGGGTGTGCGCTGGTGCAGAAGCTAATTTGGCCCCCAAATCCAGAGTACCTGTCCAAGTTCATGGGAGTTCAGGGGAGAGAAGGCGTACATATGAGACAGATTTATTTCCTTGATAATGTCAGTATTTTAAAAAGTAATTATTAAGATATTTATTCACTTAGTATCATTTATGTAACTCCGATAACGTGACTTTTTACAACATGCCTGATAATCTCAGCTCTGGTTTCCAACTGGACGCACAAATGACTCATAATTCCAGCTACAATAAATCAAGAAGAAACCATGGAAAATATGTGTCTCCATATTCAGGTTCCATTCCAGGTTCCAATCAAGCAGACGTATGAACATATAAGAACACTGGCAGAAGCACCAGACATTTTTCCTTTGCAAATCAAAAAAATTGTGGCCGATCAATGGCGAGACGTTAAATACCCGTGTCTACTGCATGGTCATTTGACCTGGGGCTGAATAAGTCGTTCCTTTTGCAGAAAAATCCCGGGTGTAAGCGGTTGTTCACGGGTTTTCGATGCTGTTGCTCTACTTTCAAGAGCCCTATGTGTTTGTTTGATTCAAACAACACCCACAGGCCCTTTTCCTCCGTAGTTTGCCTCTTTTATTGCGATACAAACTATTACGTTTTATTAAACTAAAGTAAATACAACAGATGTTGCTCCTCTTCCCTCTGGTGGGCTGAGTCGGGAGACTCACGTGATTTACGTCGGACAGGAGAATTTGTCCACAGCCGGGCCACAGCTAAGCAGCTGCTTCGGGTACCACAACCACGAGGACTCGCTAAAGCTCGAAACAGCCCGACACATTTACTCTGAACTGGCGCTTGTTTTTGCTAATGTGATGGTAGTTTATGACAAGAAGAGAGGGCAGAGGAACCCTGCGCTGTTGAGTGTGAAGGTTGGTGTGACGTTTAACCTTCTTTTACACACCAGGTGCCGAAAAACAAGGTAAATGAGTTGATTAGGGAAAGAAACAGCAAGCACAACACAATGGTAAGAATGTTAAATGTAACAAGTGAAGAATGCGTAGTGACAAAACATCTGTTTATCGAAGTAAAGGGAAAAAAAAGGCTTTCTACCACTGTCACGATGAGATGTTTTACACAATGAGGAAAAAAAAGAAATGTCTGTGGATTCCTGCGATGCCTAAAAGTTGCTCACACTCAACCTGCATTGTTTTCATGCAGCACCGCTGAGAGTCACTTCCTCCACCATAATCATGAGTCACGCTTAGATTTCGGTTCGCCACAAAAACAAACGTCTTTTTTTTTTTTTTTTTTGCAGAGTGAATTTAAAACTGGAAAACCAAGAAACAATACCACGAGGACAAAACGGCGAATCTGTAATCACCCTGTGAAATGGGAAGTACACATTTTCAGGGCAGTTTGCCTAAAACAAAAACACCCTCAAATAAACACCAAAACCCCTCATCATTGTCACGGTGGTTGTCATGGAGACGGATCAGTTGCGGCGTAACACACGAATGGCCTCTTTTTTCACTTTGTGTCTAGTGCGTTACATTTGTGTTGAAATTTCTTGCACTTACCAGGACGCCTGAAGGCTTGTAAATAACTCCTGATATGCGTCTTGTAAAGTCCGTTACGTGGGTATATTTTTAAAACTGCATGTTTCTGTTGTGTTTGGTCTTTTTTTTGGTTACCCTTTAACATCCATCCCGGTTACCAAGGCAGCAGATCATGGGAATTAATTTGATGAGCAAAAAAGAAGAAAGGTACGTAATCAATCACAATACTTAAACATTTTGATTTGGTCGTGGTTGCATCCGTCATGTGGCAACATGAAAGAGTTTTCATATCAGTTTGTAGCTGTCAATCACCTGAAACACTCCGTCTCCTCCAATAATCCCTCAAACATGCAACCATGTAAGCTCTGCTGTCTTATTTCTCTGTGGAAGTTATTAAAAATACATTTTCAAAGAAAGCAGGGGAGGATTTGTGTTCAGGAGGAGGTTTATAGTAGCAATGTGGCATAAACATGCACATGAAAAGCCATATTTTATATGACAGAATGGGAGCAGCAGAGGGAGATGCACAACTTTGTGAAGGTAAACAATCTAAAAATAATTAACTCAATTAGATCTAGCATTTAGCTGTCCCGACCGCACCTTTCAGAACTCATGTGCTTGACTTCCCAGGGAACACAACTATAATGAAGCGCTCCTCATAATTGTGGCTGCCGCTCATTTATATTGCAGTGATGTACGTTGAAGTGAACTCTGTTTAACCTCGTGACGGCGTTCATTTATTCAGAAGGAAGGTTAGCCTCACAGGACAAACCTGTTCCTCTTCAATGAAACTTTGACCTGAATGTGTGTGTGTGTGTGTGTGTGTGTGTGTGTGTGTGTGTGTGTGTGTGTGTGAACTCCTTTGAGCTCATTAAACTGTTAATATCGCTGCCTTCCTCTTCACAAAACCTCCCAAGATATTGCATGCACAATGGCTGAAACACACAGTCATGAACACACACACACAGTCATGAACACACACACACACACACACGCACAGGCACACTCAGTTACACACATACGCATACAAAGCCTCGTAAAGCTTTTCTGACTAAATGCGTGCCTGGCTGCTTGCTTAAACACACACTCACACACCAACGCACACACACACGGCTGCAGCACAGCGCTCTTATTTAAACTGATGTGAGTGCTGTCACGACATCCGACTAGTCCTATTTGTTCCACAGAAGCCTTGGCGTGAGAGAGCAGGGTCACCCCACTGGCTCTCATGCAAATCCATTCAGGACACACACACACACACACACACACATACACACATACACACACTTAATAGTGCTGCACATAAGCAAAAAGACAGAGAGACAGGCAAGCAGACAGCCAGTTGAGTAGAGGGAGACGAGTGGACATGAAAACCTGCAGATAAGCAGGATAAGAAAGAAGCTGATTAATAAGTTGTACTGACTGATGGATAGGGTCAGATAAGCAGATATCTCAGATAAGTAGCAGGTGGGAAAGGTCACATTTGGATCCACGGGGGAAATGGAAGTAAACCAATGAAGCAAAAATGATTTCTTCTTGATTTGCTGTTACTGGAGTTCCGATCCTTGTGTGCATCCAAACCTACAATATTCAGTTCAGGTCTTGATGCTGCTGAGTTGGTCAGATCAGCGTGTTACTAAGCCGGTTTCTACGTATGGGTTTTTTTCTGGCTAAATCAGTGAATCATGATAAAAACAGAGTTTCCACAAATTTCTACGTCATCTTTAGTTGTAATCATCTCTGCTCGCAGCAAATCAACCACCGCTTCCAACGTCGCTCGATCGAGACGTCGCATTCCGGAGGGACAACAACGTGGTCGTCGCATGGATTCATGTATTTTCCTCGGTCACAACTAACCAGCCATGACCTTCCTTGACTGCTGATTACCCCGCGTTCAAAATTTCATCATTTCTGACATCCAGGCGCAAACATTAGATTGAGCCTGTCATTCATGTTTTAGCCTCGACGCTCAGTTATGCTGGAAACGTCCATTTTAATGGCTAACGACTCTTTTACCTGTAACCCTTTACAGAATGCAGGAGGTTCTTTCTTCTGTCCTCGTTGGCCTTCAACGTGAACACGATGTAAAAACTAACTTCATTTATAATGTTATTCGTAATTCATACATATCCTGATAAGGTTTATGACGAATCAAGCTTATGGAACCTTGTGTCTGTTACAGAGCAGAGTGTTTTGACGCTCCAGTTTCTAGTCATGTTGGGTGTTATATCATATTCGGGACTCTTTCTATTTTGGTTATCACACGTAACTTCTACCACCACTCCGAGGACTTCACAAGCCGGTGATACATTTCCTAGCGTGTGGAAATGAACAAATCAGTTTCATAATTGTTTTCATGAGTCAGATTGTGGGTTTGTGACGAAAACGCTCAAAATGGAAACCAGAAAACGATCGGTACAGGGAGAGCCTACACACGCTGACGCAACGCCGGACACTAAAATCACACTTAGTGCAGTGTGTAGCAGAGGAGGACCATTTGGTGTTGCTGAAGAAATAGCAAGGAGAGCTGCTCCCGTCAGAGGAGCATGGAGTGGGCCGGGAATTTGGAGGATTTGGAGTGTAGAGAAGATTATGTCATCATGTCCAAAAACAGAAAAGACACTTTCATTCTCCAGTGGATGTTGGTGAGATCCGGTCTGCCTCATGATTGTCAGCCCTGTGAACGGTTCTTCTGTGTTTGGATTCTGGTGAATTCAACCTGTTTGGTTGCCTGATGGCTTTGTCCCACAGAGTCGCCATAGCCCAAATATGTCACGCTTGACGACATCAGGAATTTCATGCCAAAAAAAAAAAGGGTCACATTCACATTCCCTGGCCCTCTTAAATCCATGCACACACTCTTCCCCTCCCCCTTCTTCTGCTCTCCTTCCTCCCTCTCTCACTCTCTCTCTCTCTCTCACACACACACACACACACAAGCAAGCACACACACTCAGCATGCTTCGTTATACACTTGCCCACACAGCATAGCGTGCCGGAAACAGACTCAATAGATGCCAAGCTCCCGGTCCCTGCAGGCTCAGTGCCCCTAAAACACTGGACGCACCTTCCTAAATTAGGTTAATTTGCTTCAGCCATAGAGCCGGCGCCAAATACCATCTAGATGTGTTCCTCAAAGATTCCAGTCTTATAGTCCCAGTATTTCTATGACCACATCTTTTATTTTCAAATATTTACTTCTTGCAATACATAACAGGTGACAATGTTTCTGAAGAAAAGGACACTGAGGAATATGACTGCTGGGGTCGCAGCAAAATGAAAGTGAAAAATAATTTAATTCGTATTTGGTGGGAGGATGCAAGGGGACGTTTAGGCGTCTGTAGTGTTATGACTAAGATTGAATGTAATGTGTTCTTGTTTTGGGAATTAGACACAAACAAGCAAATAGAAAATATGGAATGGAAAAAGGAACTGAACAACTATGATACAATGATCTTGTTCTCTATTACGGCTGCAAATTTCATCAAACTGAATCAAAATGGCAACATGTCCTCTGCCATTCCCAGAACTGTAGGAAGGTGCAATATGTGATGAAGACTAATTGTGTGTCTAAATACCACTCGAAAGTTAAACATTGTGGAGCTGCAGAGATCCGGTCGTATTCTGCAGAAATGAGGAGAACCTCGTTGTTTGATTGAGATTCTCCCCAAAATGAAGCCATTCAAATGGGGTTTTCCATGAAAACGAGAACGATGATGTCAAAATTAATATTCCCTCGAATAATTCTGCAATATCCGCCAAAATCATCACAATTACAGTCCTTTTTGACTCCAAAATCCTGCAGCTCTGCTGTCTGTGCAGTGTTCCATTAAAAATGCTGGGACTCCTTCCTCTTGTGCCCTTGCCATCAGGCCATTTGAGGATATGACACAGTTTCAGAGAGAGACGGGGGTTCAGATAGGTCCTGTCTTCCCTTTACCCTCTTTGGCACAGCAGGGTGTGAGGTCTGATTGTTGTCTTTGCCTGAGTACAGCATTTTCCCTTTCTGTCACGTTCACCAATTTCTTTCTGCTGTGAGGGAGATAAACAAGCACGAAAGGTAGGCTAGACTTGAGTGGGCGAGTGCAATTTGCATCACAGCGACTTGGTCTGCACGATTCATTGACGGGTCCAGAAATAGAACAACATGCATCCCTAATGAAATCATACCAAACCTTCTCTCTCTCTCTCTCTCTTTCTCTCTCTGGCTCTCTGACGTGAACCCAGATTAAACACAGGTTTGGTTTGCTCAGCCACAGACACTTGGGGAGCAATGGAACCACAGAAACAGGCAACAAAAAAAAAAAAAGTCTGTCAGAGGGTGTTTATAATTCATCTAATAGCATGAAATGATTGGTCCTGTAAAAAGCCCCCGCAGGAATGTCTGGCCGTAATTTCGCATTACTTCTGAGGCGATGCATCAGATGCACACAACCCAAACAGAGCGTGTGTGACCTACACATGCAAGAGCTCCACTAATGTGACTTGGAGGCCAATATACATAAGAGATTTTCATTTTTTTTTCCTTCCCCTACAAAATAAATCTGAATGTAAAGCCACAGCACTTATTCACATTTCCTGTTAGCAGTAGTTCATGGCTCCATTACTTTATCCTGGTACTTGGTCTCCTCAAGCACAATTTTATGATATTTTTTATATTGTTCTGTTTAGTTTAATATTGTGGAATGAGTTGTTTTTTTTTTTTTTTTTTTTTTAGAAGTACACAAATACAGACATGCCTATGAATATCCCCAGAACTTAAAACCATATAAGTAAATTCATAAATATGTATGTATATAGCTCTTGGATTTATTGCATGTTTTTTAGTTGTTGTTATTTTTCAGGGTATCTTGATATAGATTTATGTATTTCGTCTGGGGAGCCTGTGGTAATTAACGGCTGCGACTGATAACAAATTACACCTGTGTCACATACCTGAACATGTGACCAGAAGGCTCACACCTGTGTGTATCAGTGCTCTTTAAAATCAGTATAAATGTTTGTCTGACAAACACCCAATGATGACGCTCTGCTGAAGCCTTGCAGCTGAGTACCTGCTATTTTTACTGGACTTGTCTGTATTTTGCTGTCAGTGCAAGCACCTTAACAGATCCTTGAGTGTTTTTATTAACTCTCTTACACTGGATTGGTCTGTCAGATTGAAATTAGCCTTCTGCTAAGTCTGGCGTGTCTACACGGATGTGGAAACTGAAATATTCATTAATACCCCTTTTTAAATGACACTTTTAACTTCAAGATAACTATTGATAGCTTCTGTCTAGAGAAAAATGCTCAAATTAATGAATTAATGCTTCAGCAAAAATATCTGGTACATTTTCTTGTCTGAAATTAATCAAATAACTAAATCAAAGAACGAAATCAAATTATGTATCAACACATCGATTTAGGCGCAAGATCGTTCACTATAAAGGTTTCTGAGTTTTAATGCTTTTATTTTTACAGGACACCGTACTTCCTGTGTGCAGCGTAGCTACGTGCTGAAGCTACGTCGTAGCCATAGCAACAGTCTGAGCGTGGCTCTTCTTAGGACGAGGTTATGGAAATATCGAGTGTTTTGTTTTGTTTTTTAATCTGTAGCTGCTCGATTTAAACTATGGGTAGGTACATGTTCTTTCTGCTTACTACTACTATACTGTAGATTTACTGGTTACTACTACTATAGAATATACTTACTAGTTACAGTACATTTACTGGTTACAGTATTTATTGGTTACTACTACTATACAGTAGATTTACTAGTTACAGTAGATTCACTGGTTACGGTAGATTTACTGGTTACTACTACTATACAGTAAATTTACTAGTTACAGTAGATTCACTGGTTACGGTAGATTTACTGGTTACTACTACTATACAGTAAATTTACTAGTTACAGTAGATTTACTGGTTACAGTATTTACTGGTTACTACTACTATACAGTAGATTTACTAGTTACAGTAGATTCACTGAATTCAGTAGATTTACTGGTTTCTACTACTATAGAGTATATTTACTGGTTACAGTAGAGTTACTGGTTTCTACTACTGTAGATTATATTTACTGGTTACAGTAAATTTACTGGTTTCTACTACTGTAGAGTGGATTTACTAGTTACAGTAGAGTTACTGGTTTCTACTACTATAGAGTATATTTACTAGTTACAGTAGAGTTACTGGTTTCTACTTCTATAGAGTATATTAACTGTTTACAGTAGACTTACTGGTTTCTACTACTATAGAGTATATTTACTAGTTACAGTAGAGTTACTGGTTTCTACTACTATAGAGTATATTTTAGGGATTAGGTTGCTGATACTCTTCTTGATGCTGTCTGTATGAAAACATGTTTACATGCTATTTACACACGTGAACTTTGTCATTGGTAAACTGTTGTCATGCATTTCCTAAACATTTATTTTGATAAAGAAATCAGTCAGTGATGCATTTCCATCCATTGTTCCTTCAACATAAACAGCAGATGAGCACAAACTGGACTGGTGAGTGAGGGTCATCATGTCTGCCGCTGTCCCACCGATGACGTTTTCATCCTCATGTGCTTATATTGTGTCACTATAGCCTGATTTTTCACCATCAAGCAGAGGTATGGAATTTCCTGCCTCAGTTCTGACGTTAAATCTAAAAAAACAAAACATTACAGAGGGAAAAAAATGAAGTTGTTTTTAACTTTTTCAGTCTTTTGTAGCTTCAGTTGTATTGTTTTTATTGGCTTTTTCTGTATTGCTTTTATGTTTTTATTGTCACTGATTTATTGTTTTTATGGTCTTTTGATGTTTTATTCCTGTGCTGCACTTTATGAAGTTTATTTCTGTGACGGGAGCTTTTCTGACAATTACTTGGGGGGGGGGGGGCAACATCAAATAATAAATCAATAAGTTGATCACTCATCAGTACAGAAGTGATTGCAGCCTCACTGCTTCAAACAATTCCAGCTCCATCAGCGATCTCCAGCACAGTTCCTCTTGTTCCCAGGTGCTGGTTTCTGTTTTCTGCATTTCATCTTTGTCCTCAAACCCTGATCTATAGTGTCCCTCCAGAGTGTGTGTGTGTGTGTGTGTGTGTGTGTGTGTGTGGTTTCCCCTCACGATATAGGCATTCTTCCATGCAGAATAGATGAGTTTATAAACAGCTTGCCTCTCTCACATTAGACTGATTAATAGTTCAATCAGGGCTAAAACGGACAAAATGTCACAGGGGAACAGTTGTCATGCAAAACCAGCCCTTTTCTCTGTGTCCGTCGAACAGGATAGGCCTGCTTAGTGCTGTCACTGGGCGTTACTAATTCATCTGTGTTGTGTGAGCTTGTGGTTGAGGATCTCTGCTGTGTTTTAAATGCAGAGCCTGGAGACAGTAGGGGGGCAATCAGGCTATTAGCGTGTGTGAGCATGAAGCTGCTCTTTGGGCAACAGGGTTTGTGTGTCTGCACTTGTGAGTGTGTGAGTGCCTAACAGACAGAAGGGATTGCACATACTTGTTTACATGCAACCGCTGAAGTGTTTCAATATGTGTAAACCTGCACGTCTTTGCATGAGTTCTTAGATTGGAGTTGTGTGATCCTTCCCTGCGTGTCTTTCACTCTATTTCCCTCTGATGGTCCACCAGGGCATTTAATGTCTGGCATGCAGCCGTGCACAGGGTACCATCTGATGGGAGTGACCGCTGGCCCCAAGTTAGCCAGAGGTATTTAATCTGAGGTCAAGTGTTGGGTTGGCGTGATGCTTTCCCTTCTCTAATGGCGAGCTGATAGATAAATGCCCTGAAAGCGTGCGCAGCCACACTGACAGCTGGGTTAGGCCTGCATTACTCTTCAGCCATCCTCTGCCACACAAAACATGTTTGTCTTTATCATTCAAAACTACTAAACACTGAAACGTTAATCCTTATTTTAAATCAGCTACAGCATGCAATTATTTTGAGGACCATGCTGGAATCAGGTTTTGTTAAAGCTAGTGGAAGACAGGCTAATGTATGGTTGTACAGTCCAAGAAAAAAATACCCTCTGCTGTGAAATACCATAATCTGAATCTAATCTATAGTCTATAAGCTAAATGCCATAAGCTTGGCTGATTAATCTATTGAATGGAGTGTACCTCAAATGGGTTTAATATGGTGCACATCACGCCAGGGGATTTAGCCTTACATTAACCTCCAAGGCTAAGAGCTATTAATCAGTTTAAAAGAAACACCCACCTTTGTCTGGAAAAGTTTACGTGATTGTTTCTGGTGAATAATGTGGAGGGCAAAGCGTCTCAGGACAGTTTGA
Source organism: Aulostomus chinensis (assembly GCF_037954235.1). Taxonomy (NCBI): domain Eukaryota; kingdom Metazoa; phylum Chordata; class Actinopteri; order Syngnathiformes; family Aulostomidae; genus Aulostomus; species Aulostomus chinensis. The sequence continues at coordinate 2,743,138 of NC_141329.1, forward strand.
TCCTTATATTTTGTTGTCTTTGCAATATTTTTCACAAGAATATGGATGAAACCAGTTTTAATGTTTGTACAATATTTTCTGGCTGTATGAAGTGTTCCTATACATCAGAACATACTGTACCACTACGCTGAAAGTCTCCAAAGCAATTCAGTATTAAAAGAGTTTGTGTTTTTTTTTTTTTTCAAGTTTGCTAATTCAGACAGAAATTATTTGAGAAACACTGGGAACTATTAAATAGCCATTACCTTTTAGATGGGCTATTGAATTAAGAGTTTTAGCATCTCTGGGCAGTAGCATAAGCTAACTAGTGTTAGCAGAAGCTCACAACTGCTGGTTCCAAAATGTGGTTTGTCACTGTTCACTTCTCATCAGAAAAATATGTAGCTGAGAACAGCTTCAGCTAAATTCAGCTTTATAACATATATATTTTACGTATGATATTTATGTTTTGTATTTATAAAATGGAATAAACTGCATCTGCAAGGAGTGACTTCAGCGCCACAACAAGCCCCGCCTCCTTTTTGTGTGTGTGTGGGCTTACGTGTTCAACATGAGGTTTAATTTCTGTAACAGCCTCACAATTCGCCAGAGGGGGGCGAGGGAGCCAGATTTTCCACCAGCTAACATATTTCCTTGTTTTAGGCCCCAAAAAGGACCCTGTTGTCACCTCTACGATGTGTTTTTTTGTTATCTGTATGCGATGCCTGTTGTGAACCTCAAGGTATAATGTTATTTATTTATAACTAAATGAAAAGAATGATTCACCACTAATAAAACTGCTTAACATATCGTATAAGACTTCCAGTATAGGTAATTCTGCTGCTCTGCTTGTTCCCAGGAGACGACAAGAGCTCTGTGGAGGCGCAGCGGGAGGAGGAGGAGGAGGAGGAGGAGGAGATGAAGATGGCTCTCAACTGTCCTCCCATCTACCCACTACCTGACGAAATAAAAAAGGTAGGATGGAATTCAAAAAGCTTGTTCGTACCTTGAATTTGAGGTGGTGTGCGGCCGCGGACCGTCTCAGAGGAGCTAATTTGAAGTAGTTTTCCAGCACACACACTCATGCAGTCCAATCAACGGGTTCATGAAAGAACATATTGACACAGCATATGCTGCTAATAAATGGGATGTTTTCTACATACGTCCAAGAGATACAAACATGCTGTAAACATTAGTTACATGCTGATGAGCATCTCAACACTCTACTCTTTCCATATGCTGCAGTAATCCATATGATATGAATATGAAATGGGACAAGGCCTCCTGCTTTCCTCCTCCATCTGTTTTAAGATAAAGCAGACAGGAAGTAACATGGCTATGATGGTGTGTTGCTTTACAGGCTTTTCAATGTCAGGTGGCAGTTACATATTCCCAGATGATGCGCCATATGCTTTGAATATGATTTAGCAGGGACATCACTCGTTTTTCTCCCTTTCACAGAAACAACACCACCTACTACACAGACTTCTTTTTGCCTTTAAGTGTACTTTTATGCATCTTTTAAAGTAATGTGTGTATTTGGGAAAGGGCGACATTAATAAAACAACACATATCGAGCTACAAATGCGTATGCGGACAGTACTTTTACTTCAAACATTACTGTATTTTCTGCAGTTTTATTGATTTCTTTTACTTTTACTAAAAACTTAACCAAGTAGAAAACCGCTTTATCAAAAATAATAACCTGCAAAGAACCTAGAAATTGCAGTTGTAGGCCTCTGCGATGGATGCTTGGCACGGTGGCCTTGACCTTTTTGAAAACCAAAATCTTTTTGAAAAAAATCTTTTTGAAAAAAAATTAAAAACAGTGACCTTTGACCTTTTAATCAGAATGTGTTTATTACGTCATCCTTAAGTCCTGGTGGACATTTGTGCCCTTTGTAACCTTTGACCCCAAAAATTTGACTAGTTTATCCGTGGGTGCTAGTTGACATTTATTTCAGATTTGAACAAAGTACCTGTGATATTGCATCAACAAAAATGGGTGGGTCGTATGTACGTGTCGACGTGTGGATGCAACCACAACCTGAAAACACAACGCCTCTGACCTCCAGCTGCCGCCAGACCTGAGGTCACCAGGAGCGTTTGTTCCATAACTCAAGACAAACTAAGCCAAACTCACTGTCGAAGTAAAACAAACCCAGACATTATTTGCTATGCAAAACACATCTGCCCCCAAATGTAATGGGTTCTTCCCTTTGTACAAATCAGCCTCATAGTTTTTCCTGCTAACAGACAAACAAAACCATGAAAACATTATGTCCTTGGCGGAGGTAATAATAATAATCGTCACCTCCTCAAAAATGCCAAACAGAGCAGCTGGCTGGTAATGAGATTGAACTTGGTGGCTGAGAAACTACAAGCAAATGTTCCCTTTTCATTCTCCCCTGCTGAAAGAAACAGAGTGCCTTCTGTCCGTGTTATCGGGGGTTGATTTTTATACAAAAAAACATCCCAAATGCTGTTAACATATGTTTAGGCTGACTGTATTCCTGCTCATATGGTCTTGCTAAAAGCTGAGCCCCCTTTAATGGATCTATGCTGTTTATCTCTGTGCCCTGCTGTCTTTTCCTGTCCCTGTTTGTCCCCCCAAAGGTCTCCAACCAACACTACACGCAGTCCATTCTCCCATCCATTTGTCTGTCTGCCAACAGTGTCAAATAGCGATCCATTTTATTTATTGATTCCTATAGTGGACATCCCTTTCTCCACTGTGTGTGTGTGTGTGTGTGTGTGTGTGTGTGTGTGTGTGTAGTCTGTTCTGTTTATGACATGTGATAACCACACAGAGCCGAAAAAACAAAGAGGGACGTTACCAAAGAATGAACGAGGGAGCGAGAGACTGACATTTTGCTCGTCTGGTTCTCTCCCAGGATCGACCATCTTCTCTCCCTCCCTTCCTCTGTCTGTCGTCACTCAGACTCCAATAAGTCTGTGAAATAGAGGATGTTCTGGGCTCAGACCCCCGCTGAGAACACTTCAGTTACATTTATAGGGGGAGGCTTAGGTGGCTGGGGGCAAGCAGCGAACAAAAAACAACAGAGGCTGTGTGCGATGTGAGCGCAGAGCTGTGGGCAGCGCCATGTGTGCTGGTCGGTGTGGGAGGCAAAGAGGAGGTGGTGTACTAACAAGCCCATTTAAGTGCTGTTAATCCTGGTGTGCTGAGAGAGGACTGGCACTGGCACTGGATTTAATGGTGGGCTGCTGAGATGGAGAGCATACACGCACGCACGCACGCACGCACGCACATACGCACGCACGCACACAGAGGTTTGTGCAGCTATCCTTGTTAGACATTAGGGGTCAGTCAATTACAGGATTCTATTTTAAGTATTTTCTACATTTTGCAATTGTCTTTTTTGTTTTACTTGTTGATAAATTAGGTTACTTCTGAAATGCACCATTTTATTGATTCCATGTCTCTAGTAACAGCCTGTCAACACTGAGGGCTGTATTCTGTCTCTCTCTATGGGTTTTTCAAGTGATCACATGTTGTGTCGTAATATTGCTGATAACAGTTGTATGCCTCCATTCTTGCATGGATCTGTACATGTTTCTACTTGGATAGAGACATCAGTTGATTAGACAGGAGGTCCTTGACAGGAGCCACTTGGCTGAGACCACCTCACCCGGTCACAGGGATCAGGCCTCAGTGCATCCACCTGTGCTCACACCTGTAGTCAGAGCTGTTCACTTGGGATGGGGTCACTCAGGATGCATCTTGCTGTCAGGTCTGAACAGGGCCTCAGGCTCAAGTTGATCTACATTTGGCCCGCAGAGATTGTGTAAAATTTCACAGTTGAATGGTCACTAATGTCCATTTTGAGTGTTTCGCTATAGTTCAGATTCAGCAAGCTGTTTTATGTATTTGTTCATGTTGATATTCCCTTTGATGCTCCAGAGATAGTTCAGTCTTCTACATTGCTGATTGTGAAACAAACAGCAGAATATGTGGGTCATAGAATGTGCACCCTAACATATGTGTTTGGCTAACACAGGACCCTTGCTGAGCAAAAACGGGGCTGCAGTGCACTCCAGCAATGGCATCAGCCTCTGTGTATTACCACCTCCAAAACTCAAATCAAGGTGATCTCACTGCTTCCTGACTTGGCAGGATTTTCTCAGAGTTGTCAAAGTGGCTCTTAAACGTAGACGTGTTCCCTGCCTCCTAGCACAGTGTTCTGGTCCAAATGTAGCTGAGGGATTAGTTGTTTTCAGTACAGCTCAGAGCACGGTACACCACAGCCTGTTTGACGCTGCAGCTGAGCACCTCTTGTTCTCTGTGAGGTGCTGATACTACCTATTCACATCTCAAGTGTCACAGTCTGAGTGCAGCTCAAACACACAGTGTAACAGGACAAGACGTTCGCCTCCTCGAGAGTGGGAAGCACGGGGAGAAAGAGATGGAGAGAGAAAAGAGGGACTATACTCCCTGCTAACTTCTCAAATGTTGTGGTTTGTGAAAAGCTGGGAAACACAATGTCATGGGACAAGACGTTCACTTTAGAGATAATTAGAGAACCAGCGGAGAGCAAAAGAGGGAGAGAATAGCAGCGTCTCACTGTATGTAGAGGTGTGAGTGAATGATTTTTCTCCTCCGTGTTTTATGACAGAAGACCAGAAACGATAGATCTATCGATAGATAGATCGATAGATAGATCTATTGATAGATCGATAGATAGATAGGTAGAAGTGCATACGTCATCACGTACATGTAGTGATGGGAATCCAGACAAGAACTGGAATTGTTAGTTTTTAACTGAGTGAATAGAGACCACGTGTCTCAGAGCTTATCGCCTTCTATCCAAAGTATCCCAACCTTGTTGGGACTCTGACATAATAGAACAGTTGAGCTGGTAGGGCTACTCTTTTACACACTGACAACTGATCAGGAGTCAGAACAAAGACCAGAATTGATAATGGTATCTATATAACCGTATCAGTTCGGTGTGTGTTTGTGTGCTTCGTCTCTCCCAGTTTATTCCCACCGTTTGTTTCTCTCTGTTTGCTCTCATAGCAGCGGACACACACACATTACCAATACAACAGAACAATTTGCATGACAAAGTTTCTCCTCCAAACTGGCTGTGTTTACCTTCCCACTTCCATCCACAGTGCTACACACACACACACACACACACACACACACACACACACACATACACACACACACACACACACACATTTGCACTCAGCACGCCATGGCATGCATTCACTACCTCTAGTTTCATACATTATTGAGGAGGTGCTGAGCTTTGTTAGCTATTGCATTCACATTATATTGTGTTCCTGCCTGAGGCGACCATCCCTACACCTCTGCAACATGGCACCTTCCCTCTGTCTCTCCCTCTCTGTCTTCTTTGAATAGATCCCGTCTGTGTGTAGCTCTGCATGGACATGAGAGCAGAGAAGCTGGATGTCACCCAGGGGACTTCGGTAGTGTCTGGTGTGGCTACCTGGATGTTGCTCCTCAAGCTTCAGTTGTGTTGCCATTACCATGGTTTCATGTTTAGCCTGCATCGCTACTTTTACTCTTCAGGTTCCTCTCTATCTCCACTGGTCACATTTCTCGCCACAAATTCAATGCCAGTTAGGTGGAACTTAATTGTCCCTGCAGCTAAATTTGGCTGAGACACAGTGCATGGTTGCTTCATAAAAACATGATAAGAACATGAAAACATACACGGAACAAACATGGGAATGTCGTCAACAACGTGGCACTTAAGCCTGTGGATTAAAGTGTTTGTGTGCTTACATATTGTGGCAGTTTGCCTTATTGCATTATTATTGAATTAGTGGAATCATGTTTGTACTTATAGTCCTTCAAATTTGAATTGTGCAGATGGGGATGATGGCTGATGACCTCGTAACCTCTGTAGCATGCATCCATCTGCCGTCCTCCTTTGTAAGCCACCAAGACCTGCGCACAGCAGCAATTGGACGGCTGGGTACAAATGCACAATGATGCACAATCTTTGCGTTTAGACCACACCGTGACAAATTTTGGGCAGTGCCCAGACCCTCGCTCACAGGACGGGAGGCAATATTGATGTCACTGAGACCATGTGGACCCTGGCAGACACAGAGAGCATGAGCTCACCTTCATCAGAATCCAAACTGAGTCCAAATCATCCCAATGTACTTTCTTTGTACGATTCACCACTAAGTAAAACAATTAATTATAATTTTTTTGGTCTTTTTTAGCTGATATTATGGAGGGAAATGTATTGAGGCACTAACTCATTGGATGAACAAAGTAATATTTACAACATTAGCAAAGGAAAGAACATGTTGTCCTCTGTAAGACAGTGCCAGTGTGTTGGATAGGACACCTCACAGTTGTTGTGGGAGTTACACACTGACATGCTCTTGTCACCAGACAAGGTTTGTTGGCTCCAGAACTCTTTCTTTCTCTTCTACTCAAATCTTACACTCCAGCGTTGAGTGCAGCTTTAGATTCTAAAAACATCCTCAGCTCCCTTTCTGTGCCCTTCTCTGTGGATCTGCTTCAATGTAAAGACACTCTCATGTCTGTCGTGCCTGACTGTCGACTGTCCGACCAAGGGCTCTCAACCACTCCATTCATTTTTAATGGCAAAGTCTTCCAGAGGAGAGGAGGAGGGAACAGTCACACATCCCTGTGAGCTACACACCTCATTTTCTCCCCTTATGTCTTATTGTCTTTCTCTCTCATTCCTTTAGTTCTCCTCTCCTTGAATAATGGATTGTTTAGAACCGGGCTCACTCCTCCACGACCAGCCCTCTGCAGGTCACTGGATAATAGAACCACATGTGTTGTCTGTTCGCTCTAATCAGTGAGTCTCAGACTTGTTCCCTTCCTCCTTCTCCTTCTTCATCATTCTCCTCCTTCCTCCTCCTCCACGGATTTTCCTTTTCCACCCTCACCTTTCCTGCCCTTTGCCAGTCTGTTCTCTAAAATCTGGAGGAAGAGAGGGAGATTAAGAGAGAGAGAGGAGGGAGGGGGTCATCAGGTGAATGCTGATCTGCAGTAATGACTGAGAGACTGGGGGGGGGATTATTGTGCAATATTGTCACGGGTGTTGTCTGGAGCCTCGTAAGTGACAATATTGCATGATAATCCACAGGTCATTACAAAGTCACTGTTGCCGTTATGAAGCAGTTGCCATGCCAGCCGCTCTGGTGGTGGAGATGCATAAATCAGGTGTTCAGACACTGTTACACATGCACAAAAAACCCCTGCAAACGTTTTGAAGCAGCATCTGTAGGAGCTATTTCCTGTTTTTGTTGACTTCAAGACAACGCAGTTACAACGACATAATCAGGCGTCTATTATTAATAAAAGAAAACACCGGGGTGACTCGAGGACGCCGCAGAGAAGAAGTTGTTTTCAACTTCTTGAAAGCTTTAGATACATTTGATATTATGAATGTAATGATGCATCATGGATTTGATTGATTTTCGTCAGTCTTCCAACACTCCACACGCTGTCATGAATGAATGAGTCTGTTGGAGAGGCATGCTAGTATCTACAGTACTGTGGGGAATTAAGCCAGCGTTTCACGCTCTTTCTCTGAGCATGAGAAATGTCAGGATACTGGTGTATAACACAGCCACTTCTTATGGTTCGAACAAGGGTTCCGAAAAAGAACTTGGTGTCTGACCTTTTTGAAGTAGAAGTCTATACAGATTTTAGCAGGTACAAAAATGATGAAATCCGTTCACGGGCAAATTTTTTTTTCCTCCACTGGTTGAGTATTTCAAATGTTGAAGTGAAGTGAGTGACAAAGCTGCATGCAGAATTTTTATTGTCCAAAATGACATCAGTGCTGATAAAATAATGTTCTGTTAAAAAAAAAATGAAGCTTAAATATTGGCAACCGATATTATCGGCCAAACCAAGACCTCAGCCAGGCTCCACTGCTCCCAGTCATTTTACTTTTTGGTCCTGGCATTTTTTGCTGTTGCAAGTCTCTCTTGCAAAACTGTGAAATTAATGGATGAGGACAGTAAATATGACTCGAAAAGTTGGCCTCTGGTCATCTTTGTACTTAAAGACAGACTGAATTAATGAGGGCTTTTGGATGATTACTAAGTTAAGGTTCTTCCTGATTCTTCCACTCATTCCTACATGTCTGAAACTTTCTTGCCTAATGTACTTTGACTCATCACAGAGTTAAACACTGCAGGTGACAGCATTTGTTTTCGCTTGTTCGAGAACTCAAGCTAAATGAGGGTTGCGTTTGGCCATGCTTCACTGGCTGCCATTGAGTCAGACATAATGATGTCTAATTCCACCTGGTTGAAACTGCAAATGAAGAAGACAAAAGTAGGATCGGTTTATGAGGGTAGGAGTTCATGCTCAAATTGGACAGTGACAGAAAATTAGAACATGCACAGGAAGACAGGCACGCACAGACAGTTAAGCCAGTGTTACCTCCTCTGGCCTCTCCCGGCTTACTGTGCCGTGCCATGCCGTGCCGAGCTGTGTGTGTTGATGCGTGGTCTAGTGGGGCTAACGGAAGCACATGTGTTGTCTGTTAACTCTGATTAATGTTACAGACAGTACTCCCCCTTCTCTCTCTGGCTCTTTTCACTGGCTGCCCTGCTGTCCTGCCTTCACCTTTGCATGTCTGCATTCCGTCTGCGTTTCAAAGCTGAACCCTGAGAACTGGAGAGAGTCCTCATTAAAGTTTCATGAAGCACTATTCTAATTTTTATGATATAGTATATATGGTAGTACCTTTTATTGTAACGTGACAAATGTGGGTTGAAATCACCTGCAGGGTTCAGTGCAGTTCAGATCGTGGCGTTTACAGTGAATGCAGATTCGATCATCAGTTGCACTATTTTTTTCGACAAAACTTATGATGGCCAATCAAGCCTCCTTTAGTTGAGTGTTGGCAGAATTTGCCTTTTACTTGTAGCGAGCATGAAGGCTTGAATGTATGATGATACTGAGACAAGCGTTTGTATTGGTGGGTTTTATCTGGACCTGTGAGAGATGCAGGCTTGAAGGTCAGACCCACACTGATTTCGGCTCTTAGGGTTATGAGGCATGATTGGCGTGGATCATCACACTTGTAATATCAATGTGTATTTTCCAAAATTATTATTCTGAACTGAACGCATATGATATTTAATGCAATATGTAACAGTATTCTTATTTAATCTTTTATTCGTATCGTTTATTTTTAAAGGGCTAGTGCACAATTAAAAGAGAGTAAACCAGTTAGCCACCAACTCATTCCCACCCGTTGTCCCTGGCAGCTCGATAGAAGACATCAACCAACAAAAACACTGATCGAGAAAGGAAATACAGAAACAGATGTCATTTCCCCTGCTTCAGTACTTCACTTTATTTAGTTGTGCAGGCAACCAAGTAGAAATGAAAATGACCAAGTAGTGTACTAATATTGCTCGGTTTAGGAAAATATCATCTGCTGCGATGTGTCTGGCCAACTTGCAGCCCAACTGTCGACATGTTCAGCCGGTCAGCATCCGTCGTCATCCCGGGCCGAGGTGAACATATTGCGTGCAGCTGTGTGCGGTAATTTGCTGTTGACTCTGAAGTCTCTGTAGAATTTTGATAGATGATGTAATTCCGTTTGCAGGCTAAATGTTGGTCTCACAGATGAAATCGAACAGCTGTTGCTGACAAGTTTGTCCGAATGTCAAGAGAAGCTTTGTGATTTTACTGACCAGCGCTTCCTCTGAGGCTGCTGATGAGAGGAAAGGAGGAGAAGGCTGCATCTTTCCTCTTTATAATCTAATCTTACCTTCGTGCGATGGAGGCTTCATATCAGAGTCACAGCTGATAATGTCTGCACCAGTGCTCGCGGTGGTTCGGAGGGTACAACAGTCCTACAACTTCACTTTAGAGATCAAGGTTGTAATATTTTCTATCGAGGTGGTTATAGGCTTCACTTGCCAAAGCACCAGAAGGGTGAAGCTAACCGTGGTAACGCTAACTTTGAGAAAATGAATTACGACGAGTGGACTGATTGGTTGACTCTTGCACAGCTAAAACCCAAACACAACGATGAAATACAATGGACAGCTCAGCTGGTGCTCTGCCTGCTGCTATCTCCTCAGGCTATTTGTTTGTTGTTGTGTGTGCTGTGCCGTGCCGTGCCATGCCGTGCCGTGCCTCGCCTTGTGTTTGGATGTGATGTGATGCGTGGCCAAGTGCCGGTCGACGAAGCCATAGGTGATTCTTTCCCTGCCACTGCCCTTTCCCTGCTTTCATGCAAGGGAGGTGGGCAGCCAGGCACACGGTGAAGCAAAGGCAAGGCAAGAAAAGATATGGAGGGACAACTAGTCAGGTGACAAACCTGCAACTGTGGGTTAGGCCTCATCTGCGTGCTCTCTTGATCATAAACCCTCCAATCCATGCTTTCCACCTCGCTGTCTTCTTCCATTTCTCTGCCACTGACTTTATAATGACTGTCTTTTCTCCATTGAGACAGCTGTCCAAGCTACCCAGACATGCTATGCAGTTCGGTTGCATTCTTTGACTGTAACAAAAGTGTGTAAATTTGCTTTCACAACCCAGCGTATAGTCTCTAAAGCAGCCTCAGTCTGTTTCCAAGTGAACCTTTGTACACTTCGATGGCAGCGAGAACAGAAACTGACCCTGATCCCACAAAGTTGCTGGAAACGAACCAAAACACAGAGGATTATCAGATGTCTGCGTGCGACATTTGTTCAGAGTTTAATTAAAGAAAACAAACCAAGTATATCATTTCAGGTTGATATGAACCAGTCAAAGGGCCCATAGTTGTGAAAGCTGCAGCTGTAGCTGATTTTTCCAACAAGTCAAAAGCAGAACAAAACCCTAGCGTTATAGCAACTGTGAGCCGAGACAGTTCTCAAGTACAGAAGGCTTTTAAATCACCATGTCACAATGGTAGAGCGATGATCCACTGGCCAACCCCAACAAGATCCCATGGGACGGAACTCGGGATGTGCCGCTAGTTATTTGTCTTTTAACATAGTCCAGCGTAAGGGTGGCTGGATTCTGTGAGAACTGTGCTCACTTCATTGAAGTCCTCGAGAATTCTTTTTCACATTTTTGTCCTCATGGTATTTTCCATTGAGGACCAAGGAAAAGTGGTGGAAAAGACATGGGACGTAATTGTCTTGACTATTGGACCGTAGCCTTTGACTCATTCACTCTGCAGTACAGTATGGCCCTGATCTGCCTGCTCCCCTTCTCTCCTCACTGTTACTCGCATGCCTCTGGCCTCCTCTTGCACTTCCCTCCATCCCTTGTGACTGCTACTACCCCTCCCTTTCCCCTCCTACACTCCCAGTTACACACACACACACACACACACACACACACACACACACACACACACACACACACAAATGGACATAGCTACACATTCATTCACGCCAACAAACACCATGCCGTGGTCAAGGAGCTTACACATTCGCACACACACATTCACACTCATGCCCACATGTACACATACTTGTGTACAGTTGTCATGTGATGTGAGTCGCGCCCTGGGGTCCAGATGAGTGGAATCTCAGTGTTGGCTCTCGCTACACTGAGCACCACAGGGGGTCTTTATCGTCGCAAAAATCAACAAAGCCGCAGTCACGAAGCACCGTCTCCATCACAAACACGAACACACATACATGCTCGATGGGCACACATGCGCTCAAACACACACCGACAACACACAGAAAAGTAAAAAGGACAAAAGGAGAAAAAACAAAAGCGCTCACACACGCACACAAAGTGACAAAAGCTTATAAAAACATTCTTGTTTTGACACGCAAAGACATGAGCACAGCTGGACAAGGTTTTCAGGAGGACACACTTCACAAGTTCTCACGCACTGTCACAGTCCAAAAAGAAAATAATTTCGGAAAATTAGGGGAAAAAAACATGGATAAGTCCCTTAACTACTTAATCCCTTCTTAAACGCTTGCGTGATCTATCGTGTCTGTGATTTCACTGACATACAGAGGGGAGAGGGATGAAGTGCCAGCTAAGCAGATAGAGAGAAAGCATTTGATAGATTGAAAGCGAGAGGGAGGGAGTTTAAAAGAGAGTTTAGAAGGATCCAGGTATGATGTGAGGCAGCTCTTCTGTTTTTCCCTCTCTAAATCCGCCGACCGTCATCATATCACTTGATTAACCCTAATCCTAATTCCTCTATTTCTTCAGGCACCAAAAAACAAACAAACAAGCTCAAGTGCCTGGGGCCCCTCCGTTACAGCTCGAAACTGATTTTGCATTTGCCTCTGCGTTTGTCAGGATGTTTTGCTGCCTCCCTCCATTCTTTACTCTGTTCAGATTTTCAAGGATTAGAGAAAATAAATGGATTAGCCTGTGCAAAGATCTATTGTGACCTGCTGTCTACAATATTCCGTTTCTACCTGCTGTGTTGTCTGCTTGCTGTTTCTCCTTCATTAAAAGCCTCACACCTCCATTCTTACCTGATGGAAACAGTAAAGCAGTGAACAGGATGTTTCTCTCTTTTTGTGAGGATCCAAAGATGTTTCAGGTTGAAAGATTTACAGACGGGAACAGTGTGCTTCTGAAACTGGTCAGTAGTGAAAAGGAAGAGAGCAGAAGAACCGACTGACAAAATTTAAACTGCATCTGAACAGTTTTTGTTCCTTTAATCACCTGGATTTGTTATAAAGCAGTAATTTGTGCAGTGTTTCCTTTAGTATAGTGTGTATATCCACTAGTGTCCCCTAAGAGCCCAGAGATGATGCTATCTACTAGAACGTGAGATGATTCTTAGGTGCTGTTGGACATTGGTCACCCAAAGCAAATAAAATCAACACAAACGGGATACAAAAAACCTCGTGGAGCACACGGTTGCTGCATCTCTTCATGCCTCCGTCTTGACTCTGGTCCCCTCGTCCCTCAGATATTGAGGATATTCGGCACCAGCATCCTGTAACCACCATTTAGAGCAGTAAAGGCTGCTCTTGATGCTGCTACTGCTAAATTATTTTGCATTAATTTGTATATTTATAGTAATTTGTACAGAGAAGAGACTCAGTACTTGTGTTTGTGTGTGTGCGTGCGCACTGCATGTTTGTTGGAATGGCGTGGCTGCATTGGTCTGTTTTTGGTCTGCTGCTGTCGGTCACGGAATGCATGTTTGGGTGTAGGTGGATGTGGGGGGGCGGGACTGTGAATTTGTGTGTGCGTGTGTGCGCGCGCATGGTGTCTGTGCATATATGTGTTCGTGACAGTGACCCACTTCTGGTGTTTTGATGAGCCAGATGGGTCACGGCAGCAGTAGATGAGGAGGCGGAGGTGGACGAGGGAGAGGAGCAGGAACACCAGAAGGAAAGGCAGGAAAAGAGGGTTGTAGGGGATGAAGGAAAGAGAGATGCAAAAATTAGGGGAAGATGAAAGAGGAGCGGAGATTGTTTGGTCGGCTGCGTGGTCCACCCTCACCAACATGAGACAATGAGCGCAGACATTTTGCAGACAGTCAGGGAGTTAAAAAGGCATCATGTGAATTAATTATGTTATGCATCCTGGCAAGAAACCAACCACGCGCTGAATACCCCCCCCCCCCCCCCCACCTGCACCACTCCACCAGCCTAAATGTTTCACATCAGGCGAGAGTTAATAGCCTCATGTTTAATTGATGGAGCACAGAGGCATTGTGGTGATAACATGGATTGTGGAGAGGGTCCAAGTCACAAAACACACACACACACACACACACACACACACACACACACACACACACACACACACACACACACACACATGCTGCGATGCATGTTGAGGATGTTATGAGCTACTTTTGTCAAAAGTGGTGATTGTGATGGCTGATATCGATCCATCGAGTCCATGCGGGCATATTTTAAATTATTTTCATCAGCTAATGTGTCGCAGCGCTGCTCAGCTTTAATGAAGTGTGGAAGTGGAAAATTATTTGGTCACTTTGAGGCGATTGACTTGTATGTCAGAAGTTCTGATCATAAATACTTCTACCTTAACCTCCCTCCTCGCTGGCCAGCAGCTGCAGTGTAAGAATCATTCAGTTGTGAAGTTGAAATGTGTTGTTTTGGAGTTTGAATGCTCCCTGCAAGCTGCTGTCTGACAATGACAGTTTCTGACAGTCATACTTCCTCGCTGTTGAGGATTAGATTAGTCACATTAGTCATGTGATCTTGCTTTTTTTTCCCTTTAAACTATTCTGGATCAAATTTGTCACTAGGCTAACGATTAGCCTCCAACTCTTGAGCAGTTGGCAGGCAGAACGCTGGAATCAGACGTTGGAGTTTGAGCATTTACTTACAAACACTTGTGCACATACAGGTCAGTGTGTCATTACTTATTGATCTGCTGTGGTTTTATTTCAGAACGCAGCACAAAGAAATGCTCACTGTCACACACGGCGACGGCATGTTGTTATTGTCTAGTATATCATAGAACATCTACCATCATGTTTTTATGCAATTGGAATCAACTTTGTTCCAAGGTATCGGTTCTTGTGACATCCCTAATCAATAGAGTGGAATATTAATGGAGGCTACATGGTGCAAACTGAGTCCCATTTAAAATGTAATACTTTAAAGTGCCCTCGGCAATTTGGCAATATTCAAATAGAGTCAATGAAGAGAGAGAACGAAAGAGAGATAAAAGTAGTACAAGGGGAGCCATAGAAGTGGTGCGTGTGTGTGTGTGTGTGTGCGTGTGTGTGTGTGTGTGTGCGTGTTCTGGAGGACAAAGAGCTCTGGTGTGTGGAAAGCGTCAACTGGCTGCTGGCATTAAGTGAAAGGATAAGACCTTTTTCTGTCTTTCTTTCATTTTTTTCCTTCCTTCCCTCTCAGACAGCGTCACTCTTAACGATAAAGGTTTAAGATCTGCAGTGCATTGTAGCCATATAAACCCAAATGTGAGCCATACGTGTCCTTTCTGTTCACACACACACACACACACACACACACACACACACACACACACACACACACACACACACACACACACACACACACAAGAGAGAGTGAAGCAGTGCTTTATGGACCTTGGCAGACCGTCCTCTCTGTTTCAGCTGCTACTGCAAATGTTCATCATGTTCAGAGAAACTTTTTCCAAACACGTGTTCATCCTGGGTCAGAGATACAGTCAGAGGACGGGAATGAAACGTCAGCTGTCCAACTCCGCTGTGAGTCAAGCACCAGCGTCCGTCCACCTCAGCAGAAGGAATGTGACGAAGGACTGTGAGGATTTGGATGTAAAGAACCTGATCGTGAGAATGATGGCGTCCAGACTGTTGCAAAGCAGAGGAGTTCATGTGTTGCCTTGAAAGCTGCAAGGCTATCGAACCAGCACGCAGGAGTAGATTGATCTTGGCTCACTGGGAACTCTCTCACATCGCAGGCTGTAGTACCGGACAATAAAAAATTCTTACAACATCTAGAATCTATACGCCTGGAACAACTCTCTCTTTTCTTCCTTGCCTTTTCTTTGTGTCTTTCTCAGTAAATATGTTTTTTTTGGTTCATTCTATAATACGAACACTGAAGATGCGAGGGAGACAGAATGCGGTTTATCATGTTTTCTTCAATGTTAATATTTAGTTATCTTGTCTTGAGGTTTGGACTTTGGACTAATTTTGCATTTTATTTGTTTTCATTAATTCTAATTAATTTCCATTTTGGTATTTTTTTTGTGTTTTTGAAAATTTGAGCATTATTCTACACATCATTGCTTGTTTCTTTCTTTATGTATTTCTTGACGTGTGTCTTTACTCCGAGGTATTGCTGCAAGAACGTGTGCTTGTGTAGTGGCCGCATGTGCACGGTTGTGTTTGTATGTATGTGGTTCGAGTGCTAAGTGAACGTGTCAGTGCTCAGAGCAAGTGGTCTCCCTTTGGTCCAAAGTCAGTCACGGGAGCCCTCCATCCACTGGTGGCACAGACATTCTGCCCTCAGGGTGTGTGTGTGCATATGTGTGTATGTGTGTTCGTTATAGTGTGCGTTTCCTGCCTGACTGAGGATGCATGTGAGTAAAGTGGCCTTTGTATTCATTTGTGTCTCCTGTTTGTGTCCCCTATTTGTGTGTGTGTGTGTGTGTGTGTGTGTGTGTGTGTGTGTGCATTTTTGTGCTTTTGTTTGTGAAAAAGTGTGTGCTTGTGTTATCAGTCTGTGTCTTTGGGGGTGTATGTGTGAGAGAGAGAGAAAGAGAGAGACTTTCATGTGCCCCTGTTTGTGTGAACTGTCCTTTTGATGTGTTTATGTTAGTTTTATGAGTGTGAGAAGTCGTGCGTGTGTGTGTGTGTGTGTGTGAGAGAGAGAGAGAGAGAGAGAGAGAGTCAGGACCTCAGGTCAATTTAATGTTGTGTTTTGCCCCTTTGTTGTCCATTGTCATAGCTACATCACTGCCCCCTCCCTCCTGATTTACATGCAAAAAAACAACAACCTTATTACGCAAATGCAACCACCACGCACTAACAAACAGTTACACACACAGACACACACTCACTTAGTAGTTATTGCTGTATCTATGCCTGCAGGAACTGTGAGGACATCTGCACAGTAAACACTAAAACCCCCTGAGCTCCAGTCCCAAATATTGCTCACACTCGCACGCACTTCATTTTTTGACCCCCCCCCCCCCCCCCCGCCGCTTCCTCTTTCATTCACACAAAAACACTTGCACTGCAAACAGATAATCGCCCATCCTCTCCCCAGCGCATTCTGTGGCAAAAACAAAGTAACACACTGTCTTCTTCTCCCACACAATACACTTTTTCCTCTGTCTGTCTCTCTGTCGCTCTGTCTCTTTCTCTATCTGTCTCACTCACTCTCTCTCTCTCTCTCTCTCTCTCTCTCTAAGTTGTCATGATACAAGACATTATAATACCTTATTGTGAGACCAAACAGAGTATGAACACTAGAGAACTAGATCACATGACCATTAGCTATAAACACTATGTAATCATTTGTTGTTAATGGATGTGTTTTGATGCTTCGTATAAGAGAAGTTGGATGGAAGCAGCACGCTCAAGATGGGCTTTGCCCTTTTTTGAACAAGCTGGCGTGTGGAACCTTCAGCTCACATTACTGACCAGCTGCGTCTGCTCAGACGTTCCCAAACTTTGCCCTCAGCGTGCGACATGGCCGATGCTTGTCCAGGTAATTCCGGGTGAGCTCTCTTTGTTTTTTGCTGGTTGATGACCAGGGCGACTCTTCTTCTACTGTGTTCGTCACGGCCATGTGTTAGGTTGGATGGACCACCATCTTTTGATGAAAAATACGCGTTGAATGCATAGCCAAGCTTCTCTCTTTTCACAGAGCAAGAAGGCTCCGTGCTGGCTGAGACCCGAGGTTTGATGAGGCCGATGTGGAGATGGAGGCTTTATCTTCAAGCATGTGTCACCTGTCAGTCGTTTGTCAGGTCAAAAGCACTTTGGAGAGACGCTGTGTGTGTTTTGTCTACCACCCTGTCACTCTTCCTGACGTCTCTTTTACCATTAAGATGATCTAAGAGCGGCAGCAGGAGAGAGAAGGGGTGACAAGGACAATGATCGCTCAATAAAACCCATTTCAGTGCTTTTCAGGAAAAGACTTCCATGCCTCTGATCTCCGTCTGGATGTCTGATCCAGAGTTTGCCTGAGAACAGATTTCAGATGTTATTCAGCTACACTGACTCACAAACTGGCAGTGGAAGGCCGTTTGCACACACAGGGAATGGGTTCCTTGCCCGTCCCACCCGCAAACTTTATTTTGGAACGTTCTGAGCCCCCTCACCAAAGATGAACTGATTCAGAACGTATCTCTTTTGGAAAACCGTGACAACAAATCCCTGGCAAGAACTTTGTTGCAGACTTATGTTTCGAAAGGTCTTGCCAGTTATCTGCTCCAGCAGCTTTGGACTCAAATACTTAAGTTCCTGTCTGCAGAATCATCAAACTTGTCAATTTTTACTGTCTTTTGTGTGCTTTTTTTTAATCTCGGTTGCTGGTCACCCAGGAATCAATGAAAAGATAATCATTTGTTCGATTCTCTTCATTTATACATGTTGCAGCCTGGGACGCAGCAGTACGACAGTAAAGTCTCCAAGTGTCCATATGCAGAGCAGAATTTCTGCTAAAGACGAACCAGACACCGTTTCTACTTTTGTATAATACCTGAGATCCCCACTGGTGGTGTTGCAGAATGGTGGTTGTTGCTCATGACACCAAAAATGTGCTCACCAGACTTCATCTGATGTGGATTTTGAGATGTCACTCACACTGTGGTAATTAAATCACCTCTAATCTCTGTTGTTTTCCCAGGCATGCGTGCTTTCTTTTTTGTTTTTTTGTTTTTGGAAGTGTCTCTCAACTTGTTTACATCATCTCGCTGACATCTATTTGGATTCTTCTTACCCGGGAACTGTCAGCATGTCATCAGATTCCTTCCTGCCACATATCATGCAGATGAAAGCTCGGGTGATGTGCTCTTATTCCTTATAAGCCTTGAAAATGTGACAACGTCTTGGAGAGAATACACTGACATGCACAGAGAAGCACAGATAATTTTGGGAGATGTTTGTTCTCTTACAGACAGCTGTAAAAACAGTATTTGAAGGCAGGATTAGAGTATATGTGTTCCTCTTGTTTGAACTGCTGACAGATGAAAAGATGTTTTTTGACATCAGGGTTTGAGACATCTTGATGGATAATAGGACATGTAGTTTCAGTCTAAATATGTTTATAGATATTTTCATTCTAAAGCATCCGAACAACAGTCCAAACCAAATAAAATGCTATTTCTAGACTCACGCTACATTTCAGGACACACATCATACAGGATATATTTAGGATTTGCCAATGTGGACAATGTTAGAGACAAATACTGAATGGCCTCTTTGGAGCAGCCAGACTTTATTCCCAGTACAGGTCCTTGGATTTGGTTGTGCAACAGTTATTTCATGAGCTGCCTTAACATCCAGTCATTATAGCGAATGAGATTCAAGGCTCACGCTCATTAAAAGCTCATTTGCAACTTTGTGCATTCTACCTGGATACAGAAATGACAGGAGTCACCTGTTTCTGTCAGGAGTGATGTGTCACTGGCTTTATTTTTTTGCTGTATCCATTAATTGCTAGATTTTCTTCAAAGCAACAGTGATTTAATATCATAACCAGCTGGAATGAGTGATCAAGTTCGTGGATGCTCATATAAACAATCATATTAAATGAATATCTGTCTTCACGAGCCTCCTTTGGTGTCTGATGTCTCATTAAACAACATGCAAACTTTAAAAAAAAGGTGAGTGCTCAACAAGGCCTGGTGTCTGCTGAAGGATCAGCAATGGAAGTTTGAATATCAAAAATGGTTCCTGAGAATCACTGACCTCACCTTTATGCTCCCATTTAACGCTCAGTGTGTTTTGTAAATGGTTGTACCTATAAATTAGTGTATATGCTATGAGATAATAATCTTCCTCTTGTGTGTATTCACCCCTCAGATGGAGCGCAGCGAGACGACGTGCCGTTTCTGCGGGGTGAGCTATCTCATTTTTCACGAGTTCCAACAGCTCCACAATCGACTGGCTTGTTTAGAGGCTGAGCTCCAGGAACTAAGGGACACCGCTGAGAGAGAGAAGGCCCAGCGAGAGGCACTGGAGCTGGGCCGTCTGGAGCGGGAGACGGCCCTTCCCCTGGAGCTGCAGAGACAGGCAGCAGAGACGGCGAGAGCTCTGAGAGGGGAATTCGAACAGAAGAATGAGAGGACGAGGAAAGAATTGGAAGAGGAGTATCAGGAAATCCGTGAAGAGAAAGAAAGAGAACTTGGAGTCCTGCAAGCAGCGAGATTGAGGACACAGCGGGAAGAGATGGAGAAAGGGAGCGAAGAAAGAGAGAAAGTTCTGAGTGACGCACTTCAAGAATCCAATAAAAACTTTGAGAAGCAAAGAAAATACGTCCAACAGCTGGAAGAGAGGTGAGGTGTGTGTGTCTGTCTGTGCGTCCCATTCCTGGTGTGAGATCATCTCGAACGCCAGGCTTCATGTGGGCAATTACCTCCTGAGTCATGCTGTTAACACAAAAAACACAACCACACACATATAATCTGTGTGTGTGTGTGTGTGAGTGTAATCTGGCTTTAACATTTTAATCATCCAGGACCCAGAAAAGGAAAAAGTTGATGAATGAACCTCTAAAAGCTCTTTTTTTTCTCACTGATTAAAACTGTGGTTGTGCAGTTTACTTCTCCCTGACACTAATATTTATCAGGTGTTTACTGGCTGCAGCTAACAAACAAAATTCCTGTTAACCCTTTGTAACAAGGTAGGAAAACTGCAGTGTATTAAAGGAAGAGGGTGTGTGGAGGTGGAGATGGAATTATTAGAAGTTCATGAATGTTTACAGTAATTATTCTCCTTGTTTGCAGCACTCAGAAACTGTAATGGGAATGATTGTAACTCCGCGTCGCCAATGAATGGCATGAATGTCATCAGCTTTGATGTGTAAATGAACTGGTGAATGATGAACGGTCAGGGAGTGGCACTTGAACGCATGAAGCATCCTGGCTGTATCCTGGACCCTGAACCTCCCTGTCACAACTGTAAAATACAACATCCATCCATCCCTCCATTTTCTACCTCTTATCCTGTTCAGGGTGGTGGGGGTGGAGCCTATCCCAGCAGCCTTCCCCCTGGACAGGTCACCAGTCCATGGCAGGGCCAACACATATAGACAGACAACCATTGGCTCTCCCAGCCACGCCTACTGTCAATTTAGAGTCTGGATTAACCTGGTCCCTCTTGATGTCTTTGGACTGTGGAGGAAGCTGGAGTACCAGAGAGAACCCAGCAGGAACAGGGAGAACATGGAGACTCACCCAGAAAGACCCCGTGCTCCAGCCAGGGCTCCACCCACAACCTTCTTGCTGGGGGGCCACAGTGACGACCACTTCCCATAAGATACAACATAAATAAGTAAATAAAATAAAAAATATAAGAAGGTGGTGGTGCAGTGCCCCTCTGCTCAGTCCAGCCTTCACATCTCCAGACTGGAGGGTTTAGCCCAGCAGCTCCAGAAGCGGAACATCATGCAAATACGTCAAGCGAGTCCCGATGCCAAGATTGTGGGGTAGCAGCCATCTTGAGACTGAGTCTTTGGCGGCTGTAAGACCCCTCAACAATAACGTGCAGTCTCTCTCACTTCATGCCTCATCACCCACGAGCAGTAAAGCCGGGCAGCTTGGTCTTACCTAATAATGCAGATAAAACTTTAGGTGCTGGACCCCAGAAGTCCTGCACGGAGGGACATTCCTACACCATGTTTATAACATCTTAAAGTAGTTAATGGTCCACTCTACAATTGGGCCTTTGTGTCAGTTTCATGCGTAATCTGGTGACAGGTGCGTAATAAGCTCGATGACTCAATTTCAAATGAAGCAGTTTGGATTCTGAGAAACAGAGAAGGTGTTTTTCCACTCAGAGTCCCAACATATGTCTTCATCATTTAGACCAGAGTCCCCTGAACATCAGCATGTCCTTCTGCTCATTTACATCCATGCTCGTAGAATAGAAGCCCACTTTACGATAATAAAATGACGTATATTAGCACATAATTGGATATCATAAAAATATAAAACTGCACGTGTACTCGTGCATCTCTTCATTCTAAGCACACTTTTAGTGTAGAAGTAAAGCCACGTATTTATCTGTACATACATTAATAATGCACAAAAAAAACTACTACATTTCCACAAAAATACTCTCGGCGCACCTTGACATGTCAATGTAACTCATGAAAAATGAAGTAGATATTCAGAATGCAAGTTGAAAAATATCTCCTCAAAAAATAGGTAGAAATAAGTTGCTTTGTTGTTGACTATGAATCATGCAAAAGGCCCGTTAAGCAATGCGTATGAATATTTTCATTCAAAACTGAGAAAGTACTAGAAAATTAGTATTATTCTTGACCTTGTGAACTTTTGCCTCTAACTCCTTATAACCAAAACAACACCAGGAGTGTTTCATTGATAACCTGAACCAACCCCAATCAATATGGAACATTTGCCAAGGCTTTATGTTGCCAAGTCAGTCTCATAATGAGTTTACACACAGAAAATTATTATTAATTCCATGCATCTGCTCTTTTTAGTTTTCATCAAAAACATATTTGGATGTCTTTTACATTTTATTGAAAGTGTTGGCTCTGCCTTGACTTTCACTGGTAAACTTCACTCTGTGTGTGTGTGTGTGTGTGTGTGTGTGTGTGTGTGTGTGTGTGTGTGTGTGTTTTGAGACTCACTTGACAAGGTCTGATTGTATCAAGTGTCTCCTTCCTTGTCAGGGCTGCTGTCATGTGATGGAAACAGAAGGAGACATGTGATTGGCTACAGATAACCAAAAGTGCTTTGTGAATTCAGCCCCGTCAGGAGAGTTTCCTCAGAGTGATGCAGAGACTGGTTTGACTGCGTGTGATTTACCTGGAGCAGTGATGAAGCTCTCTGAAGGTCGCTAGACTTGTTGACCCTGAACGACTGCGGAGTTCCTTATAATAACCGCGTATGACAGACCTCTGCTGAATCGCTCACCGGACACTGCTATGAAGGCCTGGTTTTTCCGATTGGTGGCTGAGCTTTCCCCACCTGTTGCTTCCTGCTCTCCACCCACACAGCTGCCTGTAGGCTGACTCATGCTCTGAGGTAGCTGTAGAACGTGATTCTTGAGAATGTATAACAAATACCATCTTTCATATTATCACTGTTAACCACCCACGGCAGCTTACGAACACAATATGCATCATACTTTCTTTCAAAATTGCTCACAGTTATACACTACATACAACACACTTTCTTGATACGCTCATGACATTTTACCCTCAAAAGATAACATGGGGTGTATACACACAGACACACACACACACACACAGGTGGTGAAGTTTCCTGTTGTGTCATTTATGTAAAGTGTCAGTCGTCAAAGAGCATCTGCCTGTAATGAAACGGGCATTAAAACCAAAGATTGCTTCCTTGGAAACACATAGGAAATGCTTGCATGCAGTGACTCAAGACTGAACTATGAATTGTCCCTGATGTCTACAGCCTTGATCTTTTGAAATGCAATACAATGACACAATACTGCAGCCCACACAAGTGCATGCATCCGCACACGCGCCGACAGTGGCCTCGTCTTTCCCATCAGAAGTAAATCCTCCTCCTCCTGTGCAGTGATTGCACCACTAGATAAATTCAAATTTCATTTGTCTGAAATTTGGTTAGAGAAAAACTGCAGAAACTCAAGGAAGCTGGTGAAACAAAATACACAAGTTAAGACTTTCACCCATTTCTGATTCTGCTCAGGCTCATTTGTAAGCTAATTAAGCTTACTTTCATCGCAAGAGATGATGATTTCAAATATATGTTCAGTGACGGAGAGAAAAAAAGAGCATTTTAAAATCTTCTTCAAGGTTCAAGCTGACACAAGAAGAAAGTTGTTTCTCTGGAGGCGACAAGGAAATATGAGACAATGCTTTGAAAAACAGACAGGACAAAGAAGTTAATAATTTCTTTATTCTGGGCCTGTATCTTCAACCCCAATATACACAATAATATGCTCGAGGATATGATGAATAAATGAATCAAAACTATTTCTCATTTTTTCGTTTTTACACATACAATTAATCAGCGCTCTCATTAGCTCCGATTCAAACCCTGGTTTCGAGGATGTTTTTGCGCTGGTGACACATCCACATGTTTTCACTTGCAGTTTCGTCTTTTCTTGAATGACATTTCCTTTCGCTCCTTCTGCTTCGAGCTGAACATCTGATGTCTTTACCGTTTTACTGCATGTAATACAACGCCGCCCACCTTCTCCATGAGCGCAGGTCGAGAACACACATAAAATACAGCTCATGGTGTTAAGTGCATGCCTCACTTACGCGAGAGGTATGTTGCATCCCTTCAGGTTATTAAGACAATGGTAAATCCAGGCGTGAAGTCCCCTTCCTTCAATCAGTCATGATTACCAGGCGGGTTTGTGCCGTTGCACATTACTATTAAAATGATGGGGTAAGGAAGCTGTTGAAAACCCCCATAAGGGAACTGTTTCCTGCTCAGAAAACGACTTCTTGTTTTCCTTGAGTGTGCAATTATTCCATCTTAAATCTATTTCCCCCGGAGAGTTTCCTCTGTCCTGTCAAGTTAGTAACTACATTATTTTTTTTTTTTACAGTTATTTCATAAACGTCCCACGAAACTCACCGCAGGGACGCAACTGCTCACTTACCTCACACGTAAATGTTTGCGGTGACTGAAAGCAGTTAGAAATGGTAAAAGCAACGGCAGCACCTCGGTCCAAACCATGAGAACAGGAGAGCTTGGATTGTTTGCTACTGTAGCTCAGGATTCACCCGCAACACTGCTGCTGTGACCTTTTCACTGTCTGACCCTGAGCTGTGTGTGTGTGTGCGACCTGTCGGGATGTGCAGAAGAGCTCAGTAGTGAGATTTGGATTGCTCCTTACGGGGGGGTACACCAGTTAGATGTGTGAATATAACATGTTTATCCTGTTATAAAACAAGTGGAACCCAGCTGAGGGTGGATGGGGACACACACCTGAAAACACACGAGCAGCAGGAGTCCACTCCCGTTCCTGCCAGCTTGACCTCGGGGAGCTGCCAGGACAACATTCATCTTTCACATGGTTATGTTGTGGTTTCCATCTCTTGCATGTTCGTGCTGCTGCATGTTCTTGTTGTGCTGAACCAACACATTTTTTAGATTACTGCAGGGGTCACTGATTGAGTTCATTGGGATGCAACTAGCTGCTAGCAGACGAGTTTGTAGGGTGTGTTGGGGCGGCTGTTTGTGAAGGGCGTGACCTCCAGTGTTCCTCACTCTCCTGTTGGACTTCCTCGCCATCAGGTGAACAGACGAGTCCCCATGTGACGGAGGGATCCTGTGGAAGTCTGCGGTGGAGCAACAACCAGGACAAAGTAGTGGGGTGATTTGGTGATGAACAGCTGAGCAGAAAAGGCAAAGAGAACCCAAAACAAAACAGTAGTGAAGTTCCAAAGCTGGAGCTGAGAGATCCTCGTGGCCTGATTGTGCTTTAGCTGGGCTGTGTGTGCATGAGCCGGCTGCAGCTGTTACGCTGGTACGGCTGTCTGTGGTGCAGGTTGTGAGTTCGTTGTCGTGTGTGGTAGACTGGCAGAGCCAATCCACTATCCGGTCTAAGCTGATTATCTCCCTCTCCATTGAGTCACACATGCAAACACACAAACAAGAACACACCGTGCACAGTTGGGCTTTGGAGCCAAGGGGTCAAACGCAGGTCAGGAGGTCAAAGTTCAGGCAGAAATAATGATGGGTGGTGCAGTGATGTGTTAGAGGGCCGTCATGGTCCGACAGCAGCATTCATTTGACTTCAATGACCGTACAGATAAGCTTGTGGAATTTGATTCTGTTACACACAAAACTCACAAAATCACCAGCAGACGTCATCGTACACACAGTACTACAGTTACAGAGCAGTGGGTGAGTCATA
This sequence comes from Aulostomus chinensis, assembly GCF_037954235.1. NCBI lineage: Eukaryota > Metazoa > Chordata > Actinopteri > Syngnathiformes > Aulostomidae > Aulostomus > Aulostomus chinensis. Next base: position 2,768,604 of record NC_141329.1, read on the forward strand.
GCGCCCCCTGGAGGAAAGCAGCTGGACCAGAGCGAGACACTGGACCCGTCGAGTCTGAGAAGCTTGTTTTACACTTCATTTTTGGGATTTTTCTGATGGAAGTGGAACAGTTGACAAAACTTTTGTGAGTTTGGCCGCCCGATCTGTTGTTCCAGACTGTTCTGGCGGTTGTTGCTGAGTGGAGGCAGAGGGGGCGGTGTTGTGGTTTCACTCTGAGTTTGTCGAGCAGGCGTAGGAAAATGTCTTTGCTGTATTTTTTGAAATTATGTGGTCTGGTGGGTGTGCAGCTGTGAAACAGTACCTCATGTCTCATTTGAATGTGATACTCACCACAGGTTTAGGGATAGCGTGTATGATTTCTGTCCGGTGACCTTGAGTGCCTGAAAGACGCCTATAAATAAAACGTATTATTATTATTATCGTTATTATTATCGTTATTATCGGAAGACTGTAACAGCCACCGTGACATTTGGTTGCTCTGAGCATCTGAAGCTACACATCCATATGACTCGCTGCGGGCCGTGACAATTGCTGTCGCTATTTGACGACCTGGAATGAGAACGGGATGGATGACACGCACGTGGGAGTTGATGAGGATGCTCCCAATGGCTGCCAATGTGACCCTCTGTGTAACTAATGGCAGGCTCCTCCCACTCTGAGACGAGAGAGGATGTTCTTCGCCATGAAAGGACGTAGACTTTTACAGTGAGTAGTTAATCTGAAGTTGTGGCCTTTCCAACACACACACACACACACACACACACACACATGCACATGCACGCATACACACACATGCGTGCGCACGTGCACGCACACACACAGTCATTCCCTTTGCTTCTCTGTATGTGGCTTGTGTGTGTGTGTGTGTGTGTGTGTGTGTGTGTGTGTGTGTATGTATGTATGTTCTGTGACAGTTGAACAACAGAGGTATGGCAAGGACTCTTGAGTAGGCATTATGGCGAGGGTTCTCCTCTTGTTTCCAGGTTCTTCCTTTGATTTGCACCCAGCACAGTGTTCTCAGGATGTCCGTGTTCTCCACAGGTGACAAACACCCCGAAACTTTCCAGAACATCGCGTTCATTCCTAAACGCTCCCCTTTGGGTTTGCATTTCAAATGTGTCAGTGTGACTCTAGGAGGACTCACATGGTCACATAGCAACGATACAAAGTAGACATGTGGGATGTAAACAGAACGTTCTCACAGTGTCCCCTGTTGGTCATATGAGAACGTGTTGTTGAGGACTTATTAAGGGTCCAAGTTGGTCCTGTAATTACGTTCCCAGTACATCCTGAATGTTCCCTGAAATTCAGCCAAATATCCTCTCCCTTCCCTTTAAAAAAATGCACACTGTGACTGCGCAGGAACACCGTGGGAACGTTACAAGGCCGTGTCCTTCACACCAGTGGGAACAGCCTCGGAACATTCTGTGAGTCCCTCTTTTAAACTCGTTACTTTAATTTCTCTTTATTTCATTGTCCTTTTCCTAAAAGTTGAGCTAACTTAGTTTTGTTTGTATAGCACCGAATAAAAACGAAAGTCATCTCAGAATACCTTACAAATAGATCGGGTCTAGAACCAGCCCTCTTTGATCTGATTAAGTTTAAGGAGAACTAAAGTGACAACAGCAGCGTGAAATAAGGGATTTAAAAGGCAGAGATGTGGTGGGGATCCAGGTTCTACGAGGGCGTCCATCTGCTTTGACAGATTCTGGTGAACGAGAGGAAGAAAGCGAAGAAAGGGAGAGAAGAAAGAAAGTGTTAAAGCTAGAGAAGAACAGAGAGAAGGACAGAGAGTGGGTGGGGAGTCAGGTATGAAACAATAAAAGATTAACCATGATAGCAGCTGTAAAAGCAAGAGCTGTTAGCGAGATAGTTCAACGAAAAATGAAAACTCAGTCATTAACTGCTCCCCCTCACGCCAATGGAAGGTCAGCTTTTTAAGAGGCTGCAAAATACTGCGAGAGTTTCACAGGTAAAGGTGTCGCAGTAATCTCCCAAAGAATTCTGAGGCCTCAGGACACTTGGATTAGTTTGGACAAGCAATATGGAGGCATTTATTGTTGTTTTTTTATTGTTTTTAATGGTTCACATGGTTTCGGGAGATTATTGCAAAACGGTTTCACGAGGGTGAGAAGATAACGGCTGAGTTTCTGTTGTTGTTTTTGGGTGAACAGTCGCTTTAATCAGCACTGAGCAGAGTCCAACCCACAGGCCAACTCATGGACACGTTCTTATTGACAACCAGAGCCATCACAAGGCATGTTATCAGGAGGGGGTTTAGCCTTTAGTGAGATAAACAAATGGAGGGAGGCGGAGGAGACAGGATGGAGACTCGTCTTGTCATCTTCTGGTGTGCATGATTATGATGTTGAGAGTCTGGAAATTGAATCTAACTTCTCCTTGGATGAGTGGCCACAATCTTGATCCAAACAATGTGTCAGGGTGTGTGTGTGTGTGTGTGTGTGTGTGTGTGTGTGTGTGTGTGTGTGTGTGTGTGTATACACGCTAGACTTACACCTGCAATAGATTGGGTAATAACTCTTAACAACAAAACAAACAAAAATCAGACTTGGCAGTTGTGAAAAATGAATCATAAAAATATGTGAAGACACGCATGCACACACGCACACACACACACACACATCTGGGGCTGGATTGATGAGAGGAATTACAGGTGGGAGAGAGAAGAGCGTGAGTGTGGGAGTGACAAATGATGGAGGACAAATGGAAAACTATTCATTTGTAGCAAGGAAGTACTTTACAGCAAATTAGTTATGTGCTCACGGTTTTATTTCATTTTCTGGTTTCTGCCAGCAACCATGGAAGCAAAACACACATACACACCATTCTTGTGTCGTGTGTGTGTGTGTGTGTGTGTGTGTGTGTGTGTGTGTGTTAAGTCTACCGAGTCAAAAGGCCTTCAAAGCCTGTGTGTAAGGTATTAGCACAGATCCAACATCAAGATCACATTAGCACATCAAACAGACAGGCTCACATGCACACACACGCGTGCACACAAACACACACTCACATGCACACACACACATGCGCACACAGACACACACACACTCACACACATACACTCAGACTATATGTGCTGATCATATTATGATGTCGTAAAAGAGGACCTACAGCTTTTACAGTGGCCTAACTGTAAAAGCTCTTGACAACAATATAAACAAAACACAGTTACTTGTGTATGTGTTTTTGTGTGTGTGTGTGTGTGTGTGTGTGTGTGTGTGTGTGTGTGCGTGCGCGTGTGTGTGTGTGTGTGTGTATGTTTGTTGATCAACTGTTGCGTGGAAGCTTAGCAACCTACACATACAAATGAAACACAAGGACGAGTTGCTTTCATGAATTTGAATGAAAGTTGGGTGGACAAACACATTTCATATTCTTTCAGTGAATTGCGTTAGCAATAAGATGATATCATTGTGTGTGTGCGCGCGTGTGTGTGTTTGTGTGTGTGTGTGTGTGTGTGTGGACTAACATAGTTACCAGATAACATGAAAACAAAATATAGGCTGATGAGTACGATACTGCTCATTCACATCGCTGTCATGATAGGATGTTAACTACTGAGGCTTGGAATGATCACATTCCATTATTTTCTAAATATTGTGCAACCATTGACAAGTCCAACATTTTACATCTGTATTGTGTGTGTGTGTGTGTGTGTGTGTGTGTGTGTGTGTGTGTGTGTGTGTGAGAGAGAGAGAGAGAGAGAGAGGTTGTGGGTGTGTAATTGTGTGTGCATTCGGGTGGAGGTGTTGTGTTTGTCTTCCTTCTGCTAAGAGTAACCGGCTTTTAGCTTTGAATGCCATCGCGCTGATCAAAACCGTCTTTCAACTCACACACACACACACACACACACACACACACACACACACACACACCCTCGCACACTGTGGGTGAACAGATGACACTTTGATATGGGGAAGCTTTTATGTCACTTCTAATGATGACAGAAAATGCCAGCGCTCTTACACACACAAACACACTCACACACACACGCACAAACACACACATAGGCCGGTACATTTACACTGACGTGCACATAAAAGCTATCACTTCATAATTATATATGAAATTTAAGATGGCGTGTGTGTCACACAGAGCTGCGACGCTAAATGCTAAAACACAATCCTTTAGTTTAAAATCTCTTGTGGGTCAAACACAGTTAATTAACTTAACTATTCAACCATCGAAAGAAACCAAAACTTCCAATCAAACTTCAGTGGAGCTCTTCCAAGAATGGTTGGGCAAACTAGCCTGCTCAGTCAGTCCAACATGGACCCTAATATTCTGAAGCAGATCAAAGTCCTCCATAAAAACACTGCATTTGGAATAAAAGCATCCCAAAATAATTGAGCTTGTTTTTACTTTAAACGTGGAGAGACTTAAATATTATTGGACGACTAGACAGAAGCAAAGTTAGAAAAAAACTTCACGCAGGAAAGCCCGAAAGAAGCTGTGGTCGAAAACTCTGGAAACCCAAAGCTCACTCCTCTAACAACACGCTGACCCCGGAGCTTCTAGGACGTCATGGACACACGAACGATGGACGATCGCTCTCAGACGCTGAAGGATCTCAGCTAACGTTGACGCTAACATTAGCATTTTTGGTGCGTTTTCTTCTCAACGTGGGATTGTTGATTCACGTTGACGTTGAATTTATCCGCCTCCACGGAAACAGTTCTGATTAAATGTGTCTGCATGTAAACACGTGACCGTTTCAGATCACATCCATGGAAATACTCGATCGGAAACCTTTAATCACACTGACAGACAAACCAAGACACAGGAGCCAGGCGATTATAAAATTAAATGGCAACCAACTCCAACTTGGAAACAAAGGAAAAAACTGAAGAGCAGGAAAATCAAAACTGAGTCAGTGAAGATAAAAAGCTAAATTCCAGAGTCCAGACGGGACTGTGACATCAACAAGGAATTACAAGTGATTTATTTTGCTCTGAGGGCTCCCCTGGGGATAACAAGCGGTAACAGCACGGTCCACAGTTGTTCAGTTATTAGTTCAACACAAAAAAAAGCAAAGGCAATTAGCTTTAATGGCTTTAATCTCTTAATTTTCGACACTGATGCATTTGTCTAATGTGATAAGGAGCAGATGGATGTTCTAAAGTTAAGGGTCAGCAAAATTACAATGACGTTATAATTCAGCACACATGTAAAACTATAATAAACAGATGTCATGAAACGGAACATTGCGTACACATCTTAAAATAAGCCCGCTAGAGAAAGACCTTCAGCCCAAATCTCTGAAAATATGAAGGCACATAAAACTCGTTAACTCTTCCACACGGCCCAAAAAAGGGAGAAAGCAATTTGACTCGGAAGGTCGCGGTAACTCTCAGCCTTGTTTATGTGTGCACATGACTGTGTGTTTGTGCGTGTGTGTGCATGACATGTCCCGATGAGGCAGTTGATTTGGGCTGCTGGTAGGGGGTACTCTAATCCGGCACGCACTTGCTGGCACTGTGCTACCTAGTTTCTTCCACAGACAGCCACAGCCCTGGGAACAGGAGCTCAAACTCACACAAAGCACACACAGATTTGTATACAAATACACTCACACACACACACACGCGTGCATTCATGTGAACACACACTCACACACCTCTCTCGAGGCAGTGTTCTTTCAGATCTCGCCTTTGGACTGGTGAGGACAGATGGGTGAACAGTGGGAGTCTGGGCTGCCATCACTGGAAAAGCAAAAGCATGCAGGCACGAATACACACTCTTAACACACTCTCTCTCTCACACACACACACACACACACACACAAGATCACAGGCTCATCCGGACTTGGTCAGAAAGTGGCAAACATACAAACAGACAGGCTCAAATGCTCACAGAAAGTGTAACTCACTCAGTCTCTCTCTCTCTCTCTCTCTCTCTCTCTCTCTCTCACACACACACACACACACACACACACACACCGGGACACAACATCAGCTAAGCCTCAGTTGCACGCATACTTATTTTGTTGTAAACACACGCTCAGACTCTAACACGGCCTCTAATTCACACAGTCGCACACACGCACTCGCACACACAGGATTACTAGAAACACGCATACGAGCCATTCTCACCCCACACTGCTCCCAGGCTCCCGTCAAGCACTTCCCGCTATCACCCAGATAAAAAAAGCATTTATCTTTTATTTGACCATAAATTAACCAGGGTGGTTTTCTTGCAAATAAAATGAAAAAAAAAAACCTCTTTTATTTTTTTTTCTCCAGATTGGAAGGCAACATAGCGGCTTATGTTATACAATTGAGGAAGAGGAGAGGAAGTAGGACAAACATTAACATGATTAAACTGGAACAGATATGACTGAGTTAGACCGCTGTACTTCCTCCTTCCAGCACCGAGGTTTACCGAAAGGCACGAGGAAAGAATATAAGAGAAAAACACATAAAAGATCTGGTTTGTTTTCTTTAAAAAAGGAGCAAAATATGGTACATCGTGGTTGAGAAGTGAAAATACTCCAAAAATAAAAAAGAAATGCTGAAGAAAAAAGCACAAATACAGAGATGTAAACAGATACTGTATACTGATAATGCATCATCAGTACAGTGTAAGTCGCCTTTATTTCCCTTGGTGACAATAAAGGCGACTTACACTGTACTGATGATGCTTGACGTAACCGACCGGCGTGGGTCAACACACACTGGGAGAGGTGATATTGAAGTTTCTTGAAATGATGCAGTTTCTTCCGTCCGTTCCATTTTTGAGGAGTCTAATGGAAAACTGTGAGGGGGAGTGAGATGTGGAGTGAGGCGGATCAGGAAGGACAGAAGTGGACATTGGCAGAGTGGTACTCAGGAGACGATGGAATTTGTTGGTGTGCTGCACACCTCAGTGTATTTATGCTGCAGGTTGTTTCATTAACCTGAGCTGATAGAGCGGAGGGATTAGTGATTAGTTTGCCAGTCACTCTGTAGTTGAACCCTCTCACCAGATCGATATCAGTCACACCGGGATCACCACACCCGCTGCACTGCTAATGAACCCTGCAATGAAAACACCTCTCTCTGACAGTCATTACCGGCTTGTTGTGTCACTGCTCCAAAGAAATGCAGCCAAACTATGCAGTCTGAGGTGGAGGAGCAGCTTGCTGATAGATAAATATGTCATATGTTTGTCTCTCCAGTGCCTGGAGGTCACCTGAGTCACCACTGAATCCCGTTCAAGCTCTACTGTGCTGGTCCTGATTAGTACCTGTCTGGGTTTAGGCTGGATTTGTGTTCTAGTTCTCGCTGCCCCACTTGTCTGTGGTGTTTTTGGAGACTCTTCCTGCTTTTCGGGTGAGACGATCTCACTGTTCATGCGTTTTGCTGGTTTGCTCTTTGCTGTCAGATTTAATAACTCCCATCAGGAGTCAGTCAGTGGGGCGGTGTGGCTCAGAGGTAGAGTGGCCGTCCAGCAACCGAAGGGTCGCTGGTTTGATCCCCACCATGTCCAAGTATCCTTGAACAAGGTCTATTGCTCCTGATGGCCCTGTGATAGACTGGTGACCTGTCCAGGGTGAACCCTGCCTTTCACCCAATGTCAGCTGGGATAGGCTCCACCCCCTGAGACCCTTAAGGCTCAAAGTAGCTCGGTTTTCTCCTCTTTTTCAGTGCAACTTCTGAGTCTTGCAGCTCAGTCTCATCATTCTACGCCTTGCTGACTCTGCTCGTGTCCCAATCATAGTCCATCACGCATTGGATTAGGCAGCAAGATAAGATGAGCTGCCGAGGGAAGCCCATCTCTTTATATCCATTACGTCTGAGGTTCATGTACATCTTCCATCTCATTCCATCTTGTCATGATCATCCTTTCTTTCATATCATTAAAGATGCATCATCTATAAGCTCATTTTATCCCACGGGAGCACAGTAGCATTACGCTTGGCTCAGTTTCTCTAATGAATCAATATTGCTCCTGACTCTTCACCTTCATTATTCTACCCGCCTCCTCCTCTTCCCCCTCCACAGGCTGGCAGTAGCAGATTCCTGCAGGGAAAAGGCAGAGCAGTTACTCTGGAAAAAGTCGCAGCAATCCGAAACTCTCAGGTAAGCAAATAACGGGAGTATTTGCTGTATCGCTCGCATTTACTGGTGTTTAAACTTCCAGATGTTGTTTAATGTGATATCTCAGGAAGTCCAGGAGGGAATTTCATCCAATTTGGCACAAATGTTCACTTGGACCCAAGAAAGAAACAACCAGATTTTGGTGGTTAAAGGTCACTGTGACCTCACTTCCTTCCCATCAGGAATACATGTAGAAGTTTCAGTACATCTGGCACTGACATCCACCATACATGATTACGTATTTTACGGAAGGAATATATTGTGTCTTAAGATACTGTATTAGGACACGACAAGCGTGAAATAACAATCACCAGTTGAAAAGTCAAAGTTCTAGACTGATACACCGAACCATTTGTTCCGGGTAAAACAAAGCACAGATGTTAATACACGTGAAGGCACGCGTGGCTGAGGCAGACACCTGCAATGTGGAATTTCTAGTTTCATAAAAGTCCATTTGTCATTGACTGAGAAATTAATGCAACAATATCAATGACAGTGAAGCGAAATGTCTTGGATTGGCATTTTTTATCCTGATGTGCTCCAGTGTGTCCTGGTTTCTGCTTGCTTGGCTCACGCTCCACCCCCAGCAACCCCCCCCCCCCCCCCAAGCTTCAGTTGTTTTGGTGTAATCCTGCTGAGAGGCAAACAAACCAACTAACACACAATTGACAATGAAACTATAACTCTGGTGTGAGGTCACCATGAATGGCTGTCCGCTCCTTGACCAGATGCATGGCAGGAAGGCCAGGACAGATGGGAAACAACTGTGGGAGATGATAGAGGGAGGACAGTAAAAGAGGGAATGGAAAAACAAGAGAACAAAAGTGAATTCAGCTGAGCCACAGGTTATTTCCTGGAAAAAAAAGAGAGATATTGAAAAAAGGAGTTGCGCAGTTAATGACATGAGAGGAACAGAGGAGGTGGAGGTGAAGAGAGTGGGAGGGAAGTGATGTTTCAGTCAGGTGGTGGACAGTAAAGCTGCTAAATGAGTAAACCATCGATTCAGCGGAGGCATGCAGACTTTCTTCCTCTCGTCTGATCACTGGTGACAGATCTGGCTCGTATCTGTTGGTGCTCTCAGCTTCTGATTTATGTCATCTGACATGATAAAACTGGCTCTCGTGACAAGCTGTGCCCGTGCTCTCCTTCTTCTCTCTGCATACACACACACACACACACACACACACACACACGCAAAGTTACACACAACCCCTCTCACCCAGAGAGCGTTCATTTTTGATCACCTTAAACCACAAAGCCGGTATAAGGAAGAACCACTCAACCCTGCGGAGCTCTCACAAACTGTCACCTCACGCTGCACGCAAGCCACATCCGTGTTCTCCATGTTGGTCTGTGAGTGTACACGCTTGTGGCTGTTTGCACAGGTGTGTACATCCATGTAGGATTTCACGTGTGCCCCCCACAATTGTGTCACATCTGCGTGTGTGTGTGTGTGTGTGCGTGCGTGCATGTGTATATGGAAGAAGATGGGACCCATTTGCTCTCACCCACGTGTTCCTTGCGATGGAATAATGTTCTGTTCCTGCACTTGCTTTGCACAGGTTTGTGACTTAGTGTGTGTGTGTGTGTGTGTGTGTGTGTGTGTGTGTGTGTGTGTGTGTGCACCTATGTGTTTGTGGACTGGGCAAGTGGTCTTTCATGTTGCTTTTCTGATCATTAAGTGTTTTCTTTGGAGTTTTGATACGATACTTAAATAAATATCTTGAAATCATGAAACTGCAATCCAAGCCTGATAATAACAACCCAGTAGTGATTTATGTTAGCATACCGTGCTCTGCACATGTTATTATCCTGTCAGAACTGGAGGAACTCTCAGGCAGCAGCTCTTCAATCAAAAGCCACCTTTGTTGGAAAACAATAAGAAGTCTGTGAGTTGGATTCACACAAAACATTTGCGTCCACGAACAGACATTTCTGACTCGCATTCTAAAATGTAATACATGTTTTACCATGAACATATTGTGCCTGCAATAATATTTCTTTGCCATGTTATTTTTTTAAAGTTTTGTTTGAAAATACAATTGATTGCGCATCAAAGTACAGAAGTTACTCAACAGTATTGTTGATCATACGTGTGAATTCTTCCTTAACTCTCTACACTGAGAGAAGTAAATGATCAGCAGAGAGCATCCAGGCACCGCCCGGTACCGCCAGACTCCGTAGTCATGGTCTGTGTTAGAGATTACCGTACCTACGATGACCCCCGCCTCTTCTAAAACCGGAGTTGGGGCCACGGCTGCTATGGTGATGTCCCACAGGGACAGGAAGAATTTTGATTGATTCGAAGGGGCTTTTTTGTTTCCGCCTACAACTTTCTGAAAGTGCTTGAAGACAAGTTGGACAAACGCTGAGTTTCCTACAAAGACATTTCCACCGCAAGTCTTTTGCATGCTTCCATATCGAGTCAGTACTGCTGTTACTGTGGTAATACTGAATCATGAAAGAAATAATGGTTCTGAAGTCATATGATACACAGGTTTAGTGTTGGATGGCTCCTTTCACTTTCAAAATGAGAGTTGAGATGTGACATTTGGAGCTTTGAAGATATTTGGTCTCAGCATTATTATTAACAGCAAACAACTGATGATGCTTCATAATGACAAAAAGAAATAAAATCATAATCCACAAACACGTCACCGATGTGAGCTGTGACTTCCATCACGCAGGTCGTGGTGCGACATGAGTCTGATCTCTTACCTGCGCTGGCCCATGCTGGACAGAACTCACCAAAAAGAAGAAAAATAAGCAAAGACAAAAATAATCTGTGCTTACAGTCATGACAAGAGGTGTCACACTATGAGATACACACATCCACCTCTGCAGACGCAGCACGGTGATGAACCACATGACCCAGATGGGACTTGAACCCACAATCTCCAGCTCCGGAGGCTGACGCCTTATCCATTAGGCCACTGGGCCACAGAAGTTGTAACCAGTATATTACAATCAATACAATAGTGCAACAAGGAACATGTGTCTAACCACTGTAGACATTCTCGCTTGTAGGAGCTCCGTGGCCCAGTGGCCTAATGGATAAGGCATCAGCCTCCGGAGCTGGAGATTGTGGGTTCAAGTCCCACCTGGGTCACAGTCCTGCGTCCTGGGTTTCTACAATAGAGCAGCTCACCTGCTGGAGGGAGGCCCTTCCGTCATGCTTGTCCTTTACAATCAATCAGTATGTGGCTGGCGAGCCTCTTATCGCACAAATATTCAGGAGAGCCTCTTTGTAAGTTCAGGACTCCTGAATGCAGCCGCGTTTCCAGAAGGATTTCAACGTGCGTGTGAGGTGGTCGGGAGACGGAAGTGGCTAGCAACTCCTGTGGCTGACCAGCTGTTTCCCCACTCATCATCTTCCCACTTATTCTCAAACTCTGTCAACAGAGAAGGAGCCACATGTCCAATACCAGCTGGCATCAAAGAACAATTACAACTTGTTCAACTGAGAAATTCCTCTAGAACTCTCTCCATCTTTCCCCAGCAAACAGCTGGACGACCAAAACAATGCACCGACGTTGGATTTCCTGTGTTTTCTCCTTCTGTGCTGCCTATATCACCATATTGAGCCTCAGCTAAAGTGTTTGTGGGGAGAAGGCGGCCTGAAGAATTCCCCCATTGCATTCCGAGCCACACCTCTGATCATCACTGTTGTTTTCTTACTCTCACACTCGATAGCAGCTGCCACAGTCGACAACAGCGTCTCACTCTTTGTACGACAGCTGCCACAAGATGTTCAGATAGCAGCGATAGCGCCGATGTTTTATTGAGGAAAAAATGGATGTGTGTGTTTCAGAAGCGTGTGTGTGAAGCAGCAGCAGGCCCTGCAGGCGACTCTCTCCGTGCTCCGCTCCACAGGAAGTGAGCTCACAGATGTACGGGGTTTCCTCAGCCAGCTGATGGGGGCCTGGCAGGCCTTCAGACCTCAGATACTACAGCATAGCACTCAGGTGTTCTCAGGTAAGGTGCTGGGATGTGGCGGTTGAGCTGATAATCTCTGTTAGAATGAATATTAGTGAAAATCCTCTGGAGCACCACTGTGTCCACGGGTGTGTGTGTGTGTGTGTGTGTGTGTGTGTGCGTGTGTGTGTGTGTGTGTGTGTGTGTTCATTGTTGACAGTAAATGCCTGAAGCAGAGTTAACCTCCAGCTCACCTCATGGGTGGGTCTCCTCTCTGCAGCACATTCCCAGCAGCTGCATGTCTACATGTATGTGTGTTAAACATGCTTCGGCTCTCATGTGTAACAGCACAGCTCTAGTTTTATTCTGAAACGTGTAGCTGTGTCGTTGTGGAGGTGGAACATCTCATTTTCAAAGGGCTCCTGTACAAAGTGCTGCAAAATTTAAAAAAAAAAAAGTATAAGCAAGGAATAACCAGGTGATGAGATTTAGAAGAAAACGTAAAATCACCAGAAGTGTGGAAGCCGAGGCAACAGGTCGCATTAAAACAGAGTGCGAAATCTGATGAAGCACCAAGAAAAATACAGCCTGACATGCATGTCGCCTGAAGAGATTTAAATGTGTCGACACAGCATAAAATATCTGAGACACACACAAGTCAGAAAATAACAGACACAGCCCAGAACACTGAACACACACTTGTGGACATCAATACACACGTTTATACATCCCCTCTTTAATAAAATAAATGTGTGAATGGAGGCCTGGATATGTAAATAAGCTGCTCACGTGTTACCAGTCACCTGCGTATGACTCTAAACTGATATGAGCCTTAGCTGCAATTAAAGTGCGCTACCTGTTCATTAGTGTTCCGTGGTTATCGTGGAACATCAGAGGAGAACAGCGGGTAGAACTTCAAGGGAGGCGGAACAAAGGCTCAAAGTGGTGGAACATGAAAACATCATTCAGTTTGTGCAGTAGACGATTCGAAGGCGACGAAGAGAGTGTTTTAAAGGGCTTTATTTAAAAACCAAGGAGGACAGAGCAGCCATGGCGATAGCGTGACCAAGGTTGTATGAATCTGTTCATGCGTGTGCATGTGCTCGAGCATTTGTATGACCTATCCCTGAACCGCAGCCATCTGCCAACACCCTGGGCCATCCTTAGATTATATGGTATCTATTTCCCTGCAAGCCAACTTTTGTGTGTGTAAGTGTGTGTAAGTTTTTGTGTGTGTGTGTGTGTGTGTGTGTGTGTGTGTAATAGCAGCAGTATCTAAAAACATCAAATATGTTCCCACACAATGTAGCAGAGAGTTCTCTTTCCTCTCACCTCCTCCACCTGTCTCTACATCTGTTTGTCTGCGTCTGCCAGCCTGCTGCGTGATACACAACATCATTACATCAATGCTTAAGTTGGTAAAGAGTACTGAAAGGAGAGGTACTGAAATATTGATCGCCTACAAGTACATCTACTGCGATTGCAAAATACTTGAGTGAAAAGTATTCTCTCAGAACCTAGTCCGACTGTGCCGGGTGACAGGACTTCAAATGAGCGGTAACTCCAAACGTCCACCTTGATAACGGTTAACTAACAGTTATCCTAACAGTTCTCTGACGAGCTCCGTATGATGAACCCGTAGGAGGAGCCAGATTTAGAACAAAATATCACACTTCTTGTAAAGGGTTTCTGTAACTGTCTAATATAATATCTAATATCCAGTTCATAGTTATTTATTTTTTATTTCATAATTGTTTTTTCTTGTCAATTTCTCTTTTCCTTTCTTCTTCTCCCTGTAAATGCTGCTGAAACTATTGAAATTTCCCCGGCGTGGGATGAATGGAGCCTTCTTCCTCTTCTTCTTGTTCTTATTCTAAAGTTCCTTTCGACCAATGTTGGGATGTGATTCACCGCATTAAACAGAATCATCACTTTTGTCTCATTATTCATATTTTTGAGTGAAAGCTACATTGAAATGATGATGTTGTGACCGAGAAGTTCTTTATTTTGACACACGTTCATAATCACGTGGCTCAACGTGTGGCCAACTGCCCAGCTGTACTTGAGAGGAGCCATTATCTCTTCAGCTCTAACTCTGTCTCAAGTGTGCACGGCATTTTAGCACCGGCTAAGGTCCTCTTTTTAATGGCAGTGTTCTCCACCTTCCCCTGTGTGGTTGTGCTCTCACCTCTACAACCCTCAGCCGTTTATATTTCATAGTTTTCAATTTCCTCGCCACAATTGGTTATTAACTTTATTAGCTATTTCAACACAGACAGGAGCTCGGTTATTGGAAGCCTGCAAACCGCACCACTCTGCCAGCTCCTGTTTTATGTGCTGCGGTGATTTCGGATGAACTTGGTGATTGTCTCAGTAGCAGCTTATCTTTTTAAAAGTGGTGAAGTATAACGCATACTCACAGATAAATACAGACAGTTTCCTGATATACAGACATCTACAACAATGACACGGCCGTGAACTTTGCTCATGTGTGAATCGTTGATCCGTCTCTCAGAGGACAAAATCCTGCGGTAATAAAGTCTCCAGCAGCTGAGGCTGTGGTTCCGCCAGTAATATTTTCTTTTATGATGCGTAATAAACTCGGCAGACACCCAAAAATTGTTGCGGTCCCTCAGCACCAAATTAAGAATTCCAGTCCGTGCATGTTTGCTAAAACAGGTAAAACTGTGTGTGATTTAGGGAACAATATGGCATCCGACAGCTGTTGGTCCCAGTTAGCTGCCCGCAACGCACCATAAGAGTTCCACCGCAGCACAACTGCGGTTTTATGTGTTTCAGTCTTCTACTATTAACAGCTTATTGTTATTGAACATAATGAGTTGAAAAATAGCATAAACCAAATCAAGTGTCCTGTATTTCACCCCTGGTGTGAGGGAGAACGAGTCGGTTGGTTGGTGGAATTACAGTGAAACTCAGCTCTTGAACTGTGTCGTAAAACTGGTTCTCTCCTCTAAACGCATATTTTAGAACTTCTCCTAAAGTTGCTCAGTCTGCTGTTTCTCTGTATGAGAAGAAGAAGAGTGAAATAGTGTGTTTGTGAATAGCTCAGTCATTTTGTGGTCAAGTGAACTAGGGTGTAAACAGGTCCAATTATTGATTGTTGTCTTTCTCCAGCTGTAAGACAACCACGCAGTTCGTGATACGTCTGTGTGGTTGCTTTGGGCTTCAGCTGCCATCCAGCAGACAAACGTAAACTAATATTCGGAGATCCTGTTTTCTCAGCTTTCATGAAGATAGAACCTGTTGGAACCTGACTCAGACGTCTGTGGAACTCCTGACTCTTCTGCCTTTACTCCATGTTGCCGAATGTTTATTGGAGCATGTATGAGGGAGTTTGGGCGAATGGATCGGATTTCTGATGTCAGATCCACGTATGTGTGCCCCGTATCGGATCGGTGCATCGCTGTTCTTAAATTGTGACTCCACACATTTGTGTGTTCATCTTGATAGATTAAAAAAATAATCTTTTTTGATAGCCTACAGTTTTATTTTGAGTCACTGTTCAAGGCTCCTCTGGCCCTTCATTTTCCAGATTTATTTGTCTTTTGCGCCTTCTTTTCCTTGCTTCCAGTCACTCCGGAGCTCAAAGCCACCCAGCAAACATGAATGTGAGCGACTGCAACTCACGTGGCTTCAACCAGAAGCAGACCATGATGAGCTGGGAGGTTTTTGATGGATGCAGGCTTCTACAACCAGCAAATCCACGTATTTTTAATATCAAGTTAACAGCAGCGAACATGGGCGATTGTATGTTTGTCAGCCACGAGTGTCTCAAGTTATTTTTGCCCTTAAAAATTTCACCAGTTTGAGTTTCTCAGTTCAGCTACTGCATCAAATAGTGGTAAGATAATAATAGAAGTGTGTGTGTGCACGCACACGTGTGCACTGACGTATAATAGACACGTGTTAAGAACGACAGACAGGCTGTTTATTGCCTTGCGAAGTCTCTCTGCTCGTATTTATTCTAGTCTCTGTTTGGACGTGTCTGTTTTTGTGTGTATTTGTGAGTATTTCTGAGGTTTTTTTTGTCACTTGAGTGTCAGGTCTTTGTGTGTTTATTGTTTATTTGTGTCTTTTTTAGTGTGTGTCAGTGTGTGTTGCTTTACCCTGGCGAACCTTGTCATGTCACAGTGACCAGAAAGCAATTATCAGTGTATTGCCGCTTTGAGGAGGACCTCCTTCACTCCCCTCTTCCTGCAGCGAGAGAAAGAACGAAGGGGAATAAGATAAGTTGAAAGAGAGGGTAGGTAAGGAAAACAGCAACAGAGGAAGAAATAAATGACGAGAGACTGAAAGCAGGAGAGAGGTGGCAAGACTAGGAGTGACTGAGAGAGAAAAGCGAGGAGGGAGGGCGAGGAAAACAAAGACACGGGGGAAGAGAATGTCAGGCTGACATTGCTGGATCAGTTTGAGAGCTCTCCAGAGCCGCAGCCACCGTGCCCTGCCTTGCTGAGCTGAAGGACCCTCACTCACAACTCACTCCATACACCACTGCTGCTTCTCTGTTTCTGCTGCTGTAACAGTGCCAATTTCCCCACTGAGGGATGAACAAAGGTTTATCTCATCTTATCTTATACACACTCCACACACACTCCACACACTCATACAAGCCAAATACACATTTCTGAATCAGGATGGGCATTGAAATCTGGTTCCAGTGAAAACAGGTTTAAGCTGGTTTGATGGATTGATACCATTTGCTGAACGTGGCCATGAATGACGGTGTTATGACATCTGTGTGACGTGACGGTTCCTGGTGTGGTTGTTGTCGCCGTGGTTATCGGTGCGGACCAGCATCTGGCGCTCTGCTGCTGAATCTTGTGATCGCACAACATTCTGCGGACCTCTGGTGAGGGGCTGGCTGAGGCCTGGTCCGGCTGCCTCAGGTCTCCCAGCATATCTAGCTTCTTTTGGAAGTTAGGAAGTTTGCATGTTGCCGCGCGGCGCTTGTTGGGTTGCGGTGGCGAGCTACTCCTGTTATCCGTTCTGATGTCCGCCTCTTGAGTTTGGGTTGAGTTTAGTGAGGATGGAGGGAGGGAACCATGCTGCGGCCTGCTCCTCTCCTCTCCAGCAGGCTGAGGTTGTGTCGTCTTGATCTGTTTTCCAGTCGGTCGATTTCAGAAAGCCTCTTTAAATTCCTCTTCCAGTGAATATGTGGTTCTTGTTTGTCCTGCTTGGGTGCCGCTCCTGCAGCTCAGCCTCCGGTCCCTCTGGCTGAAGACTCTGTCCTTGGAAGTTTTGTCCATTTTCTTTGTGAGAAATTGGTTTTATCGATCATGCCAACCCGACTGAAAAATACAATACATAGACCAGTTCTCCTCCTTCATACATAGAATAACTGTGTCAACTAGGAGAGAGCAGTTAAATTGCCGTCACTGACGTTTGTGTGATGAATTGTTCTGCCTTTAATTAAAGTCCCTGCTGAGCCAAATTTACACGCCATACAGATGCGATAAATGGTTTTACGTTTGCTAAGCACACAAACAAAAGATTCGATTCCACAGTCCTTGCTTTGGATTTTTTTGCTGTCTGGCAAACATGAAGAAAATCCCCTGACACCCTCTGTATGGAAACAACATGAATGCCTTTTATCTGGCAGCGACTAATAAAGAAACGCTGATGTTACTGTTGACCTCATCTCGTGTTTTAACAGCGATTTTCTGTTGTTTGCGTCAGCCGATGACACGGATCGTCCACCGCTTCCGAACACACAACAACCAAGTGTTTTCTGGTCAATCCAACGTTTTTTCCAGCACCATTTTTGTTGTTGTTGTTGAGCTGCTTGTTTTTACCAGCTGCAAAGCAGTTCTGATTTATTCACCTCACCTGGTTTCTCACCTCACTGATCAGAGAGGCTAATCAGACTTCACCCCCGCACTGGTCATATTGGTGAGATTTGTACAGTTTCTTCACTCCTCAGTTTCCTTCCAAACCTTTTTGATGCTGGCTTCTCAAACGCATAAATTCATTTTTTCTCCCTTGTTGACTGCAGACTGGACAGGAAATGGATGTACAGTAAAAACAGGTTGGAAGTGGAACAAAACAAATCGAGCCCGATTCTTCTCTGATACACGAGCCGGTGAGAACATCTTCCTTGGGCACAAAGGGGAAGAATGTGATGTTTGCACACTCACTTTCACCGCATCGAATCGGTGTTATTTACAGCCCGCATAAATGTATTCATCAGGTGTTGGCTCGGAGGTGTAAATTGGCGTTTGCATGGAACCAGCACGTAATAATATCCTCGATGGCTCTTCTGTCACTCTTCTGCTGGGGAGTACACTCACGTATCCTTGGCTATTGCTGTTTGGCATTAACAGTGACCTTTGCAGTAATGATGATAATGGGGAAGGTGGTGATAATAATTACCCTTTCATGTCCTTTCCCTGCTCTAACAGCCCCCCCCCCCCCCACACACACACACACACACACACACTCTCACACTATTTTGATGCTTTTCGGCTTTAAAGTGGCTGATGAAGCTTATAACGATGAAGGTGATGAGAAGGTAGATGGAGATGATGGTCAAGAATGAAAATGACGATGATGCCAGTCGTGAGTGTAACCTGTTCTCATTTTATATGTCACTTCTACTTGAAGACAGAAGGCCGGTATGCAAATATTGCTATTTAAGACAGAAACTATTGGCGTGACTGAACTTGAGTGCGTGGAATCCACTCCTGCCTGGAGCTGCAGTAAAAAAAATCCAGTGTAGTCTGACAAGTTGTTGGCCTAAAATTGCCGTTGAGCATATCTCCCGGATCTGTTTTTAATAGATGCATTCAGTGGCCTGGAAACCTGTTACGTAAAAATTGAATGTGCAGAACTGGATGTCATTCCCCACCTTCAGCAGATCACTGCAGGTTTGCATTTAAACAAGTATTTATATCCTACATTGAGAACCCTTGAATACCTCCAGCATTCCCTGCAGTCCACGTCCCGCTCTGTTATTCTTAAAGCTATTATGCTAATTAAATGCTGCTCATTTGTTTCGCTGGGGAATATTTTGCTTTGTCATCTCTTCATTGCTGAGCACACAGTGTACTGAAGCTGTCGGGGTGAAAATGGACAGACAGTAAAGGCAGGAAACAGTAGCGAAGCACTTGATATCACACTCACAACAACCAGGAGTGCCAGACAGCAGTGTAGAGTTTCATGGTTTCCCCCCTGAGCACAAATTCCCTTTCCACCCCCCCCCCCCCCCCCCCCGGCTGCCACAAGTCACTCTTGCCCCCCTTAAACTGCTTCCTGATGTCTCTTTTCTTGAACCCGTTTTCCTCACTCCTCCCCTCTCACCTTTCTGTTCCTTTCCCCTTCTTTATTTATTTCTCCTACCAATCTTGTCACTCTTAAATTGTTTCATTTCCCTCCCTTTGCTCAAGTGTGAAGTAACAATGTGATGATAGGAAGACTCTGCCTCCTGTACCTGTCTGTCTCCTTCCCCTCCTCACTCCCTCTGCAAATCAAACACTGTAATTGCCTCTGGTGACAAGTCTGGCAACGAGCCACTGACGGGTGGTACCAGTGTGCAGGCAGGCTTTTGTAAACTTTTACAACATCTTCATTGTGTCACATTAATGTGTGTGTGTGTGTGTGTGTGTGCGTGTGTGTGTGCATGTGTGTGCGTGTGTGTGCGTGCGTGTGCAGCCCTGAGAGAGGAGATGAAACATTCCAATGTGGAGTTTCAGAAGATGAGAGAAGAGAGGGAGCATCTAGCACGACAGCTAATGTAAGCACACACACTCACATGCACGGTCGGGAACACAGGTGGAGTGCGGTATGTGGAATATGCTGGGTGAAGAACAGGTCAGCGCGGAGCTTGGTTCTATGTGTAATTTTTGTCAACCAATCAAAACCTTTTGTAATGTCCTCTTGGCCCCGCCTGTCAAAGAAATGCTCTTGTTCTGCCCACCAGGCCTGTTAAGCTGCAGTTTCTGGAACCAAGGTGGGACTTTTCTCGGGTAAAATAATGTCCCAGGAACTAAATTTACATCCTGGTTCCTGCTTCCCAAGTGGGGGTTGTTCCTCCAGAGCTTTGTATTTGTATTTCGTGTGGTCAAAAAGGGGCGATACACTTACACCTAACCAGCGATTGAGAACAACATTCCCTGGCGAGTCCTGTCAGGACTGGCCCGCTGGTGTCACTTGAAGAAAACACAGGACAACTTTTCCAGGCAAATTTGTTTGAAGGTCCCACGAGGAGTCCCAGGAATATTGTATTGTTTAAATCCTACAGATTTCACATTAAAAATGTAAACACCATGAACCGGAAGAACCACTGCTGTTGGTGCAGCCTCACAGAGTCGTTAGCATTAGCATCCATTCTGTTTTACAAGTGTGAGACATGCAACATTTTAAAGCTAGATATTCACAAACAACATCCTCATAAGTAAGTCTTGAAAATCCATGACCCAAAGTTTCCTTTTCAAAAAGTAACAAAAACACTTGAGCTAGGATAGTCCAAGTAATTTTAGTTTGGAAAAACAGAATCAAGACGATTGTACTTTTTGTACTCGCCATGTCCAGTAAAAAAAAATACTGCTTTTTGAAGCAGAGGAATCCTTGGGAAGGTCACTTACAGGTCAGGTTTGGCCGTCCGTTTAATTGTTTGTGTTTAACTTACAAAGAATTTCAAAGGGATGAATTGCTCCATATTTGGTTATGTCTTCAGTCTGGTTTTTACAGAACAGTGGCTACTTTGTTCAAAACTGCTTGCATACGCTTAGTAAGTGAAAGGGAATGCTTTTAATCTGTTATCGTCGTTTATAATATTTGAAGTATAACCACTTCCGAAGTGCAGACGCAGACACTGAGACACACAAATACAGAGAGAGAGAAACATACACGCACACACACACAAACATCCCCCCACACAGAAAGGGAGTTGCTGTTAAACGTTGCCTTTATCTGATAATCAAAGCATTATCAAAGCGAGGACTACTTGACCTGACAGGCTACAGATGAAGCTCTCATTTGGTCGCTAATGTTTCCTCCCTCATCATCACGCTCTTCTCCAGCTTCACGGTTGTTGTCGTGACTTGCCTTTGATCTGCAGAAATAACAGACTCTGGTTTTCGGTTCCTTATCGTCATTAAAGCCGCGCGGTGTAGGTTTGCTACGCTGCAGTGCCCCCTGTTGAGACAAGTGGTGAATTAAATTACTCCCATGGATTCCAGTCTGTTAGCTTGAGAAAAACTTCATCGTGATACAATCACGCACACAAAGGAATCGCAGTATCTCTGTGGTGTAAGCACTTAAATAATCAGAATTAGTCACTGAAAGTTTAAACTAGGAGGATTAGCAGAGTCCCGAAACGTCAGAGGAGCCATGAAAAGCCTCAGTTCTCCTGTTTTTTAAATGTTAAGGTTACTTTTAGCTAAAAATGTCACACAATGTTGTAGAAACCAGCTGTTGGATGTTGTCTGAGGTCATGTGAAAGAATGTCCCATGTTGTTTGAATATATATTTGTATACAGACGTGACATTTTGCATGTGTATGCTCCTATGCAGACATGTCCACGTGTAGGGCGCCTGTCACATGACACGTTTACTTTTGTACCGTGTGCGACACAAGCTTGTTATCCGTGTATCTCAATATTTTTACTACATCTGCAACGCCACAAGTGAGGGAAGAGATTTAATGGGCTTGGATAGATTTGAATAAAATTAAAAATGAATGGATGATGTCATAGAATATCAAAATTGTAAGTCCATTTTGCATTTTTTGTTCCTGGAAAAGATTGTAGAGACATTCCTGTTACCATAAACACCGCGTGTATTGTCTTCTGCCCTACCTCACCAATGCTACATACCACAGCGTGTTCGTGTGTGTGTGTGTGTGTCTGAGGAATGTGTTTGTACATCCAATATAGGGATCAGACTTGAGACAGAGAGGATGGAGGGGATGTTTGTAGTCCCACGCGACCCGCCCAGACATATGGACATATGCTATGGGGAGAATCAGCCTTAGGGCCATGTTGCATGATGAGGTGTATGTGAAGGAGGAGGAGGAGGAGTGGGTGGGTGCTCAAGTCTGAGGCTTTATTGCATGATAAGGAGTGTGTGTGTGTGTGTGTGTGTGTGTGGGTGTAAAGGGGAGGGTTAAGGATCTTATATCGGTCTCAGGATCTCCCCCCCCCCCTTCTCTCTGCACAGCATCTTCCAGTCTGGCTTACCCGCTAGGTGCTGTACACATCAATGCACACATTCTTGTTGGCGTGTTGTTCTGATGTGTATATTATTGTGCTGTGAGGTCAAAATAGAGAAGTATATTCTGTTTGTTCAATCCTACCAACTCTGGTAGCCGGTGCTGTGACTGTGACCCCGCCTCCTCCTGTCCCTGGGGCCATACTGAAGAGGTAGTTTTTTTGTGGTTTCACGTACTTTTCCTGATGAGTTTGGTCTGACTTGTGTCTTAGTGGAAGGTGATGCAAAGCTGTATTTCTGTAACTGCGATTGTGTCAAAGCCCAACTAGAAACCACTCACAGGGCGCAAGGTAAACTCAACCGGCCTTGTAGTTTTTGCGTAATACAGCTGAGAGACAAAGACCACCAAAAACATGACCACCTCAACAGAAGTAAAAGCTTTGCGGTAAACCGATCACAGTCGTGCCGGGGTGATCTCCATCTTGCGGCTCCTTTCGCTGATCCATGTTGAGCGCACTTGGGCTCCAAAAAAACAATTTCATGCTTCCTGTAAAATTCTGCTTCTTGCTTTCCTGCCAAGTTTCATGAAAGCTGATTGTTTTTTGGGCGATCCTGCTGACAGTCAGGCACACAAGTGAACAGGTGAAACCGTCACCTCGTCGGTGGAGGCGGTTCTCTGTCTGTGGCCCGTGCGTGGCAGACAGTCATGCGAGGTCTAGACTCTCGTCTGAGGTCCAGATGGGATGTCTGAGTTGATCGGATAACCCTGCTTTCACTGTCCGGCTAATGCTGATTGGTTGCTTGTTGAGACACCCTCTTCCTCACTGTGTGTGTGTGTGTGTGTGTGTGTGTGTGTGTGTGTGTGTGTGTGTGTGTGTGTGTGTGTGTGTGTGCGTGTGTGTGTGTCTGTCTGTCTGTGTGTGTCTGTTTGTGAACAATCTGTATCCTGTCAGCCTCACTATGCATCATATCAGCTCCGGGGCTTCCAAAGCCTTTGATTCTCTCTGAAGATCGTAGAACAAAAAGTACCAGTTTGTGTATGTGCAAGATGTGTTACTATGACAACTGCCTAACCTTTGACCCCTGACTACCATCAAACATCAGTGTTTTGCACCTGTTGCATTTCTGTGGCGCCAGCCCTATTGCCTTGGAAACACACACATGCACACATATTTCAGGGGCACTGTGAGGACAACGAGCGGCTGTGGAATCCCTCTGATCCTAGCATGCAATGTGATCAGCATGCCAGAGACACACTCAAGGGCAGCTTGTTTTGTCGTGACTGCTTACGCACTCGCTATCACACTCATAGCGACACACTAGTTTAGAGCTTTTTTTCCTGCTTTTAGTGGCTGAATTCTTGCATGCAGATTAGCTGCGACTGACTTAGCCTCCTGACTGACATGGTGTCACCTTAAGTTGGCAAATGAACAGTTTCAGCATTGATGGGCAGCTGTGAACTTTGCCCGCGGCCACTTTGACAGCGTTTGTCTGAGGATCAGAGCTCGCGCTGCTGCTCTAATGCCTGGGTGACATGTACGTGGACGGTGTCGGCAAACTTCCTGCTGTATTCTGATTGGCAGGCAACAAGGAGCTCACTCTTTCATCAGAGGATGAAGAATGACACAGATCATCCAACACAGGCCACGTTGAAAGGATGGATATTCGCAGGAAGAGGGGGATAGATGAAAGACAGGATGGATGCACAGAGCAAGCGAGAGATGAAAGAGATGACGGAAGGAATGACGGTCGAGAGAGAGAGAGAGCATGATTGATGTGCTACAGCTTGTTTTCATAAGGCTGATGCACTCCTGCCCATGTGTATGTATGTAGGTGTGTGTGCGTGTGTGTGTGTGCGCGCGCGTGCGCCTATGTTACTGTTGTCAGACTCTATGGATCCCCGGCAGTTTTTGCACAGTTTGGTTCATATGGCAATTATTGTGTAGCATATTGTGATGAGAAGCAAATGTTATCATGAGTTTACTTGCGCAGGCATCAAGAAAATTATCATAAACTACTAACTGAATTCTAGTCCAGTGGTGGAATACACCTGAATATTTGTTTTTTTTATGACTAAAAAACGCTGTACATAGTAAAACAATATACTTCAATCTCACAATCTCTACATTAACTCAACATAATACCGATGCCATGATAACCAAAATAGTTTATAATCCATAATAAATACAAAAGCAGGAAAATCAGAATAATAGAAAATGCTGAAAGAACAAGTGACAACAGCAAGGTGACCAACTGTGGTGTTGCTGACAAGAAAGATGGAGAAACACACAATCTGAGGTTGGAGGTCACGGTAACGTCATGTGACTCCTGTGAGGAAGAATGCAGGAAGTTGTCATGTCCAACATGTCAAGGTTCAAAACAAAGTCTCTTCCGTAGTACGAGCATAAAAACACAAAACCGTTGGTGCAGCACTGCTGTCAAGCTAATTTGATTAAATAGATATCATAACAGAAAATATATGTGACAAAAATAATGCAATTTTTGCTTTATTTGTTATTGATTAAACATTATGATATAAAACCGCACAGGCTGACATCACAATTGATAAATCATGGAGCATTATTAATGCCAGGGTGTATTCAGGGACTGTGTTCATATTTTAAACACACACTCACACACACACACACACACACACACACACACACACACATGCACCCTCCCTCACTTCGGTCCTCTGTTTACCTCATGTTAGATAAAATCAGTCACAGCCCTTCAGGAAAGAGGAAGTGTTTTTCTTTCTCAGATCCCAGAAAACTCTCCCCTCGTCTGTCTCAGTCTCTGGGCGTATATCATCATGTGACCACGTGTCACACATTAATTGATATTTTCCTGAAATGCAGAGACGTTTATGTTGGCTAAACCTCGCCGCGTACGGCGTAAGAGCCATCTGTCTCTGCTGCGTTACAGTTTCAGTGTGCAGATGTTCGGTCGCCTGTTCAGCATCCTTTCCCTCGCTTTCATCTGCAGATGCTCACGTACACATTTAGCTTATCTGCCTCGCTCTCGTGACACTTCCCTGACACGTCTAATTACACTGAATTTTTCTTTCTCCATTCTGATTATGGCTGAGAAGACAGAGAGAAGATTAATGTTTGATTCTTATATGCGTCTGTCACCCACAACAGCTGATTAAGTCTTTTTTACGGCCAGCTGAAGGCTGCAGGTATGTGTTCCATCTGCAGGCTGTAATTTGAGTGACGTGTGCTGTCAGATCCACTGTGTTTACCTTGATTAAATCTTGTGCAACCAGCAAACGTCTTTTCTCTGAAATACATCACACTGCTGGATCTCTTTTTTTCTTCTTCTTCTTCTTCACAATTTATTCAGTGCAAGTCATCACGAGTGCTGGAGACGGTGATGTCCTAAGGTCACATTGAACACACTCGCTTAATTCAATTTCATGGAACATCACAAGGTATTACAGAAACCCCTCGGGAGCCCTCATGCCATCGAGTGCTACCCTGAACACACCCACCGATAATATATGATGATAGATTCTTCCTGATCTCACCTTGTTTCCATGTGCTCTCTGGGTACACCGTACGCCTGCAGCCACAGAAATACTGCTGCACCGCTCCTTTAGCGCGCTGTGCACTTGACTGCACTTTGAACCCCGCATTTAAATTCTCATCATGTCTTCTCTGACCTCTGAAGACATAAAAGAGGGGAGAGAAAGAGAGACGATGGACAAGTGGGGAGCAGGTAGAATGTAGGAGGCCTCAGAGGCTCTGAATCACCAGCAGCTGCGAAAAAAAAGAGCGAGAGAGAGATAAAGATTTCAAACTTGAACTCATTTCAAATGTGACTCATTCTCAACCTCTCCTGGATCTCATGACACACACAGCCCGTCCCCCTGAATATTAGCCAACCTTCAGCTTCAAATAGGTTTGTCATGACATGATTTGAATACAGGCTCACAAGATATTTAAGATAACCATTTTTCTTCTCTTCTAATAACAATTAATGGTGCATGATAGTTGTTCCTACGCTGTATAGTCTTTATATGTCGGGTCAGCACAAGGCTCTGCAGGCCAGAGGAGAAGTTAGTAGTTTACTTCAAATAAAAAGCTTGGTATTGATTCTGTCTCCTGACATACGGAGCGCAGATGTGTGATGAGAGGAGCTGATAACGTCTGCCAGACGACTGTGATTGCTTCTATCGGCGTCTATTTCTGTCTTTCACGTTTAGATCTGTAGAGCTAGCAGATAAATCATAAATGGACTGTAAATGTATTTATATAGCGCAGCAGTACTCAAAGTACTTTACAATACTGCCTCATTCACTCGCGCATTGAGGGTGGAAGCTGCCTTGCAAGGTGCCAACAGCTCATCAGGAGTAATTAGGGGTTCAGTATCTCGCTCGACACAGGAAGTGAGGATCTTTACACAGCCCCTCCGAGCCCCTCAGCTCCTGCCAGATTATATATCTGTAAACACGTGATGGTTGTTTAGGTCCACATTTCTTCTTGGATTGTTCTGTTTTGTGGTTCGTGTTTCTTTTTACTCTTTTTTCTCCGCTTACTTTGTGGAACTCTTTAGTCTTAGTCCATCCTACTTTTGCGGTCCAAGTGGGATGACACAGAAATAAAGACTAAATTCTGTTGTTAAATGATGAAAAACGAAGGTACTGCTATTAGAAACATCCCTGTAAACATAATTATAGAACACACTGGCAGTATAAGACGATAAATCATATTCAGCTCCAGCCACATGTGACTCTCCAACATGCATCAGAGCTCAACAGTCCCTGCCCACTTTGGAGTCCAGGACTTTTGCAATTTAAGATTCAGGAAGAGTTTTAACCCACCAAATATCTCCCAGACTAAAAGTCACCTGGGCGTATTTGATTGAGAGCAAAAGTGGCACCGCTACAGGATTGTGGGCAGTGAAGTCCTTCTCTCTGAGATGTCGAATAGGTTGATTTACAAACCCCAGGGCTTCACAGTCTGCTAACTTGCTAACTTGTGGCTGATCACCTCATCCTCTCTGGAGAAAATGAATTGTCTCGTTAAAAAGCTCACCGTGAGTGGTCTCTTTTTGGGTGAGGTTCCACGTCAGAAATATTTGTTGAAGATCGGCAGTGAAAACTCCGACGTGCGAGCCCTCTCACTCTGTATCCTCATTGCGTGTGGCTGCAAGGTCACAGGGCTAGACAGCCAGTGGCAGACACACACACACACACACACACACACACACACACACACACACACACACACACACATTAACTGATCATGCCGCCAGAGAGGGGATTAGGGTGAGAAGCCAACATTGTTAGGAGGGTAAGAGTGAAGTCTGTGTGTGTGCGTGTGTGTGTGTGCGTGTGTGCGTGCGCACAGAAGGCAGGAATACCACATATTGTCACTGCACGCAGAATTAGAATTAAAACTGTTTTCCAATTTACTTTCTCAGGAGCGAGGCAGCAGCTGTGCGCGGAGCGGGGGGGTCATCTCAAAACACACATGCACAAAGCATATTGTGCATCACTGTAGAAAAACAGCTCGTAGAAACACTCAGAGTCTTGAACTTCTGATGATCCCGGTGGGAGAATTCATTGTTGAGTTGCTCCTTCCTGATGGAGATTCAAGCGTAGGAGTATACTCACAGAGAAACAGCGGTAGGATTTGGGTATTTTTGCTGGAGTACTTTTCAATGACCCCTACAAAAGTGAAAACATGCCCTGCCTCGCAGTCAGAGCCTGCATGAAATGCTACAGTTCAGTGGCAATCTGTAAAAATTAATGTGGATTATCTGTTAGGAAGCAGATTTTTTTAGTCTACTTTGGTTTACTGACCCCACTAAATGATAAAAGAACTGAGGCAGATCAGTTTGTGTCTCCAGGGAGCAGAGGAGACAGAGCGAGGAGCAGCTGCAGCGACAAAGAAACTCAGAGGAGGAAAAACTGCTCAGGTACACCCTCGTCTTCTGTCCCGGCGTGTCACTTGTCCTTTTTTTTATTATGATTGTGTTATCACAGCTGATCAATTCCCAGCCCTCTCCTCTGCTTTCCCACAATCTCTGCACCCATCCCTCTCATTTTCCTCCAAATCATCCTCTTCCTCTGCTCCATCGTTCTTCCCCATCTCCTTCCTTCCAGACAGAGGAGGGGATATTAGTGTCAGCTGAGATCCGCTCTTGGATCATTTGAGCAGATCTTAGGCTCTATAAAGTGCCAGTGACACAGCAGAGAGTCTTGTGTGAGGCTGGCGCAACAGATGGAAGCACTTCTTAGTTGGCGTAGAGTCATGTTTCACACACGTACACACACACACTTATGCGTGCACAGATGCATGCGTGCAGGAGCGTAGTGGCAAGTCTGTTGGAGTGCATCACACTAATATGCAGTCAGAGGTGTGTGTGTGTGTGTGTGTGTGTGTGTGTGTGTGTGTGTGTGTGTGTGTGTGTCTGTGCCCACCCAAACCACACGCATACACACACAAATGGACGTGAAAGCACACAGAGCCTCTCATCTTTCCTCACAGGCGTTAGATGTACGTGGGGTGTGTATTTTTTCACATGGTATTTGCTGCTATTCTTTTTCTAAGCCACTGGCTGCCTGGTGTGTTCAATTACACTGTCGATTTATTTCCCTTCCCACACAGCAGTCTCTGATCTCACCCTCTGGCTCCTATACAGATCAACATATGATAGCACTCCACCGGGACAGCGTGCAGGCCGGTTCACAGGACGTGTAGCACCCCCTATAGCTGAGAGGAAAATCTAACAATTTCAACAAAATTGTTTAAGATTGGAGGCTGTAGGTGTCGAGATATGATAAATATACTTGGTCACAAAGTTTCTCCCGCAGAATCGATAAACAGCTGTAATCTTGTTGTTGAGAGACTTAAGTCAAAGGTTTCTGAACGCTTCAGCTGATGTTGTTCAAATGGTTTGACATTGATTTTTGGTGGTTTTCTTTGGAGTTTGTCCTCATACGTCTGTGAGAGCACTGAACAGCTGCATGCTGCCGTTGGTGAGTTTGTTGAAGTGAATTATACATGTTCTTAGTTTTTATCCTGAGGTCAGAGGTGCCAAATATGTGTCTGAAAAAAATGTTTTTAACCCCAAATTCCTGTAATTTCTCATGTTAAAACAGTTCATCCTCCTCTCAGGGGTCTGGACTGATTTTGCGTCCAGAGAGCATGTTTTTACAAAAAAGTTTTATGTCTGTCCCCCATCCACCGCGTGATGCATTGAAGCTCCATACAAACTTTTCCATTGAGGTTTACATTGTCAAACAAGCGGCTGAAAAAGGAGTCTGAGTTGAGTATGCATTGACTTTCAAGTTCACGGAGGGCTAACCAGCTGTAACTGGCTAACCAGTCGTAGCTGGCTACACCGTTGCTTCGTGTACAGTTGAACAATGGTGGACACATTTTTCAGAGTATCTCACACACTCACACACACATACACACACATACACACACACACATATACAACGTGACTTGTTTACCACCTTAAAGGAGATCAATTCCAGAATGTCTGAAATTGAATAATTTAAACCACAAGTAGCTTACTCGGTAATTACCTATAATTCTGTCTGGGAAAAAAAGGTGGAGAAATCTCAAAACATCCCACTAATCGATACATTCCACTCTCAGAATTTGATTAATTTGGTCTGATAACAAGAGTAAAGTCAGAAGGAGCCTGCGATGAAAGGATTGCTCATTAGCAGCGAGCTAGCCAGAAGTAGCCAGTTCACGTCACGTCTAGTGATGAGCTGAGAAAACATGTCTCTCTGTTAACACTGTTTACAGTTTTTATACTCTGTGTGTGTGTGTGTGTGTGTGTGTGTGTGTGTGTGTGTGTGTGTGTGTGTGTGTGTGCACGCGTGTGTCCGTGTGCCAATGACCCTGATAATGTTGGGGAAAAAAGCAGCTTCCCTGTTATGTAACAGACTTACATTCACCCAGCATGTCTGAATGTGTTTGTGGGGGTAGGGTGTGTGTGTGTGTGTGTGTGTGTGTGTGTGTGTGTGTGTGTGTGTGTGGCGGGGGGGTTACACTGCTCTCACAGCTCTAGCGTGTCCACACATGTACCAACATATATGCAGATGATGAAGATGTTCCGTAGAATGTTTTGGTGTTTGAACATGTGCCATATCTCTCTGACAGGTTAAAGGAGGAGTTGGAGGAGAAACAGAAGAGGTTGTTGTCATGCCAACAAAGGTATGACAACACACAGGAGAAGCTGTCGTCATGGCAACTCCAAGAGCAACAAATGAACCGGAAGCACCATGCAGCTGAAGAGGAAGTGGCAAGGCTGGGGGGAGATTTGGAGCGCGTCCGTCAGGAAGCAGCAGAGCTGAGGAGAGAAAGGTTGAGTTCCCTCCCTGATTGAAGCGCCTCACAACTCTTCTTCTCCATTCGCAAATATTGTGATCAGTTTTTTTTTTAATGTTTCTTATCAACTGACAACATCGTAATTAGACCATCGAATCCAAACTAAAATTTTGGTCAAAATAAATTATTTTCACAGGAAAAGTAATGAAGTAATATCCCCAAAAATTATGTGTATGGAAATGAATTCCCATTTCTTGGTGACCACTCCCTTTAATGTACCTTCAGTGTGAGGTTTTAATCAATTTCCTGTAGAAATCATAGTAATATCATGATCGTGATAATTGCACAGTCATGAAATGCTGGTAACGTCACAGCAAATACTGGGAAAGAGCTACGCTCGCTAACTGGCAAGAGTTACGAATGATCCGGTGATTCAGACTTTAAGGCTGTTGACTGTTCAGGTACATGCAGGTACTTTGGTACAATCCCAGAAATCCACCTCCTGTTTGGAGGAAGATCAGATTATAATGTCATATAGGCTTTGAAATCAAAGCAGGCATGGAGCCAGAATCCGTTCCTGTCCTCTGACTTGTTTAAATCCCTGCGTAGGAAATCGACTGTTTTGTTCTGCTGTTAAATATTTACAATGCTTTTGTGTTTGAGAGGACACGGGGTGAGTACTGTCAGCAATCCTCTGAGTGTGTGTGTGTGCGTGTGTGTGTGTGTGTGTGTGTGTGTGTGTGTGTGTGTGTGTCCAAAGCGCCTACAGTATGTCCTCTGTGCGAGTACACAGGGAGTAGATCTAATAGAGTTGGGATCCGAGCCCAGTCTCTTATGTAAGGTCTTACCTCTCGCCATGGGGATGGCTCACACTGCTCATTAACCTCGCGTCTACAGCTCCTCGTACATGTCAGTACTTTGTCTAAGAAGCTACAAATGTCTCTCCCTGTCCTGTTTGCTGTTCATAGCAGACAGAGCTCAGAGGAGGACAGGTGGCATCCTCAGAAAACAGGTATATATGAACTCAGTCTTACGAAGACACATTTTCCAGATTGTTCCAGGGGGTCAGCTGTGTTTCCCTGGAGCATGGTGTCCAACTCAAACTCACGGGCCAGTTGTGACATGGTTTAGAGCTCCTGAGACACCGGACAGAGACCATGGAACTCGCTAATTACCTGATAAATATGCCAGCAGGCAGGCTGACCAGACCGTGACCTCTTGACCTCGGGCGAGTTTTCTGTTGAAAAAAGACACCAGATTTTATGATGGAAGGAAAGTTTTCCACTAGATTATTTTGAATTAAGTGTGTGTGTGTGTGTGTGTGTGTGTGTGTGTGTGTGTGTGTGTGTGTGTGTGTGTGTGTGTGTGTGTGTGTGTGTGTGTGTGTGTGTGTGTGTGTGTGTGTGTGTGTGGGGGGGGGGGGGGGGGGGGGGGTGGCTGCACGGTGGTGCAGTGGTCAGCACTGTTACCTCACAGCAAGAAGGTTCTGGGTTCGAATCCCGGTTCTGGCACGGGATCTCTCTGTGTGAGTCTACATGTTCTCCCCGTGTCTGCGTGGGTTCTCTCTGGTACTCCGGCTTCCTCCCACAGTCCAAAGACATCAATTTGGGGACGAGGCTGATTGATACTCTAAATTGACCGTAGGTGTGAATGTGAGTGTGAATGGTTGTTTGTCTCTCTGTGTTGGCCCTGCGATGGACTAGCGACCTGTCCAGGGTGAACCCCGCCTCTCACCCGTTGACGCTGGGATAGGCTCCACCCTCCCCGTGACCCTTAACGTAGGAATAAGCGGAAGACAATGGATGGATGGATGGGTGTGTGTGTGTGTGCGTGCATGTGACTCGTCCTCAGCTGTTGCTGCGATCTCTTCCAAACATCTCTTTGAAAACATCTGAATGCTCCCTCAGCTACAGGGAGGAGGAGCTTTGTCTCTGCACCTCACAGTTAAGTAATATAATTGCTTCAATGGTTCCAGCTTCACAACCCTGGATGGCAGCGAGACGCCACCGGTCCCATCGACTTTAGTGCTTGAAGGTTCAAGGAAACTTTGAACTTTACCTGCAAGTAGGCAGGTAAGCACCTCAAACGCCCTGCGGGGAGGGTGACTGGGATCAGTTCTAGGATCAGTACTTGGATCTGTCTGAGCTTGATGGTTCAGGGTTAAGCCTGAGCCACATCTTCACTACTCTATGAACTCTGTTGCTGCTCCTGAAGCTAAGTGACTCATCCCGGCCGATAAAAGAAAATTAATAAGCAGAGGAAAAAATGATCGTAAATGTATTCGTGTCGTTTCTGATTAAAAGAACCTCTGTGATAATGATGTCACTGTCTTCATTGCGATGGTCTGATAAAAACAAGAATAAACAGAGTTCAAAGTTCCTGACGATGATGGATGATGTGATAAAAGTGAAGAGCTGGAAAACACAAACGCAACAGCAACCGGATTTGATCCTCCCTGGAGCAACTCACGGAAAACTCACTCTGGAATGATTTATCCACGTCTGGTAGGAACGGTCAGTTGGGAGGGCACCTCGTTGAATATTCCAGAAAATATTCAGTTGAACTCTGAGATGAACCGATCAGACATTTTTGCAATCAAATGTCAAGGTCACTGTGACCTCCAAAAATGATATATTAGGAATTCCTTTAGTGAATTAATTTAGATTTGGCTCAACTGCTCCCGTGGATGAACTGCTTGGATTTTAATCATCGAATTAAAGGCCGCTGCCACTGCACAAAGCTCTTTTTTCAGCCGACGCCCACCAAAGTCCAGCCTGAGTGCAGGTCTGGACCTACTGAAGGATCGGATATGTCCCCTCCTGAAGACCACCTCCATGTGAGGAGCACAGGTTTGGTTTCGTTCGACTGGGCTTTAACACCTTTAATTTTCCTTGAAAAAATGACGTTACACCATAACAGACCGTACGCCGCCGTAACAGCGGCGTCTAAAGAGATCCAGCACACCTGTCAAATAAACGCTGCGTTCATTACAACCAAAAAAGAAGCTTAAAATCTCTTCTTAAATTACTTGAGGTTCGCACCACATGCAGTTGGGCTGTAAACTGCTTCTGTGATACTCACTGGCTACGTTTTTCAAACCAGTTCATCATTTTTGAGCGAAGCGATTATTGACCTCCGTAAACTCGTGCCGTCGGCGCGCCGAGCTGTCGGTGTGGGAACTGTCACACGTGAAGATTCCAGCCGTAGAATCCCGATAATTTGTTGAATAATTATGATTATTCAAGGACTTCCCTTCGCGACACCAAAGGTTATCCTACAATGCTTAAACTGGGTTTTTTTTCAATCACATAAATGGACACACACAAAATAGGAGGGCTTGTTTTTCCTTTCAGTGTTACTCACAAAGTTTGAATCGAGAGAGAGAGAGAGAGAGAGAGAGAGAGAGGGAGAATGTAAGTGAGTGAAAGTGCCCGTGGCAAAGTAGAAGATTTAAAAGTCAAGAGAGGTCAGGAGTATCAGTGCAGCTCCTCATCCATCTTTTAGAAGTGAGAGGACTTGTTTCAAGTGGTTTCGAGCAGTGGAGGGAATGATGATCCCCGGAAGTCTGTCTGTCCTCTCGAGTGCGTCTGATTCCTAACTGGACCTGATGCAGGTTGTTTGACTTAGACCCGATGAAGACCTTCCAACCTTCTCCCTGCCTCAGTGAACAAAGTGACTGATTGGATTTTTCACACTCGGTTTTCACGTCCAGCCCTGTCAGGATGGATATCGACACCCCAGATGTTTCAGTTTCCCTCCAGTTAGCAGCCAGGCTAACCAGAACATCAGCTTCTGGTCAGCCAGATTGAAGGATAACTCACTTGTACTGAAAGTAACCGACTCACTCGCTGTTGTCCGTTAGGAACAAGTCACAGAATCAAAAGTCACAACTTGAATGATGCAAGCTGAGGAATTAAGCATTAATTGGATTAGTGATGAGTAAATGATGTAGTAGCCTCCTACTGCCAGGTTCCCTGCTTCATTTACCAGAGATCAATCTCTCAGTGCACAATGGAAAGAGCCTTTAGTCTTTAATTAGTTTAACGAACACAAAGAGAAGACTCAACAGCCCTGGGCTGTGTTCACCAGGCTGTTTTTATTGTGTTTCGCCTTTACTTCTCTCCTCATTTTCCAAAATGGCAAATATTGTTTCGTCCTTGTCTGGGTTTTGACTTTTATTGTGGTTCTTTTTAGTCTCTTGTCATAAATTTTTCTTGCTGGGAATTTATTTGTGAAGTTTTTACAAGACAGTTGGTTCCTGTCTGGAAAGAGTGGGTGATTGTGAGAAGATTTCCTGAAAAACAACAACGAAAAGTATGAGAGGATGTCAGAGCAAAATCATTGATTATAATTGGTGATTAATACACAACAACAGAAAACAATTGATGAAGGGTTTCACTGTAAAGACAGAATCATCATCATCATCATCATCGTCTGGTGTGGCTCTCCATGTCTGCGTGTGCACACAAAGATTGTATCAGCATAAAGCGGAAAAATGGAATGTGCCTTTTGATGAGGTAGCAGCCGCTCATGCTGCGCACGCGCACACACACACACACACACACACACACACACACACACACACACACACATACACACACACACACACACATACACACATTTGCCTGCCCTTAAAAGCAGCCTGGCGTGTGAGCGAATGAGAGAGTGCTCCCAGATTTTCCCATCATTCCTCCCTGTAATCCCCCCAGACCTCCTTCTGAGGGCTGAATTTGCACGCTCCCGCTCCCCGGGGGGTGACACACACGCACCGACACACATGCTAACACAAACACGTGCACACCCAAGCTGAAAGATGATGTTCTACCTTAATAGGGGTCTACTTTGTGATTATCGCACCAGCAGAGTCAGAACTGACGGTGGAGCACGCAAACCCCAAGAAAGAAAATGCGCACAAAGAAAAACACAAACGGGATACGCAGCAATTTGGTAGATTTTTAAGAAAAGCTTCAGCTTCATTAAACCCACAAATCCTCCCTCGCAGGGATTGGTAACCAGTGAAGACGAAACCCCCCGAAGTCTCAGCTTAGGAGATCTCAGTCGTGTCATGCGAAGTTCCACATGATAAACAAGGTGTTTATCTACTAGTTTAGCTGTAACCGCTCCGACCTTTAACCAGTCTGGAACGCATTTAAATGAGCTTTAGGATTCAGATCTTGGCATCAAACTCGCAACTTTTTGGAAGCATTCATGCATGGCTGTCTGTCTGCATCTATTTTTGTTCCTCTGTGTGTTTGTGTGTGTGGGTGTGTGTGTGTGTGTGTGTGTGTATGTGTGTGTGTGAGTGAGTGTGGTGAGTAGGCTGATGTGATTAGCCAGAGCCAGTGGAGTGAATAATATTGTGTCTGCCCTGACGAGGAAGAGATGGAATGTAGCTGCTGCTCTTTATTATATTTAAGGTCATCTAGTCCACTATAAGATACACACAAGCTATACTGACACACACAAACACACACACAAACACACACACACACACACACACAAAAGCATATTCTTATGCACAGCGATTTGATTTTAACACGGGGAAATTTAAAAAGGCCTTACTGAAGCGCACAATCCAGGATAAATTCTGTGTGTGTGTGTGTGTGTTTGGGGGGGGGGGGGGGTTCATTTACAGTCAGTATGTTTAAATGTGCAAGAATATTTCTTATTTTCACATTCGTTCCACTAAAACTGAACTTTTACTAGTCTAAGAATGTCCTACTGTTGAAACTCACTCTAACATACCGTGAAATTATGAGGGGGGCGGGGGGGGGGGGGTGTGATTCGAGGATGTAACACCCGATCACTGGACTGGAACCCCGCAGCTTCAGCAGAGGAGGCGGGAGTGCTAGCAAGAAGGCTAACACCCAAGGGCCCTAGCATGTTCGCTGTTGCTGCTGGTTAACGTGTTTATTATGCGACACAAAACGGAAACTGGGACAAAATCTATTCAGGGCCATGGCGCCACCTACTGTCAGCATCAATAAATCCCTGTCCCTGGTCCAGTGGGCCAACAGCAGTCCTGTCGGGCTGTAAGTGGCAGTGTAATTAAGGTTGGTAATTAGCTGTCATGTTAGCTATGTTCAGGGTGTTTATGAGGAATCCCCACAGTCACCAGTTCAGCGACTTCACCTTCTGAGGGTGTCGATGTCTTTGCTCAGGAACTTGTTTGCATAGTTTTGCTTTCCGTGTTCTCTTCAACGTGATGTTTGCTTTCATCTCAGCAGAATCCTGCTCAAAGTCTCTGAGAGCTCTGAAAGTCGTTTTTTTTGGCCAACACTTACAATAAATTATCAGTTCCTCAGCTCGTCTGCGCAGAGATTCCCATCTTATCAGCCAGACCAGCTATTGTGGTATTTGATTGAGGATTATCAAATTAATGAAATTCACTCTTTACAGTCGTGTCAACTCAGTCTCTCCTTTCATTCCTCCGCTCGTCCTCTGTTGGCTGCCGGGAGGGTTCTTGTTAAATATTCGACTTCCTGCGAGGGTCATCAACAAGCAGCACCAGTAAATATTATCAGAGCTTTCTGGACGGTGACAGATAGAGAGATGTGAGGTTGGCTTGCTAATCTATTCAGCTGCACAAAGTGCTGCACCGTACAAGTGATAATGCAATCTCACATGCATGTGGTGGCTGTGTGTGCAGCTGCGTGTGTGTGTGTGTGTGTGTGTGTGTGAGAGAGAGTGTGAGAGAGCGTTTTAGCTTCGTTATCACGTCAGCTTGTGTCACGCGTGGTATTTCTAGCGTGTTGTGAGTGTGGTTCTGAGTGTGTATTTTTGGATGATTTTTGTCCATTGCGGGTCTTTGTAGAACTCCAGAGACCAATGCAGCTAATAACATGTGGGAATCATGTAGGAACGGTTTTAGAACCAGATGGAGCCGGTCTGCCTTCGCCATAACAACCCAGGGAATTTTTACTGGGGGGGTTGTACAATTTCAGAGAGCGAGGTGATGATGATTGGGTCCTGCATGAAGGAGTAGACTAGTGTGTGTGTATGTGTGTGTGTGGGGGGGTGCTATGGGGGAAACCTCACACCCTTCATCCACCAGGTGGCGCTGTGAATAATCTGCCTCACACTGTAACAGCTCCTTCCCTCACCTAAACGCTACCATGTGTGGTGAAAACTGGCCATGTAGTTTAACGTAATCCTGCTGACGGACATGACGTGATGTGATAGAAAGACCACTGAATGAATCAATGAATCAATGAATCAATGAATCAATGAACACCTTAATTG
Organism: Aulostomus chinensis; assembly: GCF_037954235.1. NCBI lineage: Eukaryota > Metazoa > Chordata > Actinopteri > Syngnathiformes > Aulostomidae > Aulostomus > Aulostomus chinensis. Next base: position 2,806,327 of record NC_141329.1, read on the forward strand.
TGCTGTGTGTTTGTTCTTTTTTCAGGCAGACATTGATGAAAGCTCATGGCAGCACCGTGGCCAAGATGGAGGAGGACTACAATCAGCAACTGGCCTCCAAGGTAATTTTGTGTACTTCCACATATTGCTACCCAGTAGTTTTATGTCATTGCAGTAACAACAGCAACAAATATTTTATATATTTATATACTCAACCACTTTACTAGATCTGTTTCTCAGTAACCTCCACTGAACAGTGTTTGTTTTTCATGTCAAATATTTGTGCCGTTCCTCACTTCTGCACTGCTGCTACTTTCTGGTAAAAGAAAGAAATCATGCCTGCTACACCTTTGGGTTCTAAGAGACACATGTTATATATCCCAGATGAGATATATATATATATATATATATATATATATATATATATATATAGTGACAGAGGTTTTTTATCTACATTCATCTCACTGACTTGAAGTAAACAGACGCGTGGAGCGTCAAAGTGCAGAGGAGTTAAATAGAGAAGATCCTGACACACGCAATGTGGAGAAGATTATGAGGCTCCAAGACCACCAGTCTGTTTGACTTTGACACCCTATAAACTAAATAGTTACTCTCTCTCTCTCTCTCACACACACACACACACACTCGCACACTCACACACACAAAGACACAGATCTGTCTCCTATTAGTAGGTTAGATGTGTGTTTTGCACTGACTGACTTCAACAACATCCGGTGAGGTTTTATTTTCATGTTGCTGCATAGAATTTTAGCAAAAAAAAAGAAAAAAAAGAAGGAGAATACAGACGAATGACATACAATCGTTTAGAATGACTACACAAAATTCAACTTATTCATCAAAAATCTTCGATGCCAAATGCAACCAGACACATAAGAAGTGCGCAGAAGTTTGTGGACACAGACAGACGAAGCTGTAGTGACAGCTACAGGCGCTGAGATGGACCCCACATGCACATCCATACAGGTCATTGTTCATTCTGGGCTTCCTGAACTCACTTGGGCTTCTACCCATGGAAAGGAAGTGGTCACTCTGGTGTAATTCTGAAACACACCCAGCAGCTGTGTGCATACACACTCACACGCACTGCAGAGGATATACAGACTCAAACCATCCATGCTCCTCACACGTACATCCACGCAACAAAGAGGAAGTGGTGTTTTCTCATTTGACCCAACACACGCAATCTTTCATACAGTGTCACAAACGAGCATAACACACAAATGCGCGCTCACACACACACACACACACACACACACACACACACACACACACACTCACACTCAAACAGTCGCACGCAAATATTTTTTTTTCTTTGACACCCACATCCACTATTTTTTTTCAGCACACTTGCACGCACAGACACACACACACACACACAGACACACACACACACACACACACACACACACACACACACATTCCCAGTTGCACTGATCCCACATTCACTTATCTGATCTCTCATTGCTTGTGGGAAAAAAAACAAAAACAAAAACAAACAAACAAAAAAAAAACCAAAACAGCAACGTGACCTTGACCAAGCCCGACTAAAAAATACATCACATGTGACTTTGGCCCCCAAAGTTCAGCTGGTTGTCATGACAACGGGCCAGTTACCCTGCTGTCACTGTGATGACAAAACTTTGTTCTAACGATGTTTCTCTGGTGCAGGAATTATACACACATGCAATTCCAAACTCACAATTTTAGCTCAAACAATCTGTCAGCACCATCAAGAGAGTAATTACAACATATTTGTTTTCATAAAAGACACATTTGTTCTCCTATTTTATTTGCGCAAGAACAAATGTAGGACACACATTAAATGGCAAAAGTACAGAAGATGCGATACTGTTGTCATTATTGTGTAACTTTCCCCTTTGGTGTTGTAGTTGACCGCTGCTCTGGAAAAGGAGAGATCCCAGACTGCATTGCACCTGAGGGAGCAGATGGAGAAGAGCCAGTCCCTGCTCCTACAGCACCAGCGAGAAACCACCAACCTTCAGCACCAGGTGAGAAAAAATACTGCTAGGCTTTTATTTTTAACTTCCTTCAGTTCACTTCTCTTCTGCTTTCCTGTCCCTCGTCCGTCGCTCTCACAGCCGTCATAGACCGCCGCTCTGAGAGTGGCCGTGTTACACTTTGTGTTTGTCTTCACATACGCATCCATTCTGTGGTGACAATCAGGGCTGTTCCACGGTGGGAGGAGCCAGAGACGGCGTATGTACAGCATCACCTTCACTTATGACACACAGCTGTCAAGACTGTGTTTCAGGCCGCCTCCACACTAAAAGCTTCTGACTTCATAATGGCATTTTTAAAATGAAAATGACTTCCATGAGGACAAAAGGGTGAATCTCAAATCCTCCTGCCGTTTCTGTGCTCTTTCTATCTGTAGTGCGCGTTCGTTACAGTCGTGCAGAACAGAGACTTGTTAGTGAGAAACGTCTTTGTGCCCAGATTGGTGAGAGAGACCAGCAGGTACGAGGACTGCAAGACCAGCTGCAGGAGGAGAGGAGGAGCAGCGAGGAAAGGAGGAAGACACAACATGAAGAGAGGAGGAAGATGGAGGAGAAGCTACAGAAGGAGGCGCTACAGCTGAGCCAAGCTAACGCTGAGCTACAAGGAGAGGTGTGTGTGTGTGTGTGTGTGTGTGTGTGTTCCATCCACTGAGGATAAATATGAATTTGCTTCACAAAGTGTCTTGTTTTTTTCCGTTCTGACAGGGTTCCAACATGAACAAACACTAGAACATACTACACACATTCATAATCATTCCCAGCTCGGGATGTTTTGTTCTGTAGATGTTCTGAGAATATTACATGTGATGTTCTGTTGAAGTTTTTCATTTGAACTCAAAACAGGTTAATATATGCAGGAACTCCACAAGTGGAGAGAGGACTTGGCGTATTTATTTTGTTCATATTTAACTCAACTCTGCTGTGCTTTCTACTGCAGGGCATTGTGGGACATTTCCTCTCACTCTGTCCTGCAGCTCATGGTGAACTGCAGCAGTCTTATTTTATGTTTTCTCTCTCTCTCTCTCTCTCTCTCTCTCTCTCTCTCTCTCTCTCTCTTTCTGAGAGCCGTTCCACAGTTCAAGGTGCCCTGATGTCAGTTTCACAGTTAACATGCTCCTTTATGGCATTCATGGCTGTTCAGCACACTCACACACTCACACACACACACACACACACACACACACACACACACACACACACACACACACATTCACATCTATTTTAAAGGGCCAGATTATTTCTTTTCCTCTTTTGCTGAGCTCTCGTTCACAGCCTTCTGACTCCCTCAGTTCTTATCTACTTCCAACTCGTTCTTATCTTTAAAGATTTATTGATCTGTGGTTGTGTGTATGAATGCCGTTCCTCATGTGTGTTTGTGTGTGCTGGCGAGAGATAATCAGGTTTTGATCGTGACCTTGAGATATCGCTCGGTTGCCAAGACACTGTTGCTGTGTCGTGTCGTTTTCATTTTGAACTGTAGAAGCGTAGCAGTGACCCTCCACAGCTCCAGGCAACAAAGCCATCACTGAAGTCTGGTGATAAAATAGTCATTAAGACAGAGGACCAAAGTCACACAACAACGACGAGGTCGCGTTCTGACTTTGTCTTGGCATTCACGCGTCAACACGACAACAACACATTTTCTTTTTGCCCTTTTCAGTCTATTTCTGTCTGTCTTTATCCTTTCCCCCCATGCTCCCTCCCCCGTCCCTGACTTCCCTCCCTAAAAGGTCACTCTGTCTGGGGAGAAGATCCCTGACCTTTAACCTCCCCCGGACAGCACAGAGGTCACACAACACACGCTAGCATTCGCGTCTGTGTTATGCGTGCATGTTTGTTGAGTCCCTCCTCATGCAGGCGTCTCTGCATACAGTGCTGCTGATTTATAGTCTTTGAGCGGGACCCAGTGGAATGTGTTTTACTGTGTTGGAATAAGAGCAGGGTCTCTGTGGGTCTGCGTGTGACTTCCATCTAATAGCCCTGTAATCCTGCTCTCACTCGGAGCCCCTAATGATGGCCGTCTCTCTCCACGGCTAGACGGGCATGCACGACATCACACACATGCAGGATCTAACACATGTCTGCGTTTGTAGGCAGGAAGGAGACTCACATTCCAAGTGTTGCACATTGAGGGGAAGTGGCCAAACACGTGTGTGAAAACTGTCACACACACACACACACACATGCGCGTGCACGGTTGAAAGAATTACATACGGTGGTGTAAGATGGATTTCTGCACACATGTTGACAGTTACAGACACATGTCAAAGAAAACATGCGTTAACCTCGTTAAAGTACCACATTTACTTGCACTTGCATGGGTGTGTGGGTGTTAAAATGGGGCGTGGTCAGTGGGGAAGCAACAATATTGAAATTCTAGACCCATAGCATTATTAACAATCACCAAAATTCAATACTTCTGAACTTGAAATGTCATTTGGACGGATCTGGCTCACAGCAAACATCCATTTTTATGTCGCTCTTGTCTGGGTGCTCAGAGTGATTTACAATATTGCCTCATTAACTCGTTCACGCACGCACACACACACACACACACACACACTGATGGTGCCAACCAGCTCATCAGGAGCAATTCAGGGTTCAGTAACTTGCTCAAAGGCACCTCAACGTTCTAATCTTTCACATTACAGTGTGAAAGGTTGTTGTTGTGGGCATCACGCCTGCTTCACCCCGGCGAGCTTCGATGCTGCTCTGATAACCTGCGTCTCAGGCGTTGCTAACTGGAGAAATCATTTCTCAGAGCTTGGATTTCATCCTAAACGTTTCACAAAGCAGAGGAAAGTTCTCTGAAGAAAGATTCTTTTTCCTACCGTCCTCCAGGTGGCGCTCCTCCAGGAGACCGTGAGGCGGGAGTGCGAGGAGAGGGAGGAGCTGACTGCTGCCTTCTCTCAGGCTCAGCAGGAGCTCGCTGTGCTGCGATCCAAGCCATCTCACCAAGTCTCCTCCTGGTCCCCCCGTCCTCCGTCACTCCCCCCGGTGAGACCCTCAGCCTCAGGGAGCAAACAGTACCACAGCCAGAGCACTCCTCTGACTCGCTCCCCAGCCTCCCCTAACACACTCCCACCCTTTGATAAAGGCTGCAGCACAGATGCAGGAGGCACAAGGAGGAGGTCGCAGCACCGGGATGGCTCGGGGGTGAGGGAAGGGGAGACCAGGAGAGGGGGGACGCTGCCCAGACTAAACATGAGCAGAACATGAACAGTGTCAGTCTGGTAGAGGCAACACCATTATTTTAGTTTTCTGTAACATTTTATTTCAAAATAAAACCCGGTGAACTAACTTTATTTACCTGCACTCAACATTTTAAACTTATTCAGACTGAGCTGTTTCCTTGATTCAGAAAAAAGGAGAATTCTGTTTATAATTTTGTTTATGCAGCTGCACAAATTCTGACTCACCAGGTTTGTCAGGAAGACTACGGCGGAACTAAAGTTCACTATCGTTGTTTCCCTCCCGTCCAGTTAAAATATTACACACGACCAACGTGTTTCAATGAAAGACGAGCGAGTGATGCTGAGTGTTATTCCACTGTTTGCATACTTTATGATGGCTTCAAAGATTTAAAACATTTTGAAAGTGTTTCAGGGAGTGTAGTGGGAGTTACTGCGCTTGCTAGCAGTCTACATGCTAGCATTGAGCTAACGCATCTCTGCCTGAGGCCATGCGATGCAACGCTGCAAAAAAAAAAGTATTTTTCTGAATAATTGTGGAATATTAGTGTGCATGTTAATGTACACACACGCTACACCAGCACACTGCCAGAACCCACACACTCTCTGACAGACATGCACTTGTTTTCTCATGACCCGAGTCACGCAGTCTCAGTGGCACGCACAGGATCTCACACACACACACGCACACACACACACACACACACACACACACACACACACACACACACACAGAAAGTAGTCTCACACACACCAGTTTTCACAAGGGCGCGCACACACACACACACACACGGATAGTAGTCGCACACACACCAGCAGGGCTGAAGAAGCATGACAGTGTGTCCCTTGCCACCCGTGGACAGAAACAAAAGGCAGGCAAACACAAAAGAAGCTGTAAGGCAAGCACCCCCAGACACACACACACACACACACACACACACACTCACACACACACACACACATGTTCATACAAAACAACAATTACCCATCCCTCTCCCTTCAGGCATTGTGTTACTGACATCATTCACTCTCTGTAAGGTCTCTCCATCCGTCCTTCCCTCCCTCAGTCTCTTCCTCTCCCCCTACATTTGGGATGAATTGGGAGAAATGTGTGTGTGTGTGTGTGTGTGTGTGTGTGTGTGTGTGTGTGTGTGTGTGTGTGTGTGTGTGTGTGTGTGTGTGTGGCACGAAACTAATTTCCCGGGTTTCTGGCACACATGGAACGCTTTTGGTTTGACTCTCCACGTCTCACTCTTCCCATCCATCTGTGAGACAATGCTCGGACATGTCGTTCTCACAGAAAGGTGGGATGATAATGATTTTATCCTGCCAAGGCTTCCTCTGTTTGCCAAAACACGCACATGTGGTTTATCTGCTGAGTCGCTGCGGAGAGTTACAGGACAACAACAGTCCCGTGCCGTTAAAACGCCGTTTTCACCAGAGAACAAACAAACACGTCATTGATGCCCAATAAAAACGTAAATGTGATGAAGTCTCTTGAGATTTTTATTGTGCATTTTTAACTTTTATTTTTATTATTCTGGGCTGCGGTGGACCCTGTTTACGTCACATCTGTGTTATTTTGTATTGAGTTACCTTCACTTGTGTTTCTGGAGGCTTTCAAATGTTCTACACACACACACACACACACACACACACACACACACACATATATATATATATATATTATTCCCTTGATGTGACGGTGACAAATGTAGCGTTTGTTTTGAGTTTCTTGTTGCCTTCCTGCGTGTGAGCGTTTCATTGTGCATGTGGCCTTGTGTGTTTACTCATTGCACAAGACTCTGTATCTGTGTGTGTGTGTGTGTGTGTGTGTGTGTGTGTGTGTGTGTGTGTGCGTGCGTGCTTATGTCTTTCTATTCTTGTGTGAACCAACCCTTGAAATACAGGGTGAGGGTAAGGGACGAGGGAATGCGTGTACTTGAAGGTACCTTGTTGCCCCCCCCCCAGTAACTTTGGTCATTTAGGAAAAACGATGCATTTGTAGCCACGCCGTCGTTCAGTTGGACTCGTGTTTCACAGTGACTGGAAAAACTGCTAACATCTGGATTTTGTGTGCAGTGGAAACAGGGTTGTTGTAGTTAAGTGGTGTTCAACCCCAGGTCCGATGAGCCTGATGTTGGACACGAGTATTTATGGGCTGCGTCAGCAGTGTTGTAAACACGAACCCCCAGGTGAGCGCGGTAGTGTGCTGTGATGACACATCCTCCAGGTGACTCGCTTCTAAATAAATCCACCGTCCCTGCCCGTCCTGCTGCTCTCTGTTTTCTTGGGCATTTGTGGCCTCAAATGTGACGCACCAGATGAAAACTGAAAGGCAGCTCGTGTTCTCTCAGTCGTGATATTTCTTGCTGTGTAAAATCAGTATTTGAATCCGTCCAAACACTCAAAGTCAAGTTCCATGACAGTATTTTACACTGAGTGCAGCGCACCGCCTCCCAGACGCGCGCTGACCTTCTGACTCCGGCTGCACTTCTCCCTGCATATGCTTTTCTGACTTTTCCTCTTATCCCTGTTATATTTCCTCTGACTGTGACCTGCATGTCTGCTGTCTGTGTCCAACCGAGACACGTTAACACTCTCCTAAAACATGCACGCGCACACACACACACACACACACACACACACACACACACACACACACAAATCTATGTCAATGTTCTTTATTTGGTATGTGAGCCCTCTGACCCTGCTGATGAGGAGATGTCTCTGCCTGCTCCTTCTGCTCTTTTACTGGGGCTTTTTCCTTTGCTCATGCCCTTCCTTTGTAGCCTTTGACCTGGTGTACTTCCTGGGTTGTGTGTGTGTGTGTGTGTGTGTGTGTGTGTGTGTGTGTGTGTGTGTGTGTGTGTGTGTGTGTGTGTTCAGCCCCAGGATGTGTGTATGAGGGTAAATGGCCTGAGCTTCTGAAACGCTTCCTACTTCTTAACATATGTGCGTGTGTGTGTGTGTGTGTGTGTGTGTGTGTGAGACAGGTTTGCAGCATAAACCTTTTTATACAAATAATGTTTGAATCACTCATTAATGAGATCAAATGCCCACCTTCAAACATTTACACACGCACGCACACACACACACACACGCATGCTAGCCATCTACACACTAGGAGCGTGATGTGCTCGTAGTAATTATCATAGCTGGGCAGGCATGCACACGTGTCCCAGGGGAATCTGTGCAAGTTGCTCATAAACACATGCGCACGCAGACACACACTCGCTGCAGGAATAAAAACACACTGCAGGGAGTGGTGTGTGTGTGTGTGTGTGTGTATAACTAAGCCCTTGTTCGTCACTGGGCGTCCCTGAACGCCTCTCTCCTGCGTCGTTCCGGAATTCTGCCATCCCGTGAGCCCTCCCACACCCTATAATTAGTGTCACCCGGGCAACTGAAAGAATGCTCAGTATTCTTGTTGTCGTGGTAACTGCGTAAGTGTGGGGGCCGGAGGTGCTGGTGGTAGGTGTTGGTTAATGACAGGGACAATGAGACCTCAGTCTGCTACCTCATGTGGTGTATTAGTGAACGGGAGTGAAGTGACTGTGTGCGTGTGTGTATGTATGTGTGTGTGTGTGTGTGTCATACGTGCCACACACACACACGCACTTTGTGTAATTATGGCCGTTTCTTGCAATCTCAAAGATGCAAGTGAGTGCATGGACACGACCAGATCGAGCTGAGGCCCCTGCTGGTTCTCCTCCGCGCGCTGGAGAAGCACTGACGCCTCGTTTTTGGTGTTTACCTGAGGGGACTTTTCTGATAAAGTCACTTAAAGGTTTTAAATTAAAATATAAACCTTCTTATGAAATTATCATGACATTCAAAAACCCAGATTGTTCTGAAAAAAAAGAAAAAGAAATCAGTTACATCAGTCAATACTTTGAGGTTGAGGTTGGGATCCCTCCACTCCAGGTGAGGGGCCGAAAGAAGAGGAGCATATCAGTAAACATTAAGTTTTACTTCAAACTGAATCTGAGAAGACATGCTGAGACAGTTAGAGGGGAAATCACTCTTTATTGAACACACGTGAGAAAGTCGAGGCTTTTCAGGGAAAGAGTCATCAGCCAGCAAGCATGGGAACCACCGAAATAAACCAAATTATTTAAGGCTGTAAAACTTTGGATATGCCTGCTGTAACTCAGATGATCCTCTGATTCATGGCGCAAGTAGCCTGACAAATTTGTGACTAGTTGAGGGTCAGAGGAGGAATTCACAAGTGGGCCTTCGGGATGCTTTGTCCTTTAAACCAGAAGAGACGTGTGCGTGCGTTAGGGCTCGCCAACAAAAAGACACGCATACTATAAATTCCTCGTGAGGAAGTGAAACTGCTGCAGTCAAATGTACAATATTGCTGCATCAGGCTGTTGAGTTTACATCCCGACTCCGGGCCAGGGGGAACCCTCCTTTCCCAGGACCAGTGTTCTCAAACTTCAACTGGCAGTTCTCCGGTTCCCTCTGCTGCCCATTTCTGGTTACTGCAGGGCCTCTGGCAGTGAAATCCTGGCAGCTGAAGTTGTTTAACACACTTTACCTCGATTGAACTTGAAGGCTCACCTTTGACAGTAAATGGAGGAGTCTTAAAATAAATCCATAACTTGTCCTAAACTTACCTCTCCCCACCACCAGAGCTGTACAGAGGCCTGAATATCATCGATAGAATGTGTTTTGTGTGTAAATCACGCGTATGAACATCTGTTATTTATTTTTTCCCACCGCGTCTGCGGCCGGGCGTCGGGCCAGGACTTCAGGAATTATGAGTGAGTCACTGGGAGGATGCTGAGCGATGCAATATTGTGATTGGATGATCAGTGATGACGACAACAGGAAGAAGAGGCCCTGGTCAAGTTGAGATGCAAGTGATAGAAATCTGTGTGTCTGCGTGTGAGGTCCGGGGTCCCGAGGGGGTCTTGGGTCTCGGGTCTCAGCGCCTGAAACGAAAAGCTTTGGTGCTCTTTGATATCATCTGGGTGTCAGAGACCGGACAAAGACTGCCGTTCAAAGTATGCATTCTGAAGTTTGAATCCCCAAGATCAAAGTCAGAGATTAGAGAGGTTTGTGACGCTACACCACACGTGACCCTCAAAATCCAATACACCTGGAATAAACCGTCTCTTCTCCAGAACTGTGGGAACCTCTGTCACCGGGGTCACCAAGTCGCAGCAAATTCCAAGATACACTTCCTTGTGCGTGGACTTTAATCTCAGGACTGAATAAAAGTTCAAAGACAATAAAAGGCGTTTCACCTTCAACTTGAAAACAACCTCGAGCGTTTTGTTCCAGCAACAACATGAAACAAAAACACCACCGCGAATCAAATCAGGCGCTGTGGCCTTCAACGTGTCCTCGATGTGCGCGGGAGGGCGGATGAATATGTTCCAGGTAGTAGTGAAAAGTCCGGACTTTCCCGTAAACTACGTCATCAATACTGTGAGTCGCTTTCTCATGCTGCCTTCGGGTGTTATCGGAAATATTACTTTACAATACCGAGAAGTGTCTGATAATTGTATTTTCGAGCTGCCGATGACAGTGAAAGGGAACAGGAAGATTGCCAACTCGGCTGCCTTCTGGTAACTTCCATTAGTTTAAATTATTTATGTAAGACAAACACTGAATCATCCCCTCATTGAAACACAACGTTACCCCATTCAGCCATTAAATGAATATAATGCCAGGAAAGAAGGGTGACTGACACGGAAGAAGTCTTACAGACACTTTTGCTGTCTCCTCGGTTGCTGCAACATCATTAAGTTCATGAGTTTTATCATAAGAAAACTCTAGCAAAGTATTTTGTTTCGAAATTCCTAAATGAATGTGTGATCAAATAAAAACATTTTTTTGGAAAGGTTTCCTCCTCCGACGATTTAAATCGGCACCTTTTTTCTTTGGTCGTGGAACTATACCGCCGCGGATGTGCACTAACGTCTGCTTAGCGACGGATACGTGACGTCAGCCATTTCCTCCGCAGTCCTGTCGAGGCTGTCTCGGCTGACACCGCTGTGGTTTGGGTGAAAATGGCCGCTGGTCCTCTCTCTGTGTCTTCTAACGCATCAACGAACAACGATGGCATTCTTATCGGTGACAAAGTTTACTCCGAAGTGTACCTTACGATCGACAACTCCCTCATCCCCGAGGAAAGGATGTCCCCAACGCCGTCGATGCTTGACGGCCTCGACCTAAACACGGAGACCGACCTTCGCATTCTCGGATGTGAATTGATTCAGTCGGCGGGAATTCTTCTCCGTCTACCACAGGTAAAACGTCTCTTTTTATATTCAGGCAACATCGTTGTTAAATTTTCATGAAATCGAGTAACACCTGACTGTGAATAAGTCAACATCACGTCTGAGGTGTAAGCGGTTAGCTAGCTAGCTAGCCTGCTGTTGGCGTGGTGGAGTCAAAATGGCGGCGTGCTTTTGTGTTAGGATAGGCCGGCTTATATAAGAAAACCACATAAATCCCTTTGTATTTTCTGTTTTTTGGCAGGTTGCAATGGCAACAGGGCAGGTGCTTTTTCATCGTTTTTTCTACTCCAAGTCTTTCGTCAAGCACAGCTTTGAGGTGAGTCTGGGGAATAGCAGCTCCTTGTCAGGCCGCTAGCTGTTTTCGTAACATTAGCATAGCACAACGTTATGGTTGCGTTAGTGGCAGCCATGTTGTCGGGACTTAGCTTGAGACTTTGTAACTGAGTCAAGACAATGAATGGACTCAACACAAAGTGAACTAATTACACGACACTAAATCGAAGTATGAACTATGTTCTGTTCTCCAATGGATGCTAATAATCCGTATAGGATGTTTATGATTTATAGATATGCACTGTAACGGCAGCAGACTTTACATATTCAATTATTCATTAGAATTTTCCAATTACAGAGATTCAACACTGATGTTATAAACAGAATACATTGTTTCCCGTTACAAAATATATGAATGTACTTGTTGCAATAAGGCCAAGGCTATTCCACTTAATTGAAGTCTTCCTTTATGTTTTTACTTTAATTTGTGTTCGTCCAGATTGTTGCAATGGCGTGTATTAATTTGGCCTCCAAGATTGAAGAAGCTCCACGGCGCATACGGGATGTCATCAATGTTTTTCATCATCTGCGACAGATAAGAGGCAAAAAGTAAGTATCTACTTTGAATCCAGGCTTCTCTCTTCACAAACAATGCTCACTTCCTATTTTGTACATGTTGAACTGTATTGTTGTCAAATGTTGTTTGATGTTGAACTGTTTTTGCTGTGAAAGTGCTCTTCTGATATTTCATGTACTCTAAACCATTTTAAAGCTTTTCAGTTTCCGCTTCACTGGTAGTTTCAAAAGTGTAAATGTCCAAGTATGACATCTAAGTTTGACATTGCACTGAATTTGAAATCTCAACAAAATCACCTGGAAAAATGAGTACAATCTTTAAGACGTGGCACAACTGCTTTGACTGTGTGCCTTCGTCTTTTGATAAATCTGTTTATGTCAATACTGTAGCTCTTGACATTAACTTGGCTTCTTTTTTCCCTTGCAACCAACTAACAGCGACCAGCTACATTTACCAAAGCCTGGGTGATGTGGAATGGTACGTAAGATGAAGCAGTCGGCATGACAACCATGATGCGAGGGGGTCTCTTGCCTCCCCCAGGCCCACCCCACCCCCTTCCTGTGGGAGACGCCCGTGGTCTGAGCCACTGCGGGGCACTGGGATCGGGGATGACAGGTTGGCCGAAGGTCCTTGGCCCCTGGGGCACCTTGAGGACTCCTGTGGTTCAATCTTAAGCTTTGGGTACCGGTCCGTCACTCTGTGGACCATTGGGTAATGTAGTTCTCTTCTCTGACTGCTCCTCACCATGCATTATGTTTGTGCATTCACCAACTGTTGTCCATGGCTTTAATAGAAATATCACCTTGTTCATTGGAGGTAGAATTGATCCTATTTTGGATCCTGTAGTTGAAGCCGGTTTTGTCTTTAGTGCATGCGCCTTGGCCTCAGTACTTTGGCATTATGTGTAGTTACATGTCAGCATAGAGTCCACTGACAATTGTTGTGCTTTTGGCCAGTCTGTTTTTGAGATGTGAATTTGGACATTTGAGTGTTGGTTCATGGAAAAGTTTCCATGTATGAGATGATAATATTGCTGTTCAATTTCAGAGTTATTATGCACAAATATGTCAGAGCTGTCCCTTTCTTCAAATTCTACTTTTGTGATGTAGATCACTACTGGCTGAGGAACGAGGAATAGACAGCATACAGTTTGTGTAAAAATGTGTCCAACACATGTTTTTGTGTATGATCAACACATGTTTTTGTGTATGATAAACACAAATTTTTACACCGAGTTCTAGAAAACGTTTAGGAACCTGCTTTCAGTTTTTGTGCGCTCATGTTAACATTTTATTGTACTCCCACAATGATTCAATGTAGATTTTTTTGTGGGGTCATTTGCCGTGTGGTCACTGTACACACCTCAGTAAAACCATCGTTCTGCATTTCCTTAAGTTTTAAGAAGGAATTGCATAATACTCAACAGGTGTTTGCCAGTGAATTATTGTTTTGTACTCTGACTTTTCAACTGGAAAAAGTCAAAAAGATCTCTAATGGTTGATCAATGCATGCTCTTTGAGATTTTAATTCAGGCTTGATCTGTTAATATGTTTCTGTGTTAAATCAAGCGATGTGGTCAATGATCTGAGTAGGTATTTCTAGTAAAGCTGTGACACTTGGTGATTAAGGTGAGGGCCGTCTACACATCCCAGAAGCTTCTAGCAGAACCACAGGAGTCTTCAAACCCCAGCAGACTGTCAGGCATGCAAACAGTCAAACCAGTTGCTTTGAGTTGGTTGGAATGGGAAAAAAAAAGAAGAGTACACGAAGTCAGAAGGGAACTTTGTGTTTTACGTTTATTACGAAAGGGGGGAAACATTATTTTATTTTGATTCCTTTACAAAATAGGACTCCAACTTCATTGATACTTGATCAGACCTACATTAACACCAAAAACCAAGTCATCAAAGCAGAACGGCGAGTTCTGAAGGAGCTGGGCTTCTGTGTGCACGTCAAGCATCCTCACAAGGTGAGTTGCCAACGCTGTTTTTATTACCAAGACACAGAAGTTGGTTTGCAAATTGCCTTCACATCTCAGAGTAAGCTAGGGTGGATATTAGCAGGTGAGGCCGTTCATGTTTTTCTAACGCGCAATTATTGTATCATTCCAGATAATTGTCATGTACCTTCAAGTGCTGGAGTGCGAAAAGAACCAAACGCTGGTCCAGACGGCCTGGTAAGTTTCTACCCTCTTTTCCATTGACCATCCTCCACAGCAGCAACTTGTCATGTCTGCAAGACGTGTCCCAGACCTGGGCTTAAGATACAGTTGATCATGCTTCAAGTGTTTGAACAACTCTGACGAGCACTTGACTTGTCTGTAAGGCGCATGTAACTGATCTATTTGTGGAAATTGTCAGAGAAAAGGTAGTCAAATGCCCGTCCAATTTTTAACTCTGAATTTGGAGGGCTCTTAACCATTTTTGCCCAGGTCTGACTGCGACATTCCCTCACTTCATTGAAATCCTCCCACCCCACCACTTCTTTTTCTGATGGAGCAATTTGTATTATTGCAAACCTGTTACCTGCCTCACTCTCGTGTCTGCCCTTTCATGGCTTTGCTGTAGTCTTTATGTATGCGGTGCTCCGGGAGCTTGATTTAACTTTGTCCTTTCTCTCTACTCTTTGATTAAAGGGTAGTCCATGCTGGTAAGTCACATAAAGAACCTCTGAACTCTGCCTCCTCCAACCACATGACCTCAGGAAGCTCCCCCCATTGGCTGGCTGCCTCTCTCCTGACAGCCAATCCTAATGCTGAGATTCGTTGATGGGGGCGGGCGGGCCTGTCCCAACAGCCAGCATCGTCTTGTTTTCTCTTGGGTGTCTGGAAGGATTTGTATTTTTTTGGTCTTGCTACCAAGGTTTCAATTGTGATACCTATTTTTTTATTTTATTTTTTTTTTAGTTTACTTGCATCTAGACTTGAAGTAAACTTAGACACAACACAATTAATTTTTTTCACCAGTTAGCCTGCCTTATTTTTAAAGATTATAGTAGTGCACTGTGTCCTGTCCCAAACTGATGTGGTGTCCAGACATGTGTCTGTTTTACAGGCTGATCCAGTTCTCAGGTTTTGCCTCCCAGGACCTGTCTCACCCACTCAGCAGTCAGAATTCAACGTTCGTGTGTTACTATAGCAGTGGCATAGCAGTTTGACACTGACCTGCCAGAGCTGCAGGTCGGATCATTTGTTGATGGCAGGTTAGGCTGGAAATGATACCCATGTGGAAGGTTGCAAAAAAGTTGCCTGCACCCAACGGCCAATAGAAATCCATTTTTGACGGCGTGGGGGATAAAAACTCAGAGAGGTCGTATTGCTGTGCAATTAATCTTTATTTTCCTGGTTGCACTTCCTTTCCGATGGAAGTCAGGTTATGTAATCGTGGTCAACATCATGCCATCACTTTACTTTTGTCTTTTTTTTTTACACTCCAAATGACTTCTATGTCTCCTAAGGACATAGATGCTCACTCCGTACTCGCCTGATTCACATCTCAGCCATGTTGACGTCGCTAATGCTTCTCTAATGGCTAATCTCATGTTTCCATTGTTGTAAACAGCGCACCAGGGCTGGGCGGTATCACATTAGCGACACCTTAATTCCCTTACGTTTCACCCTGGTAAACAATATTGCTTACTGGTAAATCTTGTGAAAACGTGATGGCCACTGGTTGTTTCAACATAAAATACCCTCTTTGCTTTGGAGGTGTCATAGATTCTTGTGATTTTTAAATAAATACAATAAATAAATACAAACTATTTCAAGACAGTGGGTAGAATCGACACATCTCCGATCACCAGCAAACATTGTTACAAAAATGAGAGGGACCAGCTTATCAAAGAATCCACCATCTGATAAACATTCTGTCTTGTTACATTGTCAAAGGTCTAAACAATTCAATCTAGTAATACACGTAAAACACAACAAATTAAGTCAGCGAAATCCTGAAAGTGATCACATGGTGCATTAGTGGCGCCTGCGCAGCTGAATTGGCTTTGATTGTGATGTAACGGATGCCAGTGGGGGTTTTCTACACACCCTGGAACCTCGCGTGGCCGCCCAGCCCATCAGCCCCCAGACGTATACTTGGTTAAAGCTTGGCAGTTTCATTAGGCTTCAGTTGTGAATCAGAGTTTACCCCTAACGTCTTATGGGTAAGTCGCCACATGAACCGCAGTGGAACGAGGCAGCAGATGGACACTGGCCATATGGGGCGGATTCATCTCATGTCTGGAAATGTTCTTTGGGAAGTGTTCTTTCTCACATCAACATGCCACTAGCTTTCCTAAAACCAGCTTTTGTGCATGCTGCCAAACATGCTTTGCCTCCCTGTTCCCTCAGATCTAATGATTTGAAAGTGGCAACTGCATCGTAGAAGGAAATCGTTCATCTATGTGTGCATGTTCCCCAAGGCATGTGTCATGTCAGTCATGAGTGTTAATCTACTGACACTCGGGTCATACTGTGTTACTGTGGGCGGGCCTGGAGTAGATGATATCCCATTTATATCTTCATGCTTGACCTGTGACATACAGAACTCCCATGGATGCCCCAGAGAGAAATGGACAAAGTTAAACGTGGCTCTAAATAATGCATGTCTCCTCTAAACACCATGTACAATAGACGTGTAGCCGTCAATCTGTCAGGGTTTAATATTCAAGTTAAACTACATTCTGCTGCGATGGAGCAGTGACCAGAAGCTGTGAGATGTTAGCAAATGTCACCCACAAATTTCAATTTTGAAGCAGTTGTCAGTCAAGACACGAGGGCCGTAATGAGACCTATCAGGTTAATTGACGCGGGGTTGTGTAGGATAGAGAAACCTGCTGTTGTTGGCAGCTGGAGACACTTCACCTCTCACCCAGGAGAAAGTCCAGCTGCCTACAACGCAGGACAGTTGCGTATGGTACTGGTCTGACCTTCAGGAGACGTGTCCCTTCTGTACAGATACAGGAAAGAAGCTGCAGCTTGGATGCTCAGCTTTGCCTCTTATTCTCCCACTCAGATCAACTCCCACCCAAAAATAAACATCCATCTACATAAACACAGCATTTGTTAAACTGTTGGTCTACTTGAGATAGCCTTTTCTTCGGTGTCTAGTTTTTGATCGTAGCACTCCCATGAATTCATACGCCTGCTCACTGTTAATCCAGCTGATCTGGCAAAAGAAAGTGATCAGCAGCATCAGAACTGTCGCGCTGACCCACATCTCCTGTAGGTACGACAGGTAGTATATTTAACATTCACAGCCCCTCGTCCTTCAATCTGAAACACACGATGTCTTAAAGTTGAGAGAAAATTGATCGACCCAAGATCGTCTAATTTGGTTTACAGCTGTGAAATGATTTAGAAGTTGTGGGTCAGGGTGAGGGGCAGCTTTGTGTAGAGAAGATGCTATGTTCTTTGTTTTTTATTCTTTAAAGGAACTATATGAACGACACCCTGAGGACCAACGTGTTTGTTAGGTTCCAAGCTGAGACCATCGCCTGCGCTTGCATATACCTCGCTGCCCGAGTTCTCCAGGTAAGATGAACTGCTATTCACTACGTGCTGCTCTTGTACTTGGACCTACTGTTGCAGCCATGGCAACCTTTTTGATTGTGTGTTTGTACCAGATACCACTACCAGCCAGACCTCAGTGGTACCTGCTGTTTGGAGCCAGTGAAGATGAGATCAAGGACATCTGCATCACTACCCTCAGACTCTACACCAGGAAGAAGGTGAGCCGTGTAGTGCAGCGTTCTTCTCTGGTGTTCAGGAAAAGTGCCAGATGACTTTGGATCCTAAGTCATGTTCTGATACCAGTAGTTCTTGAATACTAACTGCACGAACTGATAAGCAGCCTGTGACACTCACACTCAGTGTCTGTTTCCCCCTCAGCCGAATTACGACCAGCTGGAGAAGGAAGTGGAGCGGAGGAAGGTGTTCCTAGCGGAGGCCAAGTTAAAGGCTAAAGGCCTGAATCCCGACGGTACACCTGCACTCTCCACAATGGGGGGCTTCTCACCTGCATCCAAACCCTCCTCCCCCAATGTTGTCAAGGTGGAGGAGAAGACCCCAAACCCTCAGACAGTCAAAGCAGTTAAGAAGGAGCCAGATAACCGAACTCAGGTTACCAAGAGTCCTCACAACGGGTAAGGCGTCCTTCATCCTTCGGTTCCTGAAGGTTTTGTGAAGTTGTTTCTGAACATTTTATATTAAAATGTGTTTTCTACCAGGTTGAGGAAGGAGGTGAAGATTGGGAGGAACAGCAGGAGTGGAAGTCGATCCCGTTCAAGAACACGGTCGCGGTCTAGATCCCGATCCCCTCGCAGACAGTAAGATCTCTTTTTACTCCATAATGGCAGATTCATTTTAACGGGTCGTTTAAGTAACCACCCTCTTTTCTTCTGCGTCGACAGTTACAACAGCAGGCGCAGTCGCTCAGGGACCTACAGTTCTCGCTCACGTTCCCGTTCTCACAGTCGTAGCCCCTCACCTCGGCGGCATCCGCCATCACCCCTCCTCCCTCACCTCAAGTCAAAGACCAGCCACCATGGCAACAGTGACTCCAAGCCCAGCGGACGCCACAGTAATAGTGGAAGCGGCCATAAGCGGAAGCGCTCACGATCTCGGTCACGGTCCCGCTCTCCGGTCAAAATGGAACGGGAACGTGGCAGGGAGAGGGACCGGGAGAGAGACAGAGACCGCAGCTCCTTTGACCTCTCGTCAAAGAAACACAAACACGATCGAGGAGGAGGACACCGAGGCGACAGGAGAGAGAGGGAGAGGTCTCGGTCGTACGACAGGGAGAGGGAGAGGGACCGTAGCCACAAGAGCAAACACCACAGCAGCGGTGGGCACTCAGGACATAGTCGTCACAAACGCTGAGACGCACCAACAGACGAGCTCTGGGTCTGACGGCCACCATCTCCAGTACACTCCCACTCATATCACACCTGGCGTGTTCGTGGCAGTTGAGGAGGACTTGTCACAGGCTGCCTGGTCTGTTCAATGGCTGCTAGAATCACATTACACTGTCGAACTGAATCAAAAATCTGCCGCAACCTGTTGGGTGACATTTCTGAAGAATGTTGGGAGTTGGCGAACTAGAGTTTATGTAGTTTAGTGACTGTAGCTGCATGTGTGGGAGAACACGCCAGGTCTGATCACGCCGAGTGTACTTGCAGCCGTATAGCTGGGTTTCTCAAACACTTTCTCTTGACTGTAAAACGCCAAGTAAGTCACAGGAATGTGATGGTGTGGCCCCAGTCTCGGTTGAAACACGTGGGTCCCTGTGCACGTGTGTAAAAGCTTTGACAGTTGAAGCGCTCCGGGAGCGAGGGTTGGATCATGTGACTCAGTGGTGGGGGAGCTGGACCTGGAGGACGGTGCTGTAGACGAGTACGTCTGAGGAGCCCAGCAGGCTGGTGTTGCACCTCCCCTCAGCCACGGCCCCACAGTCGAGGGAAGGTGCACGTGACCCCCAGTGTGACGTCAGGCCCAGAGCTAACATCTTTTTTTGTGTGTGTTTTTCCTCTTGGTTCCTCCCCCGCAGTTCTATCCCTCTAGCTGACCCCTCTACGTTCATTTTTCATGTAAAGTTATGGAGTTTCGGGCGAGAAAAAAAAAACTTATTTACAGTGTAAAGATGGAGTTGTTATCTGCTGACATATTGTGAACGCTTTGATTTATAAAAGCGAACAGCTCAGTGGAAGGATCGAATGAGTACGTGTAAAATAAAAACATTTCAGGAAAGATCAGTACGTTTGCACATTAAGGGACTGGCAGACAAGTTTATTTTTTTTCCTTTAGACAAATGATGGATGTTGCTAAAGCTGTTTTGTACAGTTTCAACAAGGCAAATTGATTACTTTTTTCTTTTTCTTTACAGCAGGGGACGCAGACTTGATTTCAAAGTATTTTAGGGTTGTCAATTTGTTACACTGGTTTTTAGTCTGCACGTGTTCATGTCCAATTTTTATTCCATAATAAATGAGTTATGCCATTGAACCAAATGTATGTTTGTATTTGCTCCCTTCAAACAAAGTCTGTATTCCACTGAGGACGTATTTGTTCATCCAGCAAATGAAGGACGAATGGAAACTCATGTAGTGTGTATACGTCCCACCAGAGGGCGCTGTTTGCCTGACATCCCTGCCTCCGTGGTCACACAGATGATTACCCACATAACAAAATAAAACAATTTAAAATATTTAAAACACTGACAAAATAATTCAATACACCATGAAGCTCCACATCAATAAAGGAGAAGGAGCTTTGGTGTCAATAAATATACATTTGTGTTTGTGTGTGTGTGTGTATATATATATCAATATATATGTATAAATATATATACGTGTGTGTGTGTGTGTATATATATATATCAATATATATGTATAAATATATATACGTGTGTGTGTGTGTATATATATGTATATATATACATATATGTGTATATACATATATGTGTATATACATATATGTATACATATATGAATGTATACATATGTATACATATATGTATACATAAATGTATGTATACATATATGTATGTATACATATGTGTATATACACGTATGTATATATACGTGTATATATACGTGTGTATATATACGTGTGTATATATACATATATGTATATATATGTATGTGTATATATATATATACATACATATATGTATATATACATATATATGTGTATATATATGTATATATGAGTTAATATTTGGCACAGGTAGATATGATTGATGTGTATATATGTATGAATGTGTGTGAGTGTATATATCTGCGTGCTTGTATATATGTGTATGTGTATATATATATACATACATATATGTACATATACATATATATTTGATGTATCTACTTGAATCAATAAAATATGTATTGTATTAATATATGTAAAGAAATACATATATTCATATATTTGACACAGCTGTGTCAAAGTTTTATATATACAGTATATATATACATATATACTTGTATATATATTTATGCGTGTGTATGTGTGTGTATATATATATATATATATATATATATATATATATATATAGCATACATATATACACATACATGTATACATATATACACATCTACATATATATTTGATTGGTACAGGTAGATGTATGAATCGAATATATATGGATATACACATATTCATATATATATATACATAACACACATATATACACTTACATGTGTACATTTATACTCATCTACACATATATTTGATTGGTACAGGTAGATGTATGAATCGAATATATGTATATATATACGTGTGTATGTATGTATTTGTTTATATGTGTATATTTATATACATGGACATATATTCATTTATATTTGATTGATACAGGTAGATGTATCAATTATATATTAGTTATTTGTTTATATATGTATGTATACATATGAATTTAACATATATGCAAATGTACAAACATACATCTATATTGGATTGATACATCTACATGTAACAATCCAACATACATACATGTATACATATATACACATCTACACATATCTTTGATTGGCCCATGTATAAATCAAATATATCTATAGTGTGTGTTTGTGTGTGATTGGTGTATATGTGTATATATGTATGAATGCGTGTATATGTGTATATATATATATACACACACACTTATATACGTACATATTTGATTGATATATATATATATTTGTATATATATAAAAATTTGAATATTCACATACATATAGTCATACACATGTATACAAATACACATTAGATATTGATACATCCTCCTGAATCAATCAAATGTATATTTATGTCACATATTTTTATTTACATATATATGTATATACATGTATGTATATACATATATATGTATATACATGTATGTATATACATGTATGTATATACATATATATGTATATACATGTATGTATATACTATAAATGTATACACACACACATATATATATACATACACACATATATGTGTACATATATTTGAATGGAACAAAATATATAAGTGTATAAATACACATATGTATATACACAAATATATTCATAATCAGTAATATAGCTATACATATATAGATATACTGTATATGATTTATACAACATTGTGTTGTAATAAGATATAGATGCGTATATGGGAAAATGTAGTTATGTGCATGTATGTAAGGCAGCACAGTGGTGCAGTGGTTATCACTGTTGCCTCACAGCCAGAAGGTTCCAGGTTCAAGACCTGCCTTTGGTATGGATTCATTCTTGGTTAAGTCTGCATGTTCTCCCAGTACCTGCGTGGTACAGGTAGATGTTTAATTAATATTATATATATATATATAGATATATAGATAGATAGAGAGAGAGAGAGAGAGAGAGAGAGAGAGAGAGAGAGATAGATATATAGATATATATCTGGGGGCACGGCTCAGGCTGCAGCACTGAACGCCATATATATATATATATATATATATATATATATGTATATATATATATATATTTCATTGGTACAGGTACATGTTTTATTAATCTCATACATACTCATACATACATATATATATGTTTTATTAATATATATTAATAAAACATATATATATATATATGTATGAGATATATATTAATATATTGATTTATATATATATATAAAACATATATATGTATGTATGAGATTAATAAAACATGTACCTGTACCAATGAAATATATATATATATATATATATATATATATATATATATAAATACACATATACATATATATATATATATAAATATACGATACTGATAAAACATTAACCTGTATCAATAACATTTTTATATTATATATTATATATGTATTTATGCGTACATACTTATGTACATTTATTTACATATATACACATACATACGTATATTTGATCCATAAAGCTGTATCAATCAAATACATGTATACATGTTTATATGTAATGTGTAAATATGTGTATGTAAATATATATATATACATATATATATATATATATATATATATATACACACACACCTGTGTACATATACACACATATACATTTGTAAAGTCTAATTATTAATTTTACATAAAACAGTCAGCTCAGCACAACATTTATATATATGTTTACATATGTGTGTGTGTGTGTGTGTGTGTGTGTGTGTGAGTCACACTGTCACTTTAAGATGCAATTTTTGTCTGACTGAGGTCACAAAGGTCCTGTTGCAGGTCTCAGTGCTTTCTGATGCTGCATTCGGGTGATGTGGGAAATTACAAGTGTCATCATGACCAGAGCCGCCGCTCATGGGAGAAGTGAAGAAACAAAGTTGCCTTCATTTCCGTAGAAACATGCTGGACTCTTGTCTACGTCTGTGTGATGTCCAGTCTTTCATTTTTTTTATGAGTGTATTCTAGTCTTGTGTATCAAGTTGTGATCACATGTAATGTAAAGTCGTTTAATCTTGGTTCATCCAGGTAACGGAACCGCCGAGATCTGGGGGCACGGCTCAGGCTGCAGCACTGAACGCCATAATGGGAATTGGCCGCTTTAAAGTCCCCTCCAGAAAATGGAGGAGACGCCAACTGTGGGCCTGTTTTTTGCGTCAGTTCTCCCTTCAAAAACAAAAACGGTTCTCTCCGCTTTGAGTGTGATGTCGTCCACCTTCAGATCTGCTCTATCATGAACCGGGTTCTCCTCCGGCCTGCGTTCCACCTCTCTGCCAGGATCTGTGCACCTTGGCCCAGTCGTGTCACGCGTAATCCTGCTAACAGACAAACAGCACGATTGGGCCGTTCGGCAAAATGAGAACTTTTCATCGGCAGAACCCTCAGGTTCCCCTCCAGTCAAAAAAACGTGTTCTCCGTTTGTTCTCACAGATGAATTTCTTCTCTGTGTAGAAGGAAGAACGTGCAGCAGCTTGAAGACTCTTTTACGGTCTGACCAGCGTTCGTCTGCGCTCGGTGATGGTGAGTTCAAGAGGCGGTTCCACCAGCAGGATTTGTGACATCACAAGTTCTCCCAGGGTCCACGGTTCAGTCGCTGCTCTCCATTCATCTATTCTGTCGTTTTTAATGAAGAAGAAGAGTCGGTGCTGTTTTGAAGGCGTGTGTGATTGCAGTATTTTTATTTGAGTATTTGTGTCTTTAGTACAGAGAATATCAGCTGAAAATGTCCAGGCTTTCGGCTCCAGGGGTCTGGTTGTGTTTCGCACTTCTGCTAAGCTGAAATGAGTCCAGACACTGAATATAAGAAAAGTTGCATTTTAGTGAACAAGTATGAAGTTTGATGAGAAAATCAGATTATTTCAAGTCAGCGGCTGCGGGACTCTGATTAGCCAGATTATCACAGCGTCATCTAATCCCCAGGAATGTTTCCACTGACGCCAGGTACTTTTCTTGAAGGGCTTTTGACTGCCAGAACATGATGGCAGCGCTAATGGCGCCCACCTGCCTCGTTTGGGTAGATGTGTGAAACTGGTTCCTGGATCAGAACCATAATGGCGTCACAAGCGACTCTGCAGACAGTACCAGCGGGCGCCGAGGCAGCTTTTGGATTTGGAAGCGTTTGAGGTTTCAATACCCGCTGTCTTGATTGTGTTACCATGCTCAGTGTTAGCATAGCATCTTGTGTAAGCATAGCATCTTGTCTCAGCTGACACTGTGATGCAGTGGAACGACCTCAGGAGGAGGTCACAGTCGCCGGGGGGCGGCGCTGGACCTCAGGAGGAGGTCACAGTCGCCGGGGGGCGGCGCTGGACCTCAGGAGGAGGTCACAGTCGCCGGGGGGCGGCGCTGGACCTCAGGAGGAGGTCACAGTCGCCGGGGGGCGGCGCTGGACCTCAGGAGGAGGTCACAGTCGCCGGGGGGCGGCGCTGGACCTCAGGAGGAGGTCACAGTCGCCGGGGGGCGGCGCTGGACCTCAGGAGGAGGTCTCAGTCGGACCAAGCGGAGACCACAAACCATCAATTCTAGGGACAGAAATACTCGTCACTACTCAAAAGTAGCGTCTTTAGCTTTAAAATGGATGTAAACAACAGCACTTCAAGAAAATACTCGTGAACATGAATGTACACACTGGACAGGAAGGAGGAGTTCACTGTTAAAGATTTATTGAACAATTCCATCGAGAAGAAACCCACATGCAGTAGGTCATGAAACGACCACGACAACAGCAGTTTCACCGCCAATGCGCCTCAGGAGCCACGGGGTGATCAGCAGTGATCAGCAGCCTGCTGGAAAATAAATACTCACCCATCAAAAAATCCCGCGGAGTTTAACAACGGTGACCTCGACGCTTCAAGACACCACGACGGTTTACATTCAAAAATATGAAGACTTGAGACGGCCGACCGCACGCGGTCAGAGATGATGACACGTGTGGTGACGTGAGGACGGCGGGAGGAGGAGACGCAGCCAGCTTTTAATTAACAGAGCGATAGAAAGATGGATGATACACAGGATAGATAGATCGAAAGATGAATAGATAGGATAGATGGATAGACAGATGATTGAAGGATAGATGGATAGATAGATGATAGGATAGATAGATGAATAGATAGATAGATAGATAGATAGATAGATAGATAGATAGATGATAGATAGGTAGAGACGGATGATAGATGAATAGATATAGATAGATAGATAGATAGATAGATAGATAGATGGATAGATAGATAGATGATAGATAGGTAGAGACGGATGATAGATGAATAGAAGGATAGATAGATAGATCGAAAGATGAATAGATAGATAGATAGATAGATGATAGATAGGTAGAGACGGATGATAGATGAATAGATATAGATAGATAGATGGATAGATGGATAGATAGATAGATGGATAGATGGATAGATAGATAGATGATAGATAGGTAGAGACGGATGATAGATGAATAGAAGGATAGATAGATAGATAAGGAGAGACGGATGATAGATAGAGGGATAGACAGATGATAGGGAGAGACGGATGATAGAAGGATAGATGATAGATGATCAGAAGAGATGGATGGATAGATTGAAGGATGGATGATATATAGAAAGAAAGGATAGATGGATGATAGATAGATGGACGGATGGATAGACAGGATAGAAAACTAAACTCAGGGTTTGGCTGCTGGACGACGACCTCCACCTGTTGGTTGAATCATCTTCATGGTGCATTCACTGCCCTGCAGATGGCAAGGGATTTTCTGCAATTGGCAGCGTGTTCAACGATTGCTGACTGTGTGTGTGTGTGTGTGTGTGTGTGTGTGTGAGACTTAAACCTGGCAGCTGTACTGGAGCTGAGTGTCTCACGTCCTTGTTAGTTCAGCGATGGTGATAAACTCGGCACCGTTCACAGGACGACAATAAGGAGGAGGGAACATCGCAAACGTGTTAAAAAGGACATCAAAAACACGTGAAAGGACCTTAGACCTTGTTAAAGGTTTTAATTCACTAAAAGTGTGAATCTAACTTTTCAAGCCTCCTGACAATCGCCATCAAAGCAAACAGTAATTCTAGTAGTTTCTGTGGGCCGTCTGTATTCAGGTTTGGCGAATGAAAACTGTCCTCATCATAGTCGAGTTTTAGTTGATTAAACTTTCTGATGTTTTAGAAAAAGTACTGACTTTTTGGTCCAGTTGAAAACGTTTGACATCTCACTGACAACTTTAGACATTCTCCTGAAATATTAGTCATTTTATACACTTGTGAGGACCCTGGCCTTCCTCCTTTGGTCAGGATGCTACGATGCATCAGTAGCGTTGGGTTCTTACTCGTTTGTTTTTTTTTATTCGCCAACGTTGCTGATTTATTTCAGCCTGAGTCAGAGTGAAAACTTTGCTGTTAAATGTTGAACGGGACAGCAGGGATGTGGGAGGCCCAGAGGACGGAGGGTGTGGAGAGCTGCCTTCCCTGAGCCGCCGGGCCAGGCAGGGCTGCCTGCTGCTAGCAGGGTTTTAGTTTTCCAGGACAAAGCAACGCTCACCAGCTCGACGCACCTTTAAAAGCACCTTTGAAACTGGAGTTTTAAATGAAAGCCTCGAGGAGAGCGAAGCGTTGGCCCGTGGACGGGCGGGATCCCTCACACCGAGACATAACACGCGGTAACTGATCGGTAATCGACCGTGAGCATTTGCCTGGCGGGAGGACGCGGCAGCGCCATCTGAGGCGAACGTTCAGCTCAGGTCCTCAACCTCGGAGGAAGTTTCTCACCTCCAGGCTCGTCTAATCATGATCAACAACAATTAGCATCCGTGTTTTCTTACGACTCGGCGGTCCGAAGGTAGCGGATCTGCTGACGCCGCCCCGTGGGAGCAGAGCCAGTCTCTCTGGGAAAACCCGGAAAAATCTGTACAGACGGCGCAAACCAACAGAAACAGGAGCAGGAGAGTTGAGGAAGGACCAACAGTCGCCTCTTATGTGTTGGCTGCAACAGAAGTAAAAGTACTTCAACTTGAGCTGCTGCTGTGTATTGACTTTGAATACAAATACGTGGCACAAATAATCAACGAATTTGATTGGATAGCACTCGATTATGTACAACCATGTGAATATTTAAATGTTTATAGAAATGAAAATAATGTGCTTTCTTGCCAAGAATCAACTGAGAAGACTCAATATGACGATAAGGCCGCAGTTGGTTAGCTTAGCTTAGCATAAATACTGGAAATGGAGGGAAACGGCCAGCCTGGCTCCGTCAGGAGGAAACAAAACTGCGTCTGTGCAGTATTCTGCAACACAATCTGCTGTCAAACTCCTCATCGAAATCTTTGCCACTGCTTCATCGTATTTTCACCAAAAAAGCGAAACTATTCTGGTTAGACTACATCACAATCTCTGTCAGGGGAGTCCGGTACTGAGCGGCCCAGTAGGTTCTTCGTCCTCCCCCCGCACTTCTCTGCTACACGTCCTCGTTCACGTCTTTATTGCCAAATACTCATCTGGATTTATGTGGTCCTGCTGCATGGATCCAGAACTTCTGCAGACGCGGGTTTTGTTTGGTTGACAAAGTCTCAGAGAAGGTCAGGAGGAACATCGAGCGTCTGGAACGTTCCTTCAGATCACAGTTGAGTGTCTTGGATGCACAGTTTATTGCTGGTACAAGTATAAATACTTTAAAAAAGAAGCGTGCCCCATTGTCGGCCCGTAACTGGCAGTGTGCGATCTCATGTTTCTCAGCTGCTGCGGAGAACCGGAGGCGCGCCTGAGAACATCCCGCTGAAACCATCACAGGTAGGTGGTGGCCTCTCGGTTCTCCCTCTCCCTGGCCTGGGCCACGGCCACGTTGATGCACTGCAGCCATTCCTCGGCGTGTTTCTCATCCTGAGCTTTCAGGACGTACGTTTTACTGTCGGTGAAGATCTCGAAGGCTCGCGGTAGGCCGCGATCCCGGCGCTTCTTAGCTACAACCTGCGGGTGGAGAGAAGGAGGAAAGAGAAGAAGAGGACAACAAAATGAACTCTCACCTCTAAATCAGAGATTCTGGAACTTTTTCATGTTCTGGACTCTCAAGTTGAACCTCAACAATCGTCAGAACCCACCTGAGATGATTTTGATCAACAGAGGCGCAAAAACAACAGTAAATAAGCTCGTTTTGCTGTTGCGGTTTAGATGCAAGTTTACGTTTGCAAATGGCGGTTGTTTGGTGAATTATTCTTACATCGTTAACTCTTCAAGTGTAAATTAGCTGGTTCGCTAATCACTGTTACCTTCTTTCCAGAGCATGGAAAAAAAGAGTAACTTCACTCGGAGGAAGATCGGCGGCGCTCCTATGACGTTCACTTCATTAAAAAAACGAGAAGAACATTCGAGAAACAGTTTTTTTTTCTCATTGACATCAAAACTACATTAACAAAGGATCCAGGTGTGTATGTGCGGGTCGGGTCAGTGCTGCTGGTGCGTTAATAAAAGTGAAATTTAACTGACGACCCTCCCAAGACCCTCAGAGACCCCAGGGGGGGGTCCCGGGACCCCACTTTGGGAACCCCTGCCGTTGATTCGCTGCTGGAATGTAAGTTTTTGGTTGCGTCCTGATGATGTGACGCGATCTTTATTCTTCAGATCCTTCAAACCAGCTGAGGAGCTTTAAAACCCCGCAGAGAGACAATCAGACGACATGAGCACGCGTCTGTGAACGATGTCAGGAGGCGACCAGGGTGAAAACGGCTGGAGACAGACGGGCGGAGGCCGGTCGCACCTTGACACTTTGGACTTTGCTCAGCTCGATGGGGATGTCGTCCAGCTCGTCTTTCTGCAGGCAGGAAACAGAATCAGATGGTAAAACGTCCACAAAGACTACAAAAACACTCTTTGTCCATTCATGAATTCTTGTTGCCAGAACGTCAGGAACGGCCTCCCGCTGTCTCGCGGGTCACACTGATGCTTCCAGGATGTTCCACCCCACGAAGAAACCACAACAGCTAGACGCCAGAATGTTCGGCTGCTTTTCCGGGTAAAGAAATTAAATCGTTCGGCCTTGACGCACACCAGCTTTGATCCAACTACATGTCACTTTGAGTGTGTGTGTGTGTGTGTGTATTGTTGGACAAACATGTCTTTCTACCCCCTGGTTAGTGACGTGGTGGTAACTACACAACCAGAACTGGTGACATCCTGTCAAGGGTGTGTGTGTTCTGGTTCTTGCTACATGGTGAGGAAGTTTGGGCCGGTCGGGCTGCTCCGAGGTCAAGGCTCCGTTTTAGGGTCGGGTTTCGACTTGGACCAGCTCGTACACACATAATGTCAAGGGTGTGCGTGTAAAAGCACCGCTCCAGTATCTCTGGGTCGGACCCCTGCAGGTTTACATCGGCCATGACTGAACTCACTCCAGCGGATCTTTAACTGATTTGGCCGAATGTGCGGAACCTTTTGGTCTCAACCACCCATCCTGATGATAAACTGCCTTTTAAACGCTTTTAATTCTCTCATTTCTTCTTGCACATCACCTGCTGTGAGGGCAAAGGACGGAGCCCAAAGAGATTTAAGTCTGTATGTTTTATTACACGGTTAAATGACGCGACCATTTAGGCTCAAACAAACATGGCAACGGGAGAAGTTTCTAAAAAAAAAAAAATCCTTTTGTCACGTGATTTCCAAGCGCATCACGTGAGTTCCGCCTGATTCAGAAGGAACTTTTTTTTTTTTTTTTTTAGCATTTTCAAAGAAAACGTTATGAGATCGCGATGATAGATGGCCCAACGTTTCCATAGTAACCAGCACAATGAACAACACGCCGGCGCCTGTTTTAGGCGTAGTTTCTTCCCAATACGCGTCTAAAATACAACATCATTTAAAGTAACTGAACAAATATGGCTGCACTTTAGCCACTGCAGGAGCGCAGAATGAGAAGCTGCTCTCCTTCAACTCGAGCATCGGTGGGAAGATGGAGAGAAAGGAGGGAAGTTGGCGGAAAACGGCGGGACTGAACGCACACGGGGCGCGTGACGAAGCAGTTCACCGCCAAGGAGCGTTCGTTAAAAGCGAGTTTTGTTTGCCTTCTTTGACACGGTGACATTTCTTCTTCACCTCCACTCTACTCTCCCCTGCTCGTAGGTCAGAGTGCGGTTTCCCGTCTTGGTCTTCACGTAAACTCGTTCTGGTCCATCGCCAGTTTGTTGCCTGGTGCGGGATTTCAGGCCTCGGCGTCGGAGACACTTCTGCGTCTTCGATCTAAATCCTGAGCTTTTGTTTCCCGTCAGCGTAGCAACAAATAGCATCTTCGACTAGCGAACGCTTGCAGGTTCCAGACGTACATGAACAGACGGTACCTGTGTGCGTGTGCGTGTGCGTGTGCGTGCTCTCTGCAGGCTGGCTGACTCTTTGCTGCATCGACCCCCCGTCATTCGATTTCAAGGAAATATCACATTTTCTGGCTCTTAATCCGACTCCCCTTGTGGGATCGGGTCTTTCACAACACAGCGAGCACCTCCAGAACACACTGACAAAGATTAATGGAACCCTGAGAACAAAGTGGAGGAACCTTCCCAGTTTGCGGCTGCTGCAGAAGAACGGAGACGACTGTTTGGAGTGAACAGAGGTCTCAACTCCACTGCTGGTTGTTTCCAGATATTCCTCAGTGGCGGAGGATTTCAACACAGAGGAGGTTCCCCCTCCCCTTCTCACAATTAACTGTTCCACGGATCCCGATCGCTTGAACGTGCAGAACGTCTTGATATGTGAAAGAAAAGCAGCGTCCTCGTGACTCCGCTGTTTTTCTTTCAACAGCTACGTGAAAACATAGAAAAGACGGGAGCTCATTCCTCAGCAGACCCCGGCAGGTTATCGATCACGCTTCATGTTTGGATTATGTCATCAGGCCGGGGGGAAACAGCTCCACCTTTTCAGGCTTTTGATTTTTTACATGTGGACGCTTCCTCTGTTTGCTACTTGAGACCCGTGATACCTGCTTTCAGTTAGCGAGGGTGAGAGTGACTCATGGTGGTGCGGGATCATGCTTGGGCCTTGACGGTCCCGCAAGAGTCCGCGCCGAGGCCAAGGTCTGTTTCAGTCGGATTCACCTGGCGCTCCCGGGGGACGGGGGACTTACTCACCTGATGAGGTTTCCACTCTTTTAAATAATTTCATCATGAGTCAAACGCAGCGACGCAGTAAAAGAGTGTGTTGCCAGTGTGTGACGTGGAACTGAGTCTGCTTACCGATTTTCCTCTTCGGAAGAGAAGCTGGTTTCCCGCCAAGGTGAAATAGCGTGTTTTCCAGCGCTTGATGAACTTCCAGCGGACTTGCTTCTCCTTCAGCTTGCCCTCCATTAGCGGCTGGCCTTCCTGGTTCACCACTAGAGCGCCACAGAGACAAGGCGTTAAGCTCTCTCTGTGTTTACACCTGCACAGGCGCAGTGGGAGACATCTCAGACATCCGGCTGACGCACGGCCTCGTTCCTGTGAGTTCACTCCATTAAAAATCCCACGTCTCGTCTCGTGAATGTGCGGATTTGTTCATCTGTGCATCTTGAGGAAGTAAAACTACAGAATGTACTGCGTTTGCAGTAGTGGGAGCAGGGATTACACTACATAAAGAGTACTGTACTTGAGAGGAAAGTTTGGGGGAAATCGCACGTAATTGTGGCTCTGCTAGGAAAGAGTGGTGAGACATATGTGGAGCATTAGCTTAGCATCATCAGCCAGCAGCTAACATTTGACAGGCTGCAAAGCATGATGGTCTAAGACGGTACGGCGGCATAGATACTGATACAAGGTATGACTTCTTGCAATATGTAAATCACTCGGTGGCATCCCAGACAGAGACGAGGCTTTGGCCCAAACGTGGGTGCCTTAGGACCCAGATGTGGGATTGAGGGGATGGTGTTGAACCCAACCCCATACCTGACCCAGAGATTAGGGACACATCTGGCCCACAAAACAAAATGAAGCTGTGAGTGCCAACAGTTTTTCAGATCAGGCCCAAATGTGTTTGCTGTAAGAGAAAGGGAGAGACCAGATAAGATGGGAAATATTCCCTCAGTACAGCAGGCGCGGGAAAGAAAAACAAGAACAAGTGAAAAAGTAACGCATGAAGGAGCAAGAATATAGAATATATAGAAACTACGTACACTCTATACACCTCTCGTGTCTTACGATTCCTGCTTTCTGGACAGAGACAATACATTTTGTTTTCTTCTAATTTAAAATAAAAAAAATCTTTCCCATTTTTTCTTTTTCAGTATTGCAAAACAATATCGCATTGATATTCAGAACACTTTGTGGAGGCCAGAAATCTCAGAGGTCAATACCACAGAAGTTGAGCAAATAAAACCAAACGAGCTCGCGGTTTGTAGGATTTCCCCAGAGAGAAACTGAAGACCAACGGATGCGAGTACCACACGCCTGCGTCTTCCTGATGATTCACCAGGACGCCGCCGTGCACATTTAGGTACAACATCCAGACAGAGACCAGCACCGCAGGGTGCCGGCTGGTCTGCGTCACCTCGCAGATATTTTGCTGTCTTGAGCGCAGAGACGAACACGTCTGACACATAAATCGCGGCGTCTCCTCCTCACTTTGATGTGGACACCTGGAAAGTGACGGCTTGTAGGCCTCAGGGGCGAGCTGGAGTTCACCACCTCTTTCCTGAGACACGCTGCCGTCAAACAATGAGACATGAACACAAAACACTCACACACACACACACACACACACACATCCCCAGTCGCTGATTCAAATCATGAGTGTGTATTTCTTCAGGATCAGGATCTGTGTGTGTGAGTGAGTCCAACAAAACTGACTGATGCCTGAGCCGCATGTGCAGCTTCGTGAGAGTGACGGGATTTCATCACTGACAGGAGTCGAAACCCAAACCATTACCAGAAACTGTAATTTCCCCAAACAAACCCTCAGGTCCGAATG
Organism: Aulostomus chinensis; assembly: GCF_037954235.1. Lineage (NCBI taxonomy): Eukaryota > Metazoa > Chordata > Actinopteri > Syngnathiformes > Aulostomidae > Aulostomus > Aulostomus chinensis. The sequence continues at coordinate 2,839,910 of NC_141329.1, forward strand.
TGAAACAACCCGTTTGCATTCGCCGTGTCCGAGCCCACGCGTGTAGGCTTTTGGGGCTTGTATTGATTGTAGCTCTGACGGGAGGAGGTGCCGCCGGAGCAGGGAAACGCATCCTGAAACAAATTATGGGTTTAAACCGCACATCACAGCGCCATCACTCACTGACGAGTCCCTGAAAAAATGCGGTTGTAAACAAGTTGCTCGCCCCTCCCGTGGGAAATGTCAGGTTTCTCTTTTTGAGTGACGGGATTTCATAACTGCAGAAGCCGCGTCATTAGCAAGGAAACGTGGCTTTTTGGGGAATTTGACAAAAAGAATAAAGAAGTATTTTGGAATTTAAAAAATAAAGCGTCATAAACGATGTTTGTGGCTGGATAAAAAAAAAAAAAAAGGAGATTCGTCCTAAATCAGAGCCAAGTTTTGATCTGGAAGTTTTTCAGAGCGGCGGACGCACCTCTCCGGGTTGTAATCTGAGGATTAGAACCAAATCAGATCCCCAACAGATGAAAATTTAACACTGGAGATTAAAAAACTCTGATTTAATTCAGATTCATGTTCATTCATCTTCACTTATATTCCACATTGCTTGTGTTAGGTGTCTGCAGGTGGAATGTGGCTCATGTGACGGTCAGTTTGTACATCAAATGACGGGATTAAGGATTAAATCAACTCAGAGGTCATGGAAGCCACCGGGAGCTGTAAACGCTGTCAAGAGGTGAAACGAAACAACGGTCACATGACGGATTCGACACAAAAGTTTGACTCATCAGTTTATGACGTGTCTACGCCGGCGTGAGCTCCCGTGTGTCCGCAGGTCTGACGGCGGGACCGGAACCTACCAGAGGTGACAACGTCCACTAATGAGCCCAGCTGGGACTCCGGCGCGACGTGATGGACCTCTGGTCGGGGAATCTCCCGAGTGTGTCTTCACTCATTAATGATGGAATAACGGAGAATCCCGATTGGGCTTTTCCATGTCTCCAGACTGAGGATCTGTCTCAGGTATGGGTTGTTATTTTGTGTGTGTGTGTGTGTGTGTGTGTCACTACTCATGTTGAGACACGAGGGAGCGTTTATGTGCGTGTGGGTGCCAACAGTCCACTCAAGTCCAAAATTCATCGTATTTCCTTTTGTTTTTGGGAAAAGCGGCGCTCCGGTGACCTGAGCGGCGAAACCACGGCAGCTCCTTGAAAGTGAAAGAATGGCAGGAACACAGGAAGGGAATCAGACGTGCGCACGCTGAACTTGTGTACCGTACATGCACAAACACACACACACACACCTCAGCTCATTACTGCTCACTTCAAAGACATTCCAGTAGTTAAACTCCACAGTATATCATAAAGCATCATGGAGTCGCAGTAACCGCCGGCTCCACGCTCACCCCCACCTCTACCTCTAAAACTGTGCTCGCCACATGTGCGCGCGCCTCCGTCAGGCCGAGTCTTTATTCCTGCAGGAAGCAGCAGCGAGCACTAATCAAGAGCAGGCCTGCGGTGAATATGTGAACTGGGTCACCTAGAAATGAAACCCTCCAACTGCAGATTGTCCTTCTGACGTCAGGTTGACACGTTTGTCTCAGCGAGGTGATGTCACCGAGTCCCGCCACTTACTGACCCGATTCACTACAAAGCTGGACAACTTCCACTTGGACCAGAGAGACAGTTTCCATGTTTACAGTTTCCAGAGTTACAAAGTGCATCACGGCTTCGTTTTACGGACGTTTTCCTTCCGATGAAAGACACGTTTGTGTTTCACAACTTCAGGAGCCCCTAAAGTTTGTGGAAACACGGGACTTTTTTCCACAACACCTCCTGACACAGAGAGAAGATTATCAACCTTAAGTATTACAGTGTTTAGCAGTACCATGGGTAGTACTTCAGCCATCTGTAAGTTGCAAAAGAAGAGCTGTTTCCTAACATTCACTTTTAAACAATTTAGTAAAATTGTAAAAAACCGCAGTGGACAGCTTCTAAAATAAAAGCCAGGGCTGGAGCTTGAATGTGCTGCCAGAGAACTGATAGATTCAGAATGAATGTGTCAGCTGGGAGGGTTTGGGCTTTTTCATACTAACGCGCCTCAACATTTGGTAAATGCTGTTCCTTTATTAGACGATGACAGGACGTGCATGAGATACTGAACAGCTCCCCGACTGATTGGTATCAGAGATCTGGAGGTGGATCGTTGGAGTCTTAACCCTGAAGGCGCCAGGACACTTCTTAGTGTCGTTTCAGGTGTTGAATCACATCCTAAAGACGTGATGTTCGACTGAGTTTCAAGTGAGCCTGCGGCTGACTAATGAGCAGACGTGTTTTCGGGCCACTGAGTTCGTGTCATCAGTCTGAGCTGTGACTGACGGGAAAATGTCAGGCCTGAGGGGCTAAAGGTCGCGGAGGGGTCACGTCTTTAACACAGCGGCCTGTTTGAATTCAGCTCGGGGACCAACCTGCGGCTGCGCCGGGAGACCGGGCTGATTCAGAGAGTTCCAGCTTTGGTGTGTGAAAACACACGCTCACACTTGGACTACTGCTAGCGTCTCTGCTGGGAGGCTCTCGGTAATTCCTTAATCCCACATCCAGTCACACTCGGCCGTGTCTGCGGGGTTTCACACATTCACTGCAGAACCTGAACTCCTCCTGACGTCACCCAGGGGAGCTGCAAACATCTGCATCGGTTAAGTCGGACATGAAGCTGACCTGCCAGCTACCTTGTTCAAGCTCTGGGTCGCGTCCCAGCACATGAGCACAACGGCGTCCAAATCACAGAGAAACTCAACTTTTTAGAGTTCAAGAATTTCTGAATTTACTCCTGATGTGCGAGGTAATGTGGTTACGGGTTTTTGTTTTTTTTACTTCATTATACGCAGCTGCATTTCAATCATGCGACCGGTCCAGAACCTGAAGAACATCAGAGACTGAAAAAGATTCAAACTGCATGAATGAACAGACGAGGTCAGTCGGGTCGGGGCGGCGCCTGACTTGTGTGTTACATGTATGATGTCCATACCAATCCTGCGGTGAGTCGGTGGTGGTAAAAAAAACAACAACCGTCACGTCAAGTCCAGCACCAGACCGCATCAACCTGAACATAACCAGAGTTCCATCTCCCTCCCTCGGCGTATTTCTGCGTAGGTGCTGGTTCCAGCGAGTCTGACAAACTGGCAACTTTCCTGCTGAGGAATTGTCGCATTTATCTTTTATTCCTTCATTTCCTTCTTTTTCCTGACATCCTGGTTTTTTGAAATACTTTTATTGTTGCTTTTACTGCTTGTTTCTTTTGTTATTTGACAAACACTCAAACATGAAAAGTTTTTTTTTCTAAAACATTAAAAAAAGGAACCTTCTATAATGGGAACTACCTGTCCTCCAGCTTCAACTGGGAGAAATACCTGCTGATGGGCTGGAGCAGCGCTTCGCTCGTCCCACCTCCCTCGTCTTCACCGTGCAGGACTGGACGCCGGCCCTCCTCCGCCTCCTCTTATATAACTAATAACCGTGTCCCTGTGAGACTGATGGGGGGGTTTATGCAGATTTATAGCAGCTCTGTGCGTCCCCCCAGCCTCGCCTGTCACTCTGACATCCGTGGCCTCCGCACATTTACCACAAACACTTGAGCTGGTCAGACGGACACGTGAGAGACGACCCGGGCAGCGCGAGAGAAGAGCTACTACATGTACCACGCAGCTGTCAGCCTCCTGAGTTCCAACAGAGTAAATTGATGACAGGCTGAAAACACACATACACACACGCATTCAAAAAAAGTTAGAAAGGTCTGGAGAGGGGCTCTGTGGGAACACACACACACACGCACACACACACTAATCTAAATATGATTTAAGGATCAGGTCATTATGCCAAGTCTGACTTCATCGGGGGGCTAAGTGCTCATTGAAGGGGTCACCAGTCCACACTCGGCTAATCAGACCTGACTGACTGATTACAGAGACCCTTCGTAGCAACACTGCGAGCAGACTGGCAGCTATTAGACGTGAGCTGCTGCGTTCACTCTGTTTTCCTTCAATATTCTGGGAAAAGGTTACTTCCCTTCGAGGAAAGTGGAGTGAAAAGTATCCCGCAGGCCCCTGGGGGGTTTGACCAGAGGGACGCATTTGTGTCCGTAATGAGTCGCTGAGATGATTGTAAATGGGAGGATTGACCCCAAGAAATCACACTTGGTTGATTCATTGCTGTGTTTAGAGGAGACAATGGCGGCACCACGGTCTCTGCAAAGAGGAACCGGCGCTGTTGAAACGTGCTACACCACACGGTCCAGGACGGGGTTCAGACGCAGGATGAGACAAAACCATTGCAGCCCTGCAAACCCAAGCTGCACGTCAGCCCGTCAAGTCAGCAGCGACACGCCAGCTCCTCGGGCCGCAGCGGTGAGACCGGCAGGTTTCACCGTGCTGCAGTTGCAGGTTTCAACTGGTTTCACTGTGAAGCCTCGGCGTGAACCGGCTGGCAGGTTAAAAAAAAAAAAAAAGATACGGAAGCGCAGGAGTTTTCTGTTGGGAAAACTTGTTTCTTGTTTCTGTCAAATATTTCAGCTGAAAGCTGAAATCTTTCTTCTGTCCTGTCAAGTTTCTAACTGCAGTTTTTGGTTTTGTTGGTCAAACATCCCACAACATTTGAGTGTAACAAAGAGTTCAAGTGAGTTTCAGCAAGAAAGTGAGAACTGTGTTGCTTTGGGCCCAGGGAGTGTGTGTGTGTGTGTGTGTGTGTGTGTGTGTGTGTGTGTACCTGTGGCCTTCTCAGGATTGTTACACATGAAGCAGAGCCAACCTTCCTCTTCCTCACTGTAGCCAAACAAGTCAAAGAAGCGGACGTCCTCCAGCTGGATCTGGAGGCTCTCCAGGTCCTGAAGACAGAAGCAAAGCAAACAAACTCTACTTGACGTGTCCTGTAAACACACTTCAACCTCCACGTGGGGATGCAGCGGGCGCACTTTACCTACTTGATTCATGACTACGTAAATCACACGCCGGCGAGATGACGTTGTAATCAGCGGAGTCACTTCAGTATTAGATCTGAGGAGCTCGGCGTTACGCTGGATCTTGTGTTACTTTTCTATCATTAAAGGACGGCAGAGATTCCTGCAGCTCGTAGACGACAGCCGTGACTTTAGTGATCGTACACACAGTTACTCACTAACGAAAACCCATCACTCAAGTTGAAGTGGCACCTAAAAGCTTGACGTTCCAGTTAAAGACGGCTGCATTCTGAGAATCAACTGTGTCCGTGTGTGTGTGTGTGCGTGTGCGTCAGAAGAGAAAGTCATGGAAACCAAGACCCCCATTACAAATCCCCGAAGAGCTGCTGCACATGGTAAGAATTATACTTCCCTCTGCATACACACAAACACACTTCCAGCAACACTTGCAGCCTTGAGATGATTCATATTCATCTTTGCCCGGTCAGGAGAACGGCAACATTTTTAGCTGGTGGCAGATTTCTGTCATCGGTGCAGACACGGGAGCGGTGACATACGGGGCAATGAACTGACTCACGATGAGAAAATGTGTTTCCGAATATTCCAATCAGACTCATTGACGCGCCACTGGCGTCGGCCCAGACTGCAGCCTGATTGGGTTCTAAAGTGGAGAATTCTGACCTGAAACCTTCCTGTTGTCATGCGGCTGTTGAGTATCTTGAGAGTTTACTTGCCAACAAGGCAGAAAAGTGTTTGTGAGACTTTACTTGAAACCTAGATTTGGACGCGCAGACTCTGTTTGATCGCGCCGCCATCTTGCGACAGGCCTTCTGGCCGATAGTGATATTGATATGCAACCTTCCAGATGTTGGAGTTGGACAACCGGGGGGGGGGGGGGGGGGGGGGCTGCACTCTGAATATTTTAACATTACAAATACGTTGGATTCAGTGACCGTCCCGGTCGAGCGTCCTGATATGAAGTGAAAGGACACTAAAACACCAGCTGGGCGCGTCTGTCCAAGTGAGCTTGTTGTTCACATTTGTGCAAACATGCAGCATTTATTTATTTTACAAAACAATAACAAACTTGTTTATTAGAAAATGGGACTATCGTGCTGCAACTCTGTGCGACCCTGCATACTATGTCATTAGTATTACTTAAGATAAGCTCATTTTGAATATAGAGGTACTCTTTACCATCTATATAAAGTGAAGTATTTTGAACTGAAATCATTCGTTTCTAAGTTTTCTGCGTCATGAATACACGTCCGACGTGTGCAACGAAACCAAAACGTTTGAAAATTCAGCGAGTTATGACCATTTTAATGGAACGCGAACACACAGTTCCAATATGGCGGCTCCAGTCAGCAGCAGCGTGTATCTGTGGGACGCTGTCAGGGAACTGCTTCTAAAATCAGCGCCTCTGAATCTGATTATATTATCATACGACACCCTTATCCAGGTAACGGTCGCGGCTGTCTTCATCAGATGAATGTCAGAGTCTTTCTGGCGTGTAAATGCAGCCTGTCCTTCTCCTGCATGCATCCACATTTTCACCAGGAACCGGAACTTCAGTGTGACATCATGCTGTTCCGTCCTCCCCACCAATCAGATGCAGCCTTGTCATCTGAACTTTGACCCCGTTCCCTCTCCCTCTTCTTGATATTGCCCTGCCAAGCGAAACTGGATGTACAGGAGCCACTGAGAGCATCAGCCGGTGAGCTACTATGAGTTTGACCTGTTCCCCCTTCAGACCTCAACGCTAACGAGCCAGGATGTCAACCTGAAAAGCTGCTGCAAGCGTGTACTTACATTTGGACCAGTCGCGTGCAAACACACACACACACACACACACACACACACACACACACACACACACACACACACACACACACTCTCTTCAGAGGACATCCAAGTGGCGTCTTCATCCAGAAACATAATGATTTAGCCCACGACACGACGGGTGAAAACAGATTTATGTCACCGTCACCGCACACGAGTAACGAAAGTACACACTCGCAGAGTTCTGGCCTAAAAACAAAACCTTGTGATTGAAAGAGCGTCGGCGCGCTCGGCTTCATCCATACATCAGCGCTCTCTTCGAGTTGTTGCAACTGAAAGCATGGAGGTGAAAGGGCTCTGCCTGCGGACATTAATAAACCAGGACCATGTGTGGCTGAACGAGCCGGACCGTCCGTGGATTTACGTGAAGGATGAGGCTGTGAACCGCACAGGGAACCGGGGGCCTTCTGCTCTGCTCTGGAGACTCATGCTGCAAGGGTGAGAAAACCCTGATGAAGACTAGATGAAACCAAACAGAGAGAAAATGAACAGCCTGTGAGATAAAACTTGATGTCCGAGGTCATTCAACAAAGGTGAAGACTCTTCAAGTGGAATTACTCCCGGAGAAGTTCCAGGACTTGAAATTATAAGATCTTTGACTGGGAAAGCTCCTGACGGTCTCAATCTGACGTTCATTCCAACCAGTTTTGGCGTCAGAGAGAAGAAATAGAGCGTTTCTCTGCATTAGACAATCAAACTGCTGCCTAAATAAATGGCCAAGTCATTAAAATGAGCTTTAGCAAGGAAACAGTGACGCCGACGAAACGCAGACGAGGACAGGAATTGGGCAACGACGTCAGAAAGTGAATGAAATTATGAAAACTGCCTGAACAACGTGAAGAAAAATGAATGATGAACGAAGAACAAGTGAGGATGGTGTGAAATATTGTGTGTGTGTGTGTGTGTGTGTGTGTGTGTGAGAGAGAGAGAGAGAGGCTGAAAACACGTGACAAACACGTAGTTGGGCAACAGGCTGACGTGGATAAACACATCTTTGATTCATCAGTACCAGAGAAGAAGAAAAAAGGGCTGCATGGTGTGATTCTGCATGTCGTCCGTGTACACCCCCCCCCCCCTCCCTCCGTATCGCTGTTTTTAAATCACAATTGTAATGTGATCAAGATGCGGGATTGTAAGTTCTCAGGCTGGCCAGCTGCATCAACAGGAGGCTGAACGGACTGTGAAGCAGAGGTGAGGCGGGTGAGCGAGGACCAGGAGCCCCGTCGTGTTTCCTGAGGCGCCAACAAGCGTCGCACAGGTACGAATGTTCGATTGACACGTCTGTGTTTGAGGGAACAAACAGTGTCGCACACACGATGGAGCTAGGAGTTCTAGTCGGAACTGTGCTTGAGTCCCTCCAAACCCGGATCAGGTGGAGCAGCGCTGTTCTAGTTCCACGTTTCTGGTCTGTTGACGAGTTTTATTATTTTGTTATATCTCCACCACAGCGAGAGAAAGAGAGCTCTGCAGAAACATGAACCGGTGCCGGTTCGGTGAAACGGGACTCTGACAGCCAAACCCGATGCAGAGGTTTGGAATTGTTGAATGTAACTGATCTGCCTCAAAACGGATTGCGATCCACCACCAACACGGTGGAGGCAACAGTCTCGTCTCTTTCCGAGCTCGATCCAGTCTCCGCGGCCCTCCTCGCTCCTCCTCATCGTCCCCCGCCAGAGTTGCATCAACAAACACTCTGCACACGGGAAGGAAAGAGGTGAGGCGATAATCTCTTCCCCCTCCCTTCACGTCTTCAACACCTTTCCTCTCTCTCTTCCTGGTTTTAACCACCACTTCCTCTCGTCTTACAGGCCGACTCCCCGCTCTGCCTCCTCATGGGTCGCCCGCTGCATTTCCTTCCTCTTACTTTTATAGATCTTGAATGAATCATTAAACCGCTCCTGCCTTTTATTGCTGCTCAGAGGGATTTCTTTTTTTGGTATTTGAATGCACATTTGTGGGCTTTAATCCCGGGAAACCTGGTCTAACTGGGAACGTTCCACCTTCTGAGAGGGGAGAACAAATACCCAATTTTTCATACTTCCATTCTCTCTGAGCGACTTGTGTCAACGCACCCGAGGACGCTGATTGGCTACCTGGAGCTCCGACGTGTGGCCGAGAACTGGAGCTGAAGCCTGGCTGCTAACGGACAGGAACCAGTTTAAATAGGGACCTCCAGAGCTGCGCGGTGACACACTTTCCTGTGGTCTGACAGTAGAAACACAACAGATTTCCTGAGGCCGCCCTGTCACCTGTTTGTTGTCATGTCAGCGCTCTTAACCTGGAACTTCCTTTATTCCCTGTGCGCTCTACAAATGTTCCCTCGTTTCCTCAAACGTTCCATCAGTGATAATGAGCACAGTCACGGTGCAGGTTTGTAACTTCCATGTGAAGCTCATTAGGGATTCTTTAGTCCACATCCCTGATCCTCCATCCTCTACTTCCTTCCTTCCATCATCCTTCATCTCTTTCTCCATTTTTCAATTAACTCTGAGTCATAAAACTCCTCGACTGAGTTGTCAGAGGCCCAACATAACTCTCTCTTGAATTTCCTCATAAAACCCTTCCGTCTCCCTTCAAATCTCCTCGTCACGACAGACATAATTGGCAACCTCTCCGCCTCACGTCCCTGCTCCACGCGACGCTCGCATGTGTTTCTGATCGGCTGACGGTGACATGAGGGGAGGTCTGACAGAGAGAGAGAGAAAAGTGCAGAGGAAATGCAGCGCTTTCTGGTGCGCGGAAAGGTCGTGACCCTCTCGTCTGTTAAATCTCAGTCTTGGGGCTTCCTGAAGATGAGACAGGAAGTAATTTAACCCAGAAAGAGATGTTCCTGGCCTCTGGTTCTAATGGTGCCCGGATTAGCTGATCAGGAATCAGTCTGCTGGGGGACTCTGTTGGAATCTCAGGAGCAGGCAGGCACCGTTAATTTAAACTAATGAGTGATCATAAAAAAAAGGGGGGTGGGGGAGTGTAATCTGTGGAAATCCAAAAAGTAAATCCATGAAGATGCCAAAGAATATTCCAGAAATCCACCAAATCAAGCAAACGACTGGAGACGAGAGACCTGGACCGTCAGCAATTCTATTTCTAGGTTTTAGGACTTGGCGTGAAGGTAAACGTATATTAACGGTTTTATTAGCCATTATTTAAACAGTTTCCTCCAATTGAGATCCTTTCCTTTCCTGTCTGACCTCGAGAGCAACACAGTGCGTAGAGCTGTGCGAACAGAGATGTCGTTTTCAGTGGGTGTTGCACCACGAGTGGTTCACTCGGGCTTTCACGGGCAGGTTCACCTTTGCTTATCAGACAAAATGGCGCGTAAGAGACCTGCAGTTTGTCATAAATCTCAAAGCCGCTTGAGGGCAAGACTTGAAAACTCTTGACTGGCCTCTGAGCAGGTAAATCAAGACTCCCAGCCGACCGATATGATAAAGACGCTGAGCACTCCGGCGTGCGTGTGCTGACATCACACCGGTCTGAGGCGATGAAGAAGTGGACTATCTATTCTTTAAATGTGTGGAAGCATCTGTGTTTGGTTTCTGAGGCCTGCGTGTGTGTTCAGGACTAACAGGAGCTGGGTGTGTGCTTGGATTCCGTAGATGATCCATCTCATCGTAGCCACAACTCGCACCCGGAGAAAGAAAAACCACAGCTGTATTTTCCTCCTGGTTCTGATCTTTCGCCAGCGAACTCGTAGCTCGCCGCATCAGGGAGGGACAGCAGGAGGAGAACCGTACGGATCGCCTAACGGTGCGGTGGGGTCCAGTACCTTCCTGCTTGGCGTGGTGTGCTGAGTCATCGCCATGGGGAAGCTGTGTGCTCCTTTGAGCTGGGTCTTCTCCCACAGAGAGGCCAGCCTCTGGACGCACTCGTCTCTGGAGCACAGAGGGACATTGGACTTACTCTGGTTGAGAGAAAATAAAGCAGCAGTTAAAGGAAGTGAACACGAAACAAGACACAGTTGGTTTAAAAAAGAAGTGAAGGAATGTAGTCAGGAAGAGCTGGACGGCTGCTGCTGCTGTGGAATTTATCATCTTCAGCTACTGTGGATTGGAGTCTCATGTTGTAGAATTATATCATTAAATTTCCTAAAGGAAGATGTCAGTTTCTCCTCTCAGATAAGAATATAGACACTCTTCTCTGCTCTGTGCTGCTGTAGGGAGCTGAGACCCACGCTAGTTAGCTTAGCACAATCAATGGAGGTGAATGGGAAGTGTTAGCATGCCTCTTCCAAAAGGCACAAGATCTTGGTGAGTCCAGAAGTAATCCTCGTTTACAAAGTCTGCCACCATTAGTTTTGTTGGTCAAAGTCAGTTTTAGAGGTGACGCGTCAAATCACTGCGCCAAGTCAGGAAAGTAGTTCCAGCTGTGAATTCAAGAATTTAAAAAGAAAAAGCGAGTGATTATAAATCCATTTACCCAAAAAATGTGAAACCTCCTCAAAGTCATCAGAAAATATGGGAACTCCAGGACTTCAGAAAAATGTGATTTACAATGTGAAAACCACAAGAGTTTGAAGGCAACACATGCATCTTGACTCTGAAATGAAAATATTGTGAATGTTTGGCACAACCCAAACGGAGCCAACAATCCTCGTGCTAAGCTAACTAGCGTGCCTCTCCGCTCCCTGCTGCACACACGGAGAATGGGGTCTATATTGTTGTCCGGTCCTGCGGAGGATGAACCAGAAATCAAAAAAGCAGACGGACAGTTGAGAGCACTCTGCTGCTTCTGGAAAGGCGCAGTTGTGTGACTCATGTTCACCTGCAGGTGGAGCAGCATGACGTGTATCCAGAGGTGCGGCTGCCGGCTGCTCAGGTTGAAGCAGGACTTGGCGTACAGGCAGTAGTGACCCTTCAGAGGGCAGGAGAAGGACAGCTTGGCGACGCAGCCCCGATGAGAGTCTGGAACACAGAGAGGCAGGACGGCCATCATTCACGCTCAGCCTGTGCTCAGCAGCTCTGTCTCTGTTACTCACATATGGATTCGTGCAACCTTGACAACATATTTACAGAGTGATTCATAGCACGCTAAGGACACTGCCTGTCATAATCACCCATCATGCTCTCTGCCCACCATGAACCGCCCCCTCTCAGCCAAGCAGAAGGAGCCTATTAACGGCTGCAAATGGAAAACGAAATTTCTTCTCTTAGGACATGAGAATTAAACAGGAACGTTAGTCACGGATGGGCTACTCAGCCTCCGATACGACTGTCAATAAATACTTCTTGCGGAGAAAATAACGGCGTGTTTTTATACCTCAGTTATGTGTTGCAGTGACCTTGGACTGTCCTTGAGTCCCAGGTCATGTTTGACCTACATTTGGTGAAATTTTCCTCGAGACGCTTCTGATAAATCCTGGGTGACTCTTTTTGTTGGAGGTGAAAGTTATTTTTGACCAGCAAAATGGTTTCAGTTCATCCTTGAGTCCACGCGGATGTTTGAGCTGAGTGTGAAGAAAACACTCGGAGGCGTGACAGTGACATAAGAACGGGACTGACGGACACTGTCAACACTGAGCACTGTGTGTGTGTGTGTGAGTGGTCCCTGAAGATGGAGGGTGAACAGCTCACGAGTAGGTCAGCCAGCAGCGCGATGACATCATTCGGCTGAGACCACCTGTGACATCACATCCTCAGTGCTTTGGGGTCGGTTCTCATTGGGAGACTCGATACTGAGGACGGAGCTCGAGTGTCTGTGAGGCAACAGTAAAATATTTACGTTCACTTTCAGATTAAAACACACACACACACACACACACACACACACACACAGAGTAAAGGTGGAGTTTATTATTTTTCAGCATGTTTTGCGCACGCGCGCGTGTGTGTGTGTGTGTGCGTGTGTAGAATTCTTGTTGCCCAGTCTCTCACTCACCTAAATGTATGAATAGTTATGCAACATGTATTTTCAAATGTACTTCAGCAGGACCGTACTCTTCCTGGTTGCTGGTATTCGGGTGTGTGTACGTCTCACCTCAGAGACGCCTCGGGGGGGGGGGGGGGGTTATCAAAAACTCCCTCTGGGATTCAAAGAGGATCTGAGATTTTGGTGGTCAAAGGTCAAAGGGCAAGGTGACAAACGCGCTTGGTGGAGGCATACAGCCGGTGCTACGAGTTTTACTCAGAACTAAGAGCAGAATGGGCCCAGGACCAGATTCTACATTGTTTTGTATTTTCTTCTCTTTTTTCCCCAACAGAGGTTTGTGCACTCAGGGAGCGCTCCTCTCCTCTATGAGGATTTTTTTTTGCAAAGTCATACTCTTTGATTTGAACTTGGAGGCGAGCAGCAAGGACCCATTATATTTTTTGGGGAGCGCTTTTCAAAACAGCGTTTTCCCCATCAGGCCTGGAAGACATCTGGGCTCGATGAGAGCTTCCAGTTTTCCTTCAGGTTACATTTCACCGTCCACTTTTATCCCATAAAACCACACAGGATCATTTCAGGTGGGGCCGCAGCCCGGCATGAAACGAAGTTTACCATGGTGATGACATTTACCGCCCAAAGATGGCAGCGGGGACGTCGTTCCAGGGAAGCAAAAACTATAACAAACGAATGAAAACAAAATATCAAATCTCTAAATACGAGAGGAATGGATTCGAAGATGCAAACACAGAGGTTGGACGATAGAAATCATTTATTAAGCCATCGTTTCCTCGAATGAACTGCTTGACGTCCAGTTACTAATCCTGCACACGCGCACACACGCGCACACACGCGCACACACGCGCACACACACACTCATCTGTTTCTAATTAGCCCTGACTACGTTGTACAGATGTAACTGAATACTTAACCCTCCCCACATCAAAACATTATGTGTCGCTTTACCATAATGAATTTTGTTATTAATAAATTACCTCGGCGCCATTTTGCCTGCTGCAGTTGCTTCAAAGCCCCGTTTTCCCACTTCTGATTCAGACCAACAGCTCTACAGCCTGGACTGAAACGTGTCTGTCAATCAAGCTGGATGGAATGAAGACGCTTTTACTGTCATTTGTAATGAAAACATTGGATATCAAATGAAATGTTGTGGTTTCAGACTCGTGGATTCATGCATGAGCGAGTAAGAGTTTGTGTCATCCATCATTTCTCTCCGACCACATTTAAAGAAAGACTCTCCCACTCAGGCAGGATTACTGGTCCGGTTGGAGGCGAGTAACTCAAGACGTGCTGGTCACTGGTGCATAGACTGGGTTTGGATAAATGTTTGGCCACTGACAAATTACAGGAGGTTGTCCATTACAGCGAGGGATTTTCCAAAAGACCCTTGTCAACAGGTGGGGAGCACGACGTCCAGCGATGGAACATATCCGGTTTCTGGGACCACCAGTCATCAGCAGGTATTTTGTTCTACATTTTGTGCTTGGAGGAGAAAAGAAGAACATTTCTGCCCTCCAGACGGGATTGAAATCACAGAGCAGCGCAGGCGAGATTAAAATCAAACCAAATAAATCCTGGTTTGATTGTGGCTCAATTAACCGACCCCTACTGAGGACTGCGCAAGGCTGCGTGTTTATGTGCAGATGTGGGGGGTATAAATCTGTTTGCACAGCCACATTGGAGGGGGGGGCTTTCCTCCCTTTGGGGTACAACAGTGATTGAAACATGACTTTGTAAAGTTGATGTGCGAGAGGAGAAGCGGAGGTCTGTTCATCGTTAATCAACATCTGACTGTAATCTCACTGACATTCTTTCAGTCACACAGTCTCTCCCCTCTGGGTCACCGCCCCCTTTTACGGGCCAATTATTGGACAACACCGGGTTTGGTACTGTTACCTTCTATCACACACTGCTCTGGGACGGGGATCTGATGCACCAGGTCTCTACAGAACTCTCGGATCGCCTCCATGTTGTCTCTTAAATGAACGAAGAGTCTGTCAGCTTCGCTCTGCTCCTCCTTGTCCCTGCTTTGACCGCTCACAGCCTCTTTGACCCCTCTGTCTACCCCAACAGTGGCGGGCGTGGGAACATCACTGGTCAGCTTCCTGTCAGGAGGCGGAACTTCCTGGTGCTCCGAATGCTGGTTGGTGCTGGAGAAGATGTTGTCTGGACTGAGCTCCGCCCCCTCCACGTCCTCCGCGGTGTCAGAGTTGATGGAGCGGGAGCGCACAGCATGAAGAGCCAGGCTCTTTGACCTTGAGACAAACAAGCAACAGAATCACAACAACATCCACCACGAATAAAATTAACAGTCATTTTCTTTGCATGATAACTTTTACTGTCAACAGAACCTCTGGGAAGAGAACTGGACATCGCATGGATG
Source organism: Aulostomus chinensis (assembly GCF_037954235.1). Classification (NCBI taxonomy): domain Eukaryota; kingdom Metazoa; phylum Chordata; class Actinopteri; order Syngnathiformes; family Aulostomidae; genus Aulostomus; species Aulostomus chinensis. The sequence goes on from NC_141329.1 coordinate 2,854,947, forward strand.
GGAAACAGCAGAACCGCCTGGCAGTTCTACTGTGCAATCAAGTAGATCCCAATCCAGAGGAGGCAACTGATCTACTTTTAATTAGGAACATTTTATCACAGTTTTGCTACCTTGAATGAAGAGAAAGAATCTCTCTCTTCTGTTCTTGAACAACGAAAGTCATCAGACCAGAGCTTTGATTTGTTCCCGGTGTGCTCTACACTGACCGTGGTGCTCAGCTTCTCCCAGCTCATTCAGAACCAGCCAAGGGTTCTGAATGTTCTCTGTTCTCTGCAGTGACTGCAGATCGTTTCCGTTTCTGCGGCTCAACTGGAACTTTCCATGTTTGCTGGCTGGAACCGGCTGTTTGCATGATCTCGTGTCTCATATTTAGTCTTGAGTAAGAAAACTAGACAACACATAGAAATACTATTTGTGTAAGAATGACAGAAGTGTAGTATTTCTAGAAAAGTAATTAGAAATTCATGTTCTATTAAATCTGACGTCATGTGACGAAGTAGCTTCTATCGCAACTCAGGCATTTGTGCCAAGCCAAGCCGGCGGCCGCGCTGACATCAGCCATCAGGTCAGGGACACGGTAACCTGCAGCCTAGCTTGGATTATGGAGGATTTTATTATGCTGAGTGGAGGAAGGAAATAAAAATGTAACACAGCTTTCGTTTTAACTCGACTGGACGTTGGCCAGCTTTGAGTCACTGAGACCAACGGCCTTGTAAAACTTCCCTGTCATCAATTACTCAGGATTCTGTTTGTAAAAACAAAAAAATAAAAAAAATCCTGGGAAAGTATTTCCAACAAGTACTAATACTTTTTTTTTTTTTTTTACTTTGTGATACTTTTCATATGAGTTGCAACCTGACTGTGTCAGAGAAGTCGTCAAAGAACTTGTTTGGAAAAGGATGGACGATTTAAAAAAAAAACACTTGGCGTGTGATTGGACGAAGCATCCGTCTGTCACGGCTAACTTCAACCAATCAGATAAGCTAACAGATGAGCCGCCTCAAGCCCGTTGCCATGGTGATAAACCTTTGGTGGCGTTGTTTGCTCATTGTTCAAAGGAGGAATAATCTGCAGTTCGGATGTAACTGATGCACTGACGCTAACACTTCTCGCCGCAGACGCGACCGTTTCTCCCCGAGGGAAGACGCCTCCACCAGGAACTTCTGTGTCTCAGCCCCAAACCAGGAAGTCAGCATAAAATAGACTGCAGGACAAAAACAAAACAAAACAGAAACTCCACTATAAAAATTCTTTTCACGTGCCATGATGGGGGTTTCTGGTTTGTCCTGCAGTTTGCATCGGTTAGTGGGGGTCATAAAGGAATAAAGGGTCAAGAGACGGCTCTGGGAGACGCCATCTTGATTTAAAGATCTTAAGTTGGCCATTACTTAGAGGACTGGGAAGATATCTGTGGAATGCATCTGTATAAACAGGAGTACACAGAGACGTCCAGTTGTGAGGTACATAAACTGTTACTTAATGGTCATGAAGAGAAAATCCTTGTAAACTCCATCACCATGCTGCTCTGACGACAGCTACCAAAGATTGTATACGAGGACGAGATGCTTGACTCACGGTTTTGGCAACACAGATCTGATTCTGACCAAGACACATCAGGAAAAAGGCCTTGTTCACTGCCACGGGAGCAGGATTGTCTTGTTTTAGAGACACGACTCGAAGCCTGAAAAGGTGTTGTTTTGTGTGTGTGTGTGTGTGTGTTTGAGTGAGTGTGTGAGTGAGTGTGTGAGTGAGACTTTAGCTAAACTAGCAGCCTCACAAAGCAAGTAAGCGGTACTGAATTCAGAGTTTGAAGAGAAAAAATGAAGCACAAAGTTTTGGAACAGCGACATGGCAAAGAGCCTGAGGATGCGAGCGGGAGAGGGCTTTGTGTGGCCACACAGGCTGATTCAGCATCAGTGTAACTGCATCTGAGCGTTTCAGCTGTGTTCTGTCTACACCAAATAAAAACTGCATTGTGTTTCTTATTTTCTCTGTTTTCTTTACTACGATGAGGGATTTTCTGTTGATTTGATTAGCAGCAAACGCTCTCGGGGGTTTTCTCCGTCCAGTCTGATCAGTGGAGATGCTCAGCAGAGCCGCCTTCACTAACCTGTTGAATCTCATCTCCCGTCGCTCCTCCCTGACAGCTTGGCTCAGGCTGTAGCGCCGCTGGGGGGCAGGAGAGTCCCCCTCCTCCCCGCCCTCCACCCCCACGTTCTCCTCAAAGGCCTGGATCTTCACCTGCAGCTGCTGCTCGGACCCCCCTCCAACCCCTCGAAGGGATGTGCAGGGAGACGGCGTGCACTCCTCCTCCACCCTGTAATACACATCATTTGAGTGGATTTTTTTTTCATAAGACCCTCTGTTTCTCTTTCTCTCTCTCGATGGCTGGTTCTATTTCTGCAGCCCCCCGCTTGTTTCTACGCCTCTGCTCTCTAACAAAACTGATCCTTCACTCTATCTTTCTCTCCTTCCAAAAATGGACTGTACATCCAACTTGAACAAATACCTCTGTCTGTTTCTTCCATCGCTGCCCCCTGCTTTTTTACAAACAAACCACACTGCTTCTCTCAATATTCCAGCCCGTCTATCTTTCATCCACGAGACCCCAAGCAAAGTCATTGGAAGCCTCCACTCCTGCACACAATGTTCTGGTTCTGCTGAGCTTGTCCTTCCCACACGGCGGCCAGATGAATCCCAGTTCACGGAGCACATGTACACACACACACACGCGCACACATGCGCGCACACACACAACCACACACACACACGCTGACCTTGTGCGTGCTTTAAAATAAATCAGAATCATAAATGGGTGACTAACAAGAGGAATGTTCAGAGGAACAGTGATACTGAGAGGGCCAGACCACGGAGGTACATTTCAACCGCTCCACCTGCTTGGATAGGAATGGAGGAGAGGGTGCATGACCTTTAAACTTTTGTGCAGGTGCATCCATTTTTGCACGTGTGTTCTCAAAGATATCCACCATGAGAGGACCGACAGAAAACCACGTGTTCCTCTAACCTGCAGCACGCGGCGCCACTCTCCTCCAGCCGCCTTCCTAGCAGTCGAGCGATGGCAGTGAAGGAGTTGCTCAGCCTGTAGATGTCCTTCCCGCAGCCTCCCAGTAACGACGGGAACCGGTCGGTCAGCGCCCGGACCTCCAGCAGCAGGGTGTGGTGAAAGGTGTGCTCCATGTTACCAAGCAGGGACACCAGGAAGACCAAAGAGCTGTGAGCATGAGTCTGCAGAGGAGATTTACAGGGAAGATCATGATGGGTGATGCTGCTGCGCTACGGCTTGTTGAGTATGGAAATAAAAAGTGGACTGAGAGTAAACCTTCTTATTTCTAGTAAAAAAAAAGGTTTACTAAACCCGCTATTTTGTAAGTGAAAGCAGGATTCAATAAATCTTGCAGTGTTCAAGGGCAAATTCTTAATAAACCCCGGTTCTCATGACAAAAACGGGTTAAGAATGAAATAAACTTGTTAAAAATCAAACCTGTACTAGTTAGTTCCTTCCTGGAGCGACGAGCAGAACCAAGCGGCGCTCACGCAGCTCCAGCTCACCTCGTAAGGACACAAGAATGCAGCGACTGCACAGTTTGGACACGCTACACACGTCTTCTGTGGGATACGTCATCCACGTGGAGAAGGCGAAACTACCAGAAAAGGTAGTACTAGACTTAATACTTCAACAATATGCCAAAGAAGTATTTAGGAGTTGAAGTACGATGGAAAATCGAAACAGGTGCAGGTTCGGGGGAGGCTGCAGGTACATCGAGCGCCACAGCTCAGACTTTGCATGCTGAGGTTGTTTTACTATTTAAGGACTCGCTGGAAATAAAGATGACACAAACTTTATTTACAGTTTTAAATATTTTGAAGTTACACAGTTTCAAGCCTTCCAGGTATTTCAACCGTCAACCATAATTTTATGAAAAGACCTCAACGCATTGTTGGTTTAATTTGTAATTTATTTGGTGTATTATATGAATGCTGTCTCATTTTAATCTGGTAAAAACTCTTGTGTGATGCTGACATGTTCGCTGTGTATTGCATGTGCAACTTTTGCAACACTTTGTAGCTGCAGTTTTTAAGTCCACAAGTCCATGACTAAAGTCCACGGTTTAGAGTTTGGGGTTTTTTCTTTTTAGAAAGTGAGAAACCAACTCGTTTTCTTCTCACTAACATGTTTTTTTTTTTGTGTCTTTTATTCCTTGTTTGTTCGACTTCTCTGCTTCTTTTGAAGCTTCAATCTGGCAAACAACCACCAGGCTTCTCCTAACGAGCCCCTTGGAGATGCTGCTGGGATGAGCCGTATTTATTCCAGACAATCGTGTTCATCGGGGAGATGATTTCAAAAGTCTAACCTGAAGTGACTTTTCTACAAACATCTTCCTCGTTGAACACACACACACACACACACACACACACACACACACACACACACACACGCCCTCGTTATTCAAACAAACGTGATTCATCCAAGTCATCCCTACGTGAACCTCTGTGACCAGCACTGGTTGGTTTCAAGACTTTTAAAACTCGCTCATGGGTGACAAGCCACCTCGAGTCCACCTGCCACCTGCCACATGTCACCTGTCACCTGCTAGCTACCGCCTGCCACCTGTGCTGGTTTCTGTGTCCACTGTTCTCCATCACATCCTGACGGTTGGATTAGAAAGTTCATCTTCACTTTGTGTTGAAAACTAAATGGTAGTTTAAACTCTCCACCAGCTGCTTTCCGCTTTCTCAGTCACACATGTATAATTTGGGTTGTAGGTCCTAAATATTTTTGACATGTGATCCTCACTTCTCCCCAGAGGAGGTCAAGTTAGTCAGAATCTTACAACATATGAATGTCAAAGCAAATAAACAGCAAAGAGGAGAGAGACTCGTTTTTACGGCAAATATTTGTCTTCGTCGTCTTTCGTCAGCTGTTACAGCGATGGTCTGATCTAGTTTGAGATTCCTCGGCTGGGAGGTGCCGACCACCAGGCTGGGACCCACCGCTCCACCTCCTCAAACATTACACCACCATTCGTGCATCACTGGTCCAATTTCATTTGGACACTCTGGGGTCAGTTTAGAATCAGCACAGCTTAAAATCCTTTGGCTTGTAAAATGTGGCTTTCACAGTTTAAAGGAGTAACTGGAATAACAGCAACGCCGCTGTGATTTAGTGCTGCTCAGCACTGCAGAATCAACAGTTTAGATTTGTGCGAGGGCGACACTTTTGCTGTTTATGTGACGCACTTGAAGCCTGACAGATGTGTGACTTTCCCTGATTTCTCTGATGAACAACTTGATAAATTCAGATCCAACAAGCAATAAATACCCAGAGAACCAGTATAGATCAACTCCTTCAGGAGGTAAAAGAAGCCAGAGAGGGTGTTGTGCAACATAGTTAGAGTGGAGTGCAAATGTGTGTGTGTGTGTGTGTGTGTGTGTGTGTGTGTGTGGGGGGCACAAACAAAAACCCACAGGAGGCACACTCCACTGCCATCATTGAGAGGCCTCTGCAAAGGCATTTCCCAGAAAAAAGATGGCTTATTTTCCAAATGGTTCCAATGTGAAGAAACACAGGACACTAAGGTCTAACCAACAGTGCTTGCGTGTGTGTGTGTGTGTGTGTGTGTGCACAAGTGCGTGTGTGTGTGCACGCGTGTGTGTGTGCATGTGTGTGCTGAGGTTTGAAGGTGTTTCAAATAGACGAGGAGGAGGAAAAGAGTTTGGAGGGGAGGTCGGCCTGGAGTGATATAAAACTTTATTATGATGGTTTCCAGTTAAATGAAATGTGTGTGTGTGTGTGCGCGTGCGTGCGTGAGCTCCCGCGTGCGTGTGTGTGTATTTAGGGGCCAAGAGTCATCCTTTATTTTCCCATTCTGCTAATTTCCCCAAATTGTCGTTAAACTGCCTTAACTGGACCCAGAGGAGAGCAGAGAGTAGGAGGTGTCCTGCTGTCACCTTAAAACACACACACACACACACACACACACACACACACACACACACACACACACACACACACACACACACTACAAGCCAACAGTTGTGTGTGACCTCATCCAGCCGGTTATTAAACAGAGTTACTGCACAACAGAAGTTGAAGTTGAACATTTTTCACCAAATTTAAGATTTGTAACGGTTCAGTTTGGAACGACCGACCCACCAGCGTTTTGAACCATGTGGGACTCTCAGCTTTTTTTATTTTTCAAGTGGTCCACAACATCAAGAGTAGCCACAGTAGTTTCAGTTTTGTTGGATTTACAGAGACACAACAACAACAAAATTGAATGCAGGAACAGAAAAACAGTCTGTTTGTTTCGACGTACGTGTTTATCGACTGTTAACAGACTCACATGCCGGCAGCCTACAAGCCGGCATAAATCCAGCTGGACATTCAAAATACTCACATGGTGGCTACAACCTGCCAGGCACGGAGGTCCAGGATTGATAGTTCAGCCGTGGAAACAATATCAACGTGGTGCACATGAAATATTGCCCCCGTTTGGCTTTTTACTGATCCAGCCAGTTAATCAACCTGAACCGTGAACTGGATGAAGAGCCAGACCAGGAAGGACTGGACAGCACTCAGATTTCCAGTGACTTGGTGCCGTCTCAGGCTGGTACCAGTTATCAAATACACATCTCTGCTTCTGATTTCTATTCCAATCCAACATTTGACAAACCAATGAGGCTCCCTCCGTCCTCTCCACACCCACCCTGTGCAGCTCAGCTGACATCCGATGGACCCTGTAAAGAACTTTAAAATCTGGGTCTGATCTCAGGATATTTTTGGGTTACGCTCTGTTCTTTTCCCCGCGGTGAAAGATTCACTCGTCTTCTTTTACGGCCGTAATATCTTTTTTCAGCCCGTGGAACTGCATGACAGCTTCGCTTATTCATGAAAAGGCTTTGGTCCCAGCCAGAGCCACGTTGAAGGAGATAAAGTCTGCGCACTATAAAAAAAAAAAGAAAAGAGTCTTGTTTTGAGGGAAGGTCAGAGGTCAAAGCTGAATGACAAACAGGTTGTAGCAGCAATGAGAGAGTGGCTCAACAAACAGGCTGCCAGTACGCTGCTCTGGAGGGCTGCTGCTTCTGTACGAGTGTTTGCGCACATTTCAAGCATCTTTTCAATGAGAAAATTTAATCAGGTCAAGCTGCAGGACACTGACACCGCCTTGGTTCAGCGGGGGTTGCCGGATGGTGCCGAGGCTGGCTAGTTAGCTTAGCTTGCAGGAGCTCACATCTCTGGAGACATCTCGCGCTTCCCCACTGCAGACTGGAACAAGACTAACTTGACGGCGGAACATCAGCCATCAGCCATCAGCTGGTCCTCCATCATCCAAGTCAACAGGATTCAAGGCTCAGTTTGGTTCTAAGAAGTGTTCCAGGCAAGGGAGACGTTCTGCAGTGTAAGAACTCTCATGCGTCAGGTCCTGAGGCGAAAGGGGACGAGAAGGGATTCTGACTTCTGGGCCGTAGACACTCACACCAGACACACATCAGAGGTCAGAGAGGAAATGATGGGCCTTTGGTGTGCTACACAGAGTGACAGACTCCAGATGTAGATGCGTGGAAACGAGGTGTTAGCGGAGCAGAAATCAACACAAGAGGGGGTTAAATACTAGGAAGGGAGCTCTCCATCAAAAACCAGGGTGGTGCCCTCTCTGGTGGGACCGTCCAGCGGGCCGGTATCTGAGGACGAAGGCGTAGTGGTACAGAAACACATTTGGAAACTCTTGCCTTCTCCTTCAACTGGGCCCTTGTAGGTTAATTCTGGGGCCTTGGCGCCCCCGTAAGAATTCTTACATAGTTCATCAAATGGTTTGACGTGTCCTGTTGGGTCTCTGGTGGGAGGTTCTGACATTTAGGGACACAAATCATTCTGACACCATTCAGTGAAAGAGAGTATCAGCTGGGTTTTAGTTTTAATTCCTTCACTGCATCAACTACAGGACCAGGATCTGTCAGTCTTTCCCTCATCGTTCCCAGCAAAGTCCCCAGTCCTCACTGGTAATTTCCCACCTCCAACCAGGACGTCAGTTGTCTCTGAACCCTCAGAGGAGCCAGCACGTATTTGTTTAGGACAGATGCGCCCAGCGAACACTGATGCGGGTGTTAGACAGCAGTCAAAACCTCCGGATCCGCCTGGCCGCCCCAGCGTCTAATAGAGTGTGTGTTTAATACTTGGCATGACATCAGAGAGTGAGTCATGTGAGAGTGCGGCCTTCCGTCCTACTCATTAAAATAATCACTCCTGTCTGCTGTAGCACGTGTGAGTGTTGTGTGATGGACAGGCGGAGAGGGAATTAAAAACAACTTTACTATTTTAGCACGATGAGTTTGAGAACTAGCAGCAGGTACAGAGAGTGTGAGTCTGTGTGACAGGCTGGACTGAGGTCAGGGAACTCCGCTCGATTCAGCGTTCCCTCTTTTTCTTCTGCGGCTTGACTGGACTTTGGGAAGAATTGTGAGTTTCCTGTAAGAGATGCGTTGGCGTGCTCGAATGAAAATACGTGTGTTCGTTTGTACTCGTTCCCGTCCCCTCACTGACTTTCAGTGCAGTCATGCACGTCATTTAATTTGAATTCAAACACACTTCTGCTTTCAATATCAGCTGACAATCGTTGCTTCAAAGCTGTGTGTGTTTGTGTTGTTGTTTTTGTTGTGTGTGTGTTTGTACCTCACTGACGATGCCCACAGCACCGTGGATTTTGGCCACATGTCCCAAGAGACCCGGGCATTGTTGTCCCACAGTCCTGAGTGCTGGCAGGAAGCTGACCAGTGAGGAGGGGCTGGCTTGTGACACATCCACCAGTGTGCCCAGTATGGCCTCGGTTAGGGACTGGGTTCCCAAGTAACTAACCAACGCAGGCACCTGCGGGCTCAACATCTGTAGGGAAAGCAAAAATACAATATTTTTGATGACTTTTTTGAATCGAGCAGCAGTAAATTCTGTCATGAAGGGAAATTAAAGATCCAACGGGGAAGCTGGGATGTTAATGTGAGTCACATCTGGAGCTGCAGGTCGATCGTTGGCTTCGTATCGGTTTGTATCAACCAAAGACTTTGCACGCTAAGGGGGCGGGGCCTTAGGTACTCGGATACTCAACTTTTATCATTCAAAATACAGATGGAGATTTTAGCTGTGTGGGTTTTAGCCTCTGTTGCCAAGAAAAGTTGAACCAGCGTGAGATTCCAGAGAAGCGAGCCCCGACGTCACGCCGAGGTAGCCAATCACGCTGGAGCTCGCATGCGACGACGCTGTTGCCTGGGCAGCAGACAACAGCCCGACGGTTTGTTGTTTGATGGCAGGGGGCGTAAAGTTCACAACTTGCGTTACACGAAGAGGCCGAGGAGAACCCAAAAGTGCTGCTGCGCCTGCACTCCGATCACAGCGTTGAGGCTGAGTGCTGCACACAAAACCAGGCGGCGTCAGGCAAAACAAGCGGCGCAGTCTTCTCTCTAACTGTGCCATCAATCTCTGCGTGGTAAATGTAGTCTGTACGGAACACCATCCATCCATCCATCCATCCATCCATCCATCCATCCTTCTATCTGCTGCTCCGATGCTAAACTGACTTGCCTGGGACTTCCCCACTGAAGGACGATTGAAGTTTCATCTTATCTTATATCAAGGCACTTCGGTCATTATTTTCGCAGTAACAACAGCTCTACAGTCCTGTGTTAACGCAATTAAATTGACTACTGAAACAAACAGTGTGTGTGTTTGTGTGTGTGTGTGTGTGTGTGTGTGTGTGTGTGTGTGTGTGTGTGTGTGTGTGTGTGTGTGTGTGTGCAATGAAGGCTGGAGGTGAGAGGGGTGACACTGGGACGGGATGAGCAGTCTGGTGACTGACAATAAACAAAAGCTGGAGTGTAGGACTGTCTGGAAACCCTCTGTGAGAGAACACTTCCTCCTCATTATCTGATCGGGTCACACTGAGCTGCACAAGACTGGACTGGATCAGAGCAAAAATGCCCGCTGCCGCCGCCGCCGCCGCCGCCGCCGCCGCCGCCACTGCCACCACAGGCCCCTCCTGATGCTGATATCAAACATCCACTGACTGTCAGGGGCCATGATGGCAGACACGTTCTTGTGAACAACAGTTTTAGCTGTGATGAAGGAAGCTACAGTCACAGCACAAAAATTTAGAGTGTCTGTATTCAGGGGGGGTTGGGCTTGGGGGGGGGGGGGGATTCCTGAAGATTAGAATAAGTCCAGATGGCTGGTTGTGTTTGTCCATCATGTGAGTGAGACTTTCCATGTTTACCCAACATGTGCTGGTAGGATGGAGGGAATTGCGGCTGAGAAACGGCGCTATTTCCTCACATGAAGTTCTTTTGACGTCACTGCGGGACGTAGTGACTGTGAGAGTTCTGGTGAATTGTGACTCATGAGCTGGGCTGTGAGGCAAAGCCAGGTCGTACATGCCTCTGAGACTCAGTTCTGGTTGGATGGTTCATAATTTAAGGGAAAAAAACAACACGTTTTCAGTCATTACCTACTCACTCTCGTCAATAATGATGGATAATGATAGACAGACGGCTATAAATCGCAGCTTCTTGCCTGACAAAAATAGATGAAAGACTTGGAGTTATAAGTAATAGACCCTTTAGAGTGTCGTGCCGCAAAATATGGCAAACGTGTAATGAGACCGCTTGAAAAGCGACAGCGGAATTTGTGGCAGGATCCAAGTTGGATGAGGAATAATAGAACCAGCTGGTGTGTCTGTCCGCGGCTCAAATACACACAAAATGCTGCACAAATACTCACAAGCGGATGCTGCTCGGCGACCATCTGGACCAGTCTGATCAGGTGTTGTTGCTCTGGAGACTCCAGCTGTGACATCATCGCCGTGAGGTTGCCAAGGTGATGGTGTATGATGTCTGGTTGCCTGGGGTAGACGGAGGGCAGCACACGCAGCAGCATGTGGTTACCTGCAAAGGGAGAAGGAAAGCAAATGGTTTCCCTGAAGATCGGTGAGCAGCCAACCGGCCAGCCTCATCTTCTGTAGTCGTTTTAGTTTCGTCACCCAGCAGGTTCTTGGCTTCACGAGCACGTGTTTTAGCACACGTCACCACGGCCGTTAACCCCCGCTGAACTCAACGCGTTCAGACCAAGATCCCATTAAAACAGTCACGACCCCACCCCCCCCCACCCCAGAGCAATCAGGATGTTGTTTGTTTGTTTGTCAAAACCTCATGAAGATCTCACACGAGGACAAATGACATCACAGTTACAGGCTGTCGAATGCATTTGGTGTCTCACAGTCGCACGAGGGTCCCCGGACTTAAAAAACCGTCCCACCCAGCAAAAACACAACTGACAGCCACTGAAAGATCCCGATTGAGGACTTGCAGCCAGAACAAGTTGAATGCTGCTTCAAGCTGTTGCAGGTGCGTAGCTGAAAGCGCTCACGTCACCTCATACCTGGATGAAAACATCAGGAAGTATCCCAACAGACTCCCAACAATAATCCTCACCCTCTGTCTTTTTTTTAACTTTTGCTGTAAATGTCTTTTCTTTGTTGCGTGGGAGGGGGAACAGAGTCGGTGCTGCACATGACTGGGCACGAAAGCATTCGCCAAAGCAGCCAAACAACACGGCAGCATTACCCAACAGCCTGCGACTCACGTAGAAAACATCTTTAAACGCTTCGCATCACTGAACAAAGACTCTTGTTTGTGAATTTTGGCGCCATTTCAAGATTCAAACAATGGCCTTTGTGTCCCACAGTGAACCAAAAACCAGACAACAACAGATATTACAAATGTCGGCTTGACCACGGAAGGACCGTGACGTTGCAAAGAATAAAGATTGATGTCACAGATGCTGACGGAGGATCTGGGACAAATTACAGGAGGCGCTGATGTTTGGGGAGTGATTAAGTGGTGTTTGATTGAATTTCCACGCTCTGCTGAACAGATGGGACCCTTGATAGTAACACAAATAGAAAGACTCACATCTGAAGGATGGAGGAATAAATGGGATGTCTCTGTTTGACGCCATTAAGATATATTTCACACCGCAATACTTGGTGCTATAGTAGGTCGGTTTGAATTCCGGGTAGCTCAGTTACCAAGACAGGGAGTCCGGTCTTCTTCTCAGGACCAGGTTGTGAACTCAGTGTGAACTGAACTTTGAGCTAATTCTTGTAAAGTGTGAAGTTGGGGTATCAGAATCAAAATCAGGCAGGAAAAAAACTGGCATCAACCAAAGAAATCACGTCTATAAAGAAACCTCAGATCAGAGTCACGTATATTTCTGGGGATTATCGCCGAATTCGATCAAATCTCTCAGCGGCGATCTGGTGACACGGTTTCAAAACATCAGGTGATCCGCAGCTGTACATCATCTTGAACACAGGCGACGTGTCGAAAGACGCAAGTTTAATGTTGGGACAGACGAAGAGGAGCGACGTGAAAAGGCAGGACAGCGGCGAGCGGCGAGTCGCTCAGAGCAGGGGGCCCCTCCTCAGGGGGCTCCCGGCAGCTCCAGGAGGACATCGTGGAGAACAGAACCAATGTGTACGCTGTGGCTCAGAGATGCAGTATTTTTGGGGGGGGGGGGGAATTTTACTGTTTTCCCTACTTTCTAAGAGCTGGTGGAGTCCTTGTGTGCTCGGTGACTCTGAAGGTATGTAAAACAGCAATATTAGGCTTAAACAGTTGAGCTCAAATAACATAATAAAGATCCTCTACAAACCAAACTGTAAGAAATGTGAGGGGGGGGGGGCGAGGGGCCACCGACTCAGACTTTGAAAGCCCCGGATGCACAGGAGGGATCTCGTGTCTCTTACCTTTACTGAACACTACACGCCCGTCTCTACACTTAAGACACAAATCATCATAAAAATGAAAAGAAAGCTGCTGACAATCATAAAGCGGAGCTCGGAACGTTTACAGGGCCGCTCAGAGGAATGTTAACAGGCTGCAGCAGACAAGGTCCTGCAGGATTTATGGAGGTTTAGCACACTCAGGCCCTCCACTGTACCCTCAGCCACGTAAACATCTAAACACATGGGGAACATGTGTGAGACACACCTCTTTTTGTTTTAGGTTTTACTGATTCTGACTTTATAGAGTGTGGAGAGTGTCTGTATCTCCCAACTGGCAGGTTTGACCTTCGCCGTCTCATTCCAGCAAACACCCAACCCGTCATTATGACCTACAAATCTCACTGAAACATCCTGTAATGACCTTCGGCTCTTTAGCACACAAAGACGGCATTTTTTTGAGGCTGCTCTGACATTTTCCTTGCAGAAAAGAATGAATCTGATGACTGTGAAACCACCGCTGACAGAAGAAAGACTTTCTCTCTGTGTGTAGATGTCCAAAGGTCACATTAGAATTGTGTAGGGGGAGCTGCAATAACAGCATATTAATGCAATACAAAGCTTTGGGATTATTTTCTTTGTTCCTCCTGCATTAAAATGTCAGTGCAAGATGCTTCCATAAACTCCCCAGAGCGCAGTAAAACAGCCTCCATCATGGGAACATGATTTTCACATTGTGTCTTCACTGCAGGGCAGGCGTGGTAAATGGTTGTGGTAACAGAACCATTACAAACCACAGCAATGACAAAACCAGAAACTGGAGGCTGAGCTGCCAAAAGTGAGTCTGTGCAACGAACCCGAAGCAGCTCCCTGCAAATCGAAACGATGTCGATGTGTAGTTTATTTTCATAACCTCATTTTCAGAAACACATCTTGCAAGTGCTTGTTTTTCCAAGGTTACAAAAACCCCCACCAAAGAGTTACAAAAAGTTTACACGCACAGTTAAATTGAGCTGCGGTTGAAGCGCGATTGATCCATTTGATTTTTACGCGTAATTCACAATTTAAAAATCCATTTTTAATGCTGAATCAGCTTAAAATGACGGAGAGCAGTTACGGGACGACTCTGGCAAATTAGTTTAAGAAACGTTTGAAAGGGAACAACAGGAGGTTTAAATGAGAATTTACCTTTTCAAGCTGCCTCCAACTGAACATGAGAAGGCAGCTACTGTTTGCGTTTTATACTTCAGTCAGTAGGAAAGGAACCTCCTGCGCTGGAGTTCTCCTGCCCGCCACCAGAGGAGTCGATGTGTTTTTGTTTTGACTCTGTTGCTGCAGTACTGCATGAAAAACCCATTTGTTTTATTGGTTTATTTCGAACGGGTCACTCACACTGTAAACAACTGCTACTGGTCTGAGAAGAGTCATATCCTGAATGAGCATCCCTATTAGCATGCTAACACGTGTTAGCACTAAACACAAATCCAACTGTGGCTGTAGGGTATGGGATTAGTGGTACAAGTACATGATCGTAAACCAAGTATTACACGGACTGAAAAGTTTTTGCAGTTTCTCCGGGGAAGGATACGAATGTCTGTGCTCAATTTCATGGTAATTCATCCAATTACTGTTGTACTTTGCTTAAAACCACAAATGTCAAGATCCTGATGGCTCAGACAGAATCACCTGGGTAACATGAGTTATCGGACCAGTTTGATTTATGTACATTTACTCATTACTTTCCGAGTCCTACTTCAGGGGAGACACAGGCCTCCTGGTTTCCAACACAAACTCTTACGTCAAGGATCAGCACATATGACATCCAGAGGGTCTCTCTGAGTGGCTCCATGACCTAAACGTGTTCTGAGGCTTCCAACACACATGTATGTTTCTCCCGATAGTCGTATATCAGCCAGCTTGAAAGACCTCAGGCGAGTGAGTGTGGAGCGCAACTATCCAACTAAAATATAAGAGAGGGGAGACAAAGCTCTCCCGGGGGGCCCGTATCTCTGGGATCCTGTGAATTGTTCTCATGTGAGAGAATTCCTCCGTCCGGCACAGTGAAAACAGAGAATTCACATTCAACAGGACGGTCCAGCTCTCTGGAGGACGTCCAGGAGACATGAAAATAGAATCATGTAAGGATTCTCATCACATGACTCACAGTGTCTCATGCTTTAAAAAATAATGAGTCGTTAAAATCGCTGTGGCTCAGCTGGTCCAATGTGTCCCACTGCAGTTCATAGAGGCGTTTAAATCACGTAGCGATGCTGCCTTTTCACCCAGAAAACTTCTCTCTTTGTGTCTGCGGGGGAGAAACGACCTCCTCCTCAGTGATGCTGCAGTCGAGACAGAAGCAGAATCATTACTCAGCACCTCCCACACTAACTGCTGAGTCAGCAGAGCTGGAACAATGGTCAACACATCTGCAAGATCAGTTACTCCCCCTTTACTGCCAGTGTGTTATTCCACACTCCAGCACTGACTTCCTGTGAGGTGCACATTCTTCCTGCACCAGTGGCCAGCAGAAACAATTGTTGTTAGCAATTGAACATTCTACAATTAACCTTTCAGAAAAGATGGAGGTGTTGGAGCAGGACAGAAAGCTAATGCACGATAGCTTGTGTTGTTCTGGGTTTGAGGAATCCCACGCGGACCAGGAGACGACTTCCTGCAAACGCGTTCGAGCTGCCGTTGCAGCGGGTGGAGGCGACACTAGCAACCGTACAACTCAACGGATCAACAGACAGCAATCAAAAGACTGGATCCAAGGTTCGTCTCAGCCGTCCCAACATTCCTGCTGCAACAACAAAAAGTCACACACTGTGAATAACTTGAAAAGTACAGTGACATACATTCATGGTCGCACTGCCCAGCAGTGATTGAGGCCTTCGGAGAGATACTGAACGCGTGAACGCTTCGGATGAGTAGACTGGCACCTTGCGTGGTAGAAGAGGTGAATGAGAAATCTACGAGTGTCTTAAAGGCAGAAAAGTGCTCAAATCTGCTGCTGAACATCAAGCAGCAAAATACTTTGTACATTTATCCGTCTAAAGAGGTAAACGTGTCTGGTACACTAAGAATAAATCTCCTTTACCAACATACACGAAGAATCCTAAAAATATTCAACTCCACGGTGAGAAGATGCGCAATCGCCACCCGACTCCTGACCTCTGCGCCCCCCAACACTCCTCTACTCGTCTTCATTTCCTTCCAGCAGCTTCACCGACTGTCAGGTAACGTTTTTCCTTTTGGCAGAAACTCACGACTGACAGCCGCTTGACTTCTCTGAGGAATCTCAGATAGGAGGAAGTTTTGAAGTGATATTTCAGTATAACTACATCAGAATAAGACCCATCCATCCAAGGAAGGGAGCACAACGCATAAATACAAATAGTCACACTTAAACGTCATCACATACTGAGGAGATGTGCCGGTCTGTCAGTAGCACCGTGTATTTCAGATACCCACAGATGGCAGCCACATGTGAAAATGCTCACATCCTGTTCATATCTGACAATAACGAGCATCTTGATTTATCCGTCACTGGTGGACGGCTGTCAGAGCCGTTCCCTCGACCAATCAGATCAGAGGCAGAAACCAGTCAGTGAAAGAGCAAAAAACATCTTTAAAACATTCTTTAAACATCTTCTCTGGTGGACAGCACGGTGGCCCCCCATCAAGAAGGTTGTGGGTGGAGCCCCGGCTGCAGCTCGGGGTCTTTCTGGGTGAGTCTCCATGTTCTCCCTGTTCCTGCTGGGTTCTCTCTGGTACTCCAGCTTCCTCCCTCAGTCCAAAGACATCAAGAGGGACCAGGTTAATCCAGACTCTAAATTGACCGTAGGCGTGGCTGGGAGAGCCAATGGTTGTCTGTCTCTATGTGTTGGCCCTGCCACGGACTGGTGACCTGTCCAGGGGGAAGGCTGCTGGGATAGGCTCCACCCCCCACCACCCTGAACAGCATAAGAGGTAGAAAATGGATGGATGGTTAGATGTTCTCTCCTGTCCTGATAGACTGAAGCTACAGGAGTAGCTGTGCTAGTCTCACATTATCATTATTATATTCATGTTGCTAAACCAGTCACTACGTTTCAAGTCGAAATGTTTTTCCTGCCAGAAAACATACGCAGGAATAATAACTCAGCCGCTGAAGACGAGGAGAACGAGTACAATGTTTAACACGGCAAGTATCTTAGACTTTGAATGGGTTTCACTGTTTGCAGTAGTTATAATTCTTTTAGTACTATTTATATACTCGTACTCTAATGACTGATGAGCAAGGATGGATGTAGTAATCTGCTCTGCTCCGACTATGAACACGCCGAGCAGTGATGTCACAGCACACACCCCCAGGGTGTGACTCCCGCAAGGTGATAAACAAAGCCACTGCAAGTCAGCTAATCATGAAGTTCCATCAATCTGTTGCATCATTTCCTTTCCTCTGTATTAAACATGTAAGTGAGCTCAGAGGCAGATAGTAAAGTCTGGGAGAACTCAGGGAAAACTAGATGACAGTTTTAATTACTGCAATGAAGTACGAGGTCCAGTACGGCTGTCGGCCCTTTTTTTTTAATTTTATTTTGCTCGGTTTTTGTTCGGCTGTTTGAATGGAAAAGCTGGGCTGCCCTGAAAACAAGTGAACGAGTGTGTGTGTTTCTGTAGGCATTCAAGAGAGAAAGAAAGAGAGAGAAAGAGACACAATGAAAGAGACAAAGGCAGCCAGAGTGATAGAGCGAGGGAGGGGGATAAGAGGGGGCAAATCCTAAAATCCCATGAGGAAGTTATTACGTCCATCTCCTTGACAGCACACACACACACACACACACACACACACACACACGATAATATACAATCCACGCTCATTTGATACTGATACACAGGCAGAATTAACACACATGTTGATGTAGACAAATAAAGACAAAGCCAGAGAACAATAAACCCATTTAGAAATCCCTGACGCCTTGGTTCCATTCAAACTTCCCTCACTCACACACACACACACACACACACACACACACACACACACACACACACACACACACACACACACACACACACACTTCTGCATGGGGCATAAATCAGGAAAGTCTGTTCTCCTCTTCCATTACCTGTTTCCCCCTCTCGCGAGCTGCAGGAATATCTGATTACGACATGAAGGCTCCCACCAACGACGCATGACTCACTGCTTCGCTCGCAGCCTACGTGCTGCTCGTGCATTTTCTGAATTTGTTTGAGCCGAATGTTGTTTTCACAAGGACAGACATTTTCAAACATTTCCTCAGGGTTACGTCAGAGAGTTAAGGTTAATGTAAGGCACAGTTTGGGGTTACACTGCATGGAAAAAGGAGATTTTCGCCTGTAAGCGATGGGTGGGATGTGGCCGTGTGAGTACAAGTAAATGTCTGTTAACGGGGTGCAGGGAGGCTTCCACGTGTACACAGGAAACTGTGACCTATAAAATGCAAATCAGATGGAAGAGGACGTCCTGGATGGCTTCTATCAGTCTGTACATGAAGCCACTCACTGCCATGACTGCCCTTGACCCCCTCCTGGAGTATAGAATTGAAGTTGAACATGTATTTCTGCAGAACTCTCTTTTATCAGACCATCAATTATAGCATCAATCATCAATTTGTACGACTGGACTATACACCCCTAAGGAAAACTGCATTTTCTAGATTTAAAGGCCCACTCCAATGGAAATCATGTTTTGCATGTTGTTCACATGTTAATGTGGCATTTTTCTGACACTAGAGGACGTATCCTGAGAGAAACAAGTTCAAAATTGCATGTCTGAGTATCTCTGCATTCAAATCGCTGTGAACCAATGGCAGACCCTAACAGGCAGGCTCAGGCAGACTGGCTTTCACATGTCCCAAAGGCACTGGGTTGGCCAGAAGTTCCGCCCACTCAGACTCTGAAGAGCAGGGAAGATGATGGAGGATCCACATATATGTGCTGTAGCAGGTTGCAACGCTTAGGAGAAAGATTATGGTATTAGCTTTCATAATGTTCTGAACAAGTGCAAGGCAATGGATGCGGTTTCTTGGTCATAGCAACATAAGGAACCACACGTTGGCTTGCAGTCAACACTTCACGTGTCCCACCAACTGGCAGCAGACAAAAATGGGCTTCACCAGGAAGTTAAATTTGAACCCGAATGCTGTGCCTTCCATCAAGACACCATCAAGGGGACAGCCTGTGTCTTTACCAGCAGGTTCATTATTCTGTCCATGCTAATAATTCAACCGATGCCCACGTGGTCCTAACCAGGTGACCCACCGTCGGGGGGGCCCCCAAAGGATGCATCGGGCAACCGGCCATCGTCTTCCTGATCGCCAACCACCCCAGAACGAGACTGAGACGTCCCATACGCCCCAGCGGTCTTGCCATGGAGCCCACCACCGCGTCCCGTCCCTCAGAAGAGTAAATCAAACACTTGCACTCTCAAACCCTGACATTCCATTCATGCGCTTCTTTTAAAATGTCGATGTTGTGTATGACCTGCCCAGTATTTTTTTTTTTTAAGTGTTTGTCCTTTTGCCAACAATTCTGCAGAATCTCAGGAAATTACTGACAGGCTGTTTAACAATTTCCAAACAGATTGTCAGAGAAATTATTTGTGAGATCTGTTGTAACCCGAGTTATCAAAACAAGTGTGTAAGGCCATGTTTGAAAATCACTGCGGGGGGGAAGATCAGCTGACTAACGACTGCCTGTTTTTCTTGTTTAAGAATGAAATGCAATTACAGCAGCGTGACAGAGAATGACATCAAAGCCAGCATTAGGGATTCTCTTTGCAAGGCTTTTGAATTGACACTTGGAGGCGAAAGCATGGAGCCCATCTACTCCAGAGGACTCGTGGAGATGGTGACATTCAAGGTGAAGACAAGCGTGAACAGGAATCTCGACGAAACCTTTGCCACACAGTCAGATATGTTGGCTGGGTCCGACCCATATGAAGAACTCGAAATGTCGTGTATTATTTTCTACACGATTCAAATTCTGAAGAGGCGCACGCAAGGAATGAAGTTAATTCTAAGTGAAGCAATCAAGGAAGGTTATTGCTCTCAGCTCGCCAATCAAGACCCTACGGATGAAGGCACAAAGGGTTACCGCACAAAGGGTGCTGAAATCGGTCAAGGTCGGGTTTCCTCTCCTTTGGATAAGTACTTCCACCAATCATATGATGAACTAAACAGCCATGCTGCTCCCTATCATACATATGGGGACTCCAGCACAGAGGGCACTCCATTCAGATACGCTTGTGCCCCCGATCATGCCAAAGAGAGCTCTGGCACAGTGGAGGATGAGTTCAGTCCTGCGGCGGCGTTGTCCCAAACAGAGAAATACAGTCTCGCTGCGCTTCTCTTGAAGCTGCTACGGCACGTCATCCGGTCCACTGACATTTTAATTGTTAATCTGGACTTTGAATGGATGCTGAAACAGCTGATCATCACGACTGTGAGACAAATTGGTTGCAGTGTCCCTGAAGCTATTGTAGACCTTCACATGCCCATCTACAAGAGACTCTGCCAGCACTATGGATCCAAGAAGCTTTTGCAGGTTGCCTTGAAATCAGATGAAGTGGCTTTTATTGAAACTGTTGCCATGGCATTGAAGGCCCAGCTACAGAAACCCAGAAAGCTCAACTTTATTCAAAAACTTAAAAGACTTTTTTCAAAAGAGGAGCCCAATGGTCCGTTAAGCCTGTAAAGCCTCTCTGGATACCGGACCAACACCGGGGACCATCCTAACACCGCCACAGAGCGTTCAACCATCAGCAGGATTCTTTGAAAGTGGTTCAGCTGAGGTTTAAGGGCCTGGCTCACAGGAAGACGAGACTGGGTGAAACCTGGTAGAGGACTTGTCCCGGGTCACCGAGCCAAAATTTTGCAGCCAAGTTGTTGCACTGTATAGTACAGGGGTACACTTCTTGTCAAGCTCGTTTTTGACAGGTCTGACCTCGGGTTGACCCGAGGTCATCCAATGAAATGTTGCCATGTCATGAGTAGGCAGTACCTTGGACCCTCCCCTCTTTCCATGTTTTCCCCTGCCCCTTGGGTGTTTTTTTTCCTGTTCCAATGAGGTATTGCTTCATCAAGATAGGCGGTCTTTCATATTTTCCATGAGGGAGGAGAAAGACAAGGAGGAGCAGGAGAAAAAAATTCCCACAACCCCTTAACTAGCCTCATTGCACCTCCCATTCCAAGCTACACCTCCCTTCCGGTCTTATAAAGAAGGCAATCATCACCACTGCTGGACTCCACATTCAGCACTACAAGGCGGACGGTTCTGCATTGTTAGAAATGGACTCTACATTTCAGCATAACGAGGAGGACGGTTGGTCAGGGGAGCGCTCGGTGGCCGAGACACCTCCTTGTTCAGAGGAGGAGGAGGACTGTACTAGAGACCCTGCTGATGACCCCGAAGAGGACCAGGTTGACAGTTGGACCTCTTCAGTCCACATCAATGCTGTCAAATCAGCCATTTATCATCTGCTCAACAAACTCACCCACAATTATTGTATCGACCGGTGCCAGGGGTCTAAGACCCATCATCCCAGCCAGAGACAGCTGGAGTGTCTGGAGGTCACTTTTATCAGCTGATGACAAGACTCCTCACTCCCTGTTTTATTCATCCATTCAAGGTCTGCCGATTGCCTGCAGAGACTCTCCTGCATGAACTGAAATCGGTCAAGAACATTTTTTGATGCTATCACCGATGCTTACGATGATCTGGTGGGGAAAGATGTGGTGAAAATCAGACAACAGTGGCTGGTCGCTGAATGCGATGGCGGAGACTGTTAAACCTTGGAGTCAGAGAAGAAAACAAAATAAAAAAAACCTTAAAAAGACAAAAGTTTTGTATCCGTTTTCTGAGTTTGTCACTTTTTTTTTAAATCATGCATCCTGTTTGTCTATTTTTTTTAAATCATGTATGATGTTTTTGAGCTTTTATTTTGTTGGCATATTAAAAACAAGTATTGGGGGAAAAAAGTCCTTGCGCTCTCTTTCTGAAAGGTTTAAAAGCCTGCTCACGCAGAACGGTCGTGCAGATCATGTTTCATCAAAAACAGGTCGGCCGGTAGGTTTGGAGGTGAAGAGCGACTCCGTAAAGGCGTAGAAGATGAAACAGGTAAAAAAAAAGGCAGTGTTCAGGATGTCGAAGTTGTTGTTTTTTTTTTTTTATCAGAGCAGGACACGTACACACCGCATCAACCCACACGTGTGCATTTTTAGAGAAAGAGTCTTTGTGACAAAACTGCTGAAACAATTTCACGCCGAGCTGCGCGACATGCAAGCACTGACTGATCATGAAGACGGTTTCAAATATCCATTGACCTGTCTCGGAAGAACTTCCTTGCAATATTCCGCCTCGCAGGTTTCCCAGGAGCGGTACGGCTGCTGAAAGCAGAGGAAGAATAAATGTTTCTTCAAAACTCGAGTTTTACGTTTTAAACTGGTTATCTAATCGATGGTTGACTGATGGTCTTTTTTTTTAACCTTTCAATTTATTGTCGGCATAAAGAAGGCGGTGTTGCAGCCTTTCTAAACAGCCGCACAACTTGAGACGCGCGTAGGCTGTAGGGATGGGCAGATAAACGCTTCGATACACCCAGGCGCACAGGCAAGATGCGACTTCCAGACGCCGACTGTAAAGTAGCTTTAAGAAGTGTACCCCTACGCTCTCCAAGTACTTTTGTGGATCCAAACGTTTGATAAGATTACTGAGATCTGGGGGTGCAGAGAAACCATCATACGGTAAAATATAAAAGTTCAAGAGGAAGCAACCTCTTTATATTATATTATATCTTCCTGGTTCCCCTCTGACATACCAAACTCAGGCAACATGACTGAAAACATGTATTCAAGCTAAATCCCTCAGGAGAAGTGAGAATAAAAATAAAAACATGTTAATGAAATTTAAAATTCACTCATGAACATAAAAGCTCCCTCGTGTGGCTCAAAGGTGCACTGCACATATAACCCTAAATTCTACGTAATGTGAATTTAATGAATAAGTAGTTAAATCAAAGTAATGTCAATATTTGCTACAGGTGAAATCTGTGTTTAAATACTGCTTGACATGAAGTAGTGGGGTGCTACAGGAATATCCAAGCCCAGCTTAAGAAAACCTCTGTGTTTAGTAGAGATCCCCACAAACGTCACACTGCTGTCACTGCAGTAGCACTTACAACTGAAATGTGACACAGGAATGGCGATTCATTCAAAGCCTTCAATTTCCCTTGGGGATGAATAAAGTATTCTGATTCTGATGCCTTAAGCTTTATTTTATTGCTCTACTGTCGTTTGCTACGTGTGGTCCAGTCCTGCCGACAGTGAATATTTGAGTTCAGGTCGTTAGTTTTACTGATTTATGCCGACGGCTTCTCTCTGTCCCTCTAAAACACTTTTCATGTTCCCCTTTAAAAATATACGTTGATTCAAGCTGTATCAAACTGGAATGGACATTTATAAATAGTCTGGTGAGTCTGTGGCTCCGTAGGTGCTGGACAGCATGACACAAGTGTGTGTCAAACAGTTTGTCCACGCGGAGTCTCTGGCGTGGTCGGAGGACTCCACGCTGCCGGGCAGATGGTCAAAGGATTGCTCAGCATTTTAGGAGACAGAATGAGAGAGGGTGAAAGAGAGCGAGTCATTGGGGAGGAGGGACAAACTCTGTACGAGGGAGTCGGGGGGTAGAAAAGAGAGAGGTGGACCTGCAGCGCTGCAGACAGTCCGAGAGAAGCAGCAGACACACACACGCACACACACACACACACACACACACACACCTACATTCACATAAAACACACGCGAGTTGGTTAGCATCCTCACACACCCAGAAACACTGTCACACACTCACACACTCAGCAGCAGGATGTTTTGCCGGAGACTCCCCCTGCCACTGTGGGCACTGTTGATTTGTGTGTGTTTGGCTTATGAGGACGATATTAATGTCAATTACTCTGACGCCTTCTACAATGACATCGACGAAGGAGAGACCCCAGAACGTAAGTGTGTGTGTGTGTGTGTGTGTTTTAGTGGTTGTGCTGGAATAATTGATATCAATGAGTTTTCTAAAATTGATGTGACTCTATGACATTAAGTAAAATCTGCATATTTGGGTTGAGAGTTATGATCAAGATGTTACACTCAAGGAGCAGTGGAGCAGTAATTTAACGACTCTATTAGTACTATTACTTCATGATTGCAGTAAAACAGAGATTGCGGCGGGCAGCCTAACAGTTGTGGTACAAATATACATCAGAAAAGTGGAGACTAAAAGACACTGGATGGTTTTGGTTTATTAAATCAGTCTTATCTACTGATTTAGTTATTAATTTGCATGATATACGTATAAATTCGGAGAAAAGTTTAAATTGATACACAATTGTGTAGGTGAGTGCAGCAGCAGGAAAGGAAAGCCAGAAAAGTGGATCCCTTGCTTTCCGACACACACACACGCGTTGCAGCATGAATGGTCACTAAAAACACCAAGTCATTATGAAATTCTTCTCTCAGCTCTTTTGCTAAATGAGCTTGTGTGTTGGCAGGAGAAAATGAGGTTCAATAGGGAGTGGACGTGTGAAAGAATATACACGACTGAGAGTCTTGCATTTTGCATGTTTGTTTAAAATCTGGCAGGAGCTGTAATTGCGGCAGTCACAGTTAAGAGCCAGGAAACTGAGCTCTGGGGAACAGCCTGCGATGTGATTAAACGTGATCGAAAGCAACAATTACACATAGCGGAGCGTAGCACAATAAAAGCACGCCCATTAGAGCGCGAAAAGAAGAAAAGGGAACGTTTGGTGATGTCTCAGGAGTTTAGCGCGGCAAGGTTGCCGGTATGTGAGGAAGGAGGGAGGTAAGAACCCGGATGAAGACGCAGACGAGAGTTTCTGACCTGCTCAAATCTCAGAGTGGAATTTCAGGTAATTAGAGAGGTCGTGACACTGATTAATTGAGGAGAGTCGCATGTAAAAAGACGTGCAAAAGGGTCTTGTGTTTCAACTCTGAATACTTCCCATCTGCCTCCAAGTGAATGTTCAGGTGGAGCGTAGAGATGCAGATGAATTCATGTCATTACGACTTGGATGGGGAAACGGTGGAGTCGCAGGGAGGCTCTCGACCCCCTGAAGTAAGAGCCATTCGGAGTAAACAGCACATTAATCCCATTAAACGAGACGTGAGTGGATCAGTAGAATTTACGACATCAGCCCAAGATCCAGAGAATAAACGCTAATGATAAATTAAGAACACTGTTTCCCTTGCAGACTCACTGAAATCAATGTATAAAGTAAGTCAGTGAAAGCTGAGGGAGCAGCAAACTTCTGCTTGAAGGGGTTTTCCACTGCAGGAGTCTGCAGGCCACCCTGGTGCAGGACCGGCCCCTGTGGGACCCCTATCAGGCTCGTTTTAGTGGGGGGGGGGTAAGTGCCTCCTCTAGGGTACATACTTCTCAGCAGAAGGCGGGGCAAAAAGTACCAGACTCAGGTGATGTAAGAATTATGAAAGCTGAAAACAACTAGATATCCTGAAGTTGCTGCAACAGAGTTTATGTTCTATTTTGCCTTTTTTCCCCCTGTAAAGCTCGCAATTTACGTCGCTGTTAAATCTGTCAGAAAATGATTCCATCAACACGAGAGGCTGAGAGCCAGTTAGGGGGCCATTCTTGTAAAAGTTTGTGCCTCCTGGCGAGCATCCAGGGTTCCTGCAGTGGAAGAGTGTCCTCCCCTCTTTCTCTGTTCTTGTTATCTCTCTCCAGGTCTTCCCTTTTCCTTCCCTCTTCTTGTTCACACAGAAAACCAGATCATGTTGCAGGAAAAGCCGCAGCCAGAGAGTTTGCTTCAGGAGTCCTGTTTCTTATCTCTCCTGACAAGCTGACGTCCTCACCTGTATTCTTTCTCTTTGACTGAATAAGATTCTCACCGTCTCATTTTTCAAATATCTCTTATAGTTGTTACGTTAAAGCTGTCGCTCTTAAGACAGCTTGTACTGAGCAAGATAATAATAATAATAATAATAATAATAATAATAATAATTTTAAAATGAACTCGAGTAAAAGGCAGATCATAAAGTCACTCCACTTCTCTAGACTAAACTTCTGTGTGTCCTCCATCTTCGTCTCCAGCCACGCCGAGCTCATCCCCCTGCAGCTCTCCTGACTTGACCAAATGGGATAAAATCTTCTCCATGCTGGAGAACAGTCAGATGAGGGAGAACATGCTCCTTCAATATGCCGATGACATCGTGAAGGTGGAGATGGGGTCGCTGCGCGGGGAAATACTCAGGTACGGAGAGCAACGGCCTGAGAGGTCAAAGGCACGTTTTGATAAAGTGGTGGAAGAAGAAGAATTCAGGTCTTCCAATGTGTAGGCACCTGATAACACACAAGAACCCACAAATCCCACAAAGTAAAAGCAGATGGTAAATACCAGACCGCATTTGTAGCACACGGCAGATTTCTACCTTCACGGTTCTCCAAGTGCTTTGCAGTGTCGCCTCCTTCAAGTGTTCCCGTGCACATGGAGGTGCCAACCTGCTCATCAGGGGCAGCGAAATGTAACTTTGGCACTTCAAGTACAGGTTTGGCTCCTCCGGCTGTACTAGAAATCATTATTGTCCCCAAGCATCTGCACCATGTTAGCATTGTAGCTGCTGCAGGCGGCGCTAATTTGAACCATGGGTTTTATACACACAGACGTGAGATGACGCGTGTGAAACGCCAGAAAGTTCTGATCCACAAATCTGTTCTGTTTTGCTGTAATCTGATTTTTTTTTTTTTTTAGTAAGATATTGGATCAGTGGAACGCTGTTGAATAAAATCATATAAAAAGCTTAGAGGGAAAACACACAAGCTGGTCTGTGACATCCGAGATTGTGTAAGACATCAAAAGTCCAAAAGGTTGGAAACCACCTTTTTTTCCTTGAACAATGTTTTTTGTTACATCATCCACTCATCTGAAAAAGTTCTCAAGTAAAAGTGGAAAGTACAAATTTCCCCTCTGCAATGCAGTGAAACGAAGCTTGAAATGGTTAAATGAAGGCACTTCTTTACATCCCACTGCCGCTTTAAAGAAATCTTGACTCAGAAGTGAGCGATGTGCTCTTGACTCCCCTTCTTCTGACTTGAGTGAAGCTCTCCCGTTTAGATCCTCTGGCTCTTTTGTTCAGGTTTGTGGCCCAGTACGGTGGGACCTGTGGGGCTGCAGTGGAGACAGCGGGAAGAAGGATGGCCATGCAGCTGGAAGCCCGCCTGAGAGAATCCCTGGAGCGCCTCAGACATGGAGATCAGACTTCTGCCACTGCTGCTGCTGCTGCTGGGAATTCAAACCACCTGGAGGCAATGCTGCAGCAGCTTATCTCTGCTACACGAATGCAAGCGTCCCGACTTGCCAAGCTGGAGACCAGCTGCTTCAGCAACCCAGGAGCTGCCATGATGGGGGTGAATTCAAAAGCAGCATTCCAGGCTCCAGAGAGCGGAGGAGCTGGGAACCAGGAGCAGGAGGTCACATCACAAGAGGTGGCTTTGGAGGCCATGCTGGCTATGCTGCAGCAGACACGCGAGGACCTCCAGGAGGTGCTGAGGTCATCGCAGCAGAGACACCTTCCTGCAGGTAAGCTACCTGTCTTCTCAGCTTTCTCTTTCTTTTTTTCTCCCTCAGCAATCTCTGCATCCGTCTTATCTTGTCTCTCTGTCTTTGTATTTATCTTCACGTCTGTCAAATCTGCCACCCAGCAACCTTCCAGCGTCTCTGCGTTGACACATTCAGGTCACGCTTGAAGCAGAAAAATTACTCCCCCGGTCAGGCCTTGCTTCTCCACATCCGACAACTAATCACTCTCTCTTTGTCCTAAATTCCATTTCCACTGCTTCTGTCAGTCTCCCGGTGTGATTTATCATTTTCTCATCATTTACTAATATTATTGTTGCCAAATATGGTAAAGAAAGGACAGTGGCAGGTGTGGCTCGGCCGCACCTTGCTTCTGTTGGATCAACATTTGCCGTGATCACATTTTGGCCGTTTCTCCGTCACAAAGAAAAATCAGCACACTCTCAGCTCAGGCAGACTGGAACTTTCCAAACTACGAGTCAGAACAGAATCAACTAATTGTCTGAAAAGGAAACAACGACCTGCAGTCAGAACTCCTACGGCTGGACTGGCCATGACGACAAATTCCTCTCAGCTTTAATTCAAGGCACAGTTCATGGTTCCAGCCAGCTACTTCTCTGGTACGTGAGTAAGAAAACTGCAGTGAGACAACTTCATTGAGAAAAAAATGGAAGGAATAAAACAACATTGTTTAAATAACTAATTTATGCAACCTCAGTGTACACAAACACACACTTGTGTCTTTATGAGCACTGGGGCTCCGTGGGGAATTTCTATAGTTAAACGGCACCAACTGAATAGCCAACACACACACACACACACACACACACACACACACACACACACACACACACACACACACACACAAAACCCACAACAAACCTACACATACAGATGCAGGGCAGTGGGAGGTGAAATAGTTAAATGCCATTAAACCACAGCAAAGCAACCTGGCTAAGCAGCCAGATGGGAACCATCATGAATACACACACACACACACACACACACACACACACACACACACACACACACACACACACAATCAAGAGTGCAGTTACAGTGTATTTTTCCAATAAAAATTTTTTTTCTGAGCAGCAGCAGAAACCTGAGTTGATATTGATGTAAGGGCCGCCTTAATAGGGAAGAAGTGACTGGATGATGGATTGAGAGGGGGGTGGGGGTGTGTGTGGGGGGTCAGGTTAACCATTGAATAGCTACAGCTGGAGACGTCACTGTCAGCAGAGTCCAACACATCCTGGATCCTTCCACCAGGGACAAGAATGGGCAGCCACTTTGTCAAACACAAAAATAAAATGGACAAGTTCTCATCTGGCCCCTCCCAGACCAACTATTGGCGTCTTTGGCTTGACGCTATGCTAACATCTTCCATCATCCTAGTAGTTTCCTCGTAAAAAACCTGGTTACCATTGCGGGCGTCCAGATTCCTTTTGACTGAATCTTCGGTCTGATGTTACGCCTCAAGGTCTGAGGAAATGAATGTATTTGAAATGAAGAATGGGGGTAGCGTGAATAAGCTGAAGTAAGAGTTTCATTTACGTATTAGGAATGTTTGCACACACACACACACACACACACACACACACACACACAAACACACCAGTTCGTGCATCCAACTGTGCTCCTCATGTGCAATATCCCTGCTCTGTACTTTTATTGAGTAATTAAGGCTAAATGGCCCAGAAAGGCCCCCTTAGAGAACTACACACCCCAATAACAAGATAGTGTTTCACAATTCAAAGTTTTACATGGATTTTGAAAGCAAGCGTATTTCTTTTGAAAGTGTAAAAGACAAAATGAGTATGAAATGAGGTCTTATGTGTCTACAGCCCATGCGGCTCATATTTCCAATGTTGCAATGTCGGTATTGTTCAGCCGCAGTCCATAATTAGACTCTTGAACACCAATAACAATCAAATGACAGCCTGAGAAAGAGTGCAGCGAACTCGGTGTAGCTTTGGGTTAGAGAGATGTTCTGAGAGCAGCAGCACTGAAAATTACGGGTCCTCCTGAAGTCATGCGGTGTCCCCCAGGGCTCAATTTCAAGCCCAATTTCGTTTCACTGTGGCGTCTCTAAAACCTGAGTCAATCACACCAAAAGTGAAGGTGTTTCAATCATCTTAGAGGATTCTGTTTTCCCCCAAACATCCTGATTTTGCTAATTTCAAGTTGTTCTATGACACACAGAGTGAACATTCTCACAATTTGGTCGCATGTTAGACTTTGCTGCAGCAGTGACAATGATCTGATGAATCTTCCTGTTGCATAGGCTGCGAGATGGCGCTGCTCTTCCCCATGCGGTCGCGTCGCATCTACAC
The DNA here is from genome assembly GCF_037954235.1 of Aulostomus chinensis. NCBI lineage: Eukaryota > Metazoa > Chordata > Actinopteri > Syngnathiformes > Aulostomidae > Aulostomus > Aulostomus chinensis. The sequence continues at coordinate 2,884,691 of NC_141329.1, forward strand.
CTCCGTCATCCCAGACGTCCCTCTGTCCCTGTCCTCCTTCACCGTCTGCTTGTGGGTGAAGCCAATTGCAGTCTCCAACAAAACTGTGCTCTTCTCCTACGGCAACCGCCGAAACCCTTATGAGATCCAACTGCTGCTCGGCAAAACCTCAGCGCTTTTCACCATCGGAGGAGAGGCTCACCTGGTGGAGGCACGGGGCGTGGTGAAGCCCGTGTCAGAATGGATCCACTTGTGCGGGGCTTGGTCATCCAAGCAGGGGCTAGCTTCCCTGTGGGCAGGTGGGAAAAAGGTGGCCTCCACTCCCGGAGTGGCTGAGGGACACATCATCCCTGACGGAGGCTCCCTCCAGCTGGGGCAGGAAAGGAACGGCTGTTGCCCTCTGTCTCTGAATAGCGGCAGCGCGATGCCAGGGTTGGGGGGGGGTTTCGACCACAAGCTGGCCTTCGCAGGAAAGATGACGGGGGTGAACATGTGGGACAGGGTGCTGTCCGAGGGGGAGATTTCCCAGCTGGCTTTGCAGGACGGCCGAGGCTGCGATCAGAGGGGGACCATGGTGGCATGGGGAGTGACGGAGATGGTGCCACACGGTGGCGCTCAGTTCATCAACTAACAGACCCATCAGTCACATCTTAATAAGCTTTCGTGCTGAAACTGAGGAAAGAACTGCTTTTTTATTATCTGCTCTGTCCCCGCACGTTGTTCTCCTTAATCTGTTAATTTGAAGACGGTCGTGTCCTTCACTGCTTTGAGCAGAAGCGCTGCAATGAACTCTCCACGCTACACGGAACTGAGACAAAGCCAATGCTGTGAGAGACAAAAGTTTATTTTTGTAGCGTAACCTTTTGAACTGAGGCCATAGCACACACATGCTGCACTCCCACACACTCACACGCACATACACACACGTTCATCTTAGAGACTTTGTATTGAACCAGGAAACGTGCAGCAAACAGTGTTTACCAAAGATTTAATTAGAGTGAAAGAGAGACAAAGAGACCTTTGTCAAAGTGAGACGGTTCTGAGCGGGTGAACAGGAGGAATCACCAGACAGCCACGCAGGTCAGGAAACACTCCAGATCCTGGATCAGTCGGCCGGCTACTTCTCTTTTAGAGTAATAAACACTTGTCCTGCTTTCTAGAAGCTGTTTTTAACTCCTGGTGGGACATTTCCTCTCTCCTACTCATCACGATGACAGTCACATGAGTTATATAACTGAATGTCTGCTTTGATAGTTGTAGTTCTCATTTAAATGTAGGGGAATGTATATATAATATATATATATATATATATATATTCACCTATTTTGCGTTACAAAATAAATGTAAAACTGTAATATTTGAGATTGACTTTTTAAAAAATTTATACAAATAACTGAGGACAACGTTTACAAAGTCTAATCCTTTTGTGAATTGTCTTGTATTATACTGTAAATTGCCTTTCTCGTGCTGGGTGGTGATGAATGTATTTTGTACATAAATATATTTTGCATAACACGATTGGATGAATGAAGAGTGAGGTATGAATAAACAAGTTACGTGATATTCTTCTGCTGGATTACCTTTCTTTCATTTAAAAATCTGACAAAACCACAACAATCACAAAAACGAGGCTTCAAACGACTCCAACAAGATGGTTTCTCTCCACCAGATTTTTGTTTTGTTGTAGAGGTTTTTTGCATTTATTGCCGGTGGTTTTGGACCGGTTTTCTGTTCCTCATTCAAATGAGAAACCCTAATTTATGTGCAACTAGAAAGCAATTGGAGAGCAGAGAGAAAGGCTTTCCAGAATATGAACACCGAATCAAAATGTTGATTAATTTCCTTCTCACCCAACAAAAACTAGATTTCATACCCAGGACCCTCAACTAGGGCTGCACAATCAATCGAAATTCACAGCTAATCGCAAAATATAAAAGGCTCATTGCGTTTCAAAATGCCATTTTAGTCAAAAGTCACCCCAAAAACCACACCTGGATCATTCAAACGGGGGTTTTCAATTAAACTGAGATGTGAAAAGGAAGATTCCCTCAACTACCGCAAATCAAAATCAGTCAAATTAATTGCAGTTGTGAACTTTTCAAAATCATGCAGCAACAGAGGATGGCCATTCTGTTTGCGCTGGCGTGCAGTCCAGCACGTGCTGAGGGTGGAAGGACCAACTTGGAAATCACATCTATGAAGGAACACGGACCTTAAAATAAGGACAGAGATCCGAGCGTCTCCTGCTCTGTCCGCAACATTTGGGCTTCACAACCAGCAACGAACTCGTGGCTGACAGCCGACGCAGATTTATGAAGGAGTGCAGACGATAATCAGATCCACACATCCAGACCTGAGCACGTCTGAACCTCCGTGTGGACGAGCTGCGGCCTGTTGAGAAACCTTCCTCGCACTGCACCCTATTATTGTGTATGTGACTCGTAACACACCCACACACACGCACACACACTTGCGCGCACACACACACGTCACTGAAATCAGCTCAACTCAGCAGAGAAAATGATGTCAAGGTCAAATTTTTAGTAACACACACGTAGAGCATAAACACACGCGTGCTCACGTAAGCCGCAGCGTCACACACTCCAGCATCGACCTCACCCGTCCCCTCAGCTCACTTCCACAACAGGGAGAGCTGCGAGTTCCTGGACGCTCCCGTGTGTGTGTGTGTGTGTGTGTCGCCTTATGTTTTATGATCAAAGTGAGGAAGAGCTGCATCATTAAAAAGCAACAGCAGTGTGTTGGAGTGTGTGTGTGTGTGTGGGGGGGGGGGGGTAAAACATCTAAACGGCTGATGCTGCATTACAAAACGCCCAGAGAAACAAAATATGAACTTGTTGTAATAAATGCCCCGAGGGCTCGTTGGCTTTCATGGTCTTTCTATTCTGGTCTATTCTGGCTTGAAAAAGGCCCCCCGCCGGCTCAGCACCCCCCCCCCCCCCCCCCATCCGCCTCAGCACCACCAGGCCCCCCCCCATCTGCCTGGAGCCCAGCCAGAAGCATTTTGTGTATCTGCTTGTAACAATCAACCCAATCTTTTCCCCTCTTCTCTCTGGATTTCACTGGACTCTCTGGGGCTGGACGGGTTTGGGGGTGTTTAGGTGAGACGTTCAGCTGTGAGTGAGTCAGAGTTTTGTTGTATTTTTTTTTTTTTTTGTCATCTTCCTAAAACAAAAACCTGACAAACTTGTGACAGTGGACTGACCGAACTTCTACTCAGGAACTTGATACTAAGTATGAGGTGTGACAAGTGTAAAAGTGTAAAACAAATGCCACAGGAAAGAGTCTCAAGTCTGGAAAGTAAAAAAATACTGTGCAGCACCAAAGAGCTTTTTGGCAGTCAGGGTTCATACCCCCCCCCCCCCCCCACACACACACACACACACACACACATACACACACACAACGCTTCATGAATCTCTAGGGTCCCTCACACACGGGTCAACGTAATTCCATCTCCTATGGCTCATTCTGGCGGCCTTGCGGCGAGCTATAACACCTCTGGAACCAGATGTGGTGAATGGAGACACACACACACACACACACACACACACACACACACACACACACACACACACACACCTGCTGTCACACTGCAATCACACATTAAAGCCACTTTACTGTGCTTGGCATCATCAACATGGAGGCCAGATGAAAATCATGGATGTGTGTGTGTGTGTGTGTGTGTGTGTGTGTGTGTGTGTGTGTGAGTGCGTGCTTGATTAAATCGGTAGAATCTTTGTTAATGAAAGATTTAAAGAGCAGATAAACAGTCGTTCAGCCTGAGGCAGCACAGGCGAGCGATTCACTCCTTTAACCGTAGATGTGGATATTCTATTTCATGTGCATGGTATCGACGTAGATGGCGAGTGTGTTTTTTAATACCGCTCTTATGTGGCAGCCCACGTGGGTACACAGAGATCAGGTTTTTCGGTCAAAGGTCAGACGGATTTCCCTGATTTCCTGCTGGCAGACTCAGACGCAGATAATCAGTCCTCATCCCATCGGCGGCGGCTTCTTCGTGATTCTGTCGCTGTTTGTCTTTTTGAAGTTGCTTCCTTTAAAACCTAAGTGAGCAAAAGCAGAGGCAGGACGGCCCAATTGCATCTCACTGCTTAGCTCCGCCCCTCTGTTTGGATCGTGAAGGGGTCCTGATACCTCCTGGGACAAAGGGGTAGGGCGAAGGGTGTGTGTGTGTGTGTGTGTGTGTGTGTGTGTGGGTGTTTGTGTTTCCCACCTCCAAGCACGCTGAGTGTTATGGCCTCCGTGTGTTCAGCCAGCAGGTCAGCCTTGGCGATGGCAGCCAGGGAGAGGTAACTGGACATGTTCCTGCTCAGCTCTCGGTTCCCTCGATGCAGGAACCGCACCGCCACTGGCACGGCGAGCACCATGACTGACGGGCAGCTGTAGTTCTGAGGGAGAAGAAACAGAGAGGGCGGAGACACAAAGTCGTAACTAAAAAGAGGGAAGGTTTGTTCAGGGGTGAAAGGGTAAACTAGACGTAAAGGTTCTATGCATCAGTGACGTGAGCCTGTCACACCCACTTTGACCTTTGACCTCCTTCCTTGAGTCCCAAGAGGAAGTTGCTATTTTATCCGAAGAGACTCTCACATTATCCCTGAAGGCAAATGTTCTATTTATAAATGAGCGGTTAATGATAGCTGCCTCACTGATTGGAGGGCTGTTTGATGGAGGTCCAGGTTCCTCTGGTGATGCCTTCACTCGGGAGGCGACGAGGCGGCTCACTGCTGCTGCTCGGTGTTCACCGCGACTCTCCAGAAGCTGGTGAAGACTCAGAGTAGCAGACAGACCTGGAGCGTCATCAGACTCTTAATAGATTTTTTTTTTTGTCATCTCAAGATCAACCGTCGCACAAAACACTTGCCCGGAGCGATAAAATGACTGACAGGTTGAAGCGGTTGTAATCAAAAGTGCCTCAAGTGTGAGTGTTTGTGTTTGTCTTTGAGGATGCACGAGTGCATGGTCCCAACACCGACAGAAGGAAGCAGCAGCAGCAGCAGCAGGAGGAGGAGGATCTGAGATGCACTGGCACCCCCAGCAGGAGAGTCTGGGTTTGTCTGTGTGTGTGGGTGTGTGTTTTCTTGTACTTGCTAGATAGTGAGGATCAGAATACCTCTATCACCAGGAGAGTGAGGGAAGCTAAGTGAGGACAATTTAGCCGGTCCTCACAACGTCGAAGGGCTGTTTGAAACTTGGTTTCAGGGTGGGTGGTTATTGTTGGGTTAGGGTTTTAATTTAAGTTCAGGGTCAGGAATTTAGTTGCGATTGTTAAGTTACGGGTACGCAGCAACAGAATGCATTATGTCAATGAAAGTCCTCCCAAATATATAAGTATAAGGATGGCTGTGTGTGTGTTTGTGTAGATGCACAAACTGATCAGTTCTGAGTCTGCAGCTTGTTGTGCCTCTTTTCTGCCACAAGGTGGCAGTGCAGGCAATGCAAAGGCCTGACAAAGGTCCTATTACTTCAATTCGAATCAAAGTGAAATAAACAAGCCACATGAAAAATTCAGAGTGGACAGAAGACGCCGCTTGACAAGGTTACACCTCCAGCTGTACTACATCAGTACTTGACAGGCAACATTCAAAGTAGCGCAGACTTGTGCCTGCAGTGTGTGTGTGTGTGTGTGTGTGTGTGTGTGTGATGTAAGTGTCAGTCCGGGCCTCGCAGCGGCTTCTCATGTGTGAATAAATTTAATCTGTCTCTTTTATCTCACTACAAAGAGTGTCTTTAATGTCAAGCTCTACTCCAATCAAGGAACCCATATATTTGTACACAACACTCAACAAGAGCCAGAAATCTGTGTAGGTGGGCGGGTTGATGCGTTCTAATCAAATCCTACTTCTGTTGCCTTCTCCTCTCCCCCCTCGCTGGGGGAGTCTCAGCGCCAGGGTAAGAGGAGTGTTTGAGCGTCTGCAGAATCAAAATGACAGGAAGTCAAAGTGTGAACAGAGGCGGAAAGAGAGAAGTGGAAGATAATCGGAGGGGAAAAAAGAGAGAGAGAGAGAGAGAGAGAGAGAGAGAGAGATGGGAAAATGGGTCAAAGAGAAGAACGAGAAAAGGCACAGAAAACTGCATCTGAGGGAGACTAAAGAAGTGATCCCCCAGATAACAGTTGGAGCTGGGACATCAGAGCCAGGGTGTGTGTGTGTGTGTGTGTGTGTGTGTGTGTGTGTGTTTCCTGAAGAATCAGCCTCATTACTGTGGTATTAAGCACATTCCCACAGGAAATATGAAGAGAAAGAAGATGGAGGAAAGTCCCTCTGCTTTTAAGCCGTTTAGTTACGGAGGTTTGACGAGGGGAAGGCAAGATTTTGATTTACATTTTAATGACCCTCGGGAGTCATTACATAAAGTATATTTGCTCTTAAAGCAAAAGCCTCCCTCGCACATGAAAGGTATCATTAATCTGCGATACTCGTTGATTAGACACTGACTTGCCTCCTATCTGCAGCTTTAATTAGATACAATCAGAAGCACCCAGAAAAACAACTGCAGTATTAGTATTTCCTGAGTTGACTTGGACCCCGCATCAGCACCTGAGGCTCTGCAGGTCACAAGATGAAGTCATTAGAATTGTTCTGATTCCCATTGTAGTATCAGAAATGCCTCCAGCACTGCATGGAAGTACAGGATCAGCGTGCGTGCAACTACTGTAGAATGTATTAGCAGTGAAACGGCTTCCTGTAGAACTGCAGAGATGCTATCAGCACCGCTAGCTAGAGGAGCCGAAGAAGACGGAGCGAGTAAGTAAAATGGCAGCCATGTGGTAACTCTTTAGATGGTGTGAGTACATTTATATCATATCTGACATATAAACTCATAAACAAAGTACTCAGGGGACGTTCTCTCGTAGCTCGTAACATAATTCATTAGCATTTCAACTCAAGACCTCAGTTATTTAGTTACTTTTTCAAATAAACTATTTGTTAGTGTAGAAAATCTCTGGCTCCATCTGAAGCGCGACCGGGCGCTCAAAATGGAAGCACGTGATTCACGGCTTCAACATTTTATTCCTTTTTTTTTAACTTCAAAGTATTTAATCTGTTTTTTTTTTAAGGGATTCAGAGGAACAAGAAATTCGCAAGTGGCTCTGACGAGACCACAACATAAAGCAAGTTCTAAAACATTATTACCTCAATCACACCACCTGTAATCTCTACCTGATGTATTGATTATTGATTGTTGCTGTTCCAAGGAGATAAAGTCTTGTTGAAAGACAAAAATAAAAGACCAGATCATATTTCTGAACTATTTCATGGCAGTGATGCTGCAAAGTCGCAGGTTACTTTCAGAAGCAGCTAACGTTAGCCAGCGCTGGTCACCAGCTGGTGAGTGCTGGCAGGAATGTGTGAAATGTTCAGAATGTGTGTGTCTCAGGTGCTTCAGGCAAAACAAACAGACAGACGATAGGCTTGTGTGTGACGTGTGTGTGTGTGTGTGTGTGTGTGTACCTGCAGGATGCAGCTGGTGATGTCGGAGGCTATCTTGGTGTGCGGTGTGTCCTCAGTGTTGTCACCCTGAGGTGTGAGGTTATGCTCCAGACACGACTCCCACAGACCCACCAGCGCCAGGCTGTGGCGCTCGATGGAGCCGGTCTCTCGGATCGCCGTGGTGATGCGAGTGATGCAGATCTCCACTACCGCCTGGTCGTTGTCGTTGGTCAAGTAGTCCTGACGGTCACACAGCACAAAGAGGAGTCTTCAGTGATAAAACACACACTGGTATGGTGAACATGCACGTGCCGGGTCGGTGCACTGACCGGTGAACAGGAGATGGACTTGATCTGGTCCAGAGCCTCAGACAGACAGTCTTCAATCTCTGCGTCCGCCAGAGAAAACAGATCACCTGCTCTGGACAGATCTCTCTGGCCCAGCACCTGGCTGAACAGCTGGTGCATCCTGGTCCCTGTTCAGGACTCCTTTCAGACCAGTTTCAGACCGGTGCAGCCCAGTTTAGGAACTCTTAACTGAGAATGAGTAAATCCCTGACATCAGGATCCAGGAAAATCTTGAATTACAGCAAACATCTCTTAGTATCAGGGGACCGTTTACAGAGCGTCGTTTCCATCCTCGTCCCAAGTGAGAAGAAAGAAAAGTTTCTTCAGAAATTAAATTGAGGTTAAAATGAATGCAAAATTCATCTTTCTGGGTCGCGTGAATACAAAGTGGTGAAATAACTCGTCAGAGAGAAGCTGAGCATTAATAACACATGAGGAATAATTAACCATGTGACTTCCTGCGTTTAAAATCCTCCTCACTGCTGTCCGGCATCAGGTATTTCGGTACAGAGGGGACCGGCTCGGCCCGGTGTTTTTCTGGGTCTGCCTGCAGCCTGTTACCATGGTGACAGGGCATATTCTGGAGACGGCAGTCCTGCCACAGCAGAGTCCTGAAGGAGAGAGGAGAGGAAGACTCAATTCACCGAACACAGCTACCAATGCTCAGAGATTCATCCTCTACACAAACACTGGATTTGTCGAGAGAGAGAGAAAGAGGAGCGAATATTAGAAGCTGCGGAGGTTTTATTAATAAAAATATATGAATAATAAAAGCAAGAAGCACATCAGGAGCAGAGGATGGAAGTCAGTGCATGAATGAATGGCTGAATGATTCGATTTAGGTGACACGCCATTCCATATTCATCCAAAAATAAGAGGAACGTTTGCGACAGTTAAAACAGGATGCTGCACTTTATACATTCGCCTTAGCAACTACAAAACTAGCATCTTGTAGACAACATAGGACTGTAGCCTGTAAACAACCAGAGAATGAATAAAAACTGTCACATCCAGTGAGGCATCTGTATGCCATCTTTCTTTTTGTTGTTTGTTCAATTCAGTCTGCAAATCATTTCATGCTCAGCAATTCTGTATCCTGCATTACCTCTGAAAACACACACACACACACACACACACACACACACGCACGCAAATGACAGATTATCTGTTTATTGTTTGTAAAAAAAAAAAGATTTCCACTTTAAGGCGTGAGCTGATGATGGAATATGCAGGAGATCTCCTGTCTGCGGGTGTGGGTGTTGGTTCACACACTCCTTACTACGACGGAGGAGGATCAGCCATGTGGTTTCTGTTCGTTCTGCTCCATCAAACCTAGTACTACCCAGTCCATCTTTGGAGATTAGACGATAAACCCTGCAAGTCTGCCGGCACAAACACTGACTTTGCTTCAAATTCTACACACATACAGCAGCGTGACAGAGGTAATGAACTGGTTTCACAGCGTAAACACAGCCGTGAAATCATGTGACCGCTGGTGCTTCATGGTGTCTACTGGTCTTCTGCTCTGCAGGATTTTAATCGTCCCCGTTGGGAAACTGCTGCACCTGCACTCTAGCTGTTTGCATCACGCTTTGCACATATTTGCTCTCGGTGTCGAGCCTGTTTGATGTCTTCATGCAACTGTCCCAGTCCTCTGGAAACGCCGTGATGAACGGGAGGGAATAAAAATGGACATATTTTGATTTGATTGACCAGGCGTCTGAGTCTTCTTCTGTCCGGTGTGTGCAGTCGAGTCCTAACCCAACTGATTAGAGCAGGTAATCAATCATTAATATTATTAATTACAGCTGCACTGACCCTGCAACGATGTAGGCAAAAAAAAGGTGTGTTTCTTTATCGGTAGCTGAAATGTGCAGGTCTCTTCCTTGGACCATGCTACGCCCTCCACCTGGTTTACTGAAGGTCTGCCTGCTAATTCCAGGTTCCGTATCGCTGCAGTGAGCGTGAGTTAATATGTGACGTGTGCTACAAACATCATACGTGCCAGGATTCCCACATGCATGCAGGTGCGCTGGGAACATTCAGGTCACACAGGTTTTTTTGTTTTAAACGCTGCAGCTTCGGTGACATTGCATCAAGTCATTTAGCTTCTATATCAGGGGTTCCCAAACTGAGGGTCTGGACCACCTGGGGGGGCACTTCCACAAATCTAAACAGGAGCAACTATTATTTAACAGAACGGCAGTAAGAAAAAAAAAACGCATTTTGATTTCAAATCATTTTGAATTTGGCCATGATTCGATGAGTGTAAAATTTGTTTGCTCAACCACAGCTGGGTGTAGTGTGTGGTTTTTGGGTCTTTATTTTGGGGGTCCTGAGCTGGGAGAGTTTGGGGACCCCTGTTCCACAAAGCGGCGCAAAACCTAAAGAAAACAGCCGCACATCTTCTGTTCTACGTACCGAGACTGTTACAGTTTTTTCCGGTGCTTCGGTGTAACAGTGCCTCATTGAGAACTGGCCGCGCTCTGCCAGTGTGTGTTATGAATGAGTGTGGAGGTTAACCATTTACATGCCATCATCGCTCTTCCTGTGGACCTCAATTAAACATTAAAACATTAACAGGGGAACCGGGAGGTCACATCGGAGTTGCGCACACACACGTACAGTAGAAATGTGACACTCCACACACAAACATAAAGGAAGCACAAAAACTCCAGAAGCATCCAGTAGCAGCTCGTCTGCTGCCATTCATCACGGCGTCACTGCTGCTGAGGCATCCGCATCATTGTCAGCACCAGACGTCGTCTATGCCACACAGGACTGAAACTAGAACCAAAGGAAGGTCTACTGGAGACCGTCGTCTCTCTCCAGCCCAGCCGGTGACGGCTGGTGAACCTGCCCAGATTGCCTGGTTACCAGAGGAGGAATTCTTATTGGTCAAAGCCAGGCTTCTGAGACGAAAACAACACAAAGACCATAAACACAGGGGCCGAGACATTTATCTAACAGACACACACACACACACACACACACACACACACACACACACACACACACACACACACACACACACACACACACACACAGACAAAGCTTTTATCTTTGTTGTGCAGAGCAGCAACCTAGTTGAAAGAATCAGTCTGTCACCGTATATTTGTGCAAAATACCAACCAACTGGAGGCTGGTCAGAGAGAGAGCTCAGCGTCGAGAGGCCACGGGCGGCCTGGCAATGACACGTGTAATTTAATGAGGAAGAAATTAAATGGATCACACCAATCCTGCCATCCACGTAATCTTGAAGTTTGTCTTCAGACATCATTTAACCGACAACAACAGTGCGTCCGTACTTGTCAGAACGAGGCATTCATCCACACAGTCTGCCAGTTACAAGGTGCAGCCAAGACACTTCTGCAGCTCCTCAGTGTTTCATCTAAAATGGTACTCTGACACACAATATTGCAAATTCCTGCAATTTGAAAATAACAGCAGTCACATGCATGTATTTACAGGAGGATACTGCAAACTCCAGCATCCCTCTCTCTCCAGTATACCCCCCACCACACACACACACACACACACGCACACACGCACACACACATGTCCGAATACATGCCTAAGTGTAACAGCAGAGGAAAAATGGGTCTGAAGAATTTGAGTTCTTAAACAATCCGTTAGTTACTATTAATCACCAAGCTACGGCTCAGCGAGCTCAGGAATGCAGCCTTTAAACACACACACACACACACGTACACACACATACACACACACACACATACACACACACACTTTTGACGTCACTGCTTTAGAGTTCACAATCAACTTTTAATTTTTTTTTTATTCGTGGCTTTGTGCTTCTTGTTTCCTGGAAATACCTCAACAACAAAAATTCTTCCTGTGAAATTGAATATTAAGCTCTGGTGCTGCAGACTGGGCCACTGGGTGAGGGGTGGGTGCATGCTGGGGGGCCGGTGAAAGGGTGAGGGGCTATGTGAGGACAATGTGAGTGTCTCTCTCTCTCTCCTTGAGGACAACTGTCCTCACTCAGCCCACCGGGACAGAAACACTGGTTCTTTTGTACGAACTATAAGACGGACAACCCCCCCCATCTCTGCTCATTCAGCCCTGTCTCCTTCTGTGTAATGTGCACCTGCACAAGACATCACACACACACACACACACACACACACACACACACACACACACACACACACACACACACACACACACACACACACACACACACACTCTTTAGAAAGGAGCTGGGTTAAGGGGAGGCGGGAGGGAGCTGCCAGAGAACGGTGCTGCATTCCTCTGTTTTTTCCTACGGTTTCATATCTGAGTTTGAGTACTGAAGCACGTGGAAGTAAAATGGTTCTCACATTTCTGATGAACAACCGACTTACACAACGTCACAAGACGCATCCGTCACTTTTAGGCCTCGTCCAGAAAGGCTGGTGCTGTGGCCTGGTGTACATGCAGCAGGTGTTGTTCCACTGTGTTGGGTTTTTGTCCGTGTTTGCTTCAGTTGCAGTTGTCAGGAGCTTTGAGGGCTGCTGAATTTATGCACAATTGTTCTGCGGATTGAGAGGGAGAGAAAAAGGAAAGGGAGGGGGGGGTCTCAACCCTGTCTGAGAGCTGCTTTTCATTTTCAACTGTTTAGAGGTTTAGGAACCAGCCACCGGCGAGCTCCTCTGAGTACCGCCTCCCCTCAGGGCTTTGTTTCTGTTTGTGTTCCAGCTGAAAGCAGGACGGGTCATGTGATGCAAGCCGGCTGACAGAACCTTCTCCCTTTACAACGCTGCTGGTTACGTGCTGCGACGGCTTGTCTTCTACAACGCTCGAGTCACTCGCGGTTCTTAACACGACCTCACACAGGAGCTGAGAAGTTCCTCAAAACAGGGTTCCTGCAGCCAAACCGGCACCAGCATCAGCAGAGGAACGTTCTCCAGCAGTCACAGGAAGAGTGAAGGAATAAACATCGTGATTGACTTGAACTAACTTGTGTGTCATAGACGTGTAAAGAGCCAGTTTTAGAGTGAGCACCACAACCTGCAGCGTCTTCCTACGATGTCAAACATTCATGAGAGCTTGTTGCTGATTGTTGGGGACGCGGTTAATTTTAACAACAGTGAGCCAGTGTGAGAGCTGCTGGATCAGCTTTGCTGTCCAAAAATAAATCCACGCACAAAACTAAACAACAAAAGAAGCTCCTGAAAGGCTGCGCATGCCTGCACGGGGCCGATCGGAGCTAAACGCTAACGCCAGCGTGCGAGCATCCAGGATGTTTGAGTGGTATAATGTTTAGTTTAGCTTGTTAGCAGGTAGTAAAAGTACTTCCAGCTTAAATGACCCAAGTTACAGTGCTGACTTTTTGAAGTTCAGCTAATTTCAAACGCATGAACAAATCAAAAACATGAAAATATTGGAAACATTTGAGAAAATCAGCTTCACTTTGTGCTTTCTTTGCTAGGTGACCTGTAATCATGTGGAGGTCAAAAAGGAGCCAAACTACCCGGTGATCCTCTTAAAAATCATCGTTTTAAATCTTTTTAGAGAAATGTTGATTTTAAAAAGTGAAATCTTTGTCTCGCTGGCCTAAAATCAGTGGTTACCATGGATACCTGTGGCAACATCCCAGGTCATTCTATCCATAGTTTTGGAAGGATGTTAACCTCCATGTTTCCATGCTCTACTAAATGATTTGTCAGCACTGTTTCCATGGTAACGCCATACTTTTCGGAGCCAGCTCCGTGCACGGTGACGCGGTGCTCAGCCAGGTTGTGACCTTGACCTTGACTTCTTTTGTCCCAGAGGGCTTCCATACCTGCTCTCACGTACCGAGTGCACCTTTCACATCAATGCTCTGATTATGTCGGGAGTTATTCCTCACAACTGGGTCAATTATATAACTGAATAACATGAATAAGTCACAAAGAAGAAGCTCCCTGAAGACGCATGTGGAAACGCGCGCGCACACACACACACACACACACACACACACACACACACACACACACTCTGAAAACCCCCCCGAGGTTTCACAAAGGATTTACAGTGGAAGTTTATCATAAATGTGTGTGTGAGAGAGAGCGAGAGAGAAAAGGAAAGTTCTCCATTATTTATGCTCCGAGGTTGCGTCGTGAATTACCAACTGATGAGAGTTGTAGAAAATAACGAGTGTCAAACACACCGAAGCCGCTGAGGCGAGGGTGAAGACACGGAGGAGGAATACGGAGAGGCGGAGCACACCAGGGACTATCTGGTCTTTGGGGTTTCTGTCTCGTCGTGTGAGACTAAAGCGGATGACACACAGAGAGCAGATGAGTTATGAATAGTGAGGAGTTCCTTCCTGCAGAGCAGACCCGTGTGTAACCTCCTATGCGTGATCCTCAAAGAGTGACTTTATTCTTCCGTAAGTCACTCTGATGTCAAACGATCCACGGCTTCACCTTCCATCGCCAGATGTGATCGTATTTTTGAATCTCTTCCAGGTTTTGGACTCTGACTGAGCGAAAGAAATAATTTGAGGATGAGACCCTGATCTCTGATTGGGTGTGAGGGACGCTTTTCCTAATTTTCTCATCTTCAACAGACACGGGGGAGCTGTTGTGACAAGACGGGGTCAAAGCAGCAAGCGTACATGAACTCTGGGCCTGCTACTTCCCAGCTAGCTCACCTGGCTCGGGTTCCCACCTGCGTGTTGTTGTGGAGAAATGCAGAATCTCTGACTGATGTGTGACGTTAGTCAGAAATGGCGACACGGGAAAATGAAATGCTGGAAAATCCGGTGCTGTGTCGAGCATCAGGCCGAGGACAGCAGGTGACACCACCAGTGTCTGTCCTGAACTCAAGAGATGATCCCTGCAACCGCCCCCCCCCCCCCAACCAGAACCTCCATCAGCCCAATCAGGACTACCCCGCAACAGTAACGCAGCCCCTGATTGGTTCTTGTTGTTGGTGGAGTGAATTTGAGATGGTGCTGATGCTGACATTATCAATGCATCAGCTGACCACAGACTGGACATCAGGGCCTTCTCCTCCTGGTTCTAGGTGGGAGGGGAACCGGACTCAGCTGCAGAGCTCAACTCTTGAGCTCGCCGCATTCTGAGGGCCACAGACGCCAACACTCACATCGCATCCACTCAGGGTTTGTAGTATTTATGAGGAGTACCACATCAGTACCCAGTAACTGCCGAGACACAAACTCAGGGAGTCCAGAATCTCTAGACAGCTGCGGGTGTGTTGTTCTGTCCTGGAACGCTGAAGAACCAGGCGTGATACACGTCTCCTGTCTGGGTCCTTTCTCCCAGATGAGAGGAAAACTTTCTCCAGCAGAGAGATCAGACTTCCCCTCTGTAAACTCTCCGCTTTCACCCAGCTGCGCCGGGTTCCGTGTGCCTGCAGGCCGACTGTGTCGAAAAAATACGTGTGCAGGTGCAAGTTTGGCGCTATGAGACTCGAGACTGCTGAGAGGATTTCCACAGCGGAGAGGGAAAACGCGCTCCTATCACACTCTCAGCCAACGAGCATTCACACACTCTCCCTCAGCCATTAATTATTCACGACTCCCTGCTGCCTTCTGCAGCCTGAGCACCGAGTCTTGCACTGACAGCTGAATGGAAGCATGTTCTGGTTTCATCAAACAGGTCCGGCCCAGGAGTTTAGCCCGGCAGGAACCCGTTCAGAACTCCGAATCATTCCTAATATGGAGCTGCTATCTAACACCCACCCAACATTCACCCCCCACACGTGGAGTAAAGCTCCAAATCTGTGTCGGCCTGCATCACTAAAAACGCTCCTCCTAATTCATCAGGTGTCTCTAAAAATAAAATAAATGCGGTAAAAAAAGAAGAAGAAGGGGAATCTAAAAGTTTAAAACTGGCCGAGATAAAGCAAAAAATCTGCTGTAAAGATTTATAACGCGGACGCGTTCACTGACATGTTCTGAACCGAGATTTGGATTAAATTTCTGCGAATTGAACAGCGCTTCAAAGATGGAACATTTGCCTCCTGGTTTATTTTATTGCTGTATGTTTTGTGGCCTAAAAATAGATAAACTGAGGGGACAAATTATACTTGGTGGCCACGAGATACCGATATAGTCCGTCTGTCCAGCTCCTCCAGGGCTCCGCAGTGCTCCCTCAGAGGAGGACCTCAACATGTGTCCCTCTCAAAACTCTGTGACCTTGACGAGTCCCCCTCTTCCCTCTCTCCCGCCCCTGCCTGTGTTGTCTCGCTCTCTCTCTCTCTCTCTCTCTCTCTCTCTCTCTTTCTCTCACACACACACACACACACAGCAACAGTAGCAACAGTAGATTTACAGCATTGAGATAAGGAATGCAGGCTAAATGAACACAACTTGTTTTTCAAGCTTTCCAAACACATGGGGGGGGGGGGGGTCAGAGCGCGCGGCAGGTGTAAATATGCTCCCGACAGCTCGTTTCAGGACGATCAAGTCATCATTCTGACACCAGATGTGAGTGTTTATCACCAGGATGAGTGTGAGGGCTGCTCCACCACCGGGGCCGGCTGCTCCATCGCCGCTGACAGCCACCTCACCCCATCCTGGCAACTTTTCCCACATCAGGAAACCACAACGAAGACGCGTCTCCGCCGCCGGTGACAGCCAACCGAGCAACGAGAAGCCCCGATCGGTTCGGAAGGCTTACCTGCTCCGAGCTGAAGGAGGACGCGCAGACCGCGGATGAGGTGCTTCGCTCACTGCCTCCGAGCCTGGACCCGGAGCGGCACATAGCAGCACATGAGACCCCCGCACAGCCCCGCACGGCTTCAAATCCCCCCGCAGAGCAGCCCCTTCATCATCATCCTCGCAGGACACCACTGGAGAGCGCGCCATCGTGCGGCCGACAGGAGCGCGCAGCGCAACAGGTGGATGGAGGGAGGGGCAGGTCTGGATGCTGCCTTCAAGGACACACGGAATTTTACCGACAAGCCCTTCAGTTTCCCGTCCTCTGAGCTCATTTGGTTCATTAAAGCCAGCGCGTGTTGGGCCTTATTCCTGAACCGTTACATACATTTTCCGTTACATATTTTTGAAACTTCAGTTACTGATACGGTCTTACAGAGAGGAAGCGAAGCCTGGACATGTGTCAATGCTTCCTCCCCACAACTACGCTCTCAAACAAAGAAAAACAATCAACCTCTAAACTCAATCAACCCGTCCATTCATTTTCAAGATATCCGTTCAACAAAGCAGCAGCCACACGCTGGTGATCATGTAACATCCTTAGAAAGATAGAGAAATGAGGAAAAGCATGGGGGGGGGGGGATTCTGTTGCGTTGCCATTGTCTCGTCGTGCATAACTGCCAGTAAATCCTCCCCTTTGTAGTGTACAAACAAGATACATACACATCTATAGTTGCAGAGAGACTTCAGTGCAAAAGTTTCAAAGCAAAAGTTGAATGGCATTTTTTTCCCTTCACAGTATCTAAGTCCTGAATTTCGCAGGAGGCCCTGAAAGCATCATCGGAGCACAGAGATGGAATGGAGAGAGGAATGATAGATGAGGCCCAGTGATTTATGGCTGCATTCCAAACACAAGAGTTTAATCCCTAACCCCCCCCCCCCCCCCAGCTCAGACATATGGACCTATTTATATGGGGTCCAGACAAAAAAACATATCATTTGTACTGTGGCACTTAAACACATCAACATCCACTGTACAGCACAGAAATCGATGTTTTTTTTTTTGAGACCTCCAGTAGTTTGTGATTGTCGCTTCTTGGCTCAATAGTTTTGAGATTCACACGCAAGAACATTCACCTAAATACAGGAAATTAAGTCTTACTCGCTTAAAGTCGTCTGGATACGGTTTTACCTTACAACATTTTAAATATCTAATAATTTACGTTTCATAAAATGTGATTTTATTTTATTATCATTATTATTATTTGTGATGAAGGATGCCTGTCACAGCACCTTTCGCCTGTAACATAAAGCAGTCACATTGCTTATTTGTCCATGTGATCAGTAGATGGCGGTGTTACGTCAGACACAGTTAAGCGGAAGTGAAACTCTTCTCCTTCAAATTAAAACAATCGGGGACGTTGATGAGCCTTCAATCGAGTAAATAAAATCTAATTATGGGATGAGTGTGTGTTTCCATCACTTAAGTTAAAAAAAATTGAAATACTCAGATAAATCAATACTCTGGTGAAAGTTTCAGAACAAGTAGAGAATTGTTTAATTTTGAGTTTATGTATGCATCAAAATCAAAAGCACACATTCTACATATCCAGTATTTCATATCAATTTCTAAAAGCCGTGTGTTGAAGCTGGCAGGTTTGAAACACCTTGGCTCTAAGTCTTATTTTGGAAAACCCAGCCGGATGTTGTCATCTTATTCCAGAGCCCTTGACAGTCAGGTGCTAGTGATGTACGGTAGCATCAGCGCTATCTGTAGCTCTCTCCGGGGGGTTATCCTGGTCAGGGAGACGTGTGAGGATGTGGGAGAGCTTCACGGGTTCTCACAAACTTTCCCTGGGTCCGTGTTATCAGGTGAGGGGGGTGGAAGCGTCCGGAAGCTAGATCTTTGTTAGCATAGCGTCGCCTGATGTAGCTACACAGCGGCAAGTGTCCGAGCTAATGATAGCTAGACGGGAAATCCCGGTGGAATAAACCGAATGAACCACTGCTTTGGCTCATTTTCAGCACTTGTACGTGTGCAGTAACTCACCTGCTTCTCTGCTGGATTCAAGCGTTGCGTCCTTGTCGCGCTGCCTGTCCTCCAGACTCAGCCAATGTTCTCCTATGAGGCAGACGTGTGTGTCGGACCTCTTCTGTGAAGAGTGTCCCCTCATCACACACTCGGGGGATTTGGTATCAGCTGGAGGAGAAAGTGTGCAGCTGAAGGGCAGACACCCCGACCCGGTTGACAGCTCTCTCCCCATGGCCACTGCGCGTTTCCCAGGGCAGGGTGCGGACGTGGCGCCGGGTAACTGGAGCTCTCCAGCCCTGGGCCGGCCTCTGTGTGTTAACGGGACACCGTGGATCCTTTACTTGCTCGAGGAGTGTGTGGATAATGTGTGGGAGTACTGCAGCGTGGTGATTGGACTCTTATCCATGTTCTGCTTCCTGCTATCCACTTTGCCGTGAGTAGTTTATTGTGTTAAAGAAGTGTTGGATGGGGGGGGACTCAGTTTTGATGCAGGTTCTTTTTGTTGTTGTTTAGTTTAGATGAGAGTAGCTTAAAGTTCAATACTTACAATATTTAATTCAATACTAAACACTTTAATTTCACTGCAAAATAAGCATCCATCACATGTTGGGTAAGCTGACCCACTCCCTCTTTCAAGGTAACTACAAACATTAGTCATGTGACCACGAATTGAGGAAGTGCACTTCAAATTGGTCAATTCTTCTTGGAGCACATGAAGAGAGTGGGAAGCAAACCAGAGCAAACAGCATCATTTCTTTCAGGCCAAATAAATATATCATGTCTTTAAACTTCAGCATCCTGCGTCTTCAATGACTGAGACAGGTTTTTAGATGTTATTGCATGTCAGGTTAAGGCAGCGTAAACTACAAAACAAGGTCATGAGTGCGTGGATTCACTGTGTGGAAGAGTTTGTCCAACATGGAGGTAAAATGAGCTGCCAAACAGCTCGTATATCCGTGGAGCCTTGAAAAGTTAAAGCCACGCTCTTTAAACACTAAGTGACGTACATAAATATACTTTATGTAGTTGAAACATCAACATTATAGATGAAAAATCACTGAAATAAACATGTTGCAGTTGCATGATTATTAAGCGGACACAAATAAATGTGTGAAGTTTTAGCCTTTGCAGAAGGAAGGACCTTTATAAATAAATTACCAGCGATGTTTTTGAGTGTGTGTGTCCAAATTGTTTACCCCACCCTGGGGCCCTTGTTTACCCCCACCCTGGTGCCAGTTGTGCTGCCTTAAGACTTGGTTTGGATTGTTCTAAAATCATCACAAGTGGATTCATTGTTTTAGTTTACATGGCTGCACAACAGCCTGAGTTATATTTGCTAACTTTTTGAAAAATAAGTACGCTTTTATTTTGAGCTAAAATCATCAAATGAATAAAAACTGTCTCATCTTACCAATTTTTATTTTTCTGTTTTCATCTTATCCTTCTATGCAGTCAGGTCTACGAGGCCTATCGCAATGGTAAAGTGGAGGAGGCCATGTCTTTTGGCTTTCTCTTTTTCCTCTTCAGCGGGGACCTGACCAGTTTTGCGGGCTGCTACCTGACCAGCCAACTGCCCATTCAGGTAAACACACACACACACACACACACACACGGCTCCTCCAGGTATATCAGGATGTTACAGAGACAGGCTGTGTTCAGGTCTGTGTCTCAGCTGCTTCAGTGTTCATGACAAGTGCTTTGAGCGAGTGGCCAGTCTCTCTTCTCCTCGTCCTTCTCTCAGGTCGTCACTGTGGTTTTCTACATCTTCACGGACCTGATCCTCATCTCCCAGTTTCTCTACTACAAGATCAAGAACAGCTCCAGCAGAAGTAAGAGCTGACATGAGTTTACACATCGCCTAGCGATCCAGCTCTGATGGCTTGTTTACTTCTCCGTGTCTTCTAGAGAGCCCTGTGCTGAAGTGGCTGTGCTTCCTGTGGTGCGGCGCTGCCACTCTAGTCCTCCTCGCTTTACCTAAACTCATCATAGACAACAGCACAGCCTTAGATCCTCAGGTAGAGGCTGAGCCTGAACTTTCACTGTCGCTGGAGGGACTTTGATTCACTTCTGATAGCCGGTTGTACTCGTGTATTCACCATTCCCTCCTGCATCTCAACCAGAGTCCAACTACCTCTCACTCAGTGGAAATTACTGGCTACGTATGTGGATACCTGGCGTCCATCTTCTACCTGTCTTCCCGGTTTCCACAGCTCTATAAAAATGTAAGTGACGTTTTCTTGGTGCGACTGAGTTTGTTTGTATTTTGCCTTCTGCTGTGGTTCACATGTGTGAGAAGTCTTGGACACTCTTCTAGGCCTTGATCCCAGGATCCAGGGGGTCCACAAAAAAAATGTTTTGAGCGGGGTGGGGTGGAGTGGGGGTGGGGGGAGGGTGTTTGTGTGTCAAAATGAGTGCCAGGCATGGAAGACAATGGCTCTGTTGTTCCGAGGGAACATCCTGGCTCGATTGCACCTAGTAATCACCACAGAGGGGACGTCTCAGTTGGCTTCCAGTGCCAGAGAAACTTCTGGGGGCACACACGCATGCAGACACAGACACACACACACACACACACACACATGCAGACACAGACACACACACACACACACACTCTCTCTCTCTCTCGCTCTCTCTGTCTCTCATTCTCCTAAATGATTCCAGTCAGATTTGCCCTGTTGAAATTCGTGTGCCAACACTGTCGTCTTTTCCACCGTATCATCCGTAGTGACAAGGACTCATCCAGTTAAAAAGCACGATTATTATAATCAACTTCATATTTCTAATGCAAACACTTGCTGGCTGCCTGGTTTTCCTTGGATCCAGTCCAGACAGAGATCTGTGCGGCATTCATACTGTCTCCAGGCAACTCACTTCTGGAGGACAGACTGAACTTGGTGGACACAAGGAGGGTATAAAACTCGCTGTTTTCTCTTTGGTTTCATAACGTTGCGTGGGCGTGTCTTTTCTGGCCGCTCATAATGGAAAGACGTCATGAACTTAGCAAAGCTGCATTACAGCTACAGAGACTGGACGGTGTCCTCTGGCCTGTGGCTACAGACAGAGCCAGAACTATGCTAGCATCCATGTGGTATCCCCAGAGACGAGAGGCAGTGCACCGTTGGAGGGCGCTGGCTCATCGAGACGGATGCCGTCAATCACGTCAGGCCATCTACTCGTTCAGCTTGACAACATCCAGCTTAATGTCATGTCTCATTTTGTTTGCAGTTGCATATTTTTGCAGCTAAATCTTTAGTTTCAGGTGTTTTTCGTCCAGATTGAAGAGGTTAGCCAGGGCTGAGGTTTGATGGCTGCCGCTGCTGCTGTGGGAAGGGCGCTGCAGCTTCTGCATTCTGTATTCTCAATACTACAGCCAGCGAGGTTGGTGCACAGAAAGACTGCGTGAAATCAAACACAGCAGCGACACCTGCACTCTGTCAAAAGCAACGGTGGTTTTCTGAAATCGCTTCACGCTTCGGAGCTCAAAAGCAGCTGGAAAAGTTGCGGCTCTGCTCTGTTACCCACCGTTAACATCTCACGGTCTAAAAGAGTAAAAGTTTAACATGAAGTTTCAATAGAAACACACAATCTTGATATCGGTACAATAGATTATTAACATTGCATGGACATGAGAGGAAAGGAGTCCAGGTCATTACTCATAGAGGCTGTAAGAGATGATGAATCAGAGAGTTTAATCACCACTTCAAATAGAAGTCAGACTGACAGAAGCATCAGTCAGGTTTCTGGTAAACAGAGACGCAGGACGACAGCTCCACAGCTCCACCAAGAAAACCGGCCTGGTGCTTGGGACCGACCCAGTTATTTAAGGGATAACAAAGTGGGGCAATCTTTTTATTTTATCGGTGAGGACCGAAACCATCAAGTATTGTCTGCAAAGCCACAGGTCGATCATGAATTATAAAAAAAACCCACGGGCTGTATCCTTTAAGCCGGCCACAGTTATTTGCACAGTTGGTTTTGGATCCACAGGGAGACAATTTGTGGTGAGTGAAACAGGAACTTGTGGGGAACATAGTGTGGGTTTCCACATGAGCATGTGAGGACACTAACATCAGCGTGTCAATGTAAATAATGTTGGTAAAGCCTTTGAGATAGAGACGTATGGAGAACCATGAAGATCTCTACGCTTCCTTCTAGTTCCAGCGACAGTCCACAGAGGGAACCTCCTACCTGCTGTTTGCGCTGGCCATGATGGGTAACGGGACGTACGGGCTGAGTGTCATCGTGGTCCTACCTGCACTGAGGGGCTCCTGGCAGACCTTCATCATCAAACACCTGGCCTGGCTCATCGGCAGCCTGGGAGTCCTCATACTGGACTTCTTTGTATCCTTGAAATCACACATTCAGGAACTTTTTGGCATTTTGGCTCGGTACCACGTCTGAGTGTTCCTGAGTGTTCAGTCCTCAGGACTAACAGGTGCACGTGTAATGCCGCAACAGCGAGGTGTTTTTGCTGGTAAGCCCGGAGGGCAGCACGGCCGTGGGTTCCCCTTGCAGGGTGGACGTTCGCCTACGAAGGAACTAGACCACAGATGATGTTTGATTAAAACCTCTGGAGGCACCTTTAGCCTTAACAACCACAAATATCCAGGTGGATAAAAATCTTCAAAATTCACCAGTGCAGCACTGACACGCTTCATGCGGCAGAACAAAGACACTGAGCTGTAGTAAGCTAGTGTGACCCAGAGGCCTCACGTCAGGCTCAGGCTCCACGAGGCTAGCACGTTTCTGTGTTTCATCCCCGCTCCACTCTGCGTGGGGTTTTTGGCTTTAATCAAACAACAGCAAACCTGAACTTGTTAGACACTTGTTGGCTAATGGATCATGTGTCAGAGACTTTCTCCGTGAACCTTAACCCTGCCAGGTGACGGCTCAGTTCATCTTGTACCGGAAGAGCAACCCTGCGAAGAATAACCCTACGAAGAGCAACGCGCTGCTCGCCGTCTCAGAGGTGGAGCCTCTGCTGTGTGATGAGGAGGAGCTGTCGGTGCTGTAGGACCCGGGAGTGTTACCAGCTCAGTTCAGGCCATCTGCAGTGGTTTAGGAGATATTTTTTAGGTGATTGCAATATAGACACAGCCACTACTGTAATTCCAGTGGGTCTTTGCGGTTTGATTCACTGGAAAACTACACTACGCAAACTGGTATGAAGGCTGGAAGAGCCACAGAGAAGGTCGGGCAATGACACTGGAGTTTATTTTAAACTGTGCACTAATCCAGCCGCAGGTTTTGTCATTTTCTGTGTAGACAGGCACGTCGATCTTGTTTCAAGAACTGTCGTTGTGTCTGTCACTGGGAACTTCAGAGAGCGCGTTCCCTCCAGAGGTAGAGGCTTTGGGAAAAGGAAGTGCCTGTTTTTAATCTCTGACAGGGGAACATCTGCTGTAGATCATATTTTCATACCGTATCCAGTATTGAGTGCCATAAAACACACAGCTTGTGTCAGGGTTTGATATTATTTATGTGCGGTTGTTCAACTTTCCCGCTATGCCCCAAATCAAAGTGTCAGAGGCTTCATAACCCCGCTGTCCCTGGAGGCAGTTAGAATACACAGATTTGATATTGTGTTTAATTTCATATTTAATCTGGTAGCCGATAATCACCTCACCATGGATGTGAAGTTTCCTCTCGAATGGATGTCGCTTTGTTGAACAGACTTTTCTACTCTGCAGGATAAACGTGCATTTCTTCTCTTTAAAAACAAAACAAAAAAACAACCAATAATCTCCAAAGTCGTCAGATAAAGACGATGTGAACTCTCTGGTGAATCTGAGGACGGGACCAAGGATAAGAAGTTGTTCAAGACAATTTGTTTAAATAATCCAGTTCAAAAACAGCACTTTCAAGGATGTCGCTGCTCCGTCACTGTGCTCCGGGTTATCTGACCAACAACGGTGTGTTCTCTACCTCATTGTTTAGGGGGGGGGGGGGGGGGGGGGTCGTCTTCACGTGTAGAAGCAGCGATCGTGTGCTCATAGAGGGAAGGTCAACTTTAGAGAAAATAACGTGTTTCTGATGAATATGCACTTGGTAGGTAGGGGGAATGTAGTTCGCTTCGACAAATATATGCAATTCCATCGTTAGTATTTCATTTTATAAATGCTTTTATAGGACAGGCTTGATACTTTTGACCTTTATGAACTTCAAATGTCTTAAATCATGATTTCAATCCAGCACAAAACTCAAGGAATCAGTGAATTTAACTTGTGTATTTATTGCACGTGTACTGATGTATTTATACGTTGGCAGGTTGTACTTTAAATGTGACACTGTATTAACAAGATGTATTTATTTTCTTTTCTGCACATTGTCTCCCTCCGTATTTCTTCCTGTTACAGGCTCAGTATTCTGTTACTCACTACAACGCCTCCTGATATTAAAGGTGTGTCTGGTCAAACGTTGGATGAAGATGTTTGCTGTGTCACGTGTTTACCGGCAAATAAAATGTTTTTCAGAAGGCATTAATTACCGTTGTTTTGTGAACGTGGTCTCCGCTCTGGCTTGAGACTTTAAATTCACACACAAACATTCAGATGAAAATATAATTTGACTGGGAAGATGATAGTTTTATTACAAGACAGGACAACAAAGACCTTTCTATCTGTCCTGACATATTAGTACAAGATTACTACAGGTCATTGCAATATTGAGACTCCACCCTCGCGTTCCAAGAGGCTTTCTGACGGAGCTGTCAGCTGACCAATCAACGAACAGCATTTCCTCGAGGGCGGGAATAGGGACATTTACGATTCATTGGGGGCGGGACTTCCTGTAGACCTGCCGCTGGATGAGAGACAGCCGCTGGGGCTGACACGTAACGAAAGTTAAAAGGTGCTATGGAGGCCTCGACGGGGACTTTTTAACTTTTTTTAGCAAAACTTTTCTAAATTTGCACCGCAGAGGTTTTGCACTGGACTCGAACTCGCAGTCGCGGGTCTCCAGCTGGGTTGGTCCGGCGTTTTGACACCGTTTTTGACGTGGAGAGAAAATCTGAGCCGCTACTTTCAAGTAACTGTGCGTAAGTCAAGAGTGGATGTAGCTGTGTCTAATAATGAGCACTTAACCCGGGTTGTCTGCGTGGAAATGTTCCGCGGCTGAGGTGGTGGTGGTGGTGGTGGTGGGGGTGGAGGAGGTAGAAAGTTGAGTCGGGAAGTTTCCAGCAGCAGAGACGGGGCTTACTCGCGCAGGCGGCGGGGAGGGGCGCGGGTCCAACATGGGAAGCGGGGTGTACTCGCGGAGGCAGCGGAGGATCTTCCAGTGTCTCCTGCTGGTCACGGTGGTCTGCGGGGTGATGTACGGCGGGATGATCTCCTACGAGATGCACAAGCAGCTGAAGAGGACGGAGGCGATGGCACTGAAGTACCAGCAGCACCAAGAGTCCCTGTCGGCTCAGCTCCAAGGTAAACACACGCACACGCACACGCACGGTAACGACGATGACACTGACGCGCCCTGTCAGAGCGCAGAGAGCCTCGCACCAAACTCCACAAAAGAAAAGGCGTTTTTCATTTTGCCGCCCTTTCTGACAACCACCAGCTCCTATAAAAACAAACTCAAGGAGTTTCTTAGATTTGTGTTGAACCGGAGTTCAGTTCGGCATGCTTCCTCCGGTTGTTCATCTTCCCTCCACTCAACTAACTGGGAGAGTGCGGGTGGTGGTAGCGTGGACAGCGGGCAGCGACGTATACCAGTAAACGATGTCACGTGACCCGACCGACGTCGCCGAGGGCCCAGTGACTCGGTGGAGGTGTAATTACGCTGCAGCCCAGTATTTGAACTTTGACCCAGAGTTACCCTCTAATCTTGAGACAAACCTGATTAAGCCCAAGCAACGACAAAAAAGAGAGAGTAATCCTTAACATAAAAAACTAAGTTTTTGGTGGTTGAATATACATGTTTGTCTTTTGTGAAGAGCAAGTTAAGTTACACACACACACACACACACACACACACACACACACACACACACACACACACACACACACACACCTGTTTGAGTCACTGTTTCCCGGTTCACCTGAACAGTAAACAGAGAAGTAAACCTTGAAGTGGAGAGGTCATCTAACATCTGCTGCTGGCCGCTGCAGCAGCTGGAGAGGAGGAGGAAGACAGCGGCGCGTACACAAACGTGAGGGGGGAACAGTGTTTATACATTCAACCTATTTTTAAAACCATTTTATGGGTAAGGAGGGAGCTGACCTACATCCAGTCACCACCCACCTGGAGGCGGCTGGGTGTACATCAGTTCTCAGTGCTTCAGCAGCTGCGTCCTACAGGGAGCCTCTGGCCTGGTGTGACCACAGACAGCATCATTACACAACAGTGACTGACGTGTGTCAAATCATCGCATGGAGTGTTGGGTTGGGACAGTGGCATCTTTCAAATTAGGACTGTCATTGTTTCCCAGAGCACAAAGCAGCGTTTTTCAAATTCCGCGCAAGAGACCAAAGAAAATGTGATATTCAAGAGTCTGGAACCAGCAAATGTTTGACATCTTTTGCTGCAAATGATTAACTTCTTATCAAAAATGTTGATTAACTTTCTTACCATGAACAAATTTGCTTAATCGTTCCACTCTTGCAGCTCTAGAACATCCCTCCATCCATGTTATACCTCTTAACCTGTAGAGGGTGGTGGGGGTGGAGCCTATCCCAGCAGCCTTCCCCCTGGACAGGTCACCAGTCCATGGCAGGGCCAACACATAGAGACAGACAACCATTGGCTCTCCCAGCCACGCCTACGGTCAATTTAGAGTCTGGATTAACCTGGTCCCCTCTTGATGTCTTTGGACTGTGGAGGAAGCTGGAGTACCAGAGAGAACCCAGCAGGAACAGGGAGAACATGCAGACTCACCCAGAAAGACCCCGTGCTGCAGCCGGGCTCCACCCACAACCTTCTTGCTGGGGGCCACGGTGAGGACTGCAGCTCCCCTGTGCTGCCCAGCTCTAGAACATTTATATCTATTTGTTTCACCGATCGTTGCAGGGCTGTCCTTGACCTACATGAAGGTACATTTTCAGGAGGTCATTTTTTAAAAATAAACCACAAAAGTAAAGTTATTAACACCTGCAGGGTGACCGAATGTCAGGAACCCCACAAATGCAAAAGACTGAACAGGCTTTCTTGAGAGAAATCCATAGATTTACTGACGCCATATAAACCTAGAACCCCCAGGAGGTGCTCACAGGAAGTTAG
The DNA here is from genome assembly GCF_037954235.1 of Aulostomus chinensis. Taxonomy (NCBI): domain Eukaryota; kingdom Metazoa; phylum Chordata; class Actinopteri; order Syngnathiformes; family Aulostomidae; genus Aulostomus; species Aulostomus chinensis. The sequence goes on from NC_141329.1 coordinate 2,912,342, forward strand.
ATTTCTTACCACGCCATTATTCCCAGAGTTAAAAAAAAGGAGAAAAAAAGACAGACGGAGCCGCTTGGACGTGGTTTCATCTATTCTGAACAAGAGTTCTGACCACATCAGAGCCTGAAGTTTTATAATTACATGCAGCCTTTGATCCACCTACATTCACGCTCCCCTCAACGTCAGACGCTGCAAAACCCCCATCGTGGATGTTGGCGTGTAGACGTGTGGACCACCAGGCAGACGGGCTGGGATGCTTCCCCCAGCGGAGAGGAAAACAATCATTCGCTCCGTCACCGTCAACAGCGTGAAGAAGACGTTATTTTTCTTAAGCGAGCCATGTTTTTGTTGTCATCTCAGCCTTTGGTTGCATATCGTGGCTTTCAGATTGTGACACACGGTGTCGTCTCAGTTTTACGGCGCGCTCTTCTGTTCCTAAGACAGAGACGAGTCACAGTTGGGAATGTCTGTGCCACAGCCAAGAGGATGAAAGGAGAACGCTGGATGTTGAACTCTTGCCTCTCAGAAGGACGAGAGTCAAGCTGATTTATCTGGAAGCCCAGCACCAGTAATCTGACCACCATCTCTGCGTGGCTCCACTTGTGCACCACACCCATGTTTCTATTGTCAGCCGCCTCCAATCACGCAACCTGGGAGACTCGATATCCACGGCGACCGCTGACGGCTGTTTTTGTGTCCTAAAATTAGAAGTGGGCCATGTCTTGGGGGCTGTGAGCCAGCTGTATCGATCGACTGTTGCCACCGGTAACACACGTGACCTTTCTGGTTATGAATTTGCACTACGTGCAAATGTGTCCCCACACTGACTCACGCATCCCAACGCTGATGGTTCACTTTGTTCTTAGGAAGAAAAGTCCCGCCTGAACAGTTCTTTCTTTGTCTGTTGTGTCATTTAGGTTAGATATGTTTATGATTTATCAGGTATAGTTGGTATTTTGGCGGCGCGGTGGTGCAGTGGGCAGCACCGTCGCCTCACAGCAAGAAGGTTGTGGGTGGAGCCCCGGCTGCAGCATGGGGTCTTTCTGGGTGAGTCTCCATGTTCTCCCTGTTCCTGCTGGGTTCTCTCTGGTACTCCAGCTTCCTCCACAGTCCAAAGACATCAAGAGGGGACCAGGTTAATCCAGACTCTAAATTGACCGTAGGCGTGGCTGGGAGAGCCAATGGTTGTCTGTCTCTATGTGTTGGCCCTGCCATGGACTGGTGACCCGTCCAGGGGGAAGGCTGCTGGGATAGGCTCCACCCCCCGTGACCCTTAACAGGATAAGGGGGAGAAAATGGATGGAGTTGGGTTTTTTTGTGTTGTCTTAGTGCTTTGGCCGGTTTAATGATGATCAAACTGCTTTGATATGAAGCAAAAGACCAGACAGGATCAATAAATCAGATTCCACCAGCAGGAGCAGATTCAAGCCTCTTTTTAATTCTTCAGGGTGACCGGTTTGCAAAAATTCAAACCAGTTTAGGTTAGGAATTCAAACTGGAAACCAGCCCAAACCTAATGTAACAACAAGAACAAAGAGCCCTCCAAACAATAAGGGTGTGAGTGATTAATGCTAAATAAAGGCACCACACAAAGCTGCTGTCTGAAGATAAACCAGCGGCTGAGAAGAGAAACTGGGAGAGTCTAAACAAACTGGGTTTCGGGTCTCAAGTGTTCCTCCTGGTATTGCCGAAGTCTTTTCATGCCGGCTTGAACTGATGTCTATTTTTACATGAGAGTAAGGATGTGGTCGCTGCTGTTAAAGCACCTGTGTGGGTTGTATTACCAGTAGGACTCCAAAGGAAAGCCACCGGCGTTAGAAGCTCCGCGCAGGTCGGCCATTCCTGCTCTGAAATCAGAAGCAGAGGCTGCAAGCGCGTTACAGAGAGAGTCCTCAGGAGAATGACTAACACCGATGTAAAAGTATGAGCTGCGAAGACTGAAGAAGACGCAGCTGGATCATCCAGGAAAATACGTGATCCATGTGTTTGGCTCTTTCATTCCAGTTCAGTTCAGTTTTATTGGTAAAGCCCAAAATTATCAATCATAATTTGCCTTGAGGGGCTCCGGAGTCCTTCGACGCTGGATCAGGGTGACGGCAAACTTCCCGAAAAACCCTTTGAACATGGAAAAAAAAAAAAGCCGGAAACCTCAGGGAGCGTCACCGAGGAGGGACGGACAGACACGCAACAGATCAACACAACAGCAGGACACAAAACAAGCTGACGATTTGTGATTACAAGAACAATTTGATGCTGAGACTTTGTGCAACATTGTTACAAGTAAACATCGGGGCTCATCTGTTTTTAAATGGAGCTGCGCTTCTTCTGTGTTTGCATGAACGCAAACACACACACACACACACACACACACACACACACACACAGTGGAAGCCCGGCAGCCTACTTCCCTCTGCAACTGATAGTGTTTGGAGTGCACGCCACCAGTCAACCTAACTGATCCGATCTCCTCCGCATCTAAAGCTGCCGGCCAGTAAAGGTCAGCGCTATAGAGCTCTCCCTTGTTCTCGCTCTGCGGTCGCACTTTCACCGCAGCAGAAGGGAAATGTTGTGTTGGTCTACGGGTGGGGGGGGGGGACTTAGACAATAAAGGTTCATTCCCATGCTGATGGAGGTTTGAACCAGATAAGGGCACGGGTAAAAAGGATCAGTGTGTAGATGTGTGTCTGGGGGCCCCCGGGAGTGTTGGTACACATTGTAGTGATTACTGTGTTACAGCAGGAGCTTTCATTGAAAGGAATCATGTGTAGCTGGTTTATTACAACACTTTGTACGATGCTGTTCACACTAAAATCAACGGGGGGCCACTGACCAGACGGTTGAGCGGGGAAACAAGGAAACGATCCGTTCTCCAGCCTGAGCTGAAGGTGGGCGTTGATTTTGCATGAAGTGAATAATGAGGTATCCTTGAGGTACTGCTAGTGGGGGCGTAATAACTCAAACTTCTGGGACTGTAGCTCTTTTGTAGCTGTCGCCTTGGATGTCTTTGTGCTGTGTGTGTGTGTGTGTGTGTGTGTGTGTATGTGTGTGTGTATCATCTTTCACATGGCTGAGAGGGTACAGATTCTCCTACGAGCAAAATAAATCCTCCCTAATCTCGTGTTCTGTAGCCGAGCGTTCATCTGATCCGGTCTGGAGGAATTCCAGCGTTGTCTTAATGAACTTGGGGAAACTCTCATTTGAAGTTTTAGTCGGAGTTCTGTGCAGCTGTGAGCACATTTTCATTAAAAACTCAAGAATGTCCACTGCAGAAACTCGGGTCAACACCTTTCAGCAGAGTTTCTGGAGGATATGAAAAAATGTGTTTGCTTCTCTTTGAGATCTTCAAGCGAAGGTCAGTGCTGTGCCTGCGTGCTTCGTCTGTCTGAGCCGAGAATAAAAGCTGTGACTTGTCTCTGCTCACGATTCTCACTGTATTTGTAATAAAAGAGAAAGGAACATTTTTCCCCCCCCGGGATTTTATCAAAGGCACGCTGGAAAGATAAGGTTCCAGTATGTCTGTGTTGACAAGTTATTAGATAAGATAAACCCTAATTAGTGTCACAGATGGGGAGATTCCAGGTGTTACAGCAGCGGAGGGATCGCAAAATCGAGCATAATAATAATCATCATCATCATCATCATCATCATAGATAATGAGACGTGCAGAATAAAAATGAAGGTGTCACTGATGTCTCATCAGTGAATCCGTTGTTGCAGTGCAGCTCTGAATACAAACATAGGACGAAACTCTGAATGTGATCTCTGTTTTTGCTCATTATTTCGCCACCGTAGCCGTTTTTAATCAGACTGTTAATATTGTTGATGTAAAATTGAGAAACGTGTTATGGTGACCAAGAAATCGGAGTGATCAGTGAAACGCGGCAGCCCGTCTGGCTGTTATCGCCCTCCTTGACTGTCTGCGTCCCTCTCGTGTCTCCGCCTCCCGTGTCGTTCTCTCTCCTCTGTCACGGCCTCAGTGTCTCTGCCCCTCAGAAGTTATCACTAAGATCACGTAGTCAACAAATTTCCCCATGAATCCGGTTGAGTTGGCACTGAGGAAGAAAAGGCCACATCATCAAGTTTTCCAGCCAAGCCCCTCAAGACAGGACGTGACTTTCAATGCTCAGAGACAACAAATTAGTGCTGGAATAGGGAGACGCTCATTTTGCAGACACACTTTCCCTCCTGCATCACCTCTTAGTGACTCCAGAATGCAGAAAGGGCCAGCCACGTATATGTAGCTCGTGGCTAATGGCAACTGACGGCGAACAACTCTGACGAGCGCCGTCAGGTAGAATGTGTGTCTCCTTCGTTTCATAAGACTACAGTCAGTCACCCACCAACACTTATGATTGAGACGAGCTATGACATGTGACCAGCTGGTGCAGCGGTTGAACCGGAATGCTCGCTTATGTTGGCACAAACCGCAAATCCAGAGGGACTTATTACAGAGGTATGCTAACACTTCCTACCTGCTACTGTTCATTTTGCTAAGCTAACTAGCGTGTGTTTCACCTCCCGCCTGCACACACAAAGGGGAGAAGTGTTTTTACCTTCCTTGTCTGCCTGTGGGGAGGACGGCAAGTAAGTGTTGCCTTTAATGAACAAACCAGAAAAACTGGCCGTTGTCACAGATGGACGTGCTAGATGGAGTGTGAAAGAACACGTGGAGGTCATGTTCAGATGCTTGCTGATTGGATGATTCATCACCCGCATCGATTTTCTCCGGCTTCTCTTGGCCGGTTGTTATTTTCTCCGGCTTCTGTTCTGACACTTTTCAAGCTCACAATTCTTTCTGGATGTTTAAGATCACGGGGTCTTCATGGGAGCAAGTACAAGCCAAGATGATGGGAACAAGTGGATGTCAGCTGCTAAAATGATCCCTGCAGGCCAGAGGGATTATTTCAGTTTCAGTTGATTTAATCCTGGACCAGAAGGGCTCTCAGGGGAGCGCAGTGCTCCACCAAGGCCTGTGGTCCACTATTAGATACACTTTTATTGAGTTCTGCTCAAAATTCAAATAGATAAGTGTGCATGTAATATTTCCTGAGACATTGATTAAAATCTGTGGGGGGGTGGGGGGTGGGTGATGATCTGCACCGTTTCCTGAGTCGGTCGTGGGGCTGCAGGAGGGCCTGTAGTTCCGTGTGCTGTCCTGCTGACAGACAAACCAGCAGGTGCAGGTGGAAGCACAGCGTCCGTGTCAGAGGGGAGCGGTGAAGGTGAAAGCACCCACAGCTCGAGTTACACACAAACGAATACCACCTTTGTTTGTCTTGCTGCGGTATTTTCTGCAGTTTATTGACTGTGTTTGTACTATGGATCGCTCGGTTTAGCTCACCATGGAGTCCAGAGAGTTCTAATCATCTGTGCCCTCCCCTCTTCTCTCTGTCCACCCCTGTTTTTCTTCAGTGGTGTACGAGCATCGCTCCCGGCTGGAGAAGTCTCTCCAGAAGGAGAGGTTAGAGCACAAAAAGGCCAAAGAAGGTGAGCAGACAGACGAGCCCCGGAGAAGCCATGTTTGTTTGTAGCGTTCACAATTTGAATTCAGTTATTTTGAGGCTACAAGATACAATTGATTAAAAAAAAAAGTACCTTCAGGCTCAGGCCCTAATAACTTAATTAGGAGAGAAACATCCACACGAATGATACTTTTATGTTTTTCTAGAATTCTCAGTTGCAGTTGTTGATGATCTAATCTGTTCTAGATTATCTGGTTTATAAACTGGAAGCACAGCAGTCACTGAACAAAGAGAAGGTACGTTTCTCATTCATGGTTTGAGCTCCAGTCGCATTATTGTTTCGTTGGTGGTCTGAATCGTAGATGCTGGCCAAGCCGACCCCTTCTCATCATCTGTTGTAAAATAACAATAAAGCTAAGACTCTTCTCTTCTGTGCTCCTGCAGCAGGACTCCAGCAGCAGACTGAACTCTCTACAAGTGCAACATCAGATGTTGAAGGTTTGAATCCGCAACAAACCCACAACCATCGCTGCTCATACTTCAGTTGTAAATAAAAGCAGGTGGCAGTAATCGGTGTCGTCCGTCGTCAGAACCAGCACGAGGACCTGAAGAAGCAGTATTACAAGCTGCAGGAGGAGCATCAGATGGAGGGCGAGGACCACAGCCGGCTTCTGGACGAGCACAGAGACCGCTACGTGAAGCTGCAGCAGGTCAAAGACACCGAAGTCTCTCAGCTCAAAGGTACTGGCCGTCACTCCACGGGGGGGTTACTTCCTTTATAGGAGGGATACTTCCTTAATAGCAGGGTCTTTCCGCACCCGAGACAAACCTTCAGGGAAGAAACGCTGCAACTATCTAGCCAGTGTGCGTCACTGCAAAGGTGCCGCCTTGAATTAAACAGTGGAAATAAGCGGTGGTGGACAGTAAGGAAGTAGAAGTACTCGTTCTGTCCAAGCACAGCGTTTCTGAATCTGTACTTCACCGGATTACTGCGCACTGGTCGAGCTGTTTCTCAGTGCTCTGTTTAAAAGTGTACTTTCTACTTCCACTTCACTCGCCTCCAACTGTTACATCATGACCCGTTATTACCTAACTGACATCAGCCTTCACCACAGCTTTTTTTTTTTTTTTAATTAAAAAAAAAAAGTTTAAAAAAAAGTGAGTGACTAATGTGGAAATGATGAGCTAACAGACTGGCACGCTTCGAATGTTCGTCATCAAATGTTACAAGAAAAATACTTTTAATTTGAGAGGTTTAACTTGGCAGTAAATTCAGTGATGAATGTAGCAAAGGGACTGACGCTCAGGTCCTCCTCTTCCTCCTCTTCCTCCTCCTCCTCCTCCTCTGCTCCCACGTGGACGAATAAAAGTCAAATTCTGCAGAGGCGACTCTGTTAACGTGATCTTCCCCTTCAAACTTGTAGCACAGCAACAAATATTATTTTTCATCTCTGGAACCAAAATGTATCAGACGTTTCCGCTGGCGATGTTGACGAACAGCGAGCGGCCAGACAACTCCCTTGTTTTACCTGTGTTGTGTGCAAGGGATTGTGGGGGATTGTGTGAAAGCAGGAGTTCATACTGAAGGTGTGCTTGTGTAAGAGCCCAAAATCATGTAGGTGAAGAAAATCCAGACATAAAACTGTGCACGTTCACAGTTTCTCTTTCTTTCTCATGATCAGCCTGGAACTGCGTGCATGTGAAACCCCGCCCCCTTGACACACCTACATTTAACCATAAACGGGCAATACAAAGCAGCTTGTGAATGTTAAATGATCAGACTGACGACTTCACGCTGTAACAACATGATCGCCTCCTCTTTGCTCATTTGCCCAGAAGCAGTCAGATGCTCTCGAGCTACACGGAGGGAAAGTTCAAATGTTTTAACACACACACACACACACACACACCATCAGGGATGTGTATCTACACTGTAGTGTTGAGCGCTCGTACTTTGTCTCCATCTTCTGACTCAATAACATACTACATGTCACAGATATTTCAAGGTTCGATTAAAAGTACTTCAGATATAATTCATGATTGGTAAATGGGAGTGTTGGGCAGCACCAGAGGGTCCCAGGTTTGAGTCTTGGCCTCCCAGATCCTTAACCCCCGCTAAGGTTTTGTTGCAGAATGATAGTAAATGATTATTAATATCATTTACATAGTGGTTTTCTGCTTCTGTGACTCACACAATGGTCCTGAAGAGTAGGATGGAGACGTGCATGAGAGCTTCCACCATCGATTGTGGGTTCAGTTCACTTCAACACGGTGGAAGTGGCACCGATCGAACCAGTGACGGCCAGGCTGCCTCCTGAGCCACGTCGCCCCCCCGTGTGTGGTTTAAGCTCTACTGTCCTTTAAGCTGGATTCACATGCAAGCTAACAGCAACAATAGCAGGAAAGGCTTTTCAAAAAGACTGGATTCTGTCACTGATTGATGTCCTTGTCCGTGTCTGTGTGAACGTTCCCACCTGCAGACAGTGTGTATAATCTAAGAGAGGAGAACAAACAGCTGAGGAAAGCCCACCATGACATTCATGTCCAGCTGCAGGATGCGCAGGTGAGGGCTCGCTCGCGTCCTCATGTTCTACTCTTATCAACACGTCTGTGTTTTGTTCTTTAAAAAGTTTGAAGAAATAGAATTTAATGTTCCAGGATGATGTGATATTCCTGCTCTTTTCTGCATCGTTTGAGATGAACCTGTTACGGTTGCTGGCTGTGGACCAGCACATACATGGAGGGGGTTGACCGTTCGGCTCTTGTCTGTCTGCAGGTCCGGCACCAGGACCTGAAGACAGCCCACGACCAGCTTGCACTTACACTGCAGGACCACAAGAGTGCGCTGGCTGCAGCTCAGGTGGGGCTGCAGCATAGAAACCAGCAGCTGACTGATGCTCCATCCATGTTGTTTTTGTTGTAAATTTATTTTCCGTCAATCTTACCTGACATTTGCACATCTAGACATATTCAAGATGTATTTTCCCATCAAGCAGCTCTTAAAAACCTTTAATTCTTAGAGAAGAGAAAACTGTATCACAGTGGACTGAATAATCCCTGCTGGAGGAGAGGAATGATGCCCGGCGGGCTGCTTGGTTTTTGGGTTAATTACTGTAGATGAAATGCTGCTGAACGACCTTTAAACGGGGAGTAATTGAACAGATCAGCTGATTTATTTGAAAGCTTTTCCTCTTTTATGTCTCGATCGATGAGGATTCACTATCCTGGTCCCTCTCGCTGTCCTCCTGTCAGCCTAAATTTGCTAATTTGCGCATCTCTATCATTGCTTGGGGTTGAAGCACACGCACGCGTGTATGCGCGCGCACTCTCACTCTCTCTCTCTCTCTCTCTCACTCCAGGGGGTTTAGTCAGAGCCATCAGAGCAGGACATCTATCCAATCAGCCAAAAAGATCTGATTTGGAGACATTTCAAGCAAAGAACATATTTGTCTCTGCAGAAAATTTGCAAGATTTTCTACTTAACAAATGAATTCCCTCATAATGAGGCTGAATGAGACGAGAACTCAGATTTGACTGTAAATTAGCTTCTAATAATTGAGAGCAGCAAGAAGTGTGCAGCGCCTTTACAGAAGTAAAAGTAGAAATACCCAAATAAAGTAGCTTGCATGGACTTGGAGCTCAATTATCAGCCATGTTGAGACCTTTGAGAAGATAAACAGGAAGACTTAACCAAATGTGGGAGGTCATATATTCCTATTTACCAGTTGCATGATGGGATATGTTGGTTGAATGTCTAGTACGACTATCTTGTGATTGTGTTTCATTTATAGATGCAAGTGGATCAGTACAAACAGCTGAAGGAGTCCATGGACCGGGTGCCAAGCCTTGGACACAAGCTGCCAGACTCTCAGCAGCCCCAAGCAGGAGCCCACGAGGCCCAGCCGGCCGTAGAACCCAAGGAGGACCCTAGTCATAAAGAGGACCACCAGGACACAGAGTCCAGGGTAATGTCCCAGTGTGACATCTTACAAGTACATGTGTGTGGAGAAATCGGTGTTGATGCCGAGCTCTCGTCTCAGTTGGACCACCAGGGCGAGGAGGGGCAGGCTGAAGTCCAGTCTCACCTCACTGAGTCACAGAATGCCTTGTCAGAGAAGGATGAGGACGGAGAGGCAAGGAGGCGGGAGCTGGCAGAGGAGGAGATGGCCCAGGCAGGGCAGCCTCAAAAACTGGAGGAAGACCCCGACCAACGGCAGGATGAGCAGCAGCAGGAGGAGGAGGTGGAGCTGGAGCTGGAGCCGGAGCCGGAGCCGGAGCCGGAGCAGGAGCAGGACCAGCAAGATGAGAACGCCCTGGAGAGCCAGAGGCATCCGGTTAGAACTGCTGTACTGGTTCTACTGACCCCAAGACTGCTAAAAAGGACATTGTAGCTTCATTCATCCAACTAAAGTCCTTGATCTTTCAGCTTCAACTCTGGAGGGAATAAATTCAGCTTCGCTCAGTGTTTGATGCTGCACTTCCAACCAGAAGTCAACATAAAAGCACCCTAATTTCTCCTCTTTATCCTACGCGCTGTTCATGTTTCATCCGTATGTCTCCTGCAAGGGCCGGAACGTGCACCAGGAGCCCCACCCCCAGCACCAGGCTCCGGCCCAGGTGGAGCGTGTGAAGTCTGCTTACGAGCAGCAGCAGGAGCAGCGGCGCCTGGAGGCTCAGAGGGCCGAGGAGCGCCGGATGATCCAGATGAGGCAGGATGCCCTGCAGTTGCAGAGAGAGAGGGTGCTGAAGGAGAGGGAGCAGCGGCTAAAGGAGGAGCGGGAGAGAGAGGAGCAGCATCACCGCGAGGCCGACCAACGGGAGCAGCTGCTGAGGGAGGAGCACCAGAGGTGGGAGAACCAGGAGCACTGATGTTGTATATCAAGGTCGGGTTCATGCCATGTCAAGTCAGGAACACAAGAACTGCAGTTTTTATTAATGTATATAGATACTTTATTTTCATACTACATGTGGACACACGTAGTAAAGGCGCATTCAGGAGCCGTGGGAGTGTTTGATGACACACACATCTGTGGTTCTTTACCAGGAAGAGGACAGAGTATGAAAACATGGACAATGATATTGTCCAAGGAGAAGAGGAGCATCACGCTGATGAAGAAGGTGAGACGGACGGAACGACCGCCAACATCCAGGACATCCAGACGGAACATGACACCGCGAATGTGTGTTTGTGTGTGTGTTAACAGAGAGTGATGTTCATATGCTGCACGAGGAGGTGAAACATGAAGTGGATCCAAGACTGTCACATCAGCAGGTGAGCTCCCCTCCGTCCCTCACTATTAACTCGTTCACCGCCGGCGTTTTTGAACTTGTTCACTTCTCTTTCAAGACCCCTAGAATATTTTCTTCTACGATTGTGAAAAAACTGACTGCATTTTTGACAAAAAAGAACAGAAAGAAGGCATTTTAATGCCAAAAAGGGATTTCATTTTTTTGTGTTTATTAATTTTGGGGGTTCCCTCTGACGCTCATATGGTTACTTTGACTGTAAACTATAAGAAATAAACCAGAGCAATGAGCCCCACATGCAGCCAGAGCCTCCATCCTCCTCCTCTGCCTGACTGAGGTGCTGCTAGGTCAGCCTGGTGCAGCCCCTCAGGCCCCCTGGAGAACCCTGACATCTCTCTGTCTATCATCCGTGATGTCAAGGCGTATCTGCATAACGTGTTCATGTGGGGTTTTTTTAGTCTCACGGACACAATAATTCCATCGACATCTAATCGTTGCTTCCCTCTCCGTCCCCGCAGGGTGCCGTCAACAGTGAGCTCGACCCTGAAGACGACCCAAACAACCAGGGAGAGGACGAGTTCGAGGAGGCCGAGGATGAGCAGCCGCAGCACAGGGCCGCCGAGGAGGAAGAGGATGTGGTGGTGGAGGAAGGGGAACCGGCAGCGCCAGCCCAGCATGTGGACACCCACCCAGGCCCGGAGCAGCCGGCTGTGGAGGAGGACCTGGTGGTGAGTCTGACACCGCCTACAGGGGACTGCTGACATCATCAGGGACATCAGTCAATTTTTTTTAACATTTAAGATGAAATAATGAAGCTGAAGCTGGCAGAAAATCTGCTTCTGTTGAGTGTGTTGTCATTGTTTTGTGTGTGTGTGTGTGTGTGTGTGTGTGTGTGTTTAGATGGCTGGGAACCCAGATCAGCAGGAGGACGCTCTGGATGACCAGTACCAGGAAGACATAGAGGACGAGGTGTGTGACACGTTCCGTCTGTTGAGATGCTAAAGACGACTTGGAGACATTTAACACACAGAAAAAGACAGAATTGTGTTTATGATGTCTCAAAGTCAAAATCAAAGAAATACTCTGAACGTTCGCTCCTCCCTGGTGCATTATAGAGAGCTAGCATTACTGTTCGCTAGTACTGCTAGTAGCTAGAGGTCAAAGGTCGTTGGCAGTTATGGCAGACAGCTTTTACCTTCAGTTCAATGTTGGTGTCTTGTGCTGAAGGCTCAGGAGGACATAGCTGGTGGGCAGAAGAGAGAGGAGGAACTGGAGGAGGAAGGAGAGGATCCGTATAACGAGGAAAACGTAGAACAGGTGGGTTCTGGAGGGGTCAGGGAGAATTGGATTTTGTGAACCCAAATCCAGACAAAAGTAGGTTAAATAGATCCTGAGTAACATCACAACCTGATCCAGTTCTTGGCGAGAAGAATGTGCTGACAAGTTTGTTTGTTTTTTTAACATGGCCTTGTTAAAGTGTGTGTGTGTGTGTGTGTGTGTGTGTGTGTGTGTAACTTGAGCAGGTCTGTGTGTATCCTGCTGAAATGGCGTCAGGTTTCTCAGGGTGTCAAGTTATCGGTGTTTTGGTTAATTTTATTCATCCTGAAAAGAATCCAGTGGGCCAGCAGGAACCACACACACATTAACAAGAACCGCACACTCACAATTACAAGAACCGCACACACACATTTACAAGAACCGCACACACACATTTACAAGAACCGCACACACACATTTACAAGAACCACACACACATTTACAAGAACCGCACACATGAACAAGAACCGCACACACATTTACAAGAACCGCACACACATTTAAGATTTAAAAACATCATAAAGTATCTGGATGACTTTGTACTCAATAGTTTTATATGCTAAGTTGTAAAATGCATGATCAGTGCCTTAAGAGCTAAAGGTTTCTCCTGAGTAATGCTGGAACGTGACAGTGACCAGCAGGATTTTCTGTTTTTGACCCTGCTGACAATGTGGAGCGACGATGGAGGGATGAATGAATCTGTGTGTGTGTGCGTGTGTGTTTTTCCTCTCGTTTTCTCTGAGTTAATCTTCCACTGCATCCGTCCTCTCCGAGCTAACGTTCCACCCGCTAACTTGTCTTTGGTGATTGCGGTGTCCTCCAGGACGCAGCGATGAACCACGGGGGGCGACGGAAGGAGGATCCTAAAAGAGAGGCGGAGAATAACGAGGAGGAGAATTACGAAGAGGAGGAGGAAGTGGAGGAGGACAGAGCCGGCCGGGACAACGGGACCAACCGGAGGGCGGAGATGTGAGACGGACCGAGGCGTCCAGCAGCTGCAGTGCCTTTTCATTTGACCACAGAACCTGTTAGATTTCACTCGTTCCCAAAGGAATAAAGTCAGCCATCCATTCAAAACCCCAGTCAGGAACTTTGGGACGAGAACACGGACGGAACTGATGAGCTCGTGCTGTGGAGACGGACTGGCTGGGGTTTATACTGTATTTCCATGATCGGTGGCCTCTGTGTCTGCGTCTGCCTCCTGTCCTGCGCCTAAAAAGCGGGCAGGCTGAGAATGTATTTTTACTACGTGCCGTCTTTGAGTGTCTGTAAAACAAGCAAAGATAAATTAATATTTTTCACGACATTCAGGCGTTTTATATGGATGTTTTTATGCAAACCGCTGTATTCTTTGTAGCTCCAACCTGAATCTCACATTCCAATCATTCACGTGGTTTTCTGTTATTTATTATTGATTGTAACAGCTGACAATCATGTTCTCTCCGGCCGGCCCCACCGTGGCTTCTACTGGGGCTCCTGAGGCGGACGCGCCGCAGCGTTCTCACTGGATAACCAACAGAGACATTCCTGGGGAAGCCATGTTGGCCGCACAGACTTGTGCCTTTCTCTTCTGGTTCCGTTTGGTCTGCAGATGTTTTTTCAAAAAAGGAGACGAGAGATGAAAGTCCAGCGTGCGTTTCTTCACGCTGTGGCCTTAAACAAGACGGCTGCGCAAGTCAACTGCTGATGTGAATTAAATTCACGAATCCAGATTTCTGCCAGAATTTCCAATCTACTGCACAACGCACGGTTTAAAAAAAAAAGAAATAGATGCTGTCTATTTGTATATTTTACACCAGTAATATTTGATAGGAAAAAAAGTGGGATTTCGCTTGATTCGATGGAGTGTGTGTTCTGAATGGTGTGCGCGCGCGTGTGTGTGTAATAAAGAGGTTGAAGCATTTCAGGTCATCACATTGGTGCTGTGGCGTTTTGTATTGTAACCTTTTCGAGGACGTATAAAAACTGAAGTTTTCATTGGAGTTTCAGATTCAGGTTTTGTGTCTCTGGGTGCTGCAACGTCTGGTGGTGAAGCCGTGGTGATTGTGTACAAAATTGCGATATAATAAACAAATTGTGTACTTGGTAGTACTGCTAACCCCAACAGATGCTGAGTAAGATTCATGTGATGTGAATGTTCAGTATTTCGAGGCCAACTGGTCCAACAGGCGTTCAGCTGCAGAGTTTTAGTGTATCTGGGTCGTCTTACAACTTGTAAAGTCACATTTTCAGTAAACAGGTTTTTCCTTCAGACGCACTGGCAGCCTCGGACAGTCGTCATGAAGGTCTGCAGCGAAGTGCACCTGGTTTTCCAAAACCCCTAAACGGGCCCCAACTAGAAACTCAGTACGGCCTGATGCTGTTTGCGCGGGCCTCCATGTTTCTGGGACCACCTCTGCACATTCCTCACGTTCTCACGCTCTCGGTCGCCGTTTCACGTGTGAGTTAGCAGGCATGAATAAATCCGACGTGCCACTCGCCTCCAGCCAGTCTATCTTAAGACGCGTCCCACACAACTGCCACCAGCCCCCAAAACCTCCCACCAGAGCACGATCTGGTTCCAGACCCGAGCTCCAAGATGGGAAAAGATGTTTTTGTAAAAGCGACACACACGTACGATCTCGTTTGTTTGAATCGCTCTGTAACAGACGAGATTGTGTGTGTGTGTGTGTGTGTGTGTGTGTGTCCACACCCCAAGATAAGTGATCACTTCTTCATCTGAATCTGGTTTTCAAGGATCCAGCGAGCTCATTATACTGCATCTCTGCAGCAGTAATGATCCCTCATTTATCAGCTGCTGGAGACACACACACACACACACACACACGCTTAAATGAATCCCAGTGAGGCGTGTAACTGCTCTTCGCTTGTTAGAGAGATTCAGCCTCTTAACCCATTTGTGCCCAGAACAGAAACATGGGATGGTTTTTGTTTTGTTTTCCATCCTCAACTTTTATTTAAAAAGGTTAATTTTTTTTGTCATGACATGCAAAACAAAACCTTTGGTGACCTGCAACAACAACAACAACAACAAACAACAACAACAGCAACAGCACAAGTAGAAGAGAACAAGCAGACGGATAAAAACTACAGCCGATGCAAACTTACTTTTCACTTATGAACCAACTGGCATTCCCTTTCTTGGGTGATGCAAGAAACAAAAAGAACTTACAACGATAAACAAAACAAACACAGGCTTTGTATTTCTTCATGATTCCAGTCAATGTTATTTTTACCCATAATGCCACATTGGTCCCATCAGATTCTCTCCTTTAGTTTGGAGGGAATAAAAACAGAAACATCTTGTGAATCAGCAGCAGCTGAGTTTGATATGCATTTGATACATTTCATGTTTCTGATTCGATGCATTTACGACTCATTTTCAAGGAGCCTGGTCATGACGAATTAAAAAAAATGAAGATGAACTTTATTGATCCCGCATTCGGGAAATTCTGTTGTGACAGCAGCATGAAGGGAAAAAAGACAAAAAAAATAGTGCAAGGAAACAGAAAAGTTTAAAAAAAAGACAAGCTTTTTTTAATCTGAGCGTCTTAACACCTTGATCCAGGCAGGTGATCATTCCTGTGTGTGTGTGTGTGTGTGTGTGTGAGTATTCATATGTGTTCTGCTATATCAGATAACAAAGTGTGTTTACGTTTCAGGTGCAGACCGACAACGACACCATCATTGACGCTGAATAAATCCCCTGCGGCCGCCACCTCTGGACCAACACTCAGGCTCTGTACAGTACTACAAAAGTACACGAGTCCAGCAGGGAGTACATCCCGAGGCCTCTTAGCCAGGATTACTCTTTGTGACCGTGTGTTTAAAACATGTAACATCTCTGCATCCAAACATCCGAACACAGCTGGAAGCGTTTATCACATAACCGTCATGAATACTGCACACGTGTGAAGAGCTGAACTTGTGTCTCGTGAACTCCTGCTCTTATTTCCTGAGTTTATGTAAAAATGTTCATCTTAAATGTAAGATATTGACGTTCTGCATGTTGTAGCCAGGAGCGTCTCGCTCACACACGCTGTTGTCGGCTCGACAGATAGAAGCGTTCATACATGTTTAAACGCTAGTGTGAGAGCCGTGTGTGTCGAGTGAACGAACGACAACATCTGGAGCTTTCACATCTCAAACGGAGGTTAATATTTCATTGTCTGGTTTGGTTTTTCAGACGTGCTTTATCAACATCTGCAGCTTCATGATCACATTCATTCACTCACCAGACACAGCTCAGGGTAAACTGGTAATTTTGTTTTAAATTGAAGATGAAACGATGAATCGATTATCAAGATTGTTGTCGGTCCACTTTTCTGCTCAGAGATTCATCAGGGAAACGTTTGGTTGCTAAGTTCACGTTGATTTTTCAGGTTGTGAGTCTGCTTGTGTCTTGGTGGAGGGGTGTAGCCTGGGCTGAGGGCGGAGCCTGTCAGGTTGGTTGTCAGGTGGTCATGGCGGAGGTCCGGCTCTCTGAGGGTCCTTTGTCCTAATCTGGCTGTCCTGAATCGGAGCACCAGACTGTGTGTGTGTGTGTGTGTGTGCGTGTGTGTGTGTGCGTAAGGGTGTGTGCGTGTGTGTGAGGATGTGTGTGTGTGTGTTTTGGCAGCGTTGGGAGGCGTGAGACTGTTGAATGCTGATAAATGTGAATGATTCCAGTTGGTCCTTTTTTATCTGATGTGCTGCCAGAAAGTTACATCATACTCCTACATGTGAGCCATGTCACTACAGCCTGTTAGTGTGATATCACACACACTTGCATACACTTTCATTCACAGGCTGCACACACACACACACACACACACACGCATGCAAGGAATCAAGGAAATGTGTGTGTGTGTGTGTGCAGAACAAGGACAGACCCTCAGGGAGACGACTGCGTCTTCATTCCCATTTTGAAGTGCAGTCATAGTGGTTAAGTCAAGTGTTTGAGGAGGCCACGCCCCTTCCTCTGCTGCAATGTTGCCTCACTCTGCATCCTCATCATCATCATCCTCCTCAGCATCACCAGCAGCAGTGACACAGAGCGCTGCTAAATGAAGGACGATGCCACGTTCTCTTGTGTTTGTTCCTTTCAAGTAGATTCAAAACAACGATGTGATGATCTTCATCTCACACTGGAAAAACCCCACGAGTGGAATCATTTTACTTTTAGGTTTAGAACCTTGTTGGGTTTGTTTTTGAGTATAAATTGATGACGTCTGTTTTATCTAACCCAGGTAGATGTGACTGCTCTCAGCTCAAGTCTGATTCACATCTCTGTCTGGTTCAAAAATCCTCCTCCAGGCTTTGAGTACAGTATGTCACTACTCAGGCTACGTGTGTGTGTGTGTGTGTGTGTGTGTGTGTGTGTAGTTGCAGCCACTGATGTGTTTTTAATTGGTTTCCACACTTTTGCTTCTTTAGTCAACCCAAAACAATGTCTTCGTCTGTTTGTTCGTTTTTTTTTAATCTTTGAAGATCAGCTAGAGAATTCAGTTACTGAAGAAACTGTGGCGTCGACTAATCTGACTAATCTGCTCATAGTTATTTAACCTGGTAGGTCCTGAGGGGGGTGGAGGCTCAGGACTCAGGATGAGACAAAGTATCCATGATTGTTTTTATAATATATATATATTTTAAAACATAATAGATTTCATGGAAGTAGAAGGGTCAGTAATGTGTGACAGGTAAGACGGACCATGTGACAGAAACGTGATCTGGTCTCTGTCACCAGCTGAATGTCCCTCAACCATTTGTCTTCCACTTCCCCTTTGTGTTACACCTGAACACTGTTGCTAGGCAACATGCGGCTGAGATAAGTGGCGCAGTAGAGGAGCGTCTCACCTGACTCCAGCAGCGGGCCACACGGGCGTCACTGCTCTCCCAAGCTAACGTAGCAGACGGTGCGAGAGCCAGCGGAGCCTCCTGCCTCCATGGGTGACAGCTACACACTCCAAGGGACCAGCAGAGCAAGACTGGGACATGTCCGAGAGGTGAGCCCTGTGGCAGGACGCCCCAGTGCAGAGGCACACCTGAGGCCCTCGGGGCCGGTTGCTGCTGCTTCTCATCACTCATGAGAAACACGTGAGCGCAGTTGTGTTTGGTTTAGTTTCTGTTTGGAGTGTCAGGTCAGGGTCTCACCTTGACATCCTCAAACCTGTAGGTTATATTTTTCATCTTTTGTTGCCAACAAAGTTGAACTCAGAGGAAATCTGTTATTGATGTTCTTCAAGGTAACGGTGCATGTGAGTTGGTCAGTGACATCACATCCACTTTAGCTGCTCTCGCGTGGAAGTTCATCCTCCGATGATGTTAAAGTTACACCGCTGGAACGGCCGAAGACGTTAATGACACGTATTTGGCGGAGAGGAAGATGTTTCCTCAAGAACAAGATGTTCATTAAAGACTGGACCAAGCATGAAAAGTGCATGAGTCCCGAATTGTGGAGGTATCGATGAGCGGTCATGCAACCTTGCTGGATGCTAACAAGTTGTAACGTCAACACTCTCTGATCGTCTCTGTGTCGTCGTGTAAATATCCCAAGCGAACATCAAGTTCAGTGACAGTAATCTGAGCTGCTTCAGCTCTGTCAGGTACGAGAGGAGCAGAGGGAGGATCAGACTGATGCCCACGCAGCTAAAATATGACCTGCTGACACTGATGATGCGCCGATGTAGCTAGAAGTTTCTAATGGCCATCTGTAGGAACGGTCATTTCTAGGTGTCCGGCTGTTACCTGGATGCTATGATGAGCTCAGATGTCCCCTGCTGCTGCACTGACAGGTCCAAGTTACCTGTAACTGGACCCACTCGGCCGGTGGTCAGGTTCTCGGCACACACCAGGGCTTCCGTTACACACGGGACAGCTCCTCTTCAAACAGGGACGCGAGAGCTGAGCTCTGGTTCTTCGCCCTTCTGCTGGTTCTTAGTGCTTCTTCTGTCTTCTGGTTTCAGTTCTTCAGGTGTGAACAGTGGCAGTTTACCCAAGTCCCACTCGTCCCAGTACTCCGAGCATGGTGTCATACACACACCTCCTCTCTCTGTGGACCAGAGTCCTGATTCTGGACTCGTCTGTACACCTGTAAGTGACTGGTGCACACACGCACACACACACACACACACACACACACAATTTGGTACATCATTTATTTAATTACTGGTCTGAGTCATCCGTCTCATGTTGGTTTCATTTGCAGACTCTTTGGCTTCCTAAACCACTTTTTTCAAATGTTTCAGCTGAAATGTCATCAGATTTTTTTCAGATTTTTCTTGGCTGTGTTTTATTTCCAGTTTTTTTGTTTGTTTCGCGAGTGTGTCCAGTGTGTGCGTGCGTGCGTGTGTGTGTGAGAGACGCTGTGGTCGACACCAGCGAGGTCATTCCTGTGTCTAGAGTGACAGACGGGAAGTGTCCAGTTACACAGACAATCAGTGTGACAAAGACGAGCTCCAGGGGTTCAAAAGGTCACTTGAGGGTAGGAAAGCAGTGGAACCTTCCCAGCAGGATCCCACTGGACTGACAGACGCAGAAGAGTTCCTGACGCTTTTTCTGTATCAAGTCACCAAACTTTCTCTGGGTTAACAGGTCAAGAGCGGGCTGCACGGTGGTGCAGTGGTCAGCACTGTGGCCTCACAGCAAGAAGGTTCAGGGTTCGAGTCCCGGCTCGGGTGCGGGATCTTTCTGTGTGGAGTCTCCATGTTCTCCCCGTGCCTGCGTGGGTTCTCTCTGGTACTCCAGCTTCCTCCCACAGTCCAAAGACATCAAGAGGGGACGAGGCTGATTGATACTCTAAATTGACCGTAGGTGTGACTGTGAGTGTGAATGGTTGTTCGTCTCTCTATGTTGGCCCTGCGATGGACTGGCGACCTGTCCAGGTTGAACCCCGCCTCTCGCCCGTAGATGCTGGGATAGGCTCCACCCCCCCGTGACCCTTACTAGTAAGGAATAAGCGGAAGATGACGATGGATGGAACAGGTCAAGAGCCACTAACCACCTGAACCCACTGAGGTTTCACAAAAGTAAAAATACTCTGTGAAATTACTTTGTTTGGTGTTGTACTGAAGCAGAAAACAGCTTTACTTGCAAGAACGTTTATCAATGACGTACTTGATGGGCTCATTATAAAGGAGGGAGAAGAGAAGAGAACTCTATTGAACATTTTCACGTGTTTTATTTCAACGTTTCACAGTTCACACATCATTTAATCACACAGTTCTTCAGGGTCTGAGCTTTGCAGAACCCTTTGCCGGTGACCTCTAATGCGGCCCCCTCGTAGGAGGCCACACACCCATCATCTGTGCGGAGACGAGGCTGAACCTGCCGCCACACCTTCTCCTTAGGGTTCAGCTCCAGATCCGGTTCTCCCTCAAAGCCTTGGACAATGATCCTGTCTCCTGGCACTGCTCTGGAAGGAGGGCCCAGGATCTCCACTGCGCCCGGTGGGGTGGTGCACAAAAACATGGCCTGTGAGACCAGAGGGGTGTAGTATGAAGCCAGATTTATGGGTGAGCAAGGTATGTTGAGACTAAAGCCAGGGTTTTCAATGTCACGGAGGTGGCTCTCTTTTAACCTGGCTGGATCACCATGGTAACTGATGCGGCAAACTTAACCCGGTCCAGACCAGGTTATGTTCAGAGTTTCGGCTTAAATCGGCTACAAAAGGCACTGCCCTTTCAGTAACCACCTCTTTTGAAAAATGGCATCACCACTTTTGAATAATCCGGTGCAATCATTGTGCAAGGTTCCCTTCGGAGGGAGAGCGTATTTAGAGACCGCAGTGATCCGCTGTCCTTTCCTGACGTCATTCCTGACGAACGCCACAGGTTCTCAGATTCTCTACGTTACTTATTCAAACTGCTGGAGCAGCCCACAAAAAGGAGCCACGCACTCACAGTCGCACCAGCTGTCTGCATACCCCTGCGTTGTTTGGGCACAGGAACCTCCATGCATTCAGTTGGTGATCGAGAAAATCTGAACGGCTGTGTTTGTAGTCCCTGGCCACGATGGCTATAAAAGAGGACTTCTATATAACTGCAGTTAACAGCTCACTACATTAATAATCAGTATGCCGAATACTTGCATGTGAAACGTGATGTATGACTCTAATTCCTTCACAGGATTCCTGAGGGAGGTTAGGAGCTTTGGATGCGGGAGGCACAGAGAGTGGACAGGGTGGTGAAACAAATATAGGAACTTGGAATTTACACGACGGGCAGTTTCCTGCCAGCATTCCTCTCTCGCCTCATTTGGAGCAACTGTGTTGTTTGTTGCTGTCATAATTGTAAAGTAGGCAGCCCGCGATCCAAAGAGTCACATGACACATGACGCCCCTTTTTATGGGGACGCGCACAGAGCCTGAAGCAGAGAGCCTGAATTGACAAAGAAAGGTCACATCCACCGTCGTGATACCAGTTACCTCTGGTTGAGAGTTTAGGGTTTGTCGACTACTGAACGAAAGCCTGGCTATGTTGAACTTGCTTCCTAGTTCACCTCTCAGGCCGTCAGCATGGAGGGATTACGCAGATCGGCCTGGTGGTTCCACCATGTAAACATTGTCTTGTTCGGCTTCTGCAGATTTAAGAATTATTATCTATAGATTCTCCTCAATTAAAACAGCCTCATTACTTTGTTTTTAATTCATTTATTAATGAATGAATCAGTTTCTGCAGACAGAAGAATCTGATTTGCACATTGGACTAAAGTTTTGATTTCTTCAATGTTATTTTAAGGTGCAGCAGTTTAAAAGTCATCTAATTATCCTGTTGTCATGTGGGAGTGGTGGCAGGAACCAACTGAGAGAACAGAGAGCAGCAGGACTCGATAGAACACAACCAGGCTAAGTCACTGGTGAGCTGACGTGAGGACCAGACTCAAACTGGCTCCGACAGCCAAACTCAAATAAACTCGCCTGACGAGGAAACAAGGAACAGGTGGAGAAGGCTGGTGGGGGGTGGGGGGGTAGGGCACCAGGCCTGACGAGGACTGATTATTCAGCGAGACCCAGGTGAAGCTCTCAAAAAAGGAGGGAAAAGATAGGAGGTGAAAAGAACACAAAGGAGGAAAAAGCTGACAACATGAAGCAGGAACGAGTTAAAAAAAACCCAGGTAGAAACACACACAAGTGAAGAAACCAGGAACACACGAGCCACCAAACTAAACGATTACTAATATGAACTAAAGAGTCCAAAACTAGACGTCCATAACCAAACATGGTCCTGACAGGACGGTGAAATGAGGCGAGACTGGCTTAGAATGGAGGAGCTTCCTCCTGCTTCTCAGTCCAGGACATTCAGGAGCACGTGAATCACCTTTCTTTATTCAACTGCACAGGTTAAGCTGTTTAAACTCCTCTCCATCTGCTGCAATCGAATTTACGTCATCATGTTGCTCAGCTCCTGTGCGGGGGAAACATGGACAGCCTGAGCGTCCAGAGAAACATTCGGGTGCAACAACACGATGCGGTGTACGATGCGCTCTTGGAGAAGAGGATGCAGCCACGTGCAGCTGTTCTTGTTGTCAGCGTCTCTTTTTCAGACAAACGTGCACAAGTCACAAAGCCGGTTTGGCTCTCTTCTCATCGTCCATGCTGAAAATAAATCCCTCAGCTATCGTTGTAGTTTGCAGGATAATGTGAAGAGAGAACTTCATCTTGTAGCAACGCCATTGCTAAAATTATTGACAGGAAATAGTTGTATTCATCCCATGAGTTTGATCCGTCACCATAGCAACGCGGTTGTTGCAGCCCTGCCATTCCGTCAGTCTTCATCTGGGCTCGGGATCACTTCTCCTGTAGGAGTGCTCAGTCTCCTGAAGGGGCGGAGCCCCGGAGAGACCCATGTGACATAGATACAGGAAGTGCCCGGTGCCTGGTCTGGGTCCTGAACCGTCCCTGGTGTGAAGGCAGGAGAGAGAAGCTGAAGGGTTCCGCCTGCTGAGTTTGACGATTCCTCACTTAAGCGATGATGAAACAATAGTGATTCTTGATCATCGGCCAAGCTGAATGAGTTGGAGTCATAATGGAACACTTGGCTAATAGATGTAGCGTACTGTTTAATGGACTAAAGAATGACCCACTTTGGCTCCATCTCAACTGCGTGCCAGCTAAGAGAGTTAATGTGGCATTAATGGGGAGCGACGGTAGATTAAACTTTATCGTGTCTCCTGTTTCCTTTTCCATCTCTCTTTTTACCCTCCGTTCTGAAACGTGTCGGGGATCGATTCATCTCTTCGTGAGGGAACTTTGATTAAAACCAGAGGAAGAATATGACTCATCACTGCCGTAACTCCCAACACTCCAGCTTCCTCTGGTGCATCACACACTTTCCCTCAGGCTTCCTGCGAGGACACCACAGCCGGGGCTCCCTCGTCGGCACCGGCGCTTCATTCATCCTCTCCTCTTTCTCCCCTCAGCTTCCGTCCAGTCGCTTCCGCTTTGCGTCGTGGCATCGTCTGGAGCAGTGTGACATCACCGGGGACCAGCTGACCTGCCCCAGGGTCCGAGAAGGTCTGGGCCCACATCAGAACTCACTTTTTACATTCTGACTTGGCAGATTATACAGTTGCTGAGGAAGGGTTACAAACAAACTGATGAAAAATTTCACAAAATGATGAAATAAAGAGAAACACAGGATAAAATTTGAAGCATTTGTTGTAAAAAGAACATTTTCTTTGTGATGTCATCTAAAGGGCCCTCTGAAGAGGAGCTGTTCCAAAGAGAGGGTGATGAGGTTTATTTGGAGAGATGGAGGAGGAAGAGGAGGAAGGACGAGGGGCAGAGCTGGGAGGAGAGGATGCAGGAAAACTGGGAAAACTGTCTGGTATGTCAGGAGCCGTGTGGCATTAGAAAGATGTGGCGAGGAAGGAAGTGAAGGGGCGTTAAAGATGACCGACGCATCTCTGCTCTTCCCAGGAGTTAAATCTGTCCTACCAGGACTTGGGGGACCCCTTCCAGCAGGAGAACTTCCTCAGGATCCTTCGCCGGTTGATCCGTGTGGAGCAACTCCAGCTGGTGGACAACTGTCTCACCAACCTGAGTTCTGTACGTCTGCCAAGGTGTGTATGACCCTCCTCGCGCTCGTTACACTCAACAAACACTGTGAGGGTCTTTTTTTTTAATTTCAGTTCCAGCACTACTGCAATATAATATTTAGTTGCAGTATTTCAGTCCTTAGACCTTTCATTGGGCAGCCATTTTTGCCTGCCTCAGCAGCACACAGCTAAACTAATTAGTAGACGTTAGGTTTGTTCCCACGACAACATAATTGGTATTGAGTTTGAGTTTGGCTGCTGCTGGAGGGAGGCGAGGACCACAGAAGCCGAAGACGTCTCTGTGCTTACTTTGTGCAGGTGCAGGATCCTAAATCTGCACCGTAACCACCTGGTGTGTTTTCGTCAGCTGCCAAAGCTCCCAGCTGTGGAGCACCTCTGTCTTTCTGAGAATGCCTTCGACTCCCTGGAAGGACTGGGAGCACTGGGAAATAGTCGGCTGCGCTCCCTACATCTGACTCGCAACCCAGTGGCTTTCACTCGGGACTACCGTGGGCGGTGAGGAGATGAACGTTGAGGGTCGCGGCACACAAATGTGAATATTCACGGTGAGCTGAGTGATCCTCCATCCCTGCTTTTCTCTTTGTGCAGTGTTTTCTCCTGCCTGCCAAAGCTGGAGATCCTGGATGGAATTCCCAAACTACCAGGAGACTCCCTGCCCACCAGACTACAATTCCCAGAAATCACCAGGATTTGCAACATTCTGTGACCAGGTTCCATGAGAGGACTCAGACCTCCCGCGGCTGCGACGGCACTCAAGTTTTTACTCTGTCCATCTTTGGAGAGAAAAGCCAACTGGTGTTAATGAACCGGTGCCAAAAACACTTCTACCGCCGTGCTGGGACGACCTGCTACCACCAGCCAAAACACCTGCGAACAGCTGGACTGTTTCAGTAGCAGGACCAGCTTCATCTAACTTTATCACATCTGGACTTTCACATCTTCCTGGCGGTGACTGTTGGGATGTTGCTCCATGGCCAAGTTTCTTAAACCATTTCGAGACAGAACTGAGGATAAAACTCAACACACCAAGTTTTTTTTGTATGTCCAGCAACGATCACTGTTGTTCCTTTTAACTGTGGGTAAGTGAACAGGGACGCCTCCATCTTTTCTAACAGTGAGCCAGAAAAACGGAGGGGAAAAAAAATCAGTGAACTGAAGATGTACGTCAATAAATGCACATCGCACAAGTTCTGAATACAAACAACACGCTAACACAATTGTGTAGTCCGTGTTTATTTATGTGAGTGTTGTTTTCCATCTCTGAGGTACCGTGTGCTCCTCCGATTCGTCATGAACCAGGTATTTGAGGGTAAATGTCTAAAGCCCAACATGCAACACGCCGGTCTGAAACCTGCAAGTTTATGCTGCTGCAGCTTTTCCTGCGCAACGACTCAAAGCTTCACCACCAACAGTTGCAGGGAGCGGTGCAGCTTGTCAAGGTTTCATGGTGTTGCACGCAGTTGTGGGTTCCTCCAAGTCTGATTGCAGTTATTTGGTGAAAACAGCCAGTTGGTACAAATGCGTCACTTTAGGTTTGTGGCGACTGTCGTGATTCTCATTGAGATCAGGAAAAAATATCTGTTTATACTGGAACAAAGTTGATATCCTGGGAATTTGAGGCTTCTACAGGTGCAGACACTATCTTTTACCACCTGCTCGCTCGTGGTGAGTCGACCTCAGACGGGTTCACAACATTTTGGAATTTACCGTCTGGAAACGAGGTGGGCGGTCACTGTTGAGCTCTGTGTAGACGGCAGTCTTCAATTATTTTATCATCCAATAATTTCGTTACTGGAGGAACAAATGAAAACATCCACAACTGCTTCTGTTCCTTTGTCTCTCTCCCTCAGCAACTCTTGAATCCTGCTGTGAATCAGCTGGTTGCTTGGCTTGTGTTTATTTTCAGCCATGCAGGAAACAATGTCCTGATCAGGTTCTCTCCAGCTGAACAGTCACACTTTAGCAGTATGACTCATCCCATTTTCTCTCTTCCTACGCTAATAATCTGCCAAGTCAGAATGTAAAAAGTGAGTTCTGATGTGGGCCCAGACCTTCTCGGACCCTGGGGCCGGTCAGCTGGTCCCCGGTGATGTCACACTGCTCCAGACGATGCCACGACGCAAAGCGGAAGCGACTGGACGGAAGCTGAGGGGAGAAAGAGGAGAGGATGAATGAGGCGCCGGTGCCGACGAAGGAGCCCCGGCTGTGGTGTCCTCGCAGGAAGCCTGAGGGAAAGTGTGTGATGCACCAGAGGAAGCTGGAGTGTTGGGAGTTACGGCAGTGATGAGTCATATTCTTCCTCTGGTTTTAATCAAAGTTCCCTCACGGAGAGATGAATCGATCCCCGACACGTTTCAGAACGGAGGGTAAAAAGAGAGATGGAAAAGGAAACAGGAGACACGATAAAGTTTAATCTACCGTCGCTCCCCATTAATGCCACATTAACTCTCTTAGCTGGCACGCAGTTGAGATGGAGCCAAAGTGGGTCATTCTTTAGTCCATTAAACAGTACGCTACATCTATTAGCCAAGTGTTCCATTATGACTCCAACTCATTCAGCTTGGCCGATGATCAAGAATCACTATTGTTTCATCATCGCTTAAGTGAGGAATCGTCAAACTCAGCAGGCGGAACCCTTCAGCTTCTCTCTCCTGCCTTCACACCAGGGACGGTTCAGGACCCAGACCAGGCACCGGGCACTTCCTGTATCTATGTCACATGGGTCTCTCTGGGGCTCCGCCCCTTCAGGAGACTGAGCACTCCTACAGGAGAAGTGATCCCGAGCCCAGATGAAGACTGACGGAATGGCAGGGCTGCAACAACCGCGTTGCTATGGTGACGGATCAAACTCATGGGATGAATACAACTATTTCCTGTCAATAATTTTAGCAATGGCGTTGCTACAAGATGAAGTTCTCTCTTCACATTATCCTGCAAACTACAACGACAGCTGAGGGATTTATTTTCAGCATGGACGATGAGAAGAGAGCCAAACCGGCTTTGTGACTTGTGCACGTTTGTCTGAAAAAGAGACGCTGACAACAAGAACAGCTGGGGTTTAGGAGGAATAATGTGGCAACATACACGCTCTCAGGAAGAGCAGCAGCTCAGCTTTTTGTGTTAAATAAATGACGGCTAAACAATTGCAATTATTTCTTTCAAGTAAAAGTGACAAAAGTTAAACAAAATGTCCTCAAAGTGTGACATTAACGCAGCTCTTTGTGGAGCACGTCTGACTTCTTTTGGCTCAGCAACTGAAGCTGGTGTCACTGCTGTGACACACAAGTACAGTTTACTAGGTGACTACTGAACTGCTGCAAGTTAAAGTGAAATGAAAACCTGTTGTGTGCAAACCAGTTTCTGCTGTCAGCAACGGAGCTGGGAATATTTTGATCAACATGTCAACACACTAGGTTTCATTAAGAATTTAAACCGTTTTAAGAAGTAGAATCTGCAGACAATTAAGTGCAGAAGCTGAGAAAGACAATGTTTACTTCTGTACTGCATTCATCTCACGTAAATACTTGTATTATCTCTAAGTCACTTGCCTGGTGGTTCTGCTATGTAATCCCAAGCCCTCCACGGTGGAAGGCCTGGTCTCACAGGCCATGATGTTGAGCGCCAGCACCCAGGGCGCGGTGGAGATGCGAGTTCTCTTCTCTTCTCGCTCTTGTTTAATAGGAGCCCATCGAGTACGTCATTAATAAAAGCTTCTTGCAAGTGAAGTTGTTTTCTGCTTCCACACAAAAACTGTTTTTACTTTGTCTGGTGTTGCAGTTGATAAGGTATTTTTACTCTTTTGACAGAACATCAATGACAGATTTTCTCTGAGTTCAACTTTGTTGGCAACAAAAGACGTAAAATATACGACGTACAAGTTTGAGCGTATCAATGCTCCTCACACGTTCAAGTGGCAGCATCACTTTGACCCACTTCAGCGTGAAAACATAGATCCAGGTGGTTTGTGACGATCCTGAACATTCTCGTCACCCTGACTTGAACTGCATGTTGCCTAGCAACAGTGTTCAGGTGTATCACAAAAGGGAAGCAGAGCACAAATGGCTGAGGGATGTTGTCTGACCCCCCCAGTGGCGAACATCCCGCTGGTGATCCCGTTTCTGTCTGAATTTGACACAACAACATCGAAGATGGTTTAAATGCTCACACAAATGAGAACTGTCATTTTTTTTAAATTTATTTTTAGGTTAATCGTTCATTTTTTTTTATTTTTTAAATCAGAATAAACACAAAAGTGCATCTTAAAAGGTAAACTGAGTCTTCAGTGAACCGTCCTACCTGTTCAGATACGTCTACCTGCCTACTTAGGCCTCTGATTTTCTGCCCTGTGATTGGCTGATTTGCTTTAACCAGCGGTTGCGCAGGTGGACCTAATAAAGTGTTGTGTCAAGTGTCAGCCACATGCATGAAATCACCTGTCCTAAAATATAAGCGATTGAATAATATTTATACTTAATACACAACCAAAAAAGAGCTGGAGGTAACACCCGAGGATCAGTACGAGCAGGGGGTCACACATAACTGCAATTCTGGTTGGTTTATGTCATAAACGGCTTTATCTTGGTGGAATAATTCACCAAAAAGTGAAAATGACATCCTTATCTGCTCACGTTCCTGCTGACGGACAGTCAGGGGAAGTTTTCAAGCATGAGCAGTGTGGAGATACTTCATGGTTTTGCTATGGGGGAGAAAACAGACTGTTTTTTTTTTTAGTTTTTGGGTGAACTGTCCCTTTAAGGGCTTTCAACGTCAGGACAACCGAACGCTAAGAGCTGCGTACGATATTTGTTGAATATTTGCACTTCAATCTCCCTTTATTGCAGGATAAAGTCCATATGAATTTCTATTTGCAGGATCAACATGCAGGTGTCGTCATCCTTGCACATCGTTGCCTCGCCCAGTTTTACCATGTGTGAGTTTTTGTGTGTGTGTGTGTGTGTGTGTGTGTGTGTGTGTGGATCTGAAACTGCTCCAAAGCCTCTTCAGGAAGACATCACCTGCCCTGAGAAGCTGAGAAACGGCGCTGGATGCCTAAAAAAAAACGGATCCCAATAAGCTTCATCTTCTCCATCCTCTTTATCCAGAAAAGCCGAAAGCTTCATTAAAACACAGAACACACACTCACACACACTCCGAGCCGGCGCTCTAATGGGAGCATTCATGTTTTTATTGAGTAAAAGACTGAATACAGCTGGTGTTTCTCCCTGTATGTACATCCAAAACGATGCAGCAGGGCTATTTTTTTTTTTCTTTCAGAGCGCCTGCATGCTCCAGTTGGTCTCCATAGCAACCCGCCTTAGTTACGCAGCCCCCTCTGCTCACCTGTGATATACCCAGCTGGGGCTAAATCAACTGCTCAGACGTGATAAGGCATTTTTGTTCACCAGCATCAAAACGACTGGAATACTGTCTGGAGGAGAGATATTACTAAGATCCATGACGTGAGGACAAAATGTTTATTCTGCAATAAATACTGAGCGTAAATGTGAATATAGAACACAATGTACAGGTTATAATTAGAGTGTGAAACTTACACATTTGGGCAGAGGAAGAAGTAGAAGAAGAAGAAGGAGAAGAGACGTTTTGCACTGAGTGAGTGGACCGAGCGAGTGTGACCTGCTGAACTTAAAGGGGCTCTGCGTGGATTACATGGACAAACCGTCCTTCACCAGAGAAGATTTAACAGCTTCCTCTTCCTGTATCCAAGTTTAAAGCTTCCAGTATCAAAACACAGTCACATTAAATGTCATATTTCAATATATAATATTTAATATAATAGTCAGTTTAGTTGTTTTTTGTTGTTGTTGTTTTCATAAAGAGTATAAAACACAGCTGAGGATGGTGATGACGTCAAGGGTCTGATTGGCTGAGAGTGAGTGACGTCACACGGTGGTTACATGGAGTCGAAGTCACGGTCGCTGGGCTCGACCACTTCAGGGGTCATGACCCTGCCCATGAAGAGGATGGACCCTGAGAGGAGGAGAGAGAACCGTCTCTGCTTTTACATGTTTACGTGTCAGCGTCCTCACAAAATACTTCAAACTTGTACTACTGAGTATCTGAAGATGTGCAGCGTTGTGGGTTCTGGAACCGACGCGTGTCTGACTGCGATGCTCCTCCTAAATATGATGAGCACATCTGCATCGGTGCACGCACCTGTTCTCCGGTTCCTGATGACAAAAAAGAAAGGGTGATCCGCCATGACCTGCGGGTACAGCACCAGGGTCCTGGTCAGGGCGATCATCCCTGGGAGACACAGTGGGAGGAGCCAGCGTCACTACTGGTGTTACTGGTACAGACGGCAGCAGTGTTTAGTGATGATGATGATGATGATGAAGAGTCAGTCTACCTGATCCAACGGCTCCCTCCGCCCCCTCCTCAGTCACCTCCAGGTAGGCCTTCTGCACCGCTCGCCCAATATAGAGGTCCTTTCCATCTGGAACACGAGACGACAGAACACACAGAGACATCCATCTTAATTACTGGTCCTGGGTTATTGCAAGAAGTCTGATTGATTGATTGATTGATGAGGTGTTGAGACATCAGCAGCCAGAGAAAAACAGCATATTTTCACTTATTGCAGCTACTTATAATCCTAATACATTACTATGTAATTGCAGTATTTGTGAAGTACATCACTAAAACCACCTGTAGCTGAACATTTAATTCGCCCACGCTGGCAACATTCACGGGCTCGTTTGGAAATCCCTCGTCTAGCGTCCTGCCAGAGTTGCATCACGTCCCCGGAGAACACGGCGAGCTGATGTGATGAGCTTGAACAAGATGTACTCAAGTCCTAAACCGCCTGCAGACGATGTTTCACTATCATACCAGAACCGGCTGATCAGTGAGAACACAGCGTTCCAGACGAGGCCGTCGGAGAGGAGAGTGTTGTTCTGCCAGTCACATTAAAGGCATCGCATTCTCACCCTGTGATTATTTGGTTTGCTTGTGGAACTGCAGTCTCCACACTGTAGTTCTCCTTCTCTATGTATACATCTCTCCCTCTCTCTCTGGATCTATTTTTACGTGACAACTCTGACCTGCCCACTCGATGGCAGTTACCTTGGTTACCTTAGAAAGTACCGGAGGCTACTTCACTGCAGCCAAGTAGAAGAAATATTGAACTGTTCCTGCTGATGATCTCTTAGAGTTTACTGTGTGTGTGTGTGTGTGTGTGTGTGTTATATAATGAGGATGTCCCAGTATGTGTCACCTGTCATGGCAGAGAGGTCCGCATCGCTGGTGAAGATGTTCTTTATGCCCAGCGCCTGCAGGGAGTTCCTGAGGTCAATCATCTGCTCCACTTTGAATCTGAACAATGCAACAGGAAGCATTAACACGCCTGTGAATTCAAGTGATCGTTGCGCAAACCGTCCAGAAACCAGAGGGATTCAAAGTCTACAGGAAGTCACATCAGATACGTTGACGTCTGATGGTGTGTGATGACTGCTTGGCTGCAGCCGTGAGTCTCACCTGGGCAGATAGACTTCCACTTTCTGTCGTTTAACATTGTTAGCCCACTCCTCCAGCAGCGGCGCTTTGATGATGGGCTCCAGAGACGCCAGAGGTACTTCCTGTCGAGGAAGGACGATCATCATGGACATGTCCTCGCCCTCGTACGGCATCTCCAGGACCTGGTACACACCGCCCGCCTCCTGGGAGCCGTCGCTGAACTCACCTGGCGGGGAGGCATCAAAGTTGCCAAGTAGGCACGACCATGCAAACATAGGAAGTTCTACACGTGTGGATGGACACGCGCTCACACGCCAAACACATGTTCAGAAAGACAGGTTTAAAAACTGAATTAGGCAAAAAATTTGAAATTATTTGAAATTTTTTTTGACTGTCAGGGTAAACCAATGAGGATCCACGCATGCACGCACGCACGCACAGGTAGATCGAGTAGCGGCGTGGTCAAAGCGTCTGGAGGAGGACTTTGACTTGTTTCTGGTAAAACTGCTGCAAACGAAACCCAGAGATGTGAATCAGACTTGAGCTGAGAGCAGTCACATCTACCTGGGTTAGATAAAACAGACGTCATCAATTTATACTCAAAAACAAACCCAACAAGGTTCTAAACCTAAAAGTAAAATGATTCCACTCGTGGGGTTTTTCCAGTGTGAGATGAAGATCATCACATCGTTGTTTTGAATCTACTTGAAAGGAACAAACACAAGAGAACGTGGCATCGTCCTTCATTTAGCAGCGCTCTGTGTCACTGCTGCTGGTGATGCTGAGGAGGATGATGATGATGAGGATGCAGAGTGAGGCAACATTGCAGCAGAGGAAGGGGCGTGGCCTCCTCAAACACTTGACTTAACCACTATGACTGCGCTTCAAAATGGGAATGAAGACGCAGTCGTCTCCCTGAGGGTCTGTCCTTGTTCTGCACACACACACACACACACACACACACACACACACACACACACACACACACACACATTTCCCTGATTCCTTGCGTGTGTGTGCAGCCTGTGAATGAAAGTGTACGCAAGTGTGTGTGATATCACACTAACAGGCTGTAGTGACATGGCTCACATGTAGGAGTATGATGTAACTTTCTGGCAGCACATCAGATAAAAAAGGACCAACTGGAATCATTCACATTTATCAGCATTCAACAGTCTCACGCCTCCCAACGCTGCCAAAACACACACACACGCACACACACACACACACACACACACACACACACACACACACACACACACACACACACACACCCTTACGCACACACACACACACACACACACACACACCCTTACGCACACGCACACACACACACACACACACACACCCTTACGCACACACACACACACACAGTCTGGTGCTCCGACTCAGGACAGCCAGATTAGGACAAAGGACCCTCAGAGAGACGGACCTCCGCCAAGACCACCTGACAACCAACCAGGAAAAACCACATGATGAAGTGGACAGGACAAAACTGACAGGCTCCGCCCTCAGCCCGCGCTACACCCCTCCACCAAGACACAAGCAGACTCACAACCTCAAGACCTGAAAAGTCAACATGAACTTAGTGGCTGAACGTTTCCCTGATGAATCTCTGAACAGAAAAGTGGACCAACAACAATCTTAATAATCGATTCATCGTTTCATCTTAAATTTAAAACAAAATTACCAGTTACAAAACAAATGTCACCCTGAGCACTGGTGTTCTTCCTATTCCATAACATTAGAATTTGGAAAAAATAACACGATAATTAAAATACACAAGAAATAACCACTCTAAAGACAGGCGTGCGTGTGTGTGTGTGTGTGTGTGTGTGTGTGTTTGAGTGAGGAACATAAAAAAATAATCCCTTACATGAATATTTCACATTTAAGATTAACATTTTAAATAACCTCAGGAAATAGGAGCTGGAATTCAAGAGTAAAGAACTTTATTTTATATTTCAACTATGGACTCTGCAATAACTCTTGTTTCTACTCCTGTTTGTTCTGTGGGTTGTTTAGTTTAACACTTAGAAATGTGCAATGAGACTTGTGGATTGTGGCTGCTTTGTATTAAATCACTTATCATTATTATTATTATTATTATTATTATTATTATTATTGAGAAGTACTTTTTGTGTTCTTGTTGTACGATCTTGCAATATTATTGGTGTTATTGTGTTATAAATGAATTAAAGTAGATATGAGGCCTGGTGACACGTTGATGACAGTAACCCTCTGTCACTCAGAATAACACTCAGTGTTTGAGCATTGATGGAAACACTTTAGTTCCAGCCGTGTTTGGATGCTGAAATGTTTCACATAATATATACAAACAGGACAGGACAGGTCTCTCTCTCTCTCTCTCTCTCTCTCTCTCTCTCTCTCTCTCTCTCTCACACACACACATACACACACACACACACACACACACACACACACACACACACACACACACACACACAGCCACGCACCATAGTAGAAGTCCCCCTGCTGGTACATCATGAGGGTCTGGACCTCCGAGCCGTCGTCTTTGCTGAAGGAGAACGTTCTGGTGTTCTCGGGCCTGAACTGGTTCTTCCAGGAGCCTCTGAAGTAGACGGCGTTCACCAGGGTCAGACGGGTCAGCCTGCTGAAGTCCTCGGCAGACAGCAGCTCGCGGATCTTACCTACAGGGACAGGTCGGGATGCAGTCTTATCAGATACATGTTACTGGGTATTACTCTGTTTCTACCTGGCAGTAGTATTACTACTAGCAGACAGGGACTTGTGTACTTGGTCAGTTCATGTCTCAACTATTGTGACGTCACTCCACAGCTCCCTTGGTTCTTACTCTCTGTGTGATTCTCCACCCAGCTGTTGATCTGTTCGGCCACAGCTGCCGACTCGCTGAAGTCGACAGTCTCCACATCCGCCCGAAAATACTTCCTCATCAGATGCAGGAACTCGGGGTTGAAAGAGATGCCTTCCTGCAGGAAGAGGCTGTTGGCAAAACGGATCACGTAGTGTCTGTCATCGTCAGACAGGGCTGCTGTCAGGTTCTGGAGCAAAGAGAACTCCTCGCCTGGAGAACACAAGAACATTCATAATGGAGGTGTGTGGATGGAGAACGATGGCGAAGATGATATGAGCACACGCGTGGTTGAACCTGTGTGTGTGTGTGTGTGTGTGTGTGTGTGTGTGTGTGTGTGTGTGTGTGTGTGTGTGTGTGTGTGTTACCGCAGCTTCTTCTACTGGGGTGCTTGTTTGTAACCCTCAACATGCAGGTTTTCTCTTCTTAGTCATTAACTGTTACATCATAAAAGCTGTTACACAAATTCCTTGTTCTATTAATGTCGGCAAAAACAAGTGTATTTGGTGACCAGGTATGTTAACATACCCACCCACAACCATTCATAACGCTAAGCTAACTAGCCTGGGTCTCAGATGCTTCATAAGTGTATCCCCCCTAATTTGGTGCGTTCAATGACCGGCTGACTAACGCGGGGTTATGAGAGTTTTTTTCTGGTGTAAAAAAAAGCTGCAGCTGAACAGGGACAGTGGGAGTCTACATAAAATAATGAGGTTTAACTTGCTGTAAAGCCGAGGGGAACTCTTATATATATATATAGTTTCATCACTGCCAGCAACTCCCCTGACAGATTATCAAAGTCATAAATTCTTGGATGTTTTGTCTGCGCGGCCATCTGCACGACAGAGCTACGCTGATGTAAGAGCCGTAATTGTCTGGTGACATATTTGCCTTTGTGCCAGAAAATCTTGAAAATGTTCCCCTAAAAACCCCAACAACGTTATTATTTCTGTCTGAACATGAAGAGCGCGTGTTAGTGGTGAAGCGACTGCATAAATAGCACGAAAGCATGTCACTACGAGTCTTGGGATTCTCTTTTTTTCTGGGAAAATATTAAATATCTTTTGAAGTAATATTTTTATATTTTGTAGAAAAGTATTATTTCAGATTTTGGATCCAGGGAGACATCGGTGTTGGTGAGTGTATCACCTGGCAGCAGGTGGGTGAATCCTACAGCCTGTCGGATCTCCTCCAGCGAAGCCCCCCTGGCCCCCAGCTCCACCATGCCCAGGGCTACAGACACACTCAGCGGGGAAAATATGATGTTGTCCTGACCCCCCGCTGCCTGCAACTGGTGGTACAGTCTGACGGAGAATTCTGATGTAGTGTCCTCCGGAATGTCCGCCGCCCGGCAACCGTAGCCCGGCAACAGGACGGAGAGGAGGAGGAGTGGGGACAAGGTGTCCAGGATCGACATTGCAGCACAGATAACTGAGGGAAAGAGGGATGAATGAGATGATGGAGAGAAGGAGAGAGAGGGAGAGAGAGAGAGAGAGAGAGGGAGAGAGAGAGAGAGTGATGAATGAGGAACAGGGCACAAGTGGATTGGGGAGGATTGAATAACCAAAGAGGTGAGAAAGGGAGGATGGATGGAGGACAAGATGAAGGACAGGGATTAAAGGAGGGATAGAGTGAAGAAGAGGATTGCAGGAACGATTGAAAGACAGATAAAGGTAGAGAGAAGATTATGGCATGAGTGGGGAAAAGAGATGAAAGTCAGGAGTATTTTGGAAGAGAGGATTCGGAGATGAAAGTAGAGAGCGCAGGGATGCGCGATGATGAGAAGAGAACAGAAGACGTGTCAGTCATCAAGAGCGACTATAAAGAACAACACCGATGAAAAGAGACGGATTTCTCACTGGAGTGAAAAGGGAGATGAGGAAACTGCAGCAAAACAAAAGAACAGAAAAATAAGTGCAGAAAAAAAAAGTCAATTCGATTGATTTAAACGGATGGCGAGCAGGAGCCGAGCTGCAGAATCCCAGAAATCCAGGAGGGAGGAACATCAATATATACCCAATATTACTGAAATGTAGTGTTGTATTCTGGAGTTGTTGTTGTTGTTGTTGTTTTTCCCAGTATTGAGAATCATGACGCACAATGTTGTTGTGAGGAAGTATTAAAAAAAAGCCAGTTGCATTTCTCAGCCACGACCATTTTTATGATCTACCTGTGATTTTGCGTCGTATGGAAAATATCGTGATATTTATCGATACTGACAAAGGCAGCTGATATCATCCGTGTAAAAAAACACGTTTGTGCCGTATTTACATTTGGTTCATCAGGAAAAGCACACAAACAACAAAGTGAAAATAAAAGGGAAACATTTGTATTTCTTTCCTAAACATCTGCCAAAGCCGGCAACCCACTGAAGCCTCATCACGAACAACAACCACGGAGAAAAATGAAGAAGAAACTCATCTCGAATTGCTGGGCAAAAATTACAATGGACCATCAGACCATCACCCAAACAACCCAAACCAATGCTGGCGCCAACAGTGAGCACGTCCCTGGAAATATGGCCTCTGAATATCGGGATGTTCTGTTTCCCTGTATCGGCCCCGGACCGACAGGAACATGCAGCGACTGCACTGCTGGCTGCAGTCTCGCTGTTCGCAGCACATCTGCTGAATGAGCTCATCTATAATTCATGGCGACTCTCCTCATCTTCAGTTAAATCAGACTCCTTCCTTCCAGATCTGTGTTTAAGCCTTCGTACGTGAACGTCTGCTCCCTCCCCTCGTCTTCCCGTTCGTCTTCACGCTCCCTCCTTTCTATCTGCCTCTTGTCCATATGTTTTCTCTCTCTCTCTACGCCAGTCGAGTGAATGATCTACAGCACAGAGAGAGTGAGAGTGAGAGAGAGACGTAGTAAAATAACACATGGACATCTGTTTTGTTTGTCTTTCTGCTGTGCCGCTGTTATTTTACACTTTAGCAGTCCCATGCAGGGCTGGAATCTGCTGGCTGCGACTGTATGCGTGGGAGAGCCGGTGACAGTGGTGACAATGTGAGCGGCAACAGCAACAACAAAGAGCAGCAGCCAGAAAATTAGTGCCCCGTCCTGCTGTGTGTACGGCCCCTCCCTCGCCGTGCCTGCAGCAAACGGCTATCCTCCCCCAAATTAAAAAAAAAAAGAAGAAGATCCGACTAAATGTTGCATGATACTGTCTTCACCTGCTCTGTCTCACCTTTTGGGGAAAAGTGTTTCCTCGCTGGACTCGAGGGTTTGGCCACAGAGGCTGCAGCACTGGAAGTTTGGGCTACCAACAATTTGACTCAGCTGGGTTTTTATCATCGCCACAGAAGTCCACAGAATTATTCATATTGATCTTAAGACTATCGCGCTAATTGAGCAGCTCGAGTGCCCTGCATATTTCATCACATCCCTTTCAAATTCATCAATGGATGAACGGCTCTGTGCACAGGATATTTGGAAGAGGCGGGTTAGCAGACGGTGCTGCGAGCCAGTCGGTCGTACCAAAGTCTCCAGTGACAGGAAGGACCGTCCACACGTCTCTGAAAGATGATAAAACTCACTGAGGCTTTAGTTTAAACAATAAATTCTTAAAAAGGAAGAGCAACAGTCGGATTTTTCTCCTCTTTCCTGCAGGAGATTATTTGAGAGGCGAAATAAAAACTCAAAGCCACTTCCTCCGGCGTCAGCCAGGGCTGGTTGTTTTGTCACAGAATTGCACTTCATGCATTTTCATTTCTAAAAAAAATTATCGTTCATAGAGAAACTTTTGATGGAATATGTGAATATTAATGCAGCCTATTAATTTGGGAATGGGAATTTTAGCACTCACTGCAACTGAATGTCAGCTACAAGTGACTAATCAGTGTTGGTCTCTAAAAAAACAATATCAGTTGATCCTTATTGTTTTTCCAAATGGTTCGGCTCTCTCACCTGATAATAATTCATCATTTTATTCATTCAGAAGGAGTACAAATGGAACTCAAAGGACAAACTGACTCCATTATTTTAGACGACGTCTTTCTGTGTGTTGGCCTGCTCTCACGGCCTCGTGAGTCACGCACTGCAGAGTAAGTGAGAGAGAGAGAGAGAGAGGGAGGGTCAGTGAAAGGTGAAGCAGCTGGCACAGATGTAAATGGAGGTAATGTTCTTGACCTTCTGAGTTCTGGGATCTTAACTTTTAAAAGTTCAGCTCCCTAAAGGCCGAGGCAGACCGTCCTTCCTCCTGACGAGAAAGACGCAGCCATGCAGTAAAGCCAGGAGAAGTAGTTTGCCATCCCTGTGTTGGTGTTTCTGGCTTTTACTTGGTACTCCAGCACCGTTCTGACCTTTTGAGTTGTGACACGCCGTCTGCAAGAGGATCCCGCGTTGATGACTATGAACCCACCTTTGGCTCAGGTGGGGTTCCCTCCCAGGTAAAGGGGGGGGGGGGGGAACCCAACACCCAGAACCAGAACGTGACTAAACATGTTTCTCATGGTTTCAGTTGCTGGCCTTCCATTCACGACAACGTGATTAATTCCATGCAATTAAACTCACTGGCCTGTAATCTCTATGTAATCCTAATTCTCAGATCCGCAGTTGACATTTCCACAATAACATGATGTCACCAGAATCCACAGAATTAATCCTCACTGCCATTTAAACCCAACACCTACGGGCTGCACGCTCGGGAGACCAGGGGACTTCATCAAACACACACACACACATCCTCATTAATGGCTGGGATGCACAGGTATACACACAGTAACACACACTCTTTGAGGAAGACATTTCAAGACGAGGTTGCCAAGGCAACTGCATGTGATGGACATCTTTCATTTTGGCCAGGCAGACAGAGGGAGTTCTTTCCCTCGTCCTTCCATAAAGACGGTTTTGTTTTCCTCACTGTCTCACCTGACCTCTATTTTTTTATTTTTTACACCTCCACATATGTTGCTTTATGTACTTGCTGACTAAAACACACACACACACACACACACACACACACACACACACACACACACACACACACACATCCAACCTGCTGAATCTCAAATGCTCTAACCCAATGAAAACACTTCCTGCGCCATCAAGGCCGTCCCTCCAGGGAATAAACTGTAGAGAATGATGATTATTGCTGCCGTCGTGAAAAAAAACAAAAAACAAAACTTCCTGCAATGGATTTTCTGCAGATTCCTGGGAAGATGTCATCATGAAGGTGTCTAATTCATGAAGGGCTGTGATAATGGAGTCTGATTGTCATTCATGAGTTCCGGGTTTTCCTCGGAGGCCGAACTCTCCGCGAGAAAACGATAGGAATTACACACAGGCAGATGCAAAAACGAAGAAGAAAAAAAAGACGTTAAACCTACACCCTTGATGTCAAATGATGAGGGGCTCCCCCAGGAGGAAGCAAAGAGCACTCGCTGTCATGGGTGGAGGCGGATCAAAGTTCTCAGCTCAGTCCCCTGAGTGTGTTTAGCTCCATGGCCCAGCTGACTGACCAGTATCCCAGTAACGACACTCAGCTGTGTCGCTGCACATTAGAATACAAAGACAAGAGTGAAGTTGAGGGGTTCTTGAGGGAATATCTGCAGTCACCTCGACAGACACCACCTCTGAATTTAGCCACACGTGCAGGCATGAGTAGACGCTTGCAGGTAGAGCTGCCGTTATCAGAGTCAGACACGCTTCAATCAATGCAGATCGCGAGGTTGTAGATTTATCTTGTATATCAAAGTTTCTCTGAGTTCATGTGAGACTTCCCTCGTCGCCGTTGGGGGATCTCCCTCCGCAGGTGAAGTTCTACACGCACAAGAATAAATCTGTTTTGTTCACTATTCTGATAAGGCGTAGCTTTTTTTTTTAATAAACCGCCAATAATTAAATATCATTTTGTAGAGGTTGCAGTCGTTTATTCATCTGTAGTTGTTTCTGTCTGAAGAATGCATTCACACAGGTAATTAATTATATTTGTAAAACGAAAGAGAGTTAGAGACTGAACTAATTTGAGGGAGAGGAGAATCTCTTTCATCGTGCATCTCCAGCCGACTTCCTGAATAACTCATTTGTTTCAAGTGAAAGACTCTTAGGTTAAATTCTTCTTGGAGTAAAATGTAAACTGCTTCGTCCCCAAATAGGCCTGAGGATGGAGCCGGCATTCAACTGGGCCATCTAGCGTCAGCAGACCCAAGGACACACCTGACGACGGGGAGACAAACAGCCGTTGACTGCCGGAGACAGTAATTGTTCCTTCAGGTAAGTTTAGGACGCAGCTTGTTTGTCTGGCGTTACATTAACGAAGCTCTCCCTCCCTCGGTAGAACCGCCGACACTCTGGCTCGTCATGGCGGAAAAACACAAGTGCTGCACTTTAATAAACTCCACTGCCTTGTGCATTAGGAATCATAATTCAACATGAAATGTATTAGAGTTTATTGTGTTTTAATAATTGAAAAGGCAGCGCAACATAACACGAGGAGCCGCTGACGGGAGAGGGAAACCATAAATGATTCACTGTGTGAGTTTATGGGAGCTTTTAATTTCTAAGGATGTTTCCTCGTGGTGGGAAAGAGACACAGGAGGAGAAAACACACATGAATGCCGATTCTTATTTTGATTTTTCGCCCTTAATCAGCAAAGTCTGCAGCAACAGAGGTCTATTAAAGGTCCTGGACTCCTAATTGGTAATAAAAAAGAACGTTTGCAATCAAGTCACAGTACCAGCACAATACTGTATGTACTGTAGGGCCCCTGACAGTCATTGCACATTAAATATCATAACTGCCATGAAGAACATTAAATATTTAAGCTATAAAGCGTCATATTCTCAAGCATAAATCAAAATCCCTTAAATTCTCCCCAGATGAGTTCTCACAATGCTCATTAACCTCCTCACCACCGTGGAAATCTGGAAATCTCATAATGGAGACAAAAAAACCCAAACAAACAAACAAAAAAGAAGTCGTAAAACCAGCAGCGAGTTCCCTCGCAGTTCGCTCTTCAAAGCTCTGAGCCCATATTCCTCTTGAGACGCCACAGAGACTCGAGTGGCGGCGTCTCCGCTCTTACCCCTAAACGCATTTCAGTGCGTTCAACGCTAAGGGGGCGAGACAACACCGGCGGGAAAGTCAGAATCTTGCGGCTGCGCGGCGTGAATATCAACACGTATACACAAAAATATGTTTTAATATCGTGATACACTTTTAAAATCTACATCAGCCGTCTCTACAACTCACGGCTGACCTGTTTGTTCGATTAATTAGCCGACTTCTAATGCGCGGCGATATGACGTCATGTTAATATCACGACTGTTTTAAGCTTTTACCTCAGTTATGCTTCATAAGTGATAGTTTTGAACATGTCTTGACACTCCCAATAGTTCTCTGGTCACGTCGGTAATGTAAATGTGCTGAACTGTTCAGAGCGAAATGAACCCTGATGAGCAAGAGTTGCTTGAATGGCCCGAAGCTGCTGAAATATATCATTTTGATTTGGGGCAGAGAGAGCTGGAGAGCATTATCTAATTGTGATTATTGTTGATGTTGCCGTAGCGATATGAGTCATGGTATTAAAAAGATCCATCATTCTTGTCTCATTATTCACATTTTAATTGAAAACCGTGTTGAAATGATGGTGGTGTGACTTTTGCAGTGATTCAGTACAATTCTGATTAATTGTTCAGCCCTATCTCAATTGCGATAATCTCTGTTAATCCCGATTTTGATGAATATACCATTAATTGCTACATCCCACATTTACTGACTACCCGGTGGTTTTGGTAATGTGTGATTATCCCCACCCCACTGATAGAAATTCCATCACTGCAGGTTATTGGTGTTCCACTGGCAGCCCCTCGTCCCAGGATGCTCGCCGTTCACGCCGCAGAGGGCGAACAGAGGTTAACAACCCTTCATTAATCCCTGCTAACAGAGACACGCAGACCTACAGGGGACTGACATGGCGAGAAAAATTAGCAGAGGCGAGCAAGAAAAACAGAAACAGGAAGAGTCTCCC
Organism: Aulostomus chinensis; assembly: GCF_037954235.1. Lineage (NCBI taxonomy): Eukaryota > Metazoa > Chordata > Actinopteri > Syngnathiformes > Aulostomidae > Aulostomus > Aulostomus chinensis. Next base: position 2,954,695 of record NC_141329.1, read on the forward strand.
AGTTTGAACTCGGAGCCAACGATAACAACCCCCTGTACAGCGTGGCAATATGGTTGACTGCTCCTCTCTCTCTCTCTCACACACACACACACACACACACTCACGCACACACACCATTTCCCCTGATAGTGACCTTTCCTGTGCGCCAGTGTCTCTCTGGTCTTTAGTCCATTTGAAAAAGCCTCCAGTCTTTTCACTTTTGCCTCTGACCTCAAATAGAAGCCGATCCAATTACAGCTCAGACCTCCTAACTGCACTCCCACTGCGCCCTAGATGCTGTTGTGTGTCCCCCAGAATGTGTGTGTGCGTGTGTGTGTGTGTGTGTTTTGCTGAAATAGACAAAGAAAGAGAAGCTGGTGTGTGTGTGTGTGTGTGTGTGTGTGTGTGTGTGTGTGTGTGTGTGTGTGTGTGTGTGTTTCAGGAGAGCACCTGAAATGGAGCAAGCCGAGAGAAGGTGTCTGTAAAGCTGTAAGGTACTAAACTGTGATTAGGCTGCTTACTTCAGGTGCAACTAACAAACAGGTATTTAAAATAAAAACATCAAGAGGAGATTGACGAGAGAGAGAGAGAGAGAGAGAGAGAGAGAGAGAGAGAGAGGGAGAAGTGGGGCAAACATTCAGACTGATTTGGTGGCTGGGTCTTCCTCTGCATCAGTACATCTCTGTAACTCGGGTGTGGAGGAATTTGAAGGAACTCATCAGACACAAGAAGCAGGCTGGAGCCTCAGAGACGCTCCCACTGGACGCTCTGCTGGAGTTCCAATCCAGATGTACGGGGTTGGCTGTGACATGAGGTCGAGCCCCCCAGAACATCTGGTCCCCTTCCCTCAGATACAGTCATACTTGTATTGTTGGGCGCCATCAGTACTGCCTCATCAGAACATCACGCTCGGACGGAGGCGTTCAAAGTCACGAGTAACAAAGCACTCATTGAGGACACCTGCAGGTTCAAGGCCCGGCGTCAGATCGGCTCTCATTCTTACAGACGAATGATGAGAATAAGACCACGAAAGTTAAAACAAAGGATACCAGACGAAATCCCTGATCATAGGGTCGGGCAGTTCATCAGTGAGTTAACCATTCTCTGTTCACCTGAACGGACAGAGATTAGCATGACTGAGATGAGGCTTTGAGATGAAGTCGTCCCAGCCTGGGAGAACGTCTTGGTTGCCTGGCACACGTCTCTGCAAGAACCCGATGATCTAAATAAGCGTTTTCTTTAAAATAATTGGCCGCTCATCGTAATCCAGGTAAAAGTCTGAAATAATCTTGATATTGATCGCCCTGCTCCAACGGCGGCCATCTGCTCTCTCTCTCTCTCTCTCTCTCTCTCTCTGCGTCCGTGTTCTACAGCGTCCCACCTCTGAATACCACCGATCAATGGACAGATCGATTCCAAGGGTGTGTGTGTGTGTGTGTGTGTGTGTGTGTACAGTAGAGGTGTTTGAGATCGCTGTGTCACGGCAGCGCCTATTTGAACTACTCTCTTTAAATGTTAAAGGGTCTTCTCAGCTGTTGAAGAGACGCCGTCCTCCATATTTAAAAGGATTTTACCGATTGTTTGTGTGTGTGTGCAGGTTCACCGTTTTTCTTGAATGGATTTGATCTACCAGTGGAACCTAAACACGGTTCATCTCCGTTCTTCTGATGTGACCTCATTGTAGAACACACACCATTGCAGCCCCATCTGGACCGTCGATTGTTCGTTTTCAATTTAGATCTTTATTTCCCAAAGACTGTTCGGGAGATTTCACTCGTGTTTTCAGCTTTTATTCGAACTTTTTCTATCACACATTCACTTTCTGCCACAAAACAAACGACGAAAGGCTGGTAAGAAAAAACAACAACGACAGAAAGCCAGCAAAGAAACCTACTAACAGCAGAGTACAGCAGATATTCAGGATTTCTCGAAGCGAGGCGTTCGTCGGTGTTCATTTGTGCACAAACCAGCGAGGAATTACTGTTGTTATGAATTATTGACAATGGCTTTTAGTAAACTGGCTCGTCATTGTGATGTCTGCAGAAACGCTGACCTCCTTCAGCTGAACGGTTATACTTGGACACCAACCTGACTCAGAGAATCACTGTGAGAGAGCTGCCGCCATGGCAACAGATTGTCTACCTTAACCAGGGTAAGGTCGTAAAACTGAGCAACTAATTGTGGAGTATTCTGACCTCAGAACAACTGCGGTTCCTCTACAAGTAACAGTCAAAAACAATAAAAGCAGACTAGGAAGTTCTTCTGGAGGTTTTCGCAGCATTTTTTTTTTTTTTTTTTTGCAGCATTCAAACTGCTTTCCGACACGCAGTCCAGCCTCCATCGGGTTCAAGCTCGGTTATCAGGAGGAAACCATTCAAAAAGGTACCAAAACAAGACAGAGAGTGACGAGACACTGACATGACACGACAAACTCCAGGTCACATTCTAGAGGGAGATCATGATGTAGAATGTTGTAATGTTTGCTTGTGTGTGTGTGTGTGTGTATGTGTGGGGGGGTGGTATGAATATGAGGGAATATTCTACAAGAAACTCATGTAAACACGTTCATTGAAACATTGTCTGATTGAGCTGAATAACAGGATTATTGCGTCTACGTAAACACAGCCGGTGGTTTAAGCCTCTTTTCCTGCGTCTGTTTGATGCGGCGTTGCTGCACACCTGCTTTACATCAGCCAATCAGCTCCTTCCCTGCTCTCAGCCCCTTGGTTAGCTGATTATCAGCTCTCTCTGTTGCATCCAAGACGTTCTCTTCGCTTCCATTTAGGTGTTTCTATTCTATCCTTTTTCCATCCTCTACCAACCTGCCTGGTCCTGCACCTCTAAGTGGAACAACCGCTCGGTTCCAATCAAACAAAAAACAAAAAAACCAAACCCTCCTCCTCTCTGATTCACTCCTCTCTGGCCAGGTATGAAATAATCCCCCGTGTCTTTGCTGCAGCAGAATAAACGTACGGAGGACCAACCTGCTGACTGAGTGTTTGTGTGTGTGTGTGTGTGTGTGTGTGTGTGTGTGTGTGCGTGTGTTGGAGAGTGGGTGGGGGGGAAAAAAACAAAAAACCTTGCAGAAACATCATGCATCATCCACCTTTTGCTGTGGTTTTAAATACATTCTGGAAATTCCTCTCTGTAAATTGACACAATTTGAAACTGCTTGGTGTGAATTTGTTCTTGAGAAAACCAACATCGGCCAGCGTGGAAGCGTCTCCTGTAATCTAGGACAGCAGCCAAACTCTCATTATTCCCACTGCCTACAGAACACACCGACACCAGCACATACGTGTTCTGTAGGCATTTATACTACGTTTATCTTTTTACGACTACGTTGGCACACAATGAGCAACATTACCTCTCCCCTTTCTTTCTTTCTTCTCTTTCTTTTTTTTGCAAGGCTGAATTGAAAGACATTTAATTATTGAAATGCAATTAATGCGGCGCTCGGTGGGAAAACGCGCACAAGCAGTCACGCCAGGGGTGGCCAGGGGCAGGAAGCAGCAGGCGATACATCAACTGAGATTAACCAGCATTATGGGATTAATACATTGAGATTATGACTGAAAGGGACAACGCTTTTTGAAGGTCTGAAAGAGGGATTTCGGAGGTCATTAAATTATTTGCAGAGATCAAGAGATGAGAGGTGGATTTGGAGGAGAACTGACATACCGGTGAGGAAAAATGTTGGTTTCTCTTTATTTCTATATAATCCCACAGATTATCATGATACATCTAATCTCATCTCTTGGACATTAGTGCCAATGGTGTTACTATAGTTGATTATTTTTCCTAGGTTTTGAACTGGAACACACAACTGATACACCATTTTTTATTTTTATTTTTAATCATTTAATAGCATCCTGTTTTTTGTTTTTTACAGTATTTTACCTTTTCATCCAGACACTTTCCTCTCATACATAAAAATCTATGCTTTCATGAATTTTCACCAGCAGCATCACTTGAACTCCCCTCAATCATACAAGCATACCTACATGAAGCGATACCGTGTGTGTGTGTGTGTGTGTGTGTGTGTGTGTGTGTGTGTGTGAAGGGTGGGGATAGGGTAGGACCAGGCTACTACAATCTCTCCTTGTTAATTCACATGCAGTCACTCACTGCGCCTTTAACCTGTGTTTCAAGGACAAGAACCGCACAGGCAGAGGCTCGGTTTCCGTGAGAATACAATAATGTAGCAACAGCAAGCAGCGACAAACAATTGAGTAGCATAGCATGCTGACTGGTAATTGATCAGAAGAAGAAGAAGAAGAAGAAGAAGAAGAAATATGTTTCGCTCCAATGTGCATCTGATCTCCACCCGTCCTCTAATTATCAAAAAACCCTCATTACCTGACACACACCCTGAAAGCTGGCTGCCGTCTTCCTACACATGGATGAAACTGAATTCTGACAATTTCTAAATTAATGTTTTCATTTTTTTTTTTTTTTTTGTTACAGTTTCTACAAAGCAGAGAAGTTCGCTGTGTTGTCCCGGCGGTTTATTCAGATCAATCACACGGGCGTGTGGAGTGAATCAGCTGAAGGTTAATGCGTTAAAACTGCTCTTACCGACACTCGGTGTAGGACACGGATGGATTGGAGGATGTGTGCGGTCCCTCTGCTGCTCTCCTCCAGCACCGCAGCTTCCCTGCTTGTTCACTTGCCGCAGACCCCGCCCCCTACACGCCTATTGGTCCAATGACATTCGAGTAAAGAGTGTTCACCTAAATCAAAATGGCGTCCCGGTTACTTTTCCGTTTTGGTAACTGACAGCACAAAACATTTGTGATTCAGCGATTTTTTTTTAGTCAAGTCAACTCGAATTTTTCGACTTTATACTTTACATAACGCTTTATATGAGCCGAAAAATCATTCTAGAGGGTTTCTTATTTTCGAAAAAGGGCTAACCGAGATACTGAGGTTCATGTCAAAGCGAAATAGCCGAGACTGTTGGGGAATCCTCTTAACCTCGGTGTAACCTTTGATTAATCTCCGTGCTAATTATGATTAGCTTGTTTTAGCATTCTGTTTGGTGTTTATTTTTTTATTTGGTACAGAAATGGAGACAGGGTGTTTGCTGTGCCTGCTTAAAAGTGGGAATTGAATAAAGAACTCGGCTACGACTGTGGATGCAAACATATCGCTTGTTTTTCTTTTAAAAAGCATTTCACCTGCTCCAGTGGGACTTGAAGTTTATACTAGTAGCTAGTACGATGACGAAGCATTGAGAAACCAACCGAAAGAACTACAACCAGCCTCGCGTGCGATACCAACGCCGCCCACCTCGACTCCAGTTTTCGCCGAGCCTAAAACTTCCTGAATCACTCAAACTCAGACCAGGAGGGAGGTGTAACTCGTCATGTGCCTCTGAACGGTTGCTTCACCACCGGACGTTAACATGAGCGACACAGCAGTTTAGCCCGGCGCGGATTTAATCACCTGCTAATCCCATATTAGCAGGCTAAATGCTATCTAGGTACTGGGGTCTAGTTGAAGTTCCCTTCACTGATGGTTGACTGCTTCTCCTCAGCTTCCGCCTCACCGTAAGTGTTGACCTTGCAGGGATGGGGTTGTGGTGTCACCTGTGTACCACCTGCTACTGTAACGACCATTCAAAGATAAGCTGAGAAATTAGTTGTGCATATGGAAATAAAACACCTGTTAGGTTGATCACAAATGACACAGAAAATTTGATGAAACCTTTCTCAAAAACTCTTAATTTTCTTGTGTATGAATGAAAATGTTTATCTCATATATGATGATCAGAAAATTACAGCTGGAGCGACTAACACATAAATATTGCAATAAACCTGTAACCAGTGTTAGGTTGAAAGGCTTGTTAGTACTTGTTAGTAACTCCATATATGGATGTATAAGTATAAGGTTGAAAGGTTTGGTAGTACTTGTTAGTTACTTCATGTGTGGATGTATAAGGTTGAAAGGTTTGGTAGTACTTGTTAGTTACTTCATGTGTGGATGTATAAGGTTGAAAGGCTTGGTAGTACTTGTTAGTTACTTCATGTATGGATGTATAAGGTTGAAAGGTTTGGTAGTACTTGTTAGTTACTTCATGTATGGATGTATAAGGTTGAAAGGTTTGGTAGTACTTGTTAGTTACTTCATGTATGGATGTATAAGGTTGAAAGGTTTGGTAGTACTTGTTAGTTACTTCATGTATGGATGTATAAGTACGAGGTTGAAAAAAGCTTCTTAGTACTTCATAGTTTCTCCATACATGGAGTGAATGGCTGGACTGGGTATCCATCATCAATACTGTCATAGCACAAACTGGAATACTTGAGTACTATCGTTTATGGAATGATACCTTGTCATTTGGTACCAAATGCCAACATTTGGGAGTAAATCTCCAAATTTCATGACAGATTCATTCATTTTGTTATAAACCTGCATTTAATGGCAACTGAAAAATTATGTTTTAGCCCCTTGTGCTAAGTTTACAACTTTTGTTTTATTCCCAATCTTCCATCCATCCATCCATTGTCTTCCACTTATTCCCACATTAAGGGTCGCGGGGGGTGGAGCCTATCCCAGCGTCAACGGGCGAGAGGCGGGGTTCACCCTGGACAGGTCGCCAGTCCATCGCAGGGCCAACACAGAGAGACGAACAACCATTCACACTCACATTCACACCTACGGTCAATTTAGAGAATTGTTTGGATGCCCAAACATGATCTGCATCATAGAATATTTATCTACAATCACACACCTCCAACCTGCCTGGCTCTGGAGCTGCTCGCAGCCAAGCCTTTTAATCAGGCGCCATTTGAGCATGACGGCATCCACTGGAGCCAAAAATAGTGTCGAATTCATAAACGTGACTCATGCACTCTACATGTCGCCGGTCAAGACGCTGGATTAGATCAATCGTACCGGTAGAAAGAGGTGTGCCAGTTAGGAGTGAGAGGGGTGGGCCCTCCTCCTCTGTCAGTGTGTGTGTGAGGAAAACACCCCATCATCTCCTCCTGTACATATTTGTAATATGAACGTCGATGTCTCGGACAAATGGACAAACGGGCTGCTGGCCGGAGGACTAATGGTGCTCATGATGTCAGTTGTTGTATTGAACCCAACAGGCCTCAGTTGATGGCGTGCATGTCCCTGCACGCGAGCACCAGGTGTAAAGTTGTGCACACGTTGGACCGAGAGCAGGAGTAAATTTGAAGAGCTTGATTAGTCCGTGTGAACTGGGTTGCTAGGAAACACTGCGGTCCGTGTTTATCTTTGTGTGCTCTCTCAGATTATAAAACATGGGGAGGAAACGGTCCCAGAAGTGCCAAAGCATCAGCAGAGACTGCCCTCACAGCTGACGGCGCTGAAATTAATTTAGTAAATTCCTGCTGGCCTCGAGCTGGATTCAGGTGTGTTTGTTTGGCTCGCGTTGCTCAACGGGTCTCAGGAACGCCGTCACATGATCCTCAGACGTGCGTGTTGTATGTTTTGGCTGTGGAGGGGCTGAGGGCCTCTGTGTGCTGTTGTCTTCTGATCATAGATGTATCCGAACACGCTGACCGATTCTCCTCTGACTGATACGAGAGCGCACTTTGATACTGGGCTCAAGTGTAATAACTTTTATCTTGTGTGCTTTAGTGGGTATCAAAGTGCAAATGAAGCTTCCCTCTGCTTGCTGGAGTTTGGAGATGTTTCTTAAATTAATTGGAATCTTCAAAAGAAGACACACACACACGAATAGAAAGTTAGTGTCTATATAAATGTCTTGAACAAATGTATGTGGTGGGAAGCCTGCAAAGTTGTAACACAGCCTGCAGGGGCTGAGGGGGAACCAGTTGTTGAGGTGTCTGATGCCGACGGGTGTGTGCGAAGACTAATGACAGAACGCGGGCCAATGAAAGGCAATTTAACGATTGTGTGATGCGTGCCAAGGTGCTTTATTTACCACTGATGTTTTTATAGAAGCAGTAATATCGGGGTATGAGTCATGCCAGTTTTATCACCAGCGGAACAGTAAAGAGCTGTCTTTGACTAAACAAGTTTCCAGAACGTCTAAGTAGCTCACATTTAAGTGGTGCAATTGAACACCAACAGTAGCCGCGATGCCAGATGGACCTTTGCTCTGCCCCCCACCGCCACTCACCGCTCCCCTCTTGTTCATCTCCCTCTTCTTCTTCTGCAGGTCTTTGTCTGCTCCCATTCTGCCAGTCTGAGTGATTGAATGCAGGGAAACTGGCACCGGTGGACACACGCAAAGACACGCTGATTGGTCAAGAATGACAACGGAGGACATGAAGAATGAAGCCGACAGCACCTCCATACTCACTCTCTACACCGTGATGTATCCCGTCTTCAACCAGGTAAAAGAATACAGAAGAACTTGGGTAAAAACTGCAGAACCAAGGTTGAGGTAAGAGTGGAAAATATGCTGAGAAGCAGGCGAATGAGACAAAATTTGATTTTATACAACAGCCAAAGCTTTACAAAAGGAAGATGGAGGTAGGATCAAGGATGAAGGGGTGACGAGTTTTGGAGAGACATTGTAGCTCCTATCCTGTGTGTGTGTGTGTGTGTGTGTGTGTGGGGGGGGGGGGGGGGGTCATATAAAACAGTAAAACCTGCACGAAGCTGGCAGGACATCCTGTGACTTCTGAGGAACCGCAGGAGGTTTATTATTAGGGACATGTCAAAGAAACGTACGAATATTTAACCCTATGACACGAGTGAGACTAAATGAGCCTCTTTGGACTGTCAGTGTGATCGGTGTGTCTGCGTGTGACCCTGGTCTCGTGTTTCACAGGTCGTGCGGGGTGGATTTGTATTCCTGGCCATTTTAAATATACACACCCCAGAATGTGTCAGTGCTCAGAGGATTAAATACTTCTCCTCTTGTCACATCTCTACTAAAATGTAAAAGCATGCATGGGAATTCATCAAAGAGCTGGTCAAGGTTCAGTGCTTACAACTAAAAGAATGTGAATAATGAATCTTTATTTACGCGGCCCTTTTAAGTTGCAAGAAGAAAAATGTACTAATAAAAACAGAGCTCTTAAAACAAGAGGGGAGTTAAAAATACGAGTGGGATGAAAAAGCTTAGCAATATATTTACTATTCATAAACACGTTCCCGTAAAAGAATGATTTATGAAGCGATTTAAAAGATGGCAGCCTGTCTGATTGTCATGCTGTTTCAACAGCCTGATCACTTCTGATCTAAGTGGGGGATCGGGATCTAATGAATCCTTGTTATGTTTTGGAGCGAGACCGTGTATTGCTTTGAAAGTGATGAGAAGAATTTCAAAATCAAAAGGGAACGTAACGTGCTGCCGGTGCGTGTTGTCTAGGAGTAATGCAGTAAAAGTACAACGGACTGGGACCTCGGGCTTCATCGTTTGACGTCCCCGAGACAGAAAAACTGATGATCAGTCCTGCCAGAGGTGGTCGGAGGTGGAGATATAACCATCTAACCTGCATGTCAGTGGGTGGTTTGAATGATCAGAGATGAAGCACAGAATCCAACGAACCGGATCCCTGAGGAACTCCACTATTAAATGAGACACAGGAAGTTCAAGACAGGAGCCTGTCAGCATCTAAAGCCTTCAGCAGAGAGGTTTGGGCTGCAGCCGACTGCCCACTGCAGTGGTCTCTGCACCTGTGCATTCATCAGCTGTCTTTATCATCCACCACAAACGAACAAAAAAGTTTCCCCTAAAACTTTATTTTCTGGTTTCTTACTGTGCTGAATTTTGGAGCTGCAACAACTCTTCCAGAAGGATCTGTACTGCTATTTTCTTATATTTGTGTTTGTTTGTGTGTTGTAACCCGCAGCTGGAGGGTGTCGACCCGACAGCAGCGCGGACGCTCAGAGCTGCTTTCATCAAGGTAAAAAGAAATGAGTTACATGTGGTGGAATGAAAACCCCCAACCTGTCTTTTTGAAACAGTTTAGACGAGCAACTCCTGCCGAGGATCTAAGTTCTACTTGTGCAGGAGTGTGTTTGTGTGTCTCAAGGCAGAACAGGAGAACCCCGGGGTGACCCAGGAATTTGTTCTGAAGATACTGGAGAAGAAGAACTTAAAAATCAATTACAGTGAGACTCTTCTTCGCATGGCTGCCGCTGATACGGAGGGTAAGATGATGTGAACCACCAGCAGTCCAGGATCAAACGCAAACACACACATGACAACGCTACGTTTTGGATTTACTTCTGATTTCACAAGGAAAAAGTGCATCTTTCTACCTCCTGTTCTCTGGAGCTGAGTGTGTTGCTCAGGACTGGATACCTACCAACTTATCTTGGCTCTGCTGTCTGTAGTGCCTCAGCATGTGTATTTTTTTTGTTGTTTTTTTTTTTTGGTGGTCATATTACATCTGTCCTTTGATCCACTAGGGGGAGCTGTTTCTCCACAAATCAACTCTGGCTCCTGTTCTCAAATGTTCCTTAATTTCTGTCTGTAATTGAATTCTGTGTGCAATGTACAGTGATTGATGGAAGTAATGAATTCACACACACACACGCACACACACACACACACACACACACACACACGCACACATTTGCACTCCAGTGTTTTTTTCCCGTCTTCCTTGTGCCACCCTCACGTTACTGTTTGCACTTGTGCTCTTGCTCCTGTTGTCGCTGAGGAGTCACAGGTCAGGTTTTCCTTCCTCTTAATGTTTGCAGAATTCCGGATTGACAGGCAGGACCCGGAATTCCAGGAGCTGAACGAGAGGGCCGGAGCGCTGAAACACATCCTCAGCACCATACCGGATGAGATCCATGACCGAGTGGGCTTCCTCCAGACCATCAAGTAAGACCTGGCTGGAGTACATGGAGACATCTGTAGGAGGCCATTCCAAGACTGCTTTTTTTTTTTTAATTGATATTTCAGTGTTTGGTTCAAAACTAAAGCTTTGACACGGTGTGTAAATGATATAAAAAGACATAAATGACCTCAAACATCAGTAAAAGCGTTTTAAAGCATTTTAGTTTATCTTCGTAACCACTGTCTCTCTCTGAGAGCAGCTGTCAACAAGACGAGCTGCGGCATGACTTCAGCTCTGTTCGGCTGTTTTCTCACATGAACTGTGAACAATCTCCAGAGAATTATGTAAAACACACACACACACACACACACCCAAAGGTCGGTGGTGTCCTCACCTACTGAAACTACTCTTTATTACCTGCCCAGAGACTACAGATGGACATTAGCTAATACACCTCTCTGGTATGATCAGTCCTCTCTCATAAATTGAGATTCATGTTTCTTGTGCACGCTTCCTGACTGAGTACTCAGTCCGCAGTCTCTTTCCTGGTTTGCTCTGTTCGCACGCGGGTTCTGGCGGAACTGGTGGGGTTCAAACATTTGAGTTCTCACACCCAGCTGGTTCAGACCAACCTTCTGTCAATATGTTTGGAAGACAACATCACGATGAGTCCAGGCGTGCAGCGCAAGTCTCCAAGCAGCTTTACTTTAGGAATACGTGTGACTTTATCCAGAGGTTAGATGGATTATCAAATATACCGTGTGTTTGGTCATATGCTACTTTATGTGTTTTTAGGATTGTGGAACCCACTCTTGTGTAATTTGTGAAATAATTCAAACATTCTCCCACTAGATGCTGATCATCGTATTAAGAGTGTGTGCCACTGAATATTCATTGAACTATAAGCACGCACACCACCCAATGAGAGAAAGTAGAAGATGTCTCTTTCTTCTTGGCCCACTTTGTTATTATTTTGATTAAATTCAATACTCTTAGTGAGTCACTGTTTAAGTTTCTTACCCAGCGGAGGGCTTAAAAATAAAATCAACTCAAAGGGAATGCTAAGAAGAAGAAAAAAAAAAGGAGTTCTAAAGCAGCAGATTTGGAGCTGAAGGTGGATGCATGTTTGTGAGAAAGCGAGACAATCAGCAGGATCAAAGAAGTGTAGTTTTGGCATGAAAACAGACAGATGTATTGTTTTTTTAATGTGCAGTTATTTGTGTGTGTGTCATCTAGAGACATTGCCAGTGCCATAAAGGAGCTGCTAGACACAGTTAATACTGTCTTCAGGAACTACCAGTATCAGAACAGACGGGTAAGTAGATGAATGAAGAAGAAGAAGAAGAAGAAGAAGAAGAAAAAACCCCACATTCACACAAACACAGTTGCTTTGAAATAAGTGGAGCTGAAAGGCTGTCTGTATTTATTGGTTAGGCGCTGGAGCAGCAGAAGAAAGAGTTTGTGAAATACTCCAAGAGCTTCAGCGACACTCTCAAGACCTTCTTCAAAGATGGAAAGTACGACACTTCCTCCAGTTTAGTCTCTGCTTCAGCCGCTCTTCTCTGCTCCTCCGTCCTCGGTCATGTGTTAAAGCCAACCTTTCCCTCCTCTACGTCTTCTTTTTTTTTAACATGCACTTAACACATTTGGTAGTTGCGCACACGCACACACAAGCTGTCACTGCCGTGTAAAAGCTGGTGGTTTGATCACAGGCCCGCGTCTATCAAATACGCCATTGCTGAATAATTCCTTTGACTCGTTTTCTGTGGATTCATGCTGGTGTGATTTCTCAGCAGCCTGACGTTCTCCATTCCAGTCAGATCAAAGTGTTTCCTGGTTCAATCCTGGTGTTGTTGCCATGGTTTCATTGCGTGTGACAGACATGTGTGTCCCTGTGTTTCTGTCATGCTTTGTTTCCAGAGTGTTAACCGTGTTTGTCAGCGCCAACCGGCTCATCCACCAAACCAATATGATACTGGAGGCCTTCAGGAGCGTGGTGTAGCAGACGACACACACACACACACACACACACACACACACACACACACACACACACACACACACACACACACACACACACACACACACACACACACACACACACACACACGCGCGCGCGCACACACACACACACACACTTGCGCTCATGGACGTTTTGATCAGCGAAAAGGTGAAATGAGGTTTTGTAATTTGTGAAGGCGTTTTTATTATTTTGGGCTGTATAACTTATAACTTATGTATAATTCTGTGGCTTAGAGGGGAGATCAGGTACTTTGAGGTTCAAAGCGAATCAGGTTGACAGTAATTGCCAGAGATTTTAAGCTCTCTTTTATGTTGTTCTTTTATCAGATTCTGAAGTCGATATTTCTTCCTTGCTTCATATATTTCCTTCTCTGTTCATTTCTGTGTCGGCTCTAAAAAAATAAAAAAAAAAAGTACTGAAAAAATAGATTTCCCATGTCCTTGAAAGCTTTGTGATTGCAAAAGTCAGATAAAGTACAATGCAAAGAAGTAGTATTCAGTTCCCGGACAGCTCTGCTCCTCAGCTGTCAGCAACTTTGACCTGAGTTCCCTCCTCTTTGATATACTTTATCTCACACGTGAACTCTGCTTCGACATCACGCCCTCGCGCCTGCTGCAGGAGGAGCTGGCCACCGCTGGGCCTTGTGATTAATCAGCAGCGAATAACTCCTTGGTGAAGGGCTATGTCCCCGCTTAATTAATACTTAATTAACTAATAACTACCTGAACAATCCTCATTTTTATCCAGAAATCTTTCAAAAGTAATTCTCTCTCAACTGATCTCCAAGCCTGATATCCGACAGAATTGTCTTTCCCTTCAGTTCAGGCTGCAGTTCGAGGGGTTTGTGTGGCGGAGGAACTCGATTGACCCTAACAGCCTCCCGAGTATCCGCCTGAAACTACCGTCCCTGCAGGGTCGACACGGTCACGTTCCTCGCTTTGGAGTTTGAAGCAAAAACAAACCACAATGTGGGCTTCCCAACCACGTCGGTGTCCTTGTGAAGCAACTTGTAGGTGTCACTGGCGTCAAGGGTCTGGACCGCAAATCATTTCTTTGAGTCACAGTTTAGGATGCAGCGTCAAGACTGCGGTCCCGTTGGGGGACAAACCATTTATTCCTGTCTATAAGTTCAGACATGTGACCTCATCACCTCCACGGAGCAAACAAACGGTGATGGAGAGAATGATGTGGCCAATGCTGTCATGGTGTCATCAGGATAATTTACTCCTTATTTTTGTAATTGCAGTCTGTAATCCAATCATCCCTCGATTTAATCTCACTGTAAAGCACTTGTTTAGAATTTTGCTCAATAAATAGAGTGACCTGACGTTATCTGGACTTTGCGTTTGCTTCCTTTCTTATGTGAAGCGTGAATGATCTGTACAGTGGTGCTGGTGACACAGACTCTCGACTGCAGGGTGATGGTCTCGCAGTGGTGATCTGAAGGAAGTTGAGGAGGCAGATTATCTCCTGTGGCCTTCCTTTGTCCCGCTGCGCGTGCTTGGGCCGGTGAACCCTGAAGGAAAACCTCTGTGTCTCTCCATCATCCTCATTGCGGGTTGCCGTCGACAAGTAGCCGGCTTTCTTTCTCCTCCCCTTAATTGTGAAGTATTTGTAGAGTTTAAAAAAAAAAAAAAAGTAAAACCTTGTTATTAGGGGTTTGAGCCTGCAGGTGATACAGACGCACAGATTCACATCTTATCAACTTTCATTTTCTTTGTCTCTTCCCTCCACCAAGTGTAAATAAAATAATAGAAAGCAGGATCTGATACGGCCATGTTCCTGTTTCCATCCCTAACCCTAACAGCACCCGGAACATTAATTATGATATTGTAGGAACACAGCAGCATCAGATAAGACATAATAGAAATCCTCCTGAACTCTTTAAACAAGTAGTCAAAGAGTTTGGAGGAGACTTTGAAGAGTGAGCCTCCTCAGATTTGTTGTATGAAGGCGTTTCGCTCACTTCCCCCTCCATTCTCTCCCTCTCTCTCTCTCTCTCTCTCTCTCCCTCTCTCTCTTCCACTGCATCTCTTTCCTCCCTCTACTATGATCTGAACCAATTTTTTTTTTCTTCCCCCCAATTCCAGCAACTTCATTCTTCCCCCTGTATAATAGTGGATTTTCCATGGTGGATTTGTGGCGGGCTATTTTGAGCTGCGCACCGGCTCCTACATGCACCGCTGTAATCCAATTGTGATAGTGTTAATTTTTAAAGCTTTATTATTGAAATTGCTGAGACCTAATTTTCTGATCCTGTCACCGTTGACGACCGCTGTAATCAGCTAATTCCAGTTATTCCAGGCCATTAAGTCGCACGCAGGGTTTGGCTGTGGTCACTGCTGTGTGTACCCGCGCTCACACGTTAAAACCCAGCAGACCTTTTCTTCGCCTGTGGTGCCTTGAGCGACCCCGCCAACGCTGGGAAGCTCTGATGTGGCGTGCACTCTATTTCTGCTGAAGTTCAGTGTCCTACCAGCTGTTGTGACGCTGTGGTTGTGTTGGCAGGAGAATGATGAGGTGCAGGGTGGTAATTTTACCCCACAGATTGTCCTCTCCCCGGTGCCTAATCTGTGAATAGAAAGTAGCGTGCACATTGTGTTACACGCAGACGACAGGGCCAGGACTCACAAACACAATTCTTTTTGACGACTTGGTTGCCAGGAAACTTAGCATGGGTCTTTGAGAGTGAGGCCTAATGAAAGAAAAGAATCGTGTGTGTGTGTGTGTGTGTGTGCCCCCCCGACCACTGTCTGGGCTTCTAGGGGGGCCAGTTAGTTAACTCTCTGCGGGTGTGTGTGTTGCAGCCAGGGCTGTTAGCGTTGATTGCTTCTCGGAGATTGCTGGACACAAAGCTGGGCTTCCTGGAATCAGCTACATCTCCTACATACAAGACCGCAAAGGCTGAAGTGTCATAAACACCGTTTGTTTCACCGCCCTGGAAAAGGGGGCCAATTTACTATGAGCACCTGACAGGATGGAATTGGATATCTTGGTAAGTCCAAATTTATCATTAAACGAGTGTCCAGGTCCTCCATAGGAACTTAATGATTGTGTGTGTGTGTGTGTGTGTGTGTGTGTGTGTGTGTGTGTGTCTGCAGGCCGCAGCTTACTTGACGGGGATGTTAAGTCTTGAGACATCATTATTCAGACAGGAATAGAGCTGTAACAGTTTCTAAAAACTGCAATCCTGAAGGGGGGGGGGTGCCTCACCTGGTATGCGGGTTTGTTTTTTTGCCTTCAAACAACAAATGACTTTATACGGCGAAGTAGTTTTCATTATTTGTCTGTTTGCTCATTTCTGTGTATAATTTCCACAACAATACTTCTAAACATCACCGTACAGGAGCAGGAGGAGGAAAACCTTTTCATACCTCAAGTTTTTGAACCATAGAATAAATTCGAGCCAATATTTGATTGACAGTTTCCATTGGAGTCAGCAGCGCATTCTGGAACAGTCACTGCTGCCACGGCTTTAATGCTACTTCGTTTCTTTGTGATGTCTCTTTGTTCTGAGTGGGATCGTTGAATTCCGCATTTTTCAACTCCATATTCTGGGATGCACGTCTGCATAAATGTTGTTTGTGCATACCAGGTTTTGAAATCCATCAACGATCCTCATCATTTGATCTGGATATAAACCACCTCTGTAGATTAACCGGTGATCTGTTTCTGGCTTTAAACGTGACTTAACGTTTTCAGATCAATTAAATCTTTGAATGCCAACCCGTGTGACCTGATTAGGAGTCTGCTGGTATGTTCTGGGGTGTCCTCCTTCCCACAGGCTGCCGCGTGTGCGAATTCTGTTGCAATGTGCCTGTTTGAGCTGCTATTTATCAGCTGCGTACAACAAAACTAGTCGGTAACCAACCATGAAAACTGTCTCCTTCTTGTTGTCGGGGATGTAAAGAGCAAAGCGAGCTCATGCTGCTGTTAATCGCCATTGTGTAAAAAAGGCAGCTTTCATTACGAACCCTGTCATCAGCTCAGTTTTACACCCTGAATTTGTCTCGTAAACATTTATGTTAGAATAAAAGGGAAATTGAGAAGGATTTCTGTCCTTCGCCGCCCTTTGTAGCGTTTAATAGAAAGTTTAAAAAAAAAAAGAGCATTCTCATCATCTCACACGTCTTTAACACCTCCGAGTGACTTTTAATCATTTCACGGGCTAATTTAACAAACCCTAACTTTTATTCACTCTGTAATTCATGCTGTTAATCTACCTGACTCCAGTATTTTATTTCACATCACTTGTCATTTCAGCAACTTGATAAGCTTTGGCAACCTGCCGCCTCCTCAAACCGTTCCTGAGACGTAATTTTAGGATCTGTTCTCCCACCTTTGAGAGTTACTTAGCAGGTGGAAACGTCTGCTGAAAATGAAAGACCTTTTCACACTATTCAACTGCGACATGTTTGGATAGAGTGAACAGAGCCAACAAAAGAACTCTGCTGCTGCTGCTGCTGCTGCTGCTGCTGCTGCTGTGACTTTGGTGTATGATTACAGTGACATGACAGCCCGCTGTGAAACAGATGTGGATGGGGATTATTCAAGCCAGGAAAAACTCATTTTTCAACATGTAACAACGACAAATGCAGGGAATCTATTATTTGATTGTGAGTCTTCAGCACATACACACTTGATTGATTGACAGGTCTGAGCGGTAACCATGGGAACAAGGATGGAGGTGGCACAGCTTGAGAGCAGGATGAACTCTGACGACTACAGAAAGCTACAGAGTCTCTTCCTGGTGAGTCTTTGTGTGTTTATTAATAGTCCTGCATTAAAACACCTTTTGTTCTGAGCTAAAGGAGGAGTGTTAGAATTCACACTTAGACTTGGTGTGAACAGCGCTCCACAGCGCCACACCTCTGGGGCTCATGAGGGAAACCAGAGGACACTAAATAGCAGAGTCTCCTGATCTTGATGCAGGACCCCTCAGGCGTGTCTCGCTCCTTGTCCAGAACGGAATTCATCCATCTGGCTTGTTCGTCAGTAGGCCGTGGCTCCGAGGAGGACTACGGGCTCCTGTTCGACAGTGTGGTTGTCACTCAGGAGCACCGCGGCCTTCTTCTGGACAGCGACGCCGCGAAGGCGGAAGGACGTGTGGACTGGGGAGGCCTGTGCTCTTTTCTTCTGCTGGAGCTGTCGGAGAAAGTCAAGAACACCAGAATCAGTAGCGTGCCTCGCTGGAAGCCGCCTCGCACTCTGACCTGTCCACACCGAGACCCGGTGCAAAAGGTACAAGGTTACTGACTTCTGAGAGAGGCGGAGGTCACTTTCGCAGGAGGGTTTAAACCTATGATGCCTTTCAGCTCTTATCTAGAAAAGGTTTTGACATTGAGCAGCTGGAGAATCCCAAACTCTGCTGACCAGATGAAATTCCACATTATTAAACATTGTGTAAGGAAATGTTTGAGAGTATTAGCGTCTCGCTCCACCAAAAGGCACACCTCTATTGAGATTAATGGCTCTGGACTCCTTTAAGTTTAACATCTATCAATTAATATGTAAATGAAGCGGCTGGTATAAAGTGCCGACCGCTGCGGATAAAGTGATGGCTCACCACTTTAATCTTTCAAACCCGAGATAGTCAGAATATTATGTAGTTGTTTTCCAAATGGCTGAGAGGTTTGACCTCCTCAGGACTGTCCTGGTAAAGAAAGCACACATTTTTCATTACTGGGCTGTGTTTTTCTCCCCTCACATTTCCTCCCTTTCTACACTTTCCACTGTCAAATAAAGGTGAGATATTGTCAATAAAAACAATGGAGAGAGACGCTGTTCTGTAATGTCCTCAGGTGTTCTACCTGCAGAGATCAGGCCAGCTGCTGACAGTGAGCAGAGGAGGAACTGTTGGTCTGCGGTCTGCTGAGAACATGTCGCTTGTGCACACTCATCGATTACAAAACAACACGGTCAGACCCAAAGACCTGTGGGTCACCGACGCGGTGCTGCTGCCCAACGTACACAAGGTGATCCAGGTGGAAAACCACGTAACAGCTCGTCACTCCAGGGGTTGATCAGCCTCCTCCTCCGTGGACACTTCACGGCTGTTGTGGAGTCGTTTTACACATCAGACACAAATGTTGTTATTCATGAAGCTGCATTTACAGATAATGGTGTTGTTTTAGTTTTTCACATGGGCCACTGTGGAGAACAAAAGTTCATCAATTATTGAGAAAGGTTTTTGGTTGATGGCACTGCAAAGAGAGGGGGGGGGGGGAATATATATATATATATATATATATATAAATACACATACACATTCTATTGTACATGATATTTCAGTTACAGACCATTTATCAGAAGTAATGGTGTATTTGGTTTGTGTGTCTTGCTTGCTGCTCCATCCCAGATCGCGGTGTCATTCACAAGTAAGGAGGTGTGTTTTTATGAGATTCTGTCCGACCTGGACTTCAGCTGCAAGTACAAACTGCAGGTAAGACCCACCTGTCGTTGTCCTCTGAGAAACACAACGATCCTAGAAACAGATGGCATCTCATCGCAATGCAGCATTTCTAGTTAATACATACAACCCATCGGTTCTGTTGGTTGTAGTATTTTTTTCTTATTATATCTGCCTCTGGACAACAAATGGGACCAGTTTCTGCCCTGAGAAGTCTTGTACTGACTGTGTTCTCTTAATGGACGTGCGGTGTCATCCTCTCTTGTCGAGGGTTTGAAGTTCACTCCCTGGTGTCTTGACTACTGGGCAGATCCTTCTCACCCCGATCAAGCTGTCCTCACTATTGGAGACACTGGAGGACAGGTGATACACAGATGATAAAAGGCAATGAACGCAGAATAGAAACTGAGGGAAGAAGAAGCTGGAGGGTGAGAAATGTGTGTGTGTGTGTGTGTGTGTGTTTCCTCCCAGGTCAGTGCTCTATATTTCACCTCAGCCCAGATCTCTCTGTTCGAGAGATTAAGTCTGCGGACGGACTCGGACGCAGCAGACGTTATCTTGTGGGACGAGCTGGTCCGAGGAAAACACTGCTCCTGTTACACCGTGACACACCAGGCTCACCAGCCGGCCTGGGTTAGAAAAGGTGGGAAAAAAACACACACACACGCACACAGAGGGATACACACTATTATGAAACACACATTCAGATTTCTCTCTCTTTGATCACCCATTCGAACAGTCGTGTTTGTGTCGGGGCTTAGTTGCTCTTCATCTCTGGTGTCTTGTCTCTGCGTGCAACTATTATTTCATACTGCATGAAAATGAGGGAGCTTGAGGAAAGATATATTTACTAACCTATCAGAGGGCTTCCAATACCCACAGGTCTCCTACCACTCTAGTTTAAATCCTTGGTCGTCCCTATTGGCTTATTTCATCTTCAAATCTAAATAAAACTGAAAAATATCTCCTCAGACAGACCAATATGGCTGCCGTGGTACCTGAAACACATGTGCATTCACCTTGACACTTCAGAGCAGTTTGCCCCTGCTTACTCCATCATTGGCTTATGCAACAGCATGGACACACACACACACACACACACACACACACACACACACACACACACACACACACACACATACACACACAGTAGCCTTCAGATTATTGTCATAAAGTTTGAGCTGGAGGTCTGGGCTCCTGGCAGTCCCCTCCTCATCTCATCCTGGGTAACAAAGAGGTCACTCAGTTGTATCTGGATTGCATCATTCAGCTCCCGAGGAATCTGTTTGATAATGATTCAGCAGAGGTAGCGCTCTGAGGCTCGCTTGGATGACAGGGCAGATTCTGACAGAGGGGGAAAACAAGAATAAAGTGCGTATAAATAAGCACAACAAATGGGAAAACAAAGGGAAAAAAAAAGAGGAGACAGTGCCAAAACATTAAAAGCGCTGCTTAATTGAAAATGTTCAGGCAGCGTGGGAGAGTGCACGTGCAGAACTGAGACGTATGTGAGGTTTGCTGCGTGTGCTTGCGTGATGTTTGGGGAGCAGACAGGAGGGAGCCAGTGTGAGTGTTTGTGTGTGTTTGCATACCTCTGGGGTGCTGCTGCTGTTCTTTTGAAGTTGCCCACCCTGCAGTATGAGTGGGCTGTGTACCATTAGACATGGCTTGTTATCCAGACCTCCAAACCTGCAGGCTCACAGGCCACCAGAGAGACCCAGACGGGGGGGTGGGGGTGAAGAGAGGAAACTGGGGTTAACGCAGATCCATGAGGGCAAGGAAGGA
The DNA here is from genome assembly GCF_037954235.1 of Aulostomus chinensis. Classification (NCBI taxonomy): domain Eukaryota; kingdom Metazoa; phylum Chordata; class Actinopteri; order Syngnathiformes; family Aulostomidae; genus Aulostomus; species Aulostomus chinensis. The sequence continues at coordinate 2,975,636 of NC_141329.1, forward strand.
GACGAGTAGGGAGAGTGTGTGTTTGTGAGTGACAAGCAGATATCTGTTCATGTTGTGATCACAAACAAACAAAATTAAGCCCAAAACGTCAACACAGTATCATCACGATGTGTTGCGTGATGATACTGTGTTGATATACTTTTTTAAAAATTTTTTTATTCCGCACTATAATTAATCTGAAGTGAAGGACAGCAGCAGGCTGGGGAAGACGTTGGCTGTTCAGTTTGCAGTGAATCACTGCTGGGCAGATGGGAGTAACGTTGTGTTTCAGGGACACGATTTGTGTTCGGAAGAGATTCAAAAACCCAATATTTTGTAATATGTGTGAGGATACTTCAGATATCACAGTAACATCACAGTACTATTGTACTGTATCATATTATAGTCAGATAGATTTCCATGGTAATGCACCAGAGTCTGCAACAGGAAGGGCACATACTCTTCTCAGTGTACTATTTCTGGTACTTCCTTTACAATAACAAACGTGTATTTTCAGTGATAAAAATACACCCAAGCTTCTCAGTTTTCTCCGTTTGTGCTGCTAACAGCTGCTGCAGGGGTGTTGGACCAGGTGTTTCCTCAGGTGAGGCGCGTTGCCGTGGCCAGTGTTGCATTTGCGGTTGTTCAGTTCTGAGGTTCAGGTGTTTCACAGTACTCCTATTGCAGAGTTCAGGTTCTAACAAGGGTAACAACACAGCTCACCACTACCCTGAATCTCTGCTTGGAAGCTTTTGCAGGGGGTTGGCGTTCTCGCTCTCTCGGCACTGATGGCTTTGGTCTGTAGTATCCATGAAGTACGGAATAAACACATCCCCAAGTCACCTTGACCTCAGAATTCATTCTCAGCTTCCCTGTCTTTCTTTTGAGCGGAGGTTCTTTTTATTTATACTTTGAGTTTAACGCTCAACAGATCCACATATACTCACAAAAGTTGCTTCCATCTTCTGTAAAGCGCATCACATTTTCCTCAGCTAAAACCACCTTAAGCTAGCGTAAAAACTTTTGCTCCAAAAAAAAAAGGAAAGGAGAGATTTTTTTCCCTCCATATTTTGCCCTGTCCATTAACTCTCTCTAATGCAACACTTCAAAACGCACATTAAACTCCATTCATGGAAAGTAATGACTCCCGCTGTTCCTCTTTTAATTCTGAACTCTTAGCAATAAAAGTAACAACAACACTGGCTGAAACAGGCTGGAGCAGATGTTATGCAACCGCCTCTGCATCTCAGACAGTTCGGTTTATGATGTGTGTGTGTCAGTGAAAGAGAGAGGGACTCATTAATCAGTGATTTGTTATGCGACACTCTCTGAATATCCACTGATCTTTAAATTCTTGGAGCGTGGAAAAGTTGTGGTGTATGAAATGCAATCAGACGTAATTATTTGTCAGCCGATCTTTGACCTCAGACTGTCACATGCCATCTCAAATCTCCTGCTGATTTGTGCACTCTTTGAAAGCTGAGCAGCCTCTAATATAAATGTGTGGCATCCAATTTAGATGTTCTCAATCAAAGTATTAATTGAGATGGATGATGATGCAAGAGCCATTACTTTTCCTGTAATACCAGTGAGCAAATCAAACCGGCCTAATTCTCCGCTGTGCTGAGCGGCTGTGGATCGGTTGTTTTCCTGTACTGCGGTCAGTGCACATTCAGTATCGTCATTTCAGAAAGTAGATGTCCTTTAAAGTTCTGGTAATGAAAGTATTTGGGCATCAACAAGAGGCGTCTAATCTCAAGAACTGGAATAAACGATGTGTCGTCATCATAATCTGGCGCAATGTTGTTTTTTTACTGAATTTGTTGCAGTTGAAGCTGGTGAATCTCCCTCCAGCCGCTTCAGCTGCTAAAGGCTCCGTACAGGAGACGTAGCATTTGACGAGGGCTATTTGTTTTCTTTCACTTCACCAATTATTCCCCCACAAAATGAGTACACATGTCACATGTCTCCAACCGCAAACCAGAACGCACTGCCATCGTAAAAATAACCAGTTCTGATGAACAACTGTACATTTACCGCTGGTCAGCCATGACATCATGACCACAACAGTGAGTTTCAGTGGCTACGTTTACATATGTCCAAAAACCCTACGTCTCATCAGATTGACAGGTTGGTCGCATTCAAAATGTCTCATGTAGCCACCTTAGCTGATCCGATTACCCAGATTTTTGATCGGATTGAAAGAGGTAGTCTTCGCCGATTGGTCATCCGCTTCATGCCCGCATATAAACAGCTGAGTAGAGAGGATTCGGTTGATGGAGTGCTTTATTCATTCTGCCTTGTATGTGTACCTATATGTCATATGACATTCCCGGGTAGAGTTTTAGTCTCTCGTGATCCGTAACCTCAGTGAGCACGACTGCCTCCCACCAGTGCTTGCTTAGCGGCGGACGGGGCAATCAGATCATCTCAGGTAGCCGGTACTTTCGTCTTCTTCTTCTCCTGGCCAAATATCTCTTTAGGACAATTATCTGTCGAGAGCGGTGCGCCACGTAATGAGACCACAACACATTAATAAGCGTTCCCAACACAACTAGATGTGGGTCCGTTTTTACAGAGGTAAAGAGGCAAAGATGAGCAGGAGAGGCCTTTATCGCATGTCGGTTTCAGCTGGGACCATGTATATACGCAGATAGTGTGGACCGCTTTACTCATCACCCGTGTGCACGGATCGGATCAATCAGACTGAGGAAAACCATGCATGTAAATGCAGCCAGCTGTCAGTGTGAAACAGAAACTAATGACCGATAGCTCTGAGCCAGCTCATCAATTGTTCCTCAGTGGATTTGACCTGCTTAAATAAAGGTCAAGTCAAGCGAGTCACTTTTTGTTGTGGCAGGTCAGATTTTACGTAACTTGAAGGTTTATTTTACAAAAGAGAGAAAAGGCTAAACTTGCAAGATGTTCAAAAAGCACTTGGAGGCCACCAGGCTGGAACGAACGAGTAAAAGACAAGAACTGACATGACAAGCAAACGCAAATACACTCGACTGACGAGGAAACAAGAAACAGGTGGAGAGCACGAAGGCAGCGGTGGAACTGATAGGGTGAGAGGCTTCCGCAGCAGGGCTGAGACTGACGAGCACTGATTAACTGACAAGACCCAGGTGAAGCACTCAAAAAGGCAGGAAACTGACAAAGGCAGGAAGAACCGCCAAAATAAAACAGGAACTGAACGGAGTGAAGTGACACGCAAACACAAACTAGAAAACACATCAGTGAAACACATGAAACACCTGAACCTCAGAACTGAACAACCGCCAATGCAAACTAGAAGTCCAAAACTAGAAGTCCATGACGGAAAACGAGACACAGTCCTGGTGGGACCTCACAAATAAAACACTCTCCAGTACCGGAGAGGAAGAGACTCATAAGAAACCAGAATCACAATGCTTGAGTCATCGTGTTATATCCTGAATTTTCCTTTTGGCTGAGATGATTCTCATCTTGGAGAAGAAATCACTGTTGTTGTTGATGTTCTGTTCTCTGCTGGTCCTGCAGTACGCTACCTGGACTCACTGGAGGCCTTCGTGTCCTGCAGCACCAGACCGCAGAGCAGCCTGGTGGTTAGCTGGAGGGAAAAGGAGAGCAGGAGCCTGCGAGTTACTTCTTTCATTACGAAGAGGGGGGTGTGGGACCTGGACCACCACGGCGGACTGAATCTGATAGGTGAGGACGTCTCATGGTATCCGCTACCATTCATGGCATGAAATGCATGAATTATAACTGCGTGTGTTTATCTTTGTCTTGTCAAGTTCATTTTATTTAGATAGTCAGAGCAATTAAGAGTAAATCTTTTCTAGATGCTGCAGAAACTCTCGTCAACAAAAACTTAACAAATACTTTTCCACGCACACTTAAATGCGTGATGCAGACCTATTAAATGTTTAACTGAGCGACAAAATGAGGGATAAAAGTCGTCATATTTGCTACAGATGAATGCATTTAGTAGCTCTTCTCATCGGAGACGCTCTGACTGGTTGTAGCCACGGCCGGTGTGGATCATCAGGTCCTGCTTTGGAATCCTTATGTGACCTCTGAGCCGGTGTGTGCGCTCACCGGACACACAGGACCCATTGCGTGTGTCCGCTTCATGCAGACGAAGCAGCAACTGCTCAGCTACTCCAAAGACGAGGTAAAAGTGTGTGTAAATAGGCACTGAGAATTGTTGCAGTACTAATTGTGGTACCTTGCTGTAACTGCTTTGAGGGTGTTGGATCTTGTGCTGCTTTTGGTCTCCCTGTCGTAGCACCGAGCATGTTTGGCTTTCCTGAGTAGAATGAATATTTTAGAAGTGATTTATGTTCCATCTGCCTTCTGCTTAAACACCATCTGCCACTGCAACACGCTTTGAAAGCTTTACCTCAGCTTCCTCTGGAAGAGCTGCTGGACCAGCGACAGTCGTCTTGTTTTTTTACTTGTAAAGAAATTTGTTCTGCAGCAGTAACCATCTACAAAGAAAAGGTCCAGGTAGTGTAATTCTCAGGATGATATTTTGGAGAGTACTGTCATGGTAGTTGTTTTCTGTATCGTCCCTCCAGGTCCTGTGTGTATGGGAAGTGTCCAGTCAGCTGTGTGTTCACCGTCTGGCAGGTATTTTCCCAAAGACGCACGAGGACACACACACTCTCCTGTTCCTCCTTGAGGAGCGTCAACTGCTCCTGCTGTCCTTTAACAGCCTGCTGGTCTTACTGGAGACCATGAAGGTGGAGGAGAGGACCAGCAGCCACCAGCACGTCGTCACCTGTGTGCTCTACAACAGTCTGTTCAGACAGGTACGCAGGCCAAGTCCAGCCTCAGCTTCATTCTCCAGGAGGGTCCACAATACACAACAGTGCAATTTTATTTTTTAGCAGTGTTAATGACTTAGCATAATGCAGAATTTGACTAATTTTTTTCCTTTATTGTGGTATTTCAACCTCAGCTCCCGTGACTATGTACACAACTTTGTTTTGTTTGTACTGTCAATCACAAAAATGTGCCATTTAAACTCACTTTAACTGCCATTTTTGATTCCACAGCCATCAGAGCATTAAATACACACATTATACTGATAAATGAAGTCATTCTGGGTTGTTCTTTTTCGCTTTTTTTCCACTGTGGTGCAAATACATTCCGTTTTCCCTGTTTCCACAAGGGGCGCTACATGCTAACAGAATACCTGTACTCCACTTAATTCACGTTAGTATGGTTGCGTGTAGATGAAGCATGGCAGTTAAAGATGAAATTCACCCCACAAAAAAGCAAAACCCTAGAATTGAAGAGTCGTAGATCAACAAATGTCTGAACATGTCCCTTAGAAATCCTCCTCACAGGGAAGGTGTTCAGTTGGGTCGAGGCCGGAGAAGGCCAGGTCCACTCTGGGCCCAGTAGACGGGACCGTTAGGATCCTGGTTCTCCTCTCAATCATTCAGGGTTTGTTTGCAGAGACAAAACATTTCCTCCAACTATGAGTCAGTAATAAAATACAGTTTGGAATAACTTTGACAGTGAGCAGTTCAGCTGAGTGTTGAGTTTTATGTTGCAGTAATGATCTACTCTATTTATTTTTACCTTCCTTCACCACAGCTTACACAGCTGATATTAGTTTCCTACCCAAAACACATCATAGCTAATGAATTCCCAATAATGAACACTCTTAGAAAGACCAGCAGCATTGGTCGAATATTTGCTTCTGGAGCACCGCATCATTAAAATAAAGAGAAACAAAGTGTAAAGAATGGTTTGTGCTGTCAGAGCCATTAAAGAACACATCAGTGGACGTCGTATTTCTCAGCACATAAAACGGATCAAACTGCTTTTGATGACTGATATCCTCTCTTTGTCTGTCTCTCTCTGTCCCTCCCTCTGTGTCTCACTCTCTGTCTCGGTGTCTCTCTCTGTCCCTCTCTGTGTGTGTGTGTCTCTCTCTCTGTGTCTCTCTCTCCGTCTCCGTGTCTCTCTGTCTGTCTGCAGGTAGTCAGCAGCGACTCTGCCTCCTCTGTGATATGCTGGCTGGCCGACACAGGCCAGAAGGTCAAGCAAATCCACGGTTGCCACGGCAACGCTGAAATCTCCACCATGGCTCTTGATGGTACGCAGACTCGACTGTTTACTGCCGGCACTGACGGAGAGGTTAAAGTAGGTGAAAACAGACACTCACACACACACACACACAAACACACACACACACACACACACACACACAGTCACGGATCAAAACAACAACATGCAGGGAAAAAAAAAGGTTTAAGAAAGAATCTGAAAACAAAGACGTGAAGACAATAAAGCCAAGCAGCAGACTTTAAGCAAACCTTCCTCTGTAGCAACGTGTCATTGCAACGCTGGCTTTGGTCCTAATTTATGAGCGCACATGAGCCGCTGCCGTAAAGCAACAGAGCAGCAGTTTCGCCACTCAGTCTTCCGCTGCTCTCTGCGTCTCACCTGTGCGCACCATCCCTGAGCGGTAAGAAGGTTTTTAGAGGTCAAAAGTTGCAGGAACTCGCGGCCAGAATGAGCCGCTTGACATTTGACGACACACAAACCATTTTTTATTTAATCCTCAGAATTTGCAATGCCTGCCTCTTCTAAGGAGTGTGTGACTTGTGCGTTGAAGCTAGGTGTCTACTGTGTGTACCTGTGTGTGTCCACTGTGTATACCTGTGTGTGTCCACAGTGTGTACCTGTGTCTACTGTGTGCCTACTGTGTGTACCTGTGTGCGGCCACTGTGTGTCCGCTGTGTGTACCTGTGTGTGCCTACTGTGTGTCCACTGTGTGTACCTATGTGTCCACCTGTGTGTACCTGTCCGTCTACTGTGTGTACCTGTGAGTGTCCACTGTGTGTACCTGTGTGTCCACTGTGTGTACCTGTGTTTCTACTGTGTGTACCTGTGTGTCCACTGTGTGTACCTGTGTCTACCATGTGTACCTGTGTCTGTCTACTGTGTGTACCTGTGTGTGTCCACTGTGTCTGTCTACTGTGTGTACCTGTCCGTCTACTGTGTGTACCTGTGAGTGTCCACTGTGTGTACCTGTGAGTGTCCACTGTGTGTCCACTGTGTGTGTCCACTGTGTGTGTGCGTGCAGATTAAATTCTTACATTCCCCTGTGTTTGCTATTTCATCTCAGTGTTCCGCGTCACCCTGGAATCAAGCGCTCCAAAATACCGCCAAGCTTTCATGTGATTGTCCTCAAGATGAATGAAATAATTATGCACTTTGTAATCAATATAATCAACCACATCGGCTCTCTGACCCCATGAGCCCCGGTGAAATATGCAGCCGTGAGTGTGCAGGCATGCTCCCTGTGCCAGTGCCGCGTCGTTTTGGTCGCCACCTTGTGTGCCAATTAGTAAGAAGATGCATCGTCTCTCCAATTTTCATCAACACTGAGCCTGTGGTGGAGACGTCTACGCCACTGAGAACCTTTTAATTACACCGTTCCTGTTGTTCCTTTGTTGAGCGCAGCGACAAACCGCGTCATTGGGAAGAAATTGGACAGATGTTTTAATGACGGTGACATTTGACGGATCTACAGTGACTCAGCGCTTCTTCAGAAGTGAACAAAGCAATCAAAGTGAACCTCTTTTTGCTGGGAAGACAAATAAAAATGTGAGGGAGTGAAGGCAAGTCGAGGGCGGAGGGCCTCAGACGTCTGACTGTCCTCTTAAACATGAACGCTGCGGCGACGCTGGGGCGAACTGAGATTACGCCATGCGGGTGCTGTCATCGTCACACTACCCCAAGCTCATAATCGTTTGAATAACAACGTCTCTTTCCCTGTTGGATCTTTGTCAGGTCGGAATGTTTAAGAAATAGAAAAAATACACCCGTAGTGAACCCGTCCAGGGATAGGCTCCACCCCCCCCCCCCCGCGACCCCTAACAGGACAATCGTGTCGACAAGTTCTATCACAGCAAGCATGGTTTAATTTACAGTATAACCATCAAAGCTGATAAATATTCAGAAGCAATTAATGATTAAATCTTATATTTAAACACAGCAAAATGTTCTCCAGCCGGACGGAATAGTTTCTCCCAGCTGACTCCAGCATGGAAGTCGGCCTGGGACTCCAGGGGTTCTGTTGAAGGGAGCTGGATGGTTCTTGGGACTCTGATGTTGTTTATCTGATCACGGGTCGTGTTCAGGCGACACTCACTAATCCCCGTGGACCTGCTCCTCTCCTGGTCCAGAACCACCTCGGGGTTCTTCTGCTTCACTGGTGTCCTCGATGGTTCTGCTCCTTGACAGTTCTGTCATGCTCAACGCGTTTCGGGCTTTGTGGAGTGATTTCCCCCACAAATCCTCAGCAGCCTACTCGGGAGGGCGTGTGTTTCGCTCTCTGGCCGTGCGTGAGACGGTCAGCGACCAGCTTTCACCGACTTCCTCCACTGGTGGTTCCCTCCAAAAGTTTCCCGATAGTTTGAGAGTTTCTCTTCTTCGTCTGCTTCAATAAAACTCCCAGAGGAGGAGGCGAGCTGGAGATGTGGAGGCAGATTTTGCTTTGTGGGATTAAACCTGTTCATGACCACTGTAGCCCAGCTGGTGCGCCGTTCCTCCTTGTGTTATTTAACCTCCCTCACCTTTCATTGTAGACTGTTACGACCCATTTGAATGGTTTTCATCCCCTTTTCTTTAAAGTTAATATAGTCTGGATATTATTTTGAATGTTAAAAAGGATAATGAGCGTGATATTGTGTTCATATATAAGCTGTATTTCCTACAGTTGGTTGTATGTTTTTTTTCTCTATTTACTTTTTAAAAATGTAAGATATTCACTCTTTATTTTCTCCTCCGTGGAGGATTAATCAGCTCCACCGTCATAAAGTTTAACCTCCTTTTGTTGACATGATGTCTGGTGTTTAAGAATGCAGGCTTCACTTTTTGCCTGGTGCTTCTGTTTGCGCAGGTTTGGGACTTTAACGGTCGCTGCCTCCACCGAATGAACGCAGGCCTGGGTCGGCCTGTGGGCATCTCCCACCTCCTCCTGCTGAAGAGGAGCGTCCTGGTGATGGGCTGGGAGAGGTACGTGGGCCGCTGAGCAGTTACAGCTTTGAAAAATGCCATTTGCATTATTGGAGAAACAAACAAGTAAAGAATATTTAAATTTGAGCAAATAAAAATCTGTTCTGTGCGGAATGTATTTATTTCTTTGTTTGCTGTCCTCCGGCGGCCGGAAGTCAGCGCGGAGTAAAGACGGGCGTTATTAATAACCTGGTATACGACCTGTGGTGACCTCATTCTTCCAGCTGAACTGTTTCCCCTCCTCCTGTGTTCGCTGGACTCTCTCAGCTTTGTGGTCTGGGGTTTGGGGGGATGTTATGACTTCTCTCTGGCTGTTTTGGCTCCAGTGTGATCGTCAGAGGGATAAGAACAGGGATGCAGCGTGAGAACGGCAAGCAGCAGTTTGATGTTGCTATTTACAGCTGTGTGAACCTTCATTTTAGTCATTTCTCTGTGTTGAGACCAAGTGTAAAGAAAACTGTCAGTTTGGGGCAGCAGAGCTCCAGAGGTGAGGCAGCTGACTGGTGTGTTGCTGGTTGAACTGGCCTCCTCCCAGTACTGAACCCTGATTGCTCCTGTGTGTGCTGGATAGGCGTCAGGATTATGGGTTTGGCCTTTTTCTCAAATCAGGGTTTGATTTCCGACAAACTTCCACAGCAGCAAAAGCAACCTGCTGGCTGGTGGTGAGTCGATCTCAGATGGTTACGACATTTTGGCTGATAATCAACTCCTCCATGGAGAATATGAACTGTTGAGCTCTGTGTGTGTGTGTGTGTGTGTTTCTGGCTGTCCTCTGCTGCGCCCACTGCATGCCAACAACTCAGAGCCAACCAGACAAACGCTCCGGGGTGCCCACATTCACTTTATTATCACTACCTCGCGCACGCGTGCGCGCGCGTGTGTGTGTCCTCCTTTTATACTACATCTCCTCTTCATCATTTCACACCCCTCGCTCTCTGGGGAGTCACAGCCGTAAAAAGAACATAGACGACAGATCAGAAGCAGTAAAAGAAACTGCTTTTGCTCCGACTTCCATCACTCATTTCATTTCCTGTTTGGTCGTATCCACTAAGACCAGTTTCATCTTTATAGCGCACGCGTCACGCGTGATGGCGACACCGATAACCTGCTGCTGCTGCTGCTCGTACAATCACATGCAGGTAGAGAATCTACATCCTGCTGGTGCGTTGGAACCAAAGGGTTCTGGTGTTTTATTTCATGAACTGACGTCTCCTGTAGGTGGAATAACTGCATGTTCATAAATGTTATCTGGATACGAAGCAAGAATCTGTTGCAAGGACAATTTAATGTACACAAAATAACCGTAATACACACTATGAAGAACTGCAAAATAAGGGTAGACACTCTCCAGGTCGTCGTCGTTGTACTTGGTGATGAACTACATCTTCAAAGTCTACTTCTTGTGCCGCTGCGCTGGATTGTCACTTCTCACCAGAGTTCACGAGTCACACCACAATCAGCAAAGTTTTTTAGATCCCATTTAACAGCTTTTTAGTTATTCAGACCGAGTCTGAGCGCTGGCTTCAGTAATGGTATTTTTATTGACATAAGCTTCCAGCGGCGTGAGGCTGTGGTCAGACGCCGACTCATTTTTTTGCCGAGTAGAATATTTATGTGATGATATTTATGAAATTCCCGATGTGTACTCGATGTTTGAAGCAGCTTCTCCCAGTCATTCGTCCCTCCTGACTGCCCCCCTCTCTTTTTCTCCCTCTCTCTCCCTCTCTCCTCCTCCGTAGGATGCTAACCGTATTCCGTCTGCATTCCTTCTCCAAGTCTTTGGTTGAGCCGTCAGAGTGGAAGGGGGGTGTTCAACATCGCGGCGATGTGCTGTGTGCTGCATTCCAACCTCCGCAGAGTCTGGTCACAGGTGTGTGTTTGTGCGTCTCAGCGTTGGTTCACACACGTCAGAGCATTTCTGCTCTTAACAGGAGTTGCAAAACTACAAGAGCTTTTCTTTTCCTTTTTTAAAAAAAATTTTGTGACAGAGGAATAAAGAATACGAGCGAGAGCGGGAGGGTGGATCCTCCGGTGTAGTGCAGATTTCTGTATGACGTATCATTTCATGTTTTTGTTTTCTTTAGTGGGGGTGTTACACTAAATATTGTAAAAAGCAACTAAATTGTGTAGCAGAAATGTCTACTCACACAGGCACACACACACACACACACACACACACACACACACACACACACACACACACACACACACACACACACACAGGCCCACACAATCAGGTTTGAGACCTAAAGTGACTCACAGCATAAATCTTTCCTCTCTTTTGTTCAGTCACTCCAGTTTTATTGTACTTGTGCAGACTGATGCAGAGTTTGGAACTTGTTCTCCAAAGTTTGCATGCATGACTTAGAAGCTTATTGTGTTTATATATATATATATATATATATATATATATATATATATATTTGTTGTACCCTGGAATTCCACCCTGTGGCACCAAATCCTGTCCACCAAGCTGTCAGATTGAGCACTTCAAGACTGACAAGCGGCATTAACCGAAGAAACAAAGTACGTGTCTGTCACGTTGAAAATATCTCACGCGTTGAAAGGGTCCGACTGGCCTGCTCTCCTGAGGTCTTTAGAGTGTGAGGACAACACACTTTGAAACAAGGCACCTTAGCACGCTTCTCTTTTTTTTTTTCCTTGCCTGGGAGATTGAACTGGCACTCTTCCAGTTACTGTCCACTTCTGTAACCATCAAACTACAAAACCTCCTGCCCCCAATTTGCTCCGGCGGGCTCCTCTGCTTTCAAAGTTGTCACACTTTGGCTCATGTATTGTAAAGTTCACGTACCTGCCTGTGCTCGCGGCGCGTCGACATAGACTGTAGACCTCCTCCGGCCCTCTGAGACACACAACCCCAGAGATAAGCACAGAGGGCGATAAAGGAAGGGATGGAGGTGGAGAGGGAGATAGAGAGTGGGGGTTGTCCAAGCTGGAGGGAAATTAATAGTCAGTGCTGGAGCAAACGTAGAATTCACAAGCTACTTTGTGAACTTGGAAACTTCTTCAAAGTTTGTTTCTGTGTTGGAGTGTTGAGCTTCTCTCGACGTCGCCCGTCTGTCTTTTCCACACAGGTTCTGTATTATCACTGTATTGCAGAAAGCATCGGTGTTGTGAGTGATCTGTTCCTCTGTTCCGCCTGTCCCTTTTACACAGATGCTGATTCAGCGCCGTTGCTATCTCTGCTGCCGGATCAGAGGCGGAACAATCTGTCCCCCATTCCACCTCCGTGTGCTTAGATGGTGAAGTGTGACAGTAATAGCTCCACCTTGAAAAGGGCACTTAGTTCCTCTCTACAAAGCCTGGGGCCAAAAAAGGCTTGCACCTGCTAATAACTTGTTTTTTTGTTTAGTTTTTGTTTCTAATTCTGCAGTGGTAATAATTTTAATTAGCATTCAATCATGGTCAGCTGGCGAATGCGTCCATTGTGGTGCCACGTCTCAGAGTAACGACTGCAGCTTCTCGTCAGAAGTCAAATTCGGCCGTTCTGCGTGTAATCAAACACCGTTGAGTTTGACAACCGACCGGAGCAAAAGTTCTAAAACGGTAACCACGGAGACGCTGTCATTGTTCTCCATGCTGCTTCCTAGTTCAGTGTTTGATGACCATGTTTGGTGCTGCAGCCGTGATGTAATAGGTGACACACTCAAGGGTAAACAGGTCAATCAGCTTTTGTCTAGCGGGTTTATAAAACCTGCACGTATGCGGGTATGTGGAGAGGGAAAAAAGGTACCCCTCGCTCCTGTAGACTGTCTTAGCTCATCTGCCTTGTTAGCTTACACACACACACACACACACACACACACACACACACACACACACACAACAAAACCTCCACCTCAATTTAATCCAGATGCCCAATTTAAATTATGTTTATTAGACCAGCAATGGAGGTGAAGAGAAATGAGACTGCGCTTGTGTGTGTGTGTGTGTGTGTGTGTGTGTGTGTGTGTGTGTGTGTGTGTGTGTTCTCCAGGCTTCAGGGTTGTGGGTTTTGCATGCTCTATTAATAGAAAAGGAAATTATATGTTTGTTTGAAGTTGCATTTATTTGACAGCGTTGTTGCATTTCCTTACTGAAAACAAATTTTCAATAGAATAAAACAGCAATGAATGAATATTTTTCCGGTGGTGTGTGTGTGTGTGTGTGTGTGTGTGTGTGTGTTGGTTCCACATTGGCCTTCATCTGTGATTTCTTTCCCTTCATAACCTGCTGTCACTCAGCCGTTGGCGTCACAATATTGATGCCTTGAGACCTTGGCAACTTGTCTGGTGAATGCAAATAATCTACCTCATGAATAGTGTTTTCTATAGTATAAAATACATTTCCGCACTCTACTTAATGATGTCTTTGGCATGAAGCTGAGGCCTCCCGCCAGATTGTAAGCGAAACTTTAGTTTTGTTGTATCAAAACTGTGACCTTTCAGAGACTGGGATGGTTTTGTTTTTGTTTTTTTGGTCTTCAGAGGTGCTGCTACATCTGAATTAGCCAACGCCTTGCAACCCCCCCCCCCCCCACCCTAACACACAGACACACACCTCTACCACAAAAAGAATCACATGGTGCAATTTATTTACAAAATCCACATTTGCTTCAGTGTCCTGTGCATGGCCATCTACCTCCCTGACCTTTAAGCAAGAGTGAAAAAGTCGACATCTCGATACTCATTTACATTCTATTTACATTCATGGATGTGACCCATCTCTCTGTTATTTTCTACATAAAGTGCTTTTGCAAATTATTTCCTTTCCAATCCATTGAGCACAAAGGCGACGTTTAAAAGCGATGACACATTAGTTTCAGTTGGCAGCACATTTCTTCAGGGTTGCGGTGAGTAATGCTGCTTTCACATCAAAGCCTGCTCGCTGCCAAAATAAGTGTTCGTGCCGCCAAGTGGGAGCAGCAGTGGCATCATGGCCACCAGTGACACAAGTCAATTTAATGTTGGACACACACACACACACACACACACACACTAGGTTGTGTGTGTGTGTGTTTGTCTGTCTGTCTTTTTGGTGAGCATACAAGCATCTGTTTGTTTGCATCTCAAGTTGATTCAAATTGCAGCAGGAACATTTGGCTGATGTGGGACTGAAGCCTCCTCATGCATATTCAAAGTCTGGGCTGGGTTCTGCTTGGCTTCACACACACACACGCGTGCGCACACACACACACACACACACACACACACACTTTCCTTAGATCTTCTATTCCTCCATGAGTGAGTCGATGACATCATTTTCAAGCAGAGGACAATGTGATAATGTCTTTATTCAGATCAAATCACTTGTTAACACACAAAACTTCATCCTGCAACATATTGCGATATTTTTTTTTATAATGCGGTGTCAATATTCCAGCCGCTTTTATCGATACATTTCCCCGAGGCAGCATTGAGCGTGTTCAGTGTCAGTGCAGAGCTGTGCTGCTGGGCGAATTCTGTGACATTTTGAATCAAATATTTTGCAAAGTTACACTTGTTGAGCTGAATCAGTTTGTACCGTGACACACGGAGATGAAACATATCCTGATCCGTGTGTCGTGGCGTGAGCTCCTGGCGTTTCCCCTCCCTGCTTGTTAAACACATATGAGGGATGTGGTTACTTAGTTACATGTTTGCTATATCTGCTATGTGTGTGTGTGTGTGTGTGTCTGCCCACTTTTGAAAGTTAATGACTATGTATGTGAGCTCAGCTTCATCTGAAAACCCAGTATTGTGAAGATGATGCGGATATTTGACTCTTTCACCATTTCTATCTCCCTTCTGTCTCTCTCTCTCTCTCACACACACACACACACACACACACACACACACACACACACACACACACACACACACACAGTTCATGATAAAAGTCAGTTGAAATACAGAAGCTGGCACTGGGCTTCATGAATAATGCAGGCGACTCACACTCATCAACTTTATACCTCCTACTGCTCACACATACACACACATAGACAAACACACGCACACACACACACACACACACACACACACACACAATGCTGCAACCACCTGATGAGATTTCAGCTCTATGAGATAAAGACACCGACACATAGCTGTTGAGCTTCATCATCTTTTCATCATTTTTAAGTGGCTGGTCTGCACGATCCAACAGTACAAGGAGAGAAAGAGTGTGTTTCTCTTCTCCATATGAATGCATGACCAGCGAAAGCCTTCTGTTTCTACAGAGAGAAGAATTCTCTCCTAACTTGCAGCTTGTTAATTCATCGTTCCTCTGATGTGTGCAGGGAGCTACGACGGGGAGATTATAGTGTGGAACGACAGCACGGAGAAAGCTCTGAGGAAAATGCGGCCACATGCAGAACACCAGGAATCCCATCAGCAGCCAGGTGTCTCTCTCTCTCTCTCTCTCTCTCTCTCACACGCACACACACACACACGCGCACACACGAGGGTTCTGAAGGTTCCTTGTATTGTCTCCTGTGGGAGAAACTGGTCAGGAATGACAGACCTGCTGCATCACATCAGCCTTTACAGTAGAAGGCAGTTTAGTGGGATAGAATAACTTGTTTTATTTTTGTCTCTACGTCTCATGACCTTGTTAGCATGAACTAGACTTTTGTTCATGTCTGGTTCTTCTCGTCTGCTCCTGATCTTTATTAATTCTTACTTTGTAATTTTCCAGGTCATCTCTCTGTTACTCATCGGGGTTTCGCTGACTCAGGGAACTCCGTCACCAGGTTGTTCTTTTTGCCGGGACGCACACCTGTGGACGCAGCATCAGGTCAAATCATGAAAAACTGGACCCTTTAAGACTGGGACTTATTTGGGGTTTTATGGGTATTAGTTGGGGGCTGCACGGTGGTGCAGTGGTTAGCACTGTCGCCTCACAGCAAGAAGGTTCCGGGTTCGGGTCCTGGCTCCAGCATAGGATCTTTCTGTGTGAGTCTCCATGTTCTCCCTGTGCCTGCGTGGGTTCTCTCTGGTACTCCGGCTTCCTCCCACTGTCCAAAGACATGCAATTTGGGGACGAGGCTGATTGTTACTCTAAATTGACTGTAGGTGTGAATGTGAGTGTGAATGGTTGTCTGTCTCTCTGTGTTGGCCCTGGGATGGACTGGCGACCTGTCCAGGGTGAACCCTGCCTCTCGCCCGTTGACGCTGGGATAGGCTCCAGCCCCCCGCGACCCTTAACAGGAATAAGCGGAAGTCAATGGATGGATGGATATGAGTTGGGATTCATGTTGAAACCAGGACGTGTGATCTGCTCCACTGGTGGGCTCTGAAAGAAGACGCCCTCGGGACAGTGTGTCATGTTTTGGGGGACAATGGTGGGCTGCGTTGCCTCAGGGATCAACTCAAGATAACAACAGAGAACAGGAAGCGAAGTGTTTCTAGTCAAACCAAGTCTGTGCTCCAAATTTTGGCCTGAGTCACGTTTCTCCTTGCACAAATATATCATCTTGCCCAAAAACATTTTAAATTTGATAAATTTGATATTTGTTAACGATCCTCGTGCCGTGACTCTGCTCTCACAAGTAAACCTCTGGACGCCATGTTTTGTTTAAAGAGTTTCCTCTTTGGCTTTGGTCTGCTGGATTTTCTCTGGTTCAACACCAAGGTTGTAGCCTAACCAGCACGTGCTGCCGATCTGAAGGTGTGCAGGATGTTGGATGGTTCCCCCCACAACAATAAAAGCCTGATTCTTCATCCCCATATTTACATACAGCAGGCAGGAGCGCATGTCTTTGCCATCACGGATTCACTGTTCCTCCCCCCAGCGGAGGTCATTCCTCTGTTCCCGCGACCCCCCACATATGGCACATAATGTGAACATGATAAATAGTCGTAGGTGCTCCAGTACTACATCTGCGCTCCGTCACAGTTTTATGTTCCCCTGCTCCGTATGGTTTGTAATTAGGGGCTTCATATTATGACACATAGAACACTGGGAGAATTCTCCGTAGTCCCTGAGCCCCTGTAAGTTCTCCAAATGAAACAGCAGCGCAGGTCCAAGAACTGCAGGACCACATATATGAGCAAAAGGCTTCATTTGGGTAAATGAACAGATGACGTGCCCAGATTGGACTCTGTTCCTGCTGGGTTTCGTTTGAGGGGGGCTTTGAAGTACTGATCTGACTACTCCAGACCTGTGCTTGTGTATTCCCCTCAGGTGGTGCAGACTTGGTGTCATGCGGTGGTTCTGGTGTGGTCAGACTGTGGAACACCCTCCACGGTCATCAGGTGGGACAGTTCCTGGCTCATAACCCCAAGCTGGGCTCCATCGTCATGACCGTCAGCCCCTGTGGGAGACATCTAGCCACAGCTGACAGGGAGGGGGCCATCAGGACCTGGGACGTACAGGTAGGGGACAGGGACGACGGACAGAAACCAAGTCGGCAACAGACCTTGGTATTTCTGAAGGATCAGGCTCTGAGAGGACGAGCACCGGTGCGTCCTCCTCCCTGCTGCTCCCTTTGATTTCTGAGAGGCAGTTGAAAGGGTGAGGCATTGTTTTCTCCCTTTTCATCAGAACCGCACACTGAAATATGAGGCCACTAATTGACTGATGCATTTTTCAAGATTCAAATTAAAAGTAGTTTCAACCAAGTGACTTGATCAAAGATTGACTCCAGCATACGAATCCTTTAATGCATCAAAAGAGTTGGTGTCTGATACCTCTGAGAGGCCTTTTGACTTTTTGACTCTGATGATGCAGACTTGGATCGCACCATCAGTGCGAAGCGAAGCAGCATCACTGTCATGCTCGTAATCGCAGTAAAAGAACACCCTCTCGGGTATTATTGCCACAATATTCAGAGCTCAACTCTGTCACAGTTTATAAGAGGGGATGAATTCAGATGGATGCGTCTCATTTTGCTTCCAGTTTAATTTATGGAAATGTATGTATGTATGTAACACAGTTGAAGAAGTTGGGCAAGCTCAGTGCTCTGCTAGAAATCCTGTCCCTCGGCATGTTGGGAGCATGCTTCACAATCAGCTGGTTGACTGATATCGTGCGCAGTTTACGTACCTCGGATGCTGGACTTAAAGCTGCAGTCGGTCTTATTTTCATGTAAATGAACGTCCCTCTCATTCAAGCTCTCGCCAAAGCAGTTCTCATTAAGCTCATTGCTGCCAGATGAATCTGTAAGAGCAGAACATTCGCACCAGAAACTGTCCGGCTGGCTGGTTAGTTAGTTAGCGCTCTGCTCACTTGAATGTGGATGAGTTAATCGTGCAGCTTTCTGAGAGTTAAATACATCATTCTGTTCCTCTTGTAATACAATGGCATCATACGGCCAAAAAAAAGAGCTCCAATCAAGCAATTTGATTGGTCGACTTTTTGAATGCGTCCAAACGCAGAGTGACAGCACACGAGGCCGGGCATGAAAAAGGTCTAAGTTCTATGAATGGGACTCTGGCATCGATTGGGTCGTGCCTGGTGTTTCTCTGTTGCTTTGCTGGAGAATTCAAGCTGATTTCGTGGTGATTCAATTTGGATTGAACTGATCTGAGTCCAGGAGGACACGGAATGAGCGCCGACAAGTCAGCAGAGGCGCGTCAGTGGCGCCACCCTCTGGTGTGTCGCTGCGGTCGGGCAGGATGAGGTGAACTAATGAAACAATATTGTATTGATAATCAGTAGTGATATGTGGATTCAACAGTGAAGGAACAGCTACAGTTAATCTGTTCTTGTTCCCTCAGCATTACTGCCTGCAGCCGGACGACGCAGCGGCCAAAGAACCTCCGCAGCTGCTGCGTAGTTTCCGGCCCCATCGTGATCGTGTCACTCACCTGGAGACATGTATCCATGACAACCAGTGCCTTCTTCTCTCTGCATCGTCAGACTGCAGCGTGGCTCTCAGCTACCTACCGGGGGACACTGTCGGATTGTTTGGACAGGTACGCAAACACACTCATACACACGTCATTTCAGCAGACTACAGCAGGTTGTATGAGACAAGGCGCCTATTGGAAATTAAATATATTTGATGTTGGAGTTCAGCACAACGTTGTCAAGGTAGTGGCCTCAGATCTTCCAGGCACGCTGTGATAAAGCCTCACCTCCCACTCAGCAGCGCGATGGTGGGCGGATGCATCCTGTTGGCGAAATGGAAGTGAAAGGAGAAGGCGAGTGTGTATCAAAGGAGGACGATATTAAGTTAGTCCACGGTGGCTGCGTTGCCTTTTTCCTCAGGCTCTCTCTCTCTCTCTCACACACACACACACACACACACACACACACACACACAAATACACATGCACTTCAATTCACACGAGGATGTGCATGAATGAAAACAAGCACGTGAACCACCTTTGCTCACTGTGCTACTGCATATAGGAGGGAGAAAAGTTTGTGTTTCAATACTCGCATGTGTAGATACAGATTGAGGCAGGAAAGTTAAATCAAATGAAGGAAAAAGGCATATTTCTATTTCATGGATGCAGCTGGAATCTGGCTTTGCCTCTGTAGCGTTTAATGAAGTGGAAATTTTCAAATAAAAGGCAACTTCTATGTTCATGTTAAAGACTACGTTGTTAATTATGGATGTTTCCTTGATAAGAAGGCAAAACTTTCACATAAAAGAGCTTCAAACTGCAGCTGCTTTAATCCCAGTTTGTTCATTCAGAGTAGTAATCCTTTGTTCACAAGGTCATGCTGCATCACGCCGATCCAAAATAGTCCGGCTGTGTTGTCTCCACTGATGTCCATCATCTGTTAGGAGGAGCAGTGGCGCTTAGAGAGACCTGGATGTGTTCACCCACAGCAGGAGACCACACAGGATAACAGACACCGTAAAGGACAACGAGACACCCAGCAGGGAGTGAGGAGGTCACCTCCAGCTCCCGGCGAGACACATGAAAACACAGACCCCGACACCAAGGGTGGAGAGGTGGGGATTGAAGATTAGAGGACGTGGAGGGAGTGGACAGAGCCTCCAGGCTAACGGTTGCATGCTAACTACTGTTGTCGCATCGCGGGTGTGCTTTTGCCTCGGCATTTAATGGCTGATTTAAACTTGAATTAAAACAATACCGGCCAGATTTGTCTTTTTTGTCTTGTCAGTGACACAAACTCTATGACTGCCGGCTGCACAGGATGGATCAGGTCCATGTGGGTGAGATTATCTCCTCCCAACAATAAGGCCAGTGTTCCTGAGAGAAGGGAGATGTGCAGAGTTTATCCGCTCAGACCGCCATGTAGCGGGAGGAGTTTACAGACATAATCTCAGCGTTTCAGCTCTGCTCCTGTCAGTGTGAAAGGAAGAGCGACGGATTATTGAGGAGGAGCCATTAATAATCAATAAGAGCTTTGTAACAGCAGCCTGTAGCATTAGCTTGCAAAGCCCCATTTCAGACTAACGACAAAACTTTAATTCTAGCTCGTCGCGAACTTTCCTTTCAAATTATATAAGTAGCGCTCATTAATTTCAGCCATGAGCTTTTCCACATCACGGCTGCTGAAGATGAGATGAAGCTTGATTGGAGACTCTCACATTCATAAGTTGACCGCCACGTTTGTTTTCCAAAGTCACTTTTGATCACGCAGGCTAGTGAGCGTGTGCACATGTACGTGTGCGTTCTCATGATTTGATTTTAGAAATCATTATAAAATCTCTCGTCATGTAAATCCTGAGCCAAGAATGAGCTCTTATGTTCTTAGGTATTGTCACGATCGTCCAGACAGCAGTAGTTTTATGACACTTTGCGCTGATTCTTACGGCAGCAAAGACATAAGTAGCATTTGTTCTGCTTCCAATTCTATGAAAGTTTTACAAGTTTTCTTTACTGGAGTTTTTGTTTTTTAAATTCAGTTCCACACTTGTTCCTGCAGGGGAAGCTCCGGGCCGTACACAGACTTGACACCACACATTAGAAGCTTTGTGAGATCGATTTCCATGTCACAAATACTGACGGGGAGACCCTTTGCAAAGGCTGGTGTGTAATCGCAGAAAATGTAAAAACCTGTTTTTTTTTTTTCATAATACAGCAATTAAACTATGCCTTACAGGTCTTGGAGCGGAGTTGTTTCATTGTGCGTGCAACTGTATTTTTTTTTTCTTACGTGTACTGTTTTTTTTCTGTGTGCAGTCATTCATATAAAAATGGGCATCTTGTAAGACAGGAGCTATCAAGGGAAGAGGGGTCGATGGGTAAGTGACAACAAACCGGGACACAATCCAGCGGCTGTGTCAGCGCCGGTGCCAGTTCTATGATCACACGCGCTGTTGCCACTCCAGCAGGCTGTCACACTCACTTTAATGTCGTTTGATGCCATGCAGACAGGAAAAGGATTAAGAATTAGTTCCTTTTTTTTTTTCTTTTTTGAACCAAAGAATTAAGCATGGAAACTTTTTCAGCCTGCTTTGTTAAGAAGAAATATTCTGGTGGTTGCACATCGCCGGAGCTAAAACAATGAAACAAGTATCGCAGCTTGAGGATGAAGATTTCATTCTTGGTGTGGCAACAATACGAAAAAAAAAAAATACTTGAAACTAATTTTCCTCAGTCAAACAAATCCCACCTCTGCTGCTTCAAACAAAAGGAACTAGAAAGTGTTCGGAGATTGCGAACCTCCGCCGAGGCAAACTTTTGGCCTCTGGCACTTTTGTTCTCAGGCCCAAATGAAAAGTTGCAAACAGTCTCCTATGCATCATCGCACACTTGTGTGGTTCCGTAGAGAGACGTGGTGGTGAGAACTGATAACATTGGGTTTCTGCATGAAGGAGCAGCCTTCCTGCAACCAATTCAGGCAGGGACTCTCATCAAATGAGTGAAGTTTGGAAAAGATCAGACCGTGTAGAGCCCAGTCACAACGGTTTTGTGTACAGATGAATATTCAAATTGTCGCCTCGCCGCGGTGTCGCCGGTGGAAGGACACTCACAGTCTTCACAGTCACTCATCACATGATTTTAAGCTGCTCACACCGAGCACAAACCCTCCACGCCACTAAATTACACGTAAAGTCAATGCACCTAGACGCAAATTCAGGTTTGTCCCATCCGGCAGGGCAAGTAATGCAAGTACAGTGGTCCCTCATTAATCGTGGGAGTTACATTCTGAAAATAACCCGCAATAGGCGAAATCCGCAAAGTCGTCAGCTTTATTTTTGTACAGTTATTATAGATCTTTTAAGGCTTATTGCTGCTGTTGTCCCAGTGTTATTTTCCTCCTTTTTTATGTAATGAACTGAAGGTTCATTTATTCTGTAATGGCGCCCTACAGCCGCGTAACTTCTACCTTCTTTTAGCGTGTCCAGAAGTCCAACTTTTTGTGCGATGGCTAGCATCTTCCTCTGCCTTTTGGGTGCTACCGCAGGGGCCTTTGACGGTGCGGAACGCTTCGTCGACACTGTGGGGTTTGTTGGGGAGAAAACTTGCAAACATACAGTACAGCTCTTCAGAGTCACACCGCTACTGATTGAAGATTTATGTAAATTTGGCAAACTGAACGCATTCTGTACTGTTCAGGAGACACGGCACAGAGGAGATTGATTGACAGTGGTCTACAGCCAATCAGGACGCAGAACACAATGTGCTGTAAAAAAAAAAAAAAATGCAAAATTGAACTAAAAAAATCTGCGAAACTGCACGGCCGTGAAAGATGAACCGCATTATCGCGATGGACCTCTGTAGTTTGAATCCTGGTGAGATTTGTAGCTGGATTAAATGTTTTTGAGGTGGTGAAACACAACCTGAATGTTGCTAGCTAAGCTAACTAGCATGTTTCAGCACATGCCATGAGCCATGACACCAGCGTCTTCATAACAGATCTTCATGAGAGTCCAATAAACCCAAATCGAGGGTCCAAACTTGTGCAATTTATGCAAATAACAAATAATCCAGGAGCCAAACTGGGAGTACTTGGTGTGAACGCGGCTTCAAGGTCAGTAATTTGGAGCTGAATCAGGTCGAGCTGCGAGGCAAACTGCCTCAAAGGGTAAAGACATTCCCACCAGGTGTCGCTATCACCGGTCACCTCACCTCGGTGTGTAGAACGCCTCTCCACCAAGTTTCTGGAGGCCTAAAACGGATACTGTCACGCAAACAATTGAACAGAGGGACAAAGAGCCGCAAATCCTGAGAACTTGCCACGATAATTCAGGAGGGTGAGTTTAGAAATTAGTTTGGCACTTAAAGTAAAAGATGGCCTCTTGAAGTCAAGTAGAAAGACGTCGTCAAGCGGAGTCGGCAGTAACGGCGTTCCAGGCAGTATAAACCTGGGTACGGGCCGCGGTTACAGTTGATACCGTTTATTAGTCCGTAATGATGATGATGTCTTCCAGAGACATGAGTGATGTAAAGCAGTTAATAAAGGTTGATCAAACATGCCCTCAAAGCTGTTTCACTACCTGAGGCTGAGGTGTAATGTTTAGCTCTAATGAGATGTAAAATGAAAGCTGGGACAGTGCAGAAGTAAAGAAATGGGGTTATAACCTATAAACTCAAACCATCTCTACATGGACATAAAAGCGGACGCCGTCAAAAGAATAATGTAATATTAATTTACAGGGTGATAATTTCAGAGGGATAATGAAAACGTGGGAGAAGAGAGAAATATTTAGGGGTCTTACGAGGACAGTGTGCAGGATTCGGAAGGATCTAGTTGCAGAAATTGAGTCATTATTCATGATTGATCACCTGGAATTTAGAGTTGTGTGTCTCTCTTCGTTTAGAACGAGATCGTCTTCATGCATCTGCTCATGCACGTGGCTGCATTCTCATCAGAACCACCAAATTTTACCTCCTTTATTTTTATTATTTTTTGATTCTCCTGCAGGATTTTCAGCAGCTGGAAACTTCTCTGATGACT